>NW_028318340.1:7854602-8566705 GCF_062004578.1 Staurois parvus
GTAGAGTACTTCCTTAGTTGCCGTTAACACCATTGCAAGATACTTTAAGTTCTGGTTTATAAAATATGCATTACAGTGCAATTAATGCATGGATAAACATTAATCTCGTTGAATAGTGAGAGTTCAGTGCCATTATAACACCGATCCATCTCTAATCACCTGTATAGGGATACTCCGATGAGCAGGAAGATTGCACAGTCAATGTCTTGGCTTCATTTATCTCCCGAGCATGCAGGAGGACAGATGCAATAGAAGAGTAATTGCTGTTGCAGGACAAAGCAATCAAAAGGTGGAGAAGGAGCTTTCTGCTATGTTCAAAAACCTCGGGCCGGTAATGATCAAGACCTAAGAATCATGACAGACAATATTAGTATTCAGACATGCAACTACTTACTTTTTTCATTACAAACTGATCTCAGTGTATTAAGCTCCACTTTGACTGGTCCCTGTGGAATACTGTGTTGCCTTTTCTTTGCTCTTATTACTGAATACATTTTTTATACTGTATATCTAAAATTAGGTTCCAAACCTAACCTTACAAAAAATCTAGAATGAAACATAATTTCTAGTACCATAGGTATCCAGCTGACATTGAAGTTCACCTGGAATAGTATACATAGTTTTTTTAAGAAAGTTTTCTATATTGACTTTAATTATAAATAAAGTGAACCTTTGGTTTGCCCCAGGACAAAGAAACATATTCCCTTTTAAGTCAAGCCCGACAGCCACCTCTCTTACTTCACTCCATTAGTCCCCAAATAAAAAAAGCGCTGTGTCAACACCAAGGAATATCTTAAAGCTTACACAGGCCTTATGACTCTCTCTCGGCACCATGTGACAGAGTTGCTGCCTAAGTACCAGTGCAATCATGAGAGAGGAAGGTTCGTGTCTTACATACTCCTCCAGTGCTCTCAAGTGCTCTAATATCAGAACAAATAATTACCATAAATGTTCCAGGTCTCTCAATTTCAATGACAAATTTTAGGGCAAATGCATAAGACACAAAATCCATGAATAAATAATAAAGTAAGATTAAACTTGTTATATTATCTTTATTTTCAAATGAATGAATCTGTGCTGTTTCAGACTCATCAAGAATAGTATGCCAAATACTAATATCATTAAGGGTTGAGACATGATTTGAAAAAGATAATAATTAAAACTGCAAATATTTGGGAAAATAACCTAAGGCTGGTCTCTTGAATGATAAGACTCACATTGCAGAAATAAGTAAAGCAAAACACCTTTGAATGTGAATTCAGCTGAACAAATTAATATAAGTAGTATAAGTGGATGCTAATAGTAGGACAGGAAGGAGTGAGAAAAAGGGCAGGGTCAAAAAGGTATATAGCCAGTATATTTTATATATATATATATATATATATATATATATATTTATTTATTTATTTTTTTTTTTTTTTACAAAGGTGAACTTATCCTTTAAAAGAGAGGTAAAGGGGAGGAAGGGCATGGTAGGGAAGAGAAGGACATAACGGAGGGAAAGGGCATAATAGGAATTAAAGGGGCATGTTAGGAAGCAAAAGAACATTTTAGGGAGGAGATGGACATGGTAGGGAGAATAAGTGCATGGTAGGGAGAATAAGGGCATGGCAGAGAAGGGCATGGTAGGCAGTGGAAGGCCATGGTAGGTAGGGGAATAACATGATAGTAATGAAAGGGAAATGACAGGGAGTAGAAATACATGGTAGGGAATAGAACTACATGGCAGGGAAGGGAAAGGGAGTTTTGCTTACTTTGCCTAAATTTGTTTACATGGCTTGGGATATCCATAGCACCCCTTTGTGGTCCCGAAGTGTTTTCTCGGTACATTACCCTGCTGAGGTAGCCCTTCTGAATGGGCCTCTCCTCCTGTTGTTGGCCCTCCGATCCCTAGGTTCAACAAGGTGAATCATGATACTGGTTGAAGAGTCTCCTTCCTTCAGGGATCCTGTGGACCAGCAAGCGGAATTGGTACCCAGCACTAGGTTTATAAATGCTGGCTGGACACTGCGGCCTGTTTTTAACCACTACCCTAGTATCTCAGACACTCCCTGAGTGAGTGAAGCTTTTACACCAAGGTCTGGATTGAGAGCAAGTGTCCCTGCTCTGTGTGGATCTTTTGGACTAGTTGGTCCAGGAATGGGCATGGCAAGGAGAAGAAAGGCACTGTAGGAAGGAGAAGGACATGGTACAGAAGGTAAGGACAGGGACAAGAAAGAAAGAGAGAAGCAGGGAATGGAAGTATATGGCACAGAAAGCAAGAGTATAGTAAAAAGGAGTAGATATCCAAATGGAGTGGAAATGTAAGGGCAGAAAAAAAAGAAAAAGGAAGTGCTAACAAACAATTCAATGCCATTTTTTTCATTTTGATTTCATTTTTACAATTAAAATCTGTGCCTCATTTATTTTGTGTTCTAATAATCATTTTCTAATCATATAGCATTTAAAACACACAATTCTGCTTTGAATAGTTCAGTTATCAGAGTGCCTGCATGTACTGTTTTTGTTGCCCAACTACAGCCAAATTAAAGCATTTAGGCCTCATGCACACAGGGCATTTTTGTAGCCACTTTTAGGGGCGTCGGGCGGTTTCTTACTACTTCCAAACGCTCCTCCATGTTATCCTATGTGTCCATGCAAACATAGATTTTTAAAAGCATTTAGTGGTAGGGGAATTTACCAGCAGAAAAAAAAAAATCCAGGGCCAGTGTGTCCAGTAAAAGCAGCGTTTTGGCAGAAAAAATGATTGACGCTAGGCACGTTTAGTGCTTGAGTGTTAATTAATTTCAATGGCCAGAATAAATTATTATCGTGGCCAATTAAATGAATTAATGCCCACGCGCTTGACACCTCTAAACGCTTGTAAAACGCCTACAAGTGTCAGGCATTTCTTCTGCCAGAACGCTGCTGCCAGCATTTTTAAAACATCCTGTGTACATGAGGCCTTATTCTCTAAAGATTATATTCTACTGCAGAATTGAAATGGACTGAGAAACAAAGACAATTTTTATTTTAGACACTGTCATAAATGAGGACGTATTTCTGCTGAAAATTAGCTGTGTAAGGGTGGAAGAGACTTTCATGCTAAAAGATATGTAGATAGAAGGTACTTGCCCAAGAAGAGAGCATGGAGCAGCAGAGGAAGGTGCAGGGCCCAGTCTTCTCTCACACTATGATCCACCACCATCTCCGTCATGAAAATGACAGCAATATTGCACCTGCACAGGTAAAACAAGAGAGCTCAGCCAACCACTGTAAGATGATGATGTCCTATTACACTCTTCAGCATCCTGTCTGTGAAACTGCCATCAATACTTTGTACAGTAACTATATACCATGGCTGACTGTATTTGGGAAACACAGTGATGGCTGGTATTTAACTGCAAAATACATAGAACTAAAACTAATGTATAACGCATTACTAAACACAAAGAGGTATGAACATTGTATATTTTTTATTTTCAATTAAACCTGCCAGTAGAGGAATACATACATGTACTATGCTGATTTCCTTGTGAAAATACTAGTTGCCTGTGTGTCATTCTGGTTCTCTGACTTCGGGTCTTACCCAGAAAAGGCAGGAAGATCCAGAATTTTGATTTCACTTGATGAATATGTATTTTAGGTCAGTGTCTTAAGGTTTGAGTCCAGAGGATCAACATGACAAAAAATAGCATTTTCAAATGGAGACCAACAATGGAAGCCCATGTAGTTTCCTTTACTAAACTCCAGGAAGCGCTATTCACCTCTACATTATTCAGAAATTTTAGAATGGACACATGTCAAAGAGAAAAACAAAGATTGTTTTAAACAGCCTTAACCTCAAACATTGGTAAAAGTACATCATATGCTGCTCCCAAGACCTGAATCAGGACTTCTCCAGAGCTTCCCCCATCCTCTGGAACTCTCTACCCCAATTTATCAGACTATCGCCTACTCTGCTCACTTTTAGGGGATCTGTGAAAACCTCTCTCTTCAGGGAAGCCTATCCTGCCATCAGCTAATAATGGAATCATCTACTCTTCCTACCAGTCCATCCCCCACAGTTACTACCTTTTGTACCACTAGCCCCTCCCTCCTAGATTGTAAACTCCAAGGAGCAGGGCCCTCAAATCCCTCTTGTATTGAACTGTATTGTTACTGTATTATCTCTCGTTATATTGTAAAGCGCTGAGCAAACTGTTGGCGCTATATAAATCCTGTATAATAATAATAATATCCAGCGATAAACACCAGCAGGAGCTCTTCCTATATCCCACGGACTACATAGATCAAGACCAGTCACTAGTACAAGCAGAGATTAATCTCCCCAGTGTGGACAGAGAAACATGATACCCCTTTCCCTACAATATCCACAACATAAATAAAAAATAAAGTTTTTAGCTTTAGAATTTGGTGAAGAAAATGTTAAAATTCAGTTAGCCAAATAAAGTATGAAATAAAAGGTGACAACACTAATCAACATCTGAGTGTCAATGGCTGTACACTGCATAACCACAAAGTTAGATGAGTGTCTGTTCTCACTTTTAATAAATATTGTATTATTAACTTATATTACGTAGTCCCCCAAAGGTCAGAATTTTTTTCTAGACCTGATCAAAAACATGTACTGTGAGGGCCAAGGAGGCACACTTATAAATGGTAATACATTTGCAGCTAAACTGAGGAAAATAAACCTGTGTTTTTTCTTTAAAGCAACCCTGTCAGGGTAGGGAAAAAAACAGGAAGGTGCCCTGCAGGAGAAGAGCTCTTTTACTTATGTGTCCGGAGGCTCATGTTCTCTATCTCTGAAGCCTCTGTCTCTTGGGCATTGGATGCCTCTGTCCCATGCATCAGTTCTATCCTCCAAGCCCTTCATCACTGTAGCTTGCATTCTTGACATATTGGGCATAAAAGTATAACTATATGCAAAACTTTTTATTTTTTCATTTTGGATAGAGTAAGGGAGGGTTATAACCCTGTCAGATTTTTTTCTTGCCTTCTGTGTCCCATAGGGGAGATTTCTCTTCACTTTCTAACCCATAGCCAAACAGGAAGTGAAAGTAAATCCCTGAAAATGAAAGGAACCCTTAAGGGCCCCCCCGGGTCACCAGAATTAGTGTTCCAATTGGATTCTACTCTAATACTTTTCTGGGGACAACCCAAAATTTTGGATTTTCATTTACTTTCAGCTTCAATGATAATGGTAAACAGGACAAATAAAAAGGCTGAATCTCCATAACAGGAGCAGAAGTAGAAATAAAAACAGGTGTTCTAATTCCTTTCCACTCCAAAAGTTTAAAAAAGTTTTGCTTTTAGTTGTACTTTAATATGAGTTTTGATCTTTGTAATAATTTCTATGGGTTGTAACGGTGACAATGCCATGAATGGCAGTTGTTCTGCCATGTCCAGTGCCGACACGGCTCAGAGTGTACTCTAGAGGAGGAACTCAATACCAGCATCAGTGTCTCTACATCTCTTCCTTCATTTACAGAGGTAAACTTACATAATAGAACCACATGTCATTCCTACTAAATCTTTTATGGAACAAATCAAATTTAAATTAGTTCCCAGTGTCATTTGACCACATTGCGCTATATCAACTAAAACCTCTTCAGGGTCTTCTTCTCCTAGAAACCTGAAGAAGGCCAGCTAGATCATGTGATATGACTGTTGAAAATTATTATGTGGTATTTCACAATATATTTTTATAAAAGAGTTTATATGCTTGGAGGGGAGGTCTCTAAGAAATCTCTTTATCTTGACAACTACCTAACACCAGCCATACATCAGGGAAAATTAGATAGTCTGGTGCAGACAATCAGCACCAGTCACTGTGTACATTATTGGTGTAATAAGAGAAGCACCTGTGTTCTGACACGCACACCAGTCATGCAGAACAGAACTTACATGTCTGTTTCTATTTCCTAATGTCTGTTTTCAACACTAGCATGGAAAATAATTCAAAAAATGTCAGCACTGATAACAGTGTGGAATGAGCTCACTCACATGATCTTAAGTCTGCACGCACAAAAAACCTACAGAGCGTGCTTACCGCTGCTTCACATTTCTTCCTAAGTCTGCCACCTGCATTCCTTGATATACAGCTTCACGCATAGATTTATGCAGTGATATGGGTTTTCTGCTTTCACTTCATAAATATCCAGTCCCATTTGAGCCTCTTGATAATTTCCCTCAGTACAAAAATCTTTCAGCTTCAAAAACCTGGTGACAGTAGCATAGGTGAAAAGTAAACAGTGTTCCACATGCTCTAACCTCCAATCTTATACTTACCCTTAACCATTCTCATCATAACCCTACAACTTAAAGAGTTTCTAAAGGCAGATGGTTCTTTACCTTAATGTATTCTATGCATTAAGGTAAAAAAACCTTCTGGGTGCAGCTCCCCCCACCCTAGTCCTCCCTTATACTTACCTGAGCCCCATCTCGATCCAACAATGTGCATGAGAGCATCAGCTCTCCCGGGTGTCTCTCCGCATTAGCTCACACGGCAGCGGGAGCCACTGGGTTATGCTGCTGTTAATCACAGCCAGTGGGCCAATGAGGAGTGCAGATGCAGGGAAGAGCCCCTCTCGAGCCTGCTCAAGTGCCCCCATAGCAAGAGGCTTGCTATTGGGTGCACGCAGTAGGGGGGAGGAGCCAGGACCAATAACGGGGACCCAAGATGAATAGAAATAACAAATATGTTATACATACCTGTTCTATGCAATGGTTTTGCACAGAGCAGGCAAGTATGACATGTTTGTTTATTTTTTTTAACTACAACCTTTACTTTAAGGCTGAACTCTGGGATTGAAACAAAACTACTCTTGCGCACTCTTTTATGTAGTTTCCTTGAGAATTTTCCCTCTATTCTTCCTGGTCTCACAAGGAGATCCTTCACTGATTTGTTCAATATGTAGCAGAATATGGCCCATGGGGTGACAGGGACAACTACATCACAAGCCAGAGAATGAAAAGAGAGTTCTAGAGTAACAAACTTTATTAAGAAGGAGAATACCTGGTACGTATATTTATGGTTTAATTAACCAAACAATGTATATATTTAAAAGTAGTAAACTGAACACCTAAACTTGCCAGACCAGGACCAACAATCTTAGCTACAAGGGCTGGCCTGTTTTCTCAACTATCTTGGGTTGACGTGCTCTCCTTTAGTCTATAAACGTGCAGGAGTCTGGTAAAAATGCACCTGCATGAAAATATATTCCAAAATTTCTATTTTTTGGTTACAAGTGTGCAAAACGTATAAGGGACAAAAACATGTAAAAATACTATTTTAGTACCAAATGCCATATAATCCATATAACACAACAGTTCACAGTAACAGTCCAGGCAATGCATCACAGAGTGGACATAGGTGAGTACCTATTTAGACAAAGAAACATTAAACTTTATTTTAAACATAACAGTGTGGAAAGTTGACACAATCATGCTGCTCCTCTTTACCTATGAAGTGGTCCCCGTGGGGTTATAGTTTCAGGCAGGTAGTCTACCAATGGCGCCCAGCATCCTCCATTGCAGGGCATGGGCAGCGGTTGTGGCTGATTGCTTTCCACTATGTTTAAAAGCCAGCTGATGTAAGGAGACACTGGATCATCTACAAAAGAGGAAGATGCGTGTTAGTCCAAGTTCATAAAGGCAGACACAGGGTTGAACAATACCAGTTTATAAAAGCACAGGAAAAGCTAAACAATTCAAGAGCAAAGTAGTCAAAGTGCCTTAAAAATTACAGCTGGTGCCTAACTTTTGAGCCTTTCTATTGCAGTTAGTAAAAACTCCCATTTTCTTGGCTTCATGTTGTCATTGGTAGTCTTAATGACACTAGACATTAATGAGTGGCATGGGTCTATAACCACACCTACCAAAGCTGTCTCTCACAGAAATGGCGATTGTTTTAGGAGAAGTGTTGGAGTCAAAAGAAAAACAAACATGCATACTAACCTTTATGACTGCAGAATTAGCCTGATACTACAGTTGTCCCCCACCACCTCTAAGCCCGACAACTGAGCGATTAAGTGACCGCTAATTGCTCAGTTCTCAGTCTGCTCTGATAGTCACCGCTCTCTGCTCTGCCCCTCTAGAGGTCATTGGAGCATCAGGCTGAAGGGGTGAGAGCACCTAGCTCAGGCTCTCAGCGGTGCTGAGAGGCTGATCCGGCTGCCGAACAGGCAAATGGGTAGAAAA
Source organism: Staurois parvus (assembly GCF_062004578.1). Lineage (NCBI taxonomy): Eukaryota > Metazoa > Chordata > Amphibia > Anura > Ranidae > Staurois > Staurois parvus. The sequence goes on from NW_028318340.1 coordinate 7,862,787, forward strand.
TGACATTATTGTGGGGCTCCTTCCAGAGCCTGGAGCAGCTCTGTGACTTTAGCTGAAGGCATGCTTTAGATTCAGCTGGGGCGGTAACAAGCTCTGAGTCTAACTGGATGAGCTCAAGCGCTTTATTTTGTCTGTGCGTATGCTCTTTATCTGTAATAGATTATCGCAATGGATTTCTAACATGAACATGTTAAAGTTAAGTTTTACATGAGGGTGATCTGATGTTTTCAGTTACATAATGATCTAAGAAGCTTCACACAATACATTGTGTAAATATTCACATACATTATCCATTTGAATCCAAAGTTATTATATAAAGATTCTCAGTTCATGTAAGAAATTAGCCAAAAATTGCTGAATCATATAATATTTCTCAAGAAAGCATAACAGATTAATTCACAGTGCAGAATTAATAAAAACTGATTTCAATAGCTTTGAAAAACCATGCATATAACCAGGCCCAGACTCTGTAAGGCATCTAACCATACTTCTGCCTCTATTGCTGCTTTTTCCAGTGCACATACATGTACACATAATATGATGCCTGATTACCCAAAGGACAGCAATGATTACAGGGTTTTTTTCTAAGTTGAAGAAATTTAAGCGAAGGAAATTGCAGCAGACGGTGCAATCAACACCCTAGCTAAGAAATCAGGAATGCTACGAAAGTAGGAAATCTAATTAGGAACAACCACCATTTATGGTTAGGACAATCAGATTATGTCCTTTCAAATTGTTTTTATAGCACAAAACTGCTAAAAAAATAATAAATAATAGGCATTGCTTAGGACCCCAAAGAAGCAAACCCGATCAGTCCAAATAATTTTACCAGGAAATGCTTTGAGTAAGATTTGTATATGTATACTTTCTTCATACATAAAATGTAATGTAAAATATGACAAATGGCATGACTGGAATGACTTTCCTAAACAATCTATCATACTCTGTGGCATTGTTATGAATTTTAGTGTTAGTACAGGTGCATAGGTCTTGGTGCAAAGGCAATACTGCATAACCAGATTACATCAGTGTAGTGTATATAGGAAGGTGATTTCTGTCTAATATGTAATATTGGACACTGAAAATGTATTTTTGTTTTAGTAAATTGAGGTTACTAAATAGCATTTAACATGTCTAGTACAAGCAGAAAGAAGAAAATCAGAAAAATAAATCTTACTTTTATCATCATCATAGGATCCTCCAGAGCTGTTACTGTACCTGGATTCTAGTCTTGTATGTGCTCTGATAACAATGCCAAACCTTACAACAAAACACAATAGTATGGTTTATTAAAAAAAATATATTATGGATTTTCCCTAGCAATATTTAGAAAACAAAATGATAAATGTTTTCATACAGCCTGTGCTCATTCCTAGTGGAGCAGTGTAGTATCTTTTATCTATTTTATACATTAAATAGTATAGACCTCAATTATGAAAACGGTATACTAGTAGTCTTTGTAGTCATATTATCACATTCCAGGCCCCTGTAGAAAATACAACTGGCAAGCATCTGCCTACTATGACTTGCTAGTGGCAGATTAGAAATCTTTATGCTACCGCAGGTCCACTTTAGTCAATTTAGCAGACTTTATTAACTTTTACTTTTGTGTATAAACTGTTTGGTGCTCTGTGCTTCATATCTGATAAAAGACTGTAGATTTAGACTGAAACATCATTCAGCAACACTGAAAAATATGTAACTCTGTAAACACTCATGATTCCTGCTTGGTCTGATTCTTAAAAACATAAATCTTAAGCAATAATATTGCACAAAAACAGTAACAAATACAAGTAAATAATATAACTGTAGCAGAAAATGAGTACAAAAGTAAAACTCATGCGGCTTGCTGTCTACCACACTTTACGGTTCATTTTCACACTACGATCGAACCCAGCTGGATCTAGCACATAATTTACAACCATCTTTAAAAGAAAACTTGCGGAAAAGAAGAATGGTACAGTTCATATGATACTGGTTACTCACCTCTCATCTGCGTCTTTGGCTTGTCTGCTGTCATCCAAATCAGGAAAGCCATCCTGACCAGCAACCACTGTGTTGCTACTTGAGGTGGTACCTGGTAGACAGAGTAAAAAATATCAATAATAGCACAAGGTCAAACCTTCAAAGCAAAAAACAGTTTCCATTAAGTTTCAGGTTTCTTTAAAATTTGCAAACTGTATGTTATTTTTTGACACAGAAGCAAAAGCTGCCTGTTTTTGGAATGGTTGCCTATCTATAAGTAGAGGTAATCATAAGCCTGCACTCACACCTGAGCAGACCGTATTCCTGGCAATTCTGAGGAGTATTACAGGCGTTTTTGCACATGTATCAAGCTTCAAGAGGTTGTTTCCTGGGCTGGGCAAATGCAATTGTCATGCATTTATAGAAGCTCCCATTGAAGTCTACGGGACCAAAAATGCTTGAATATGCTACAAAGAAACCCAACACGTGTACTTTTTTGAAAGTAGATTATACAGCAATGTACAACATGAACAGAGACAATTAGAAAGAATGAGATTCCGTGTAGTAAGGCATAGTCAGGGCTAGGGAAACAAGCACAAAAATGCTCAAATGTTAATGGGGGCTAAAAAGCTTTAATGACAACTTGAATCAGGAGGTAGCTGTCAATAACCTGAATTTGATTTATATCTCCAAGTATACATGGAGATAAAAAGTACCTTTCTCATGAGAAAAATACAATACATAGTATTTTTAACACCTTAAGTTAGCTTATACAGAGTGTGTCAAACTTTAAACACTTCAACCTTTTCACATTTAAGCAACGGCTAACACAGTACAAGACTCAACTTCACTACAGACTCCATTACTGGTTAAATAAAAGGAAAAGCTATAGCAATCTAAAGAAAAGATGAAGGCCCTTTCAGTTTAATTTCAAAGACTGGCAGAGTGATGAATCAGGTTCTGCTCTGCCTTCTGCTGCTTCAATGTCCAGTCAGCAAGCTCAGGGTAAGTTCTCTATCAATTGTACTGTTACTGCACTGGAGGTCGAGGACCTGTTTGTACGCTTTGGCTGAGCTATCTAGATCAAAATTTGGCAGCACGGAATTACAAATCCTTTGGTAGGTAAACCAGTGCCCCTGTATGTATTTCAAGTGCGTGTTTAGCCGCTTGCATGGGGTTCAGATTTAAGTTGCATTTTTAACTCATTAATCTACGGATTACTGTTTTTTATGCTCTGGGGACGTAGAGGAGACACAACCAAACACTTCACTGAGAAGGATTTCATTTAGGCCCCATGCTACTTGAAGTGAAAGAACACCATGAAGGACACTTTGAAGTGAAGTATCACATTGGGGTGAGGGGACTGTAGAAGCACAAAGCTTCAGCAAAATATTCTGAAACTATTCCATCATCTTACTATCCAAAAGCAACAATGTCATTAAAAAGAACCCTTGACGAATCGGATGTTTCAATGTTGGATGGAGTGTGGCAGGGCATAATATCCCAACTTTTCTTCACTGCTGTCCAGCAATGTGCCAAAAAAGCCCTCCCTCATTCACAGAATGGCTATGACAGGCCATGATTGTCTTTTAAAATGGTACACTGCATGGTGTAAGTAAATTCTCCATTTTAGCATTTTTACTTGCACCAGATTGGATGGTGGAAGTCAGCAGAGCTTTACTATATTCACTAAGCTCTGAAGCATTTGCAAAGTGCACAGTCTGTTTGCCTTTAGTAAACCAACCCCAAAATGTTTTTAGCACTGTTCTACCTGTAGATTATCAGTAGAAATATATGAGAACTAGTCACCTGGGTCAGTGAAAAAAGTAGACTGGCTGAAAAGTGTCCCGTTACAGGCAGGCTCAGGGTGCACACCCCATGGGAGTTCTCAACAGTCTTAAGGACCTGGTGGGTAATCAAACCCTGCCTAAATCCAGCCAAAACAGAGAATATGTTCACTATATGTTGTTTCTATACTAGACAGCCTGATACTGATACCAATTCCGCTAACGACTGCTATATTTCCTTGTTTAATCTGTACAAGAAGTAGGTTCTCAGACTTATTAACTCCCACCTCAGATCTTCAAAAAAGAATGTAATTTAAACAGCTAAGTTACAAAATTCTGTGTCAGATTGCTGCTCTTTCTTGTTGAATTTCAATAAACTTGCTTAGAGGAAAGGAGACGAATTTCCCAGTACAAGAACCGCTAACCAGATCTTGACAAGAAGAAAATCCTTGAGGACAGAATTATTTTTCTCTGTTTGTAAAATCAAACTCTTTACTGCAGAATACTTCATAGTTGAAAGCTAAAAGCGCATGAAGGAGCAGAAAAAAGGGTTACATGTTTAAGGATCAGACTTTACACATCAAACACATTTCTTCTGTACCGGAGGGAGCAGCAGAGGCCTTATTGCTGGCAGTGAAGCGATAGAAGGGGGGGTTATCGCAATGTTGAACTATAGGGTTCACTGGATCAGTCTGCTGCAGCTCAAAGAGAAGTTCTTCCATTGTCTGGATGGTGTTATTTCTACACAAGTAGATTGCCACTTTTTTGATCTGTTGGAATAAAAAAAAATGTCTGTGAGAAAATTTTCTTCCTGAAACTTTTCATAATAAAATTATTATTTTTATTTTATATTTAGTTCTATTTTAGGTATTCTCATTTGATATACTGTACCTAAACCAACTTAGGAACTATTTTAAAAATTCAACCTTGAAAAGAAGTTTAACATTTATTACCAGTCCGGTAGGTGGTACCTCCGAACTTTACATTCTTGCATAGCTACCGTCACTAAAGAAACTGTAACATCTGAAACACATCCATGTGTTCAGTGTCTGGTCTGCTGCTGTGCACTCTGCTTCCTTTTGACAACTATTCTGCCACTACAGAGTCATTTCACAGCAGATGGCGGGTGGAACCACAACATCTAAAAAATACTAGAAAGTGATGCTGAAAATTACTCAGGGGCTGAAGCTCTAGAACAGTATGAAGACTGGAGTCACCACATGCCTGACTGGTAAGTATTATTGATCTTTTGCAGGGTGCAGTTTATTATTTTTTTTCAACACAGTTGCTTTATGGGCAGTGTAAGGGATTTAGTCAAATATACCTTTACATTTACAAACTGATTTTTATATTTATTAAATTATTTATTAAAGGTGTTTATGTAGCACTACCCCCTTAGGAGTCACTGAGTTTTTTTGGTCCCCCTATAGTCCTGCACAACCAGGTAACACGCATTTTTCTCAGACTTGCATTCTGGAGAAAATAAACAGTCCTTGAGCTTATTTTTTTTTTTAGTTTTTATTAGGGGTATTGAGCTTGGATGGGGTTGAGAGGTGTATGGGATGCCCAAGGGAAATGTAACTGAGGACAACTCCTGAATACCTATAAACAAGTCCAAAAATAGTGTGCAATTACTTGTGAGCCAATGGGAGGTCCTCACATATATATCTCTATATACAATATAATATAATAGATCGCCGGCTTCCTTGCTCACCCTCACTTGGTGTGCATCAAAAAACAAACAGTGAATTCATGTGATGCCGCGCTCTATCAATCATGCAACATCAGAAACATAAACTAATCTATAAAAACAGTTGTGCACCATATGTGTGTATATATATATCCCTTATATCGATCATTACAATGCATTAAATCTAGACACTATTATACAATAGGTTCTTTAGTTGATAATCTAGTTGACAATTTATAATAATTGTAACCACTTCAATATATGGTTACAATGTGTGTACCAGCATCCTACAAGTGGTTACAATTATTATAAACATTACACATTCTAAACTTGAGTTAGAATCCTTTAAGATGGAAGCGTTCATTAGGACCACAACAAAATGGCGCCGAAAGGGTATATATAGACTCTGTGCATGGTGATACGTAAAACTACATCCCCCAGAGGAAGCCACGAGTCCCTGTGGCGTAACGCATAGGGGAGGGGCAGTGACGTCACCACGCATCCACACTGAGACGCGGCGAGTATTGACAGTGTGCGCAGGCACACCAACGAGGCTGACCTCACCGCAGTCGGCGGTTTTATATACATATACAAAGCGCATCTTTGTCTTTTTACATGTGAGTGCATTACCAACGCACATTAAAGTCTTACACCCCAGATAAGACACTATGCATCTTCTCTTCTTTTACATATATTCCACTCGAGGAGGATGTGATCAAGTAGCCAGCTGAGGAAGGAAAGGATTCCGTTTATTACAATGACCTACGGTGCAGCTTCTATTGTACACCACATCTACCATATCTTAATTACCATAAAGGAGAGTATACTGAACTCAATGGTGTATTGCATTTATTGGGAGACATTCATATTGTATAAAGGATTTCTCCTATAAAGTTTAAGATCACCACCGGATTATCAACTAAAGAACCTATTGTATAATAGTGTCTAGATTTAATGCATTGTAATGATCGATATAAGGGATATATATATACACACACATATGGTGCACAACTGTTTTTATAGATTAGTTTATGTTTCTGATGTTGCATGATTGATAGAGCGCGGCATCACATGAATTCACCTACAAACAAGTCCCTATAGCAGATCTCTTTATGGAGAGCTCTCCAGCCTCTCCTGGTATACCACCCCAAATGAATCCTCTTCTCATCCAGCTCTACTGAAGGATTGCTTGAGCAAGGAGTCCCAGAATCTGTTGCTTTAAGTTCACAGTCCCAGATGGGGGCTAATCAGGTTTTCCAGCAGAATGACATCTCCCCTTATCTGGCCCAAGGGGTGTAGGAATACTCACTGTTCCTCGCCTGCAGACTTGTTAGGTTGGTGGCTCTACAGGTGGTCCTCTCTCTGGGGACTGGTGAGGTCAAGCCATACTCCTCTCCAAGTTTAACATGGAGGCAGGCCCCTCCCCAGTGGGCCTCTTCCCAGGCTCCTAAATCCCAGACTCTCACTCCATCTTCCACCCAAACTCTCCTGCTGCTGAGCAGGCTCAGTCATACTTAAGGGCTGTCCTGGCCCCATGCCAAGCCTCCTGCCTGGGGATTGGTCAGGATCCTTTAAGTATGCAGATCAGCCCCTCTTCACCCCCCACCCATTGCCTTCTAGATACTTCTCAAGACTCTAGAGCAGGGGGAGGTATCAGGGAACTAATCTGCAAAGCCATCAGAACTGGCCTAAGGTGACCTGGCTGACTTACACCCAGGCTGACTCATGCCCAGGTTGCTACTCAGCCTTCCTCACTGAAAAAAAACAAAAAACTAGCTGGCTACCTAGAAGGGTGCTACATTTATATTACAAAAAGGTCCGATACGAGGAGCATCTATAATGCTCAATTTGACAAGCATATTGGTTGTTCTTAAGAGACAGCTCAGCACTAATTACAAGCTTACTGGCAGCCTTTGAATGACTTGACTAAGCCAGCAGGTTCTATTTCTGCCAGAGAGGAGGAAGGGTGAATAACCCTTGTGTAAGACATTGTACTGTGTAATATTGGAAAATGGAAGTAGGTTTTGAGAATGTGCAAATGTAATACTCAGCTTGGAGCTCCAGATTTGTAAGTGGTAAATATGAAATATCCACATGAAATAATATTTTTACATTTCCCTGATTCAATAGTTATATACATATATTAAAATAATTATTTTTTCAGTACTAAACATAAGAAAATATATTAAAAACACTTCTAAGGTTCTGTTCTGCAATCACAGATACAGTTACAGAGGGATCTCTTTATTGTACAATCTAAATGTTTGCCAATTTGCCAGAACCTCACCATTGCTAAAAGAGGAACAAGAACTCCAAAATTCTCTAATAGAAAAGCAATGGCAACTGACTGTTGGGATCTATAGATAAGGAATTAGAGAGTTGATGTGTAGATATGTCAATTTTATGTTCTTCAACAGGACGGGTACACTTGGTTACACTTTTTATATGCAAGTTGTTTTGTTAGAATTATAGTTTGAGGTTTACCTTTATGCATTTAAGGATGCAATTCTGTAACCAGACTGTAGGTAACACTATAGTCTGTATATATGATATGTAAATGCTAGACAGGGTGTCGGCAACCCGCGGCTCCAGAGCCGCATGCGGCTCTTTTTCACCTTGGCTGCGGCTCCGGAGCACACTGCCCACCAGGTGACAGGCAATAGGGCAGCAATGGGCAAACTACGGCCCGCGGGCCGTATACGGCCTGGCGGACCTTTTAATCCGGCCCGCGGAGCTAGGCTCCCGCTCGGCTCCTCTCACAGTCCGCCCTGAAGACCGGTGTAGCATGAAAATCTGTCTCCTATGAGGATCTGTCCCCCTCGACGTATCTGCGCATGTGCCGGAGATCGCCGATCGACTGCTAATGCCTGAAACGTCGAGGGGGACAGATCCTCATAGGAGACAGATTTTCATGCTACACCGGAACGGCGCGGGAACACGGCGAGAGGAACGCGCGGAGCAAAGGTAAGTAAATTGACACAGTGGGGACTTGGGGACTTAATATGGGGGGTGAATTACTATAGGAGGGATGAATTACTATATGGGGGATGAATTACTATGGGGGATGAATTACTATGGGGGATGAATTACTATATGGGGGATGAATTACTATATGGGGGACGAATTACTATGGGGGACGAATTACTATATGGGGGATGAATTACTATATGGGGGATTAATTACTATGCTTACTATGGGGGAATATTACTATACTTACTATGGATGACCCATACACATCATTCATCTACTCTTGGTCCGGCCCCCGGGTCCAATATATGAACCCATTGCGGCCCTCAAGTCAAAAAGTTTGCCCACCCCTGCAATAGGGTCTTCTGTGTGCCGGGCGCCCGCTCCCCTCCCTCCTCTCGGGCGGCCACCCCAAAAGTCAGGACTCTGCAGCTAGCCCAGCAATGGGCAAATTACGGCCCGGCGGACCTTTTAATCCGGCCTGCGGAGCGTGGCAAACATTGGCTGTCAGGATGTAGGCGGGGCAGCGTGACGAACTCCTCTCACAGTCCGTCCTGAAGACCGGAACGGCGCGGGAACACGGCGAGAGGAACGCGCGGAGCGAAGGTAAGTGAATTGACACAATATGGGAAATGAATTACTATAGGGGGGATGAATTACTATATGGGGGATGAATTACTATGGGGGATGAATTACTATGGGGGATGAATTACTATGGGGGATGAATTACTATGTGGGGGATGAATTACTATGTGGGGGATGAATTACTATGTGGGGGATGAATTACTATGTGGGGGATGAATTACTATATGGGGACTGAATTACTATATGGGGAATGAATTACTATATGGGGGATGAATTACTATATGGGGGATGAATTACTATGGGGGATGAATTACTATATGGGGGATGAATTACTATATGGGGGATGAATTACTATATGGGGGATGAATTACTATATGGGGGATGTATTTTCAGTTTTAAAAATGTGGCTCTCAAAATAAATTTCAACCGTGGTTTTGGCGAGATTTGGCTCAGTTGAAAAAAAGGTTGCCCACCATTGACCTAAGGCTATGATTGTGATTATGACTATACACTGTGGCCCTGATTAACCCTTTGCTTACTGGGCCCTTAAACCCCCTTCATGACCAGAGCACTTTTTGCAATATATGCAGTGTCGGATTTGTTTTAAATGTTGCAATGGTTTTGCGGCTCCCAGTCTTTTTTTCCCTCTCGGAAACGGGTCCAAGTGGCTCTTTATGTCTTAAAGGTTGCAGACCCCTGTGCTAGACCTACAGTGAGAAACAGAAGTATTTGAACACCCTGCAATTTTGCAGTTTCTCCCACTTAGAAATCATGGAGGGGTCTGAAATTCACATTGTAGGTGCATTCCCACTCTGAGGGACAGAATTTTAAGAACAAATTCAGGAAATCACATTGTATGATTTTTAAAGAATTTATTTGTCTTGCACTGCTGAACATAAGTATTTGAACACCTGGGAAAATCAGTATTAATATTTGGTACAGAAGCCTTTGTTTGCAATTACAGAGGTCAAACGTTTCCTGTAGTTCTTGACCAGGTTTGCACACACTGCAACAGGGATTTTGGCCCAATCCTCCACACAGATCTCCTCTAGATCTGTCAGGTTTCGGGGCTGTCGCTGAGCAACACGGAGTTTCAGCTCCCTCCAAAGATGTTCTATTGGATTTAGGTCTGGAGACTGGCTAGGCCATTCCAGAAACTTGATATGATTCTTACGGAGCCACTCCTTGGTTATCCTGGCTGTGTGCTTCGGGTCTTTGTCATGTTGGAAGACCCAGCCACGATCCATCTTCAATGCTCTGACTGAGGGAAGGAGGTTGTTGCTCAAAATCTCACAATAAATGGCCCCATTCATCCTCTCCTTAATACAGTGCAGTCGTCTTGTCCCCTTCACAGAAAAGCAACCCCAAAGCATGATGTTATCACCACCATGCTTCACAGTAGGGATGGTGTTCTTGGGATGCAACTCATCCTTCTTTTTCCTCCAAACACGACAAGTGAAGTTTAGACCAAAAAGTTCTACTTTGGTCTCATCTGACCACATGACTTTCTCCCATGCCTCCTCTGGATCATCCAGATGGCCATTGGCAAACTTCAGACGGGCCTGGACATGTGATGACTTGAGCAGGGGAACCTTTGAAACCACAACGGCGTAGTGTTCTACCAACAGTGACCTTTGAAACTGTGGTTCTAGCTCTCTTCATGTCATTGACCAGCTCCTCCCTTGTAGTTCTGGGCGGATTCCTCACCTTTCTTATCATCAGTGATACCCCACGAGGTGAGATCTTGCATGGAGCCCCAGTCCGAGGGAGACTGACAGTCGTCTTTAACCTCTTCCATTTTCTAACAATTGCTTCAACAGTTGATCTACTTTCACCAAGCTGCTTGGCAATTGCCCCGTAGCCCTTTCCAGCCTTGTGGAGGTCCTCAATTTTGTCTCTGGTGTCTTTTGACAGCTCTATTGTCTTGCCCATGGTAGTAGTTGGCGTCTGACTGACTGTGGGGAGGACAGGTGTCTTTAAAGAGCTCAGACAGGTGCTACTAAGTTAGATTAATCAGTGGAGTAGAGGTGGACTTTTAAAAGGCACAGTAACAGGTCTTTGAGAGCCAGAATTCTTGCTGTTTCTTAGGTGTTCAAATACTTATGTTCAACAGTGCAAGACAAATAAATTCTTTAAAAATCATACAATGTGATTTCCTGAATTTCTTTTTAAAATTCTGTCTCTCAGAGTGGGAATGCACCTACAATGTGAATTTCAGACCCCTCCATGATTTCTAAGTGGGAGAACTTGCAAAATCGCAGGGTGTTCAAATACTTCTGTTCCTCACTGTATATCTCTACGCGCATTTTGACACAATGCTTGCTACGTCATAACTTATATCTTCAATACGTAGCAAAAACAAAAGAGATATACTTTTAAAAACACTTCTAATGGACATGTTGCCAAATAAAACATATCAAGGTGTTGAAGAATTAATTATTGCCGAATAAAGTGAAAATGTTACCAAAGTACAGCTGTGCTTTCTCTTTTATACAAGTGTCTCTCTTGACTACTAATTTTTCTTGCTTGTAGCCAAGCTGTCCAAAAGTGGTTCCCAATCGACAAGCATCCCATTAGTGTTTGGTGTCTGTGCCTCCATTGTCTATGGACTTTAGCTACTTTTTGGCTGAGACAGTCAATCCTTTAATGTCCTTCTATTTAATGGAGGGCACACAGTTCCTAATACCTACATTTAAAGCCTAACTCTATACACATATGTGGAGTGTTCACAAAGTGTAGTGCAGTGTTCAGCAGAGGTCAGCTTTCAGCAGGTTTGTTAGGCAGATTTATAAACACCGATTTCTAATTTGCTGCAACAAGTATACTGCAAACCACTGCTGGATTTTATTAACTTCTTGTAATGTACAGCCCTGAGCGAACTGTTGGCTCTATATAAATACTGTATAATAATAATAACAACTACTTGCCGACCACCCTATTGCAGTGTTACTGCTACAGGGCGTTCACTCTGCACAGAATCATATATATATATATATATATATATATATATATATATATATATATATATATATATATATATATATATATACACACACATATACATACATACACACACACACACATATATATATTTCTGCATTTCTGGGTAGGGCGCATGCCATCCTACCCATGCTATCATTGGCTCCTGTCGATGTCAATCACCGGGTCCCGGACAGCGATTCATGGCCGAGACTCAGCGATCAGTGGAGCAATTGACAGGAGAGAGATCTGAGTATAAAAACACAGATCTCTCTCCTGTCAGCAGGGGCATGCTGGTTTTTATCTCCCTGCTAAGCAGAAAGATAAAAACCAGCACATCCCTTGGTAAAACACAACAAATTACATACAGTGCATCCAGAAAGTATTCATAACACTTAACTTTTACCACATTTTGTTATGTTACAGCCTTATTCCAAAATGGATTCAATTCATTTGTTTCCGCAATATTCTATAAACAATACCCCATAATGACATTGTGAAAGAAGTTTGTTTTTAAATCTTTGCAATTTATTAAAAATAAAAAACGAAAAAGGAAAAAAAAAAACACATGTACATAAGTATTCGCAGCCATTTTCAGATCTCTCCAGAGATGTTCAATTGGGTTCCAGTCTGGGTTCTGGTTGGGCCACTCGAGGACATTCACAAAGTTGGCCCATAGCCACTCCTTTGTTATGTGGGCTGTGTGCTTATGGTTGTTGTCCTGTTGACAGATGAACATTCACCCCAGTCCAAGGTCCAGAGTGCTCTGGGACAGGTTTTTATCAAGGATGTCTCACATTGCTGCATTCATCTTTCTTTCAATCCTGACTAATCTTCCAGTTCCTGCCGCTAAAAAACATCCCCACAGCATGATGCTGCCACCACCATGCTTCACTGTAGGGATGGTATTGGCCAGGTGGTGAGCGGTGCCTGGTTTCCTCCAGACATGACGCTTGTCATTCAGGCCAAAGAGTTCAATCTTTGTTTCATCAGACCAGAGAGTTTTGTTTCTCATGGTCTGAGAGTCCCTCAGGTGCCTTTTGGTAAACTCCAGGCGTGCTGCCATTTACCTTTTACTGAGTGGCTTCCATCTGGCCACTCTACCATACAGGCCTGATTGGTGGAGTGCTGCAGAGATGGTTGTTCTTCTGGAAGGTTCTCCTCTCTACACAGAGAAGCGCTGGAGCTTTCTCAGAGTGACCATCGGGTGCTTGGTTCCCTTTCTGGCTAAGGCCCTTCTCCCTAGATCGCTCATTTTGGCCGGGCGGCCCACTCTAGAAACATTCCTGGTGGTTCCAAACGTCTTCCATTTACGGATGATGGAGGCCACTGTGCTAATTGGGACCATCGATGCTGCAGAAATGTCTCTGTACCCTTCCCCAGATTTGTGCCTTGATACAATCCTGTGTCAGAGGTCTACGGGTAATTCCTTGGACTTCATGGCTTGAATTGTGCTCTGACATGCACTGTTAACTGTGGGACCTTATATAGACAGGTTTATGCCTTTCCTAATCATGTCCAATCAACTGAATTTCCCACAAGTGGACTCCAATCAAGTTGTGGAAACATCTCAAGGATGATCAGTGGGAACAGGATGCACCAGAGCTCAATTTTGAGTGTCATGGCAAAGACTGTGAATACTTATTTACAAGTGTTTTTTTTTTGTTTTTTTATTTTTAATAACTTGAAAAGACTTCAAAACAAACTACTTTCACGTTGTCATTATGGGGTGTTGTTTGTAGAATGTTGAGGAAAAAAATCAATTTAATCCATTTTGTAATAAGGCTGTAACATAACAAAATGTGGCAAAAGTTAAGTGCTGTGAATATTTTCTGGATGCACTGTAGTTAAATCAATCCCTAACACACAGTTAACCCTTTGATCGACCCAGATGTTAGTCCTTTCTGCCTAGTGTCATTAGTACAGTGTCAGTGCTTTTTATTATCACTGATCACTGTATTAGTGTCACTGGAGATGTCAGTGGCAGTTAGTTCCCACCCAGTGTCAGAATGCCCACCGTACTATTGCAGTCCCGCTATAAGTCACTGATTGCCGCCTTTACTAGTATTTAAAAAAAAATCCAGTATATATACCATTGTTTGTAGATGCTATAATTTTCACGCAAACCAATTAATATACACTTATTGGGATTTTTTTTACCAAAGATGTAGCAGAATTTTTTTTATTATTATTATTATTGCATATGTTTTATAGCAAGAAGTAAAAAAATATATATTTTTAATAATTTTCAGGTTTTTTTTCATTTACAGCACAAAAAAAATCCAGTGATGATCAAATACCACCAAAAGAGAGCTCTATTTGTGTGAAAAAAATATATACATTTAATTTGTGTATGGTGTTGCATGACCGCGCAATTGCCAGTATAAGTAGTGCAGCGCCGTATAGCAAAAAATGGGATAGTCATGAAAGGGGTAAATCTTCCGGAGGGCAAGTGGTTAATGTATGTTTGTGTGTGTAAAAGATTTTATTACCTGTGGAGATCAGGTATGGAATAACAACACATAAACAAGTAAAGGAATGTTTGGAATCTTACATAAGGCAGTAGAGTAGTATCGCTGCTGACCCCGCAGAGGCTAAAAAGAAATTGCAATGTTATCCGAAGGTTGTTGCTCCACTTTTCATTATTGGCCAAAGCATTCCAAGCATTTTCCACCTCCTGGCCAGGCACCTCATCTCCATACTGCACAACAAACAGAGAAAAATAAAAGAATAGTAGGTGCACTAAAAACAAGTGATGGCTATTATATGTACAGGACCACTCTTCATTCACAAAGATATTCTGAATATTAATATGTATTCATGTACACGGACACACTGCAGTTCTCCAATTGTTGAAGAACTTTCTGGGATGTTCATCTACAACTAGAAGAATGCAAATTGATCAGTTCTTCTTCAGAAGCACAAAGTGCTTAATGTGTAAGACCTGTGTAATCAATGTTGATTTTAATGCATAGAATAGTATAGTATTACATTTCTCTTAGCATTCATCGAGGGATATGGTATCACATCTGTGGGATGTGCTGTGTCTGTAAGAAATTGGACACAAAAATAAAAAAAAAAAAAGTTGGGGCTTGTGCCCTGATAAGTATGTCCATGCACTTTTTAATAAAAAATGGTTTGGGGATCTATGCTCATGCCTTATCCTACAAACCTCATCGTGAACACCTATGTATTCCCAGTTATTCTACATTCTCTGGAAGCAGCCAGCTGGTTTAATCTCCTTATATTTGCTCACTATTTTATGTATTGTCACATAAGATGAATTTGCTCAATGCTATATTGACTTTTCGATTGTGTTTGTACATGAATAACTAATTTTCACTAAAAAAAGGATCGGATTAGAAAAAAGTATAACCATACACTAGCAGTTAGTACATAATATTTTATTTCACTAGTTCTTTTGGCCTGGGTTCTTAAAGTGTTACTAAACCCACAACAGTAAAATCAGTCTGTATATGCAGTAAAACATGCTTGTTATACTCATTGTCCAACCTAAGAGGTTAATCCTCCACATTGTGTAAAGCTGCTGTTTGATCCGTACTTCTCTGATCCTCCCCTTCTTCCAGAGTTTCCAATCCATCTTCTGATAGTAAAGAGCCCTATGATAAACTCTGCACATTTACAGTTTGGTGTGTATTGCTGGAGAGTTTTCTTCTTTTTTTTGGGGAGGGTGCATGTGATCGGCACAGGGCCAATCAGCACTGTCTAGACAGGTGGTCAGGGGTCATGCAACCTCATAGGACAGTCAGAGGAGAATGAAAACTCCTCCTACAAGATGAATCGGTGCTCTGCTGGACACTGATAGAAATCACAAGACTATTGTATACTGCTGATGAGAAAAGAGATTTAGCAGTTTATATTTCGGAAAATAATTGCATTTCCATGTTCTGTGTACTGTGGGAGACCGGATATAGTAAATGCAGGGTCCTGGTTTTAGTAACACTTTAGTATCACTGACCAAGTGAATAGGAGTTCAGACTTTTCACTTGGCTGCATGTGCTGGGTCAGTGATTCATTGGGTAGTGAAGTCAGTATCACATTTCCAGGACCTGACAGAACAAGTATGCAATGACAGCTCACCTATTTTTATGCTTGCAAGTGCCATTTAAGAATGCCATTAGTGAGACAAAGGCATGACATTGCTTTAATGTAGGATTTTCTCGAGATTTCTGTATCCCTCTATGTGGGAGACCAGATATAGTGAATGGAGGGTCCTGGGTTTAGTAACACTTTAAGTGACTCTAAACGATATGTTTATTCTCCAAAAATATTTTATACAGATACATTGAATAATAGCCATATAATCTATTCTTCTTGAAATAATGTATTATTATGTTTTTCTGCTTCCTTGTTATCCATAAGCTACTGATCCTCTCTTTTCCCTCTTCACGTTTGTTTGGAATGAACAGTATACGTTACCTGCAGTCATGTGCACTGTTCTATGCACACTACAAATCCCATAGTCCATAGTCCCTAGTCTTTCTGGGCAGCAAGCAAGAGCTGCGTTCCTACATGCAGAGGGACCATGAGCCACACAGAAAATCAGATCAGAGAAACACAAAAAGTAATCTGAAGATTTTGTGGCAGCTGAGAGCAATAGAAGGTACTTTTTTTGAGTTAATAATACATACTTGAATAAAATTCCCTTTTTTTCGTTAGTTCTCTTTTTGCTAGTTACTGTTTTAGCCCTCACTTTGTGCTGCATACTGTGGAAGATGAAGGTGCTACTTACAAAATAATTATTATACTTTAACAGTATATGCACCTTAGTTTTTGGTGCAGTGATGACACTACGTATATATGGAGATCTGTGATATCATAGTTCAAAAGTGTAACTTTTACAGGGAACTGGGGTCTGAGCACAAAAGTGAAATGATAAGTTTGTCTAGCTTTTAAAAACACCCACTTAAGCCGGCCACAGATGGATGGAATCTATGCCCATCTATCTATGGGCAGGCTGGCTGTACTGTTCCATCAATCAACTTCAGTACAACCGCCTGTTTGATTTTTTTACTACTGTCGGTGGCAATAGCAGCTAGTAGTAATTGTTGGGTTCTCTCAGCAGGGAGCAGGGAATGCTTTCCGCCAGGAGAACACAATAGCTCCATGGAAGGGATTTCCCCATCAACAATGATTGTGTTGACGGGGGAGTTGAGTGATTTTATTTCCTGCAAACGAAAATCGCATCATCTATGGCCTGCCAATGCATTACGCTCCAGGAGGAGTGGAAGACGTCAGGTGGACATTGCAAGCAAACTTAGGGTTGGTCATTTTGACTTCCGTAAATTATTTTTTCTTCTCAATGGTGTATTATACAGAAATGCTTTGATTGGTAAATTGCCAGAAAAATTGCATTCTGAAAATCACCTTATCTTCGCTTTAATAAAGTGCAATCTTCCTTTTTTATCAAAGAGTTTCAGTGAGCAGTAATCTACCAGCATATGCTTTGGCTATTACCTTTGCGGTCATGTACATGAGATTATTAAGCACTAGTGACGTGGCTTCTGGTGATCCCCATCCATTTCCTTTCAGTCCAATGGTGCTGGCCACTTCTCCATCCTCATCAGTGACTTCCTCCTCTGGGGTGCTGGGGCTGGAGTCTGGAAGGAGGAGTCTGCTATCCACCAGCTCTATGTTATGCAGCCATGGCAGCAGGTAGGTAAGCATGATCTGACGCCCATTCGGATGAGTCGTTGGGAATCTTTGACTCACTTCTGTTGGTACCAAGAAGCAAACATAAAATACACAATAACATATTGTTTATCATAACTAAGCTAATACAGAGGAATGAGATTTGGCAGAGTAAAACTAAGGTTGTTAACATATTCGGAAACAGCTTTATTGTTCTGTAGATTAGTCACGATTGTAACTTACATCCTGCAGACTGTTTAGCAGAGATTGGAAAATGACATAAACACTGGTTTAAAGTCTATGTAAATTCAAGCAATACCCTTTTCATATTCTCTCTTTGGTAATTTACATATACCATTCAAAACATTTTGTTATATCTGTTCAATACATGCAGAAAATACCAGTTGACCCTGCTAGAAAGCAAACTGTTAGACTGAAAAAAAAAACCTAATTTCTTATCCACACAAGCCTTGGATGGAGGAATCCTCCCCACTGTGTTATTGTATCCTGACAATGGGGATTCCTCCACTGTCAGAATACATTGATCAGTGCTGCAGCACATGGGCTGCAGCGCTGGTCGAAGGAAAATATTTTAATAAGCCAGTTCAAAAGAAGTCAATTATTAAACTGACTTCTCTGGAATGGGAATAGCTATAGTTATAGGTTTGATTCATCTATGGTCAGCTTCTGTTGTGGATATGAGCAGAAACATAGGTGTTCTGTAACACTTCTAATGTTTGAAAATGTTGCTCATTCATAGATCCAAATAGTTACTGATTGTTGTCACTCTAGGACAGGAAGTGTGTTAGTGCCAAGATTACTAGGTCAAAATAAAGAAAAGAAAATTCTGGAAAAGAAAAATAAGGCAGCCACCACATTTAAAGACTAGTAGAGCTACACTTACTATATTTTTATTCTTAGGTTTACATATGTTTAGGAAAGAGTCCCCTTTTTGGATAAAAAACACATCAAAAGTACCACCATATGGATGTTTAATGGAAAGTTGCTGCATTTACTTGACATGCAGTCAGCTTTCTTTGGTGTTATTAAACTGCTGCATAGGGAATGCAGATAGAGGCCATTTCTTTTTATCAGTCTTGGCCAACAACAGCAGGCTCAAAGCAACAATCTTCTTGCTCCTTTTTCCAGACTCTTATGGAAATCATCTAATTAACAATACCTAAGTGAAGTGAATTGAAATTGCACCTCACAGGCAGCCAACTACTGTTTTTAGTCCAATGCTTTTGTCCTACAATATGAGTCTAGGTGATTCTGATATAGAGATGAAGGCATGGAAAACATTGCATACAAATATATATTCATATTGAAGCTGATTAAATAAATCATCTCATCAACAAGCATAGCTTGGTGACATGCTTCCTTGCAAGCTCTATCTTTAATTATCCAGTTGCAGCAAAGGACTTTATTTCCATAAAATGTGTATACTTTTTCTGTATCTGTCCCAGTTTCCTCCCACAATACAAAGACATGTTCATTGTTAATAGGTACTTGGTGTACCAGAGACATGGATTAATGTGAATAGTTCTAAGTCTTCTATAAACCACTGCATATTTTGTCATTGATATATAAATACAGGTGCAGGACCCTTTATTTTTGTCCACACTAGAATCGGATTGCATGGGTATTGAGATGCGATTCTGCACATCGCACTGTGTTTTGGGAACCAATTTAGGGGTGTTAACGTAACCTCTTGGCACCTGCTGAACGCAAATGTGTGGCCTCCCAGCATCTAGGCTTAGACGCCAAGCGGCTGCACATTTGTATTCTATTAAAAGAAGACATATGTGCTGAGAGCGTGTGCCCTGCATGCTCCCAGCACACATGTCCGGTTCTCACGGAAAGGTCCCGATCTCCTCTTTCGATCAGGACCTTTCCCGATCATTTGACCGCCTTGACGTCGTGTCAAGGCGGTCACATGACTCTAAACCCCGCCCCGCCTCCCAGCTTCTGAAACCCTTAAAGGGCTGGGAGGCGCCGGCGCCAAGGGGTTAACATACACACCCGCAGCGGTTCGCATGAACAGGGTGCGATCGTGATGTGGTGCGGTGCGGAATTTGCACAGAAACCACTGCGAATTCCGCGCCACAGCAGTGTGAACCCAGGCTGAGACACTGTACTCATTAGATACTGTATCATCTCTAACAGTCATAACTGAGGGGTGGAACTATAACAATTGTATTACTGTAGAAACATAATACAAATCTATAAAACCTAAAAAAAAAAAAAAAAAAAAATCAGAAAAGCTATATCAACTAAGGGCACACTCTCTAACTGATATTGTGCAAAAAGACACTTTTACTTCCTGTAATTTTATAAAATTTGCATCATTGTGATTAGAGTGCTTTACATTGACAGGACTCTGCTGCACGGCAATGGCATTGAGCAGGAAACTAAACAAACGGCAGATGCTGATAATTAGAATCTTAATGCTTTGTTTTTAAACCAGTGCAAATATAGCTCTTTTCCTAGAACAAACAAATGGAGCATATCATTTGGATCCATTTCAGAGCTTTAATTTTGTAGCCATTATAGTGCAAAGTAAAAAAAAAAAAAAAAAGATGAAGAAAAAAAGGAAATGGAGTGGAACCCAAGAAACAGACCTAATCAATTATTTTAAAAATAAAAAGGCTTAATACCATAAAACAGTATTATCAAAATTGTGTTAATTGGGGAGTATTTCAAAATCCTGGACTCCCATATGAAAGTGGTATGTCTTCCCAATGTCACTGGCATTTATTACATGACATTTATTACATGACAATCCTATAGTTCTCCATACGGCAGCGAACAGCTACTACATGCAGCTCAACTTATCTGTCTGCAGTCTATCAATTTAAACACTATGTTAATGTATTGAGACATACAAAGCAAGGCCTAAAAGGAGAAAGTACCTGAGAACAGGGGCAGTGTCAGCTCAGGATACATCCGTGCCAGCTCGTTAGAAAGGCGAATTAATGAGACACTGTACAGGTGTGGCAATATGCCATGTGTGCCATACAAAATACTTCCAGGCTTCTGTTCTGCTACTTTTTTGGAATATACAAACAGTTTTCCTTCCAGAACCTACAGGATGAACAGAGTGGTTTTCAGCTCCGTTATTCTTTATAAAAACAGTTTGATACCAATCTTACTAACACCCATTGTAAGCACATTTCAAGAATAAATACAGTAAAATCAAAATGGCCATTATATATAGCTACTGTATGTATACAGCATATAGAGCAAAACATTGTTTACATCCATCTGTTAACCCCCTCTTTCCTTAACCCCTTCATGACAGAAGGTAAAACAAACCTTAAAGCCCACACCAAATTTTGAAACTTTGACATTTGTTAATAAAACTGTACATATGATTGGAACTACTTTGTGCAGCACATTCCCAGCACAAACACAAAAATACGTATATGCGGCAGCAGGTTTAAAGCCCACCTCCTGGACACTGTACGTACACTATATTGCCAAAAGTATAGGGACATCCCTCCAAATCATTGGATTCAGCTGTTCAGCCCCTGCCCGTTGTCACAGGAGAAGGGGTGAGGGGGGCAGGTACTAGAATGTGTTACACCCTAAAAACAGGTGTACATGTCACATGTTCCAAAGGTGTACTTATTCTATAAACCTGTGAAGGTAATTCTGCTTGGTGTTGGGCTTTAAACTAATGAATGTGACATTTACCAATAATTCACTGTAGGTGTATTTTCCTGGTGACAGTGTCCGATTCACCTGCAGTGAATATTTCCCTATGTTAATCTTCAAAATTCAGATGCAGAACTAGGTTGTAAATCATGTTAATTATCTTTGTACAACATACAAATACTGCAGCTCAGGAGAAAGTTATTTAAATCCACAAGCATGCAGGAAACATTTTTCAGATACATAATATGTAGGGAATTTATGGAATTAACATGATACAGAATAAACATGTTGCCTGAATCTAAATACTCTGCTGCTCCGTTGTATTAAGACAGGTCAAGGTTTACGCATACCAGAACTAAGTCGCCTTTAACAACTGAAAAGTACTATAATGGTTTGTCTGATGCTAAAAAATAAAAAATAATATATATATATATATATATATATATATATATATATATACACACACACACTGTATATATTGTAAGTGTATATATACAATATATTGCCAAAAGTATTGGGACACCCCTCCAAATCATTGGATTCAGGTGTACCAATCACCTCTATGGCCACAGGTGTATAAAATCAAGCACCTAGTCAATGCAAATTGTTAGATTCAGTGGTGAAAAGAACGCCGCCAATGGACTCTGGGGTGACAAATTATGCTTCTCTGTCTTCCATTCTGGAAGAATGGTCAATATTCCCAAGAAAACACTCCTAAACCTTGTGAACAACATTCCCAGAAGAGTTGAAGCTGTTATAGCTGCAAAGGGTGGGCCAACTCAATATTGAACCCTATAGACTAAGACTGGGATGCCATTAAAGTTCATGTGCGTGTAAAGGCAGGTGTCCCAATACTTTTGGCAATATAGTGTATGTGCTATCGTGTCGTTATGGGGTTAATATTTGAATCGATGTCATTCAGGTAAATGCTTGCTTATAGCAAAGTAATTCTTTGCTATAAGCAAATTTGGGGGAAAAAAAATACTGATCACTTCCCCAAAGTAGTAAAATGTTACTATGGTAACATTGTACTACTTTGGTCATAGTGAAATATGAAAAAAAAATATTAAAAAAAGAAAAAAAATGTAATAAAAAAAATATATATAATTTTTTTTTTCATACTGTCACCAGTGTCCCTGATCACCGCCCTGCCAGTTATATGATAACGCTGTACTGCACTGGTGACAGTATGTAAAAAAAAAAAAATAGTGAAAATAATTGTTTTTAATTTTCCGAAAAATAACAAAAAAAATACAACTTCAAAAAACTCCCCATTCCTCTTATGAAGTATGTCGGACTGTCTACTTTGCAAAAAGTGGTCATTTGGGGGATATCTGTACTGTTCTGACATTCGTGGACCTCAAGAAATTAGATTGGCTATCAGTACTTCAGGATTGATCAATTTTCAGATCTATACCATAGTTTGTGAACGCTATAACTTTCCTACAAACTAAAAAATACATTCTAATTTGGACTATTTTCACCAAAGACATGTAGCAGAATACATTTTGGCCTAAATATATGAAGAACAATTATTTATTTACAAACTTTTATAACAGAAACAAAGAAAAACTTGTTTTTTTTTCAACGTTTTTGGTCCCCCAGTGTTGATTAAATACCACCAAAAGCAAGCTTTAGTTGTGTGAAGAAAATTATACAATTTTAGTTTGGGTACAATGTTGTATGACCGCGCAATTGTCATTCAAAGTGTGAGCTCTGAAACCTGAAAAATGGCCTGGGCAGGAAGGGGGTAAAAGTGCCCGGTATGGAAGCGGTTAATGTTTATAAGTCATAACACCATAGATTGTGCATGTAGGCTTTGATTTTTTTTAGCAATTTAATTTTCTACTGGTTGAACTTGAGGGTATTGTGTCTTTTTTCAACATAACTATACTGTATATAAATGCACACAGTAAATTTTCAGAGCTCTATGGTCAGTTCTATTATCTGACATATTTAATATGCATATGTGCACACACAATTATGTTAATTCCCCCCCTTCCCTCAACTACTGCAGAAAAACAAGTACTAGTAGGTTATGTGCAAAGATAAAAAAACACTTTCTTGAAAAAGATGGGAACCTCTACTGTGGGTAAGCAGCACAGTCAGGTCTCCTCCAGGTTACATTTGCTCTGGCAGCCTGGAGTGCTTGCAAATTATTGCATTCTGAGAAGCAGACTGAAATCAATGGGTCTCTGAACTGTAAAACGGGCAGGTGTCAGCCTGTCAACTTAGTCACTTTTAATTCTCCAAACTGGAAAATAGAAAAGCCTGTCAATTAAATGTCAGGATTTATTTCAGTTAGTGAAAGGATTCACATACCTGCATTAACTGCACTGAGATCTCATAGATTTCCCGACTGGTATCAGAGGCTTTAAAGAGGACAAGATTCAGCAAGGTCACAATGTCAAATGGATAATTCCTAGGATTAAAGATACAATGATAGCAGTTTAGCCAAATTACAAATTATACTCTTGTCCACAGACAATACCACTGAAATAACACCTTTTCATTCAATCACAGAGTTTAATCAGTATTTCGGCATATTAAATTGAACAGGCGGCTCACTTTCGTTGGCTGTGCTTTAAACTAACCCAAATAATCTACTTCATACATTTAACACTCCTACTGTCACAAACATAACTATTACGGCAAAGTAGTAGGAAGATGTAAACAAACTCATAGTCAAAAAAATGCCAGCAGACATGTATTAGCTGTTTTTTCTGTCTATGGTAGAAGTGATCTGGGCAGCTGTTAAGTCATCAGAAGGTAGAGAGTGTGACATCACTACACTGCGTCTCCATGAGGTGGAGATGAATTGGTGACATCACGCTCTACACCTTGTCCAATCACAGAATGCATTGCATTCATTCAGAAAATGCAAAGCATCCTTAGAATGGCACTCATGCTGACCTCCTGTGTTCAGAAGCAAAAGTGCAGCCGCTTGGCACAGGACCCAAAAACAAAGGAAGATCAGTGGAGTAGTGGTGTCTACTTCAGTGATTTCCAGCTTCCAGGGGCATCAGCCAGGTATGGTAAATACATAGTTACTTTGGTCCTAGCTGGACCAATGTAAGTAATTATGTGCAAAATATCTATACCTGGATTTCTTCTTTAACATTATGAATGAAGGGAAGCCAAGTTAAAATTTACTTTTCATAGAATCCCAATCATGTGCAAAAAAAAAAAATGACAAAAATTGATTGCACTTTGCATTGGATTACTGAAGTCAGCACAAGTACGCCTCATTCACTAAGCTAAGTGAGAATTCACTTTGGAAAGGGAAAATTCCCTTGTCTTAGTGAATAAGGCGACAAAGTTGTGCTCACTTCAATTATCATTTGCAAACAAAAATCCATTTTTTTTTTACATTTTTTTTCCATGCACATGATTTGTTTTTTTTATTAAGTTAAAATTCAATTTGTATTTTACACATAACGCCTCGCATTTACAAGACTACTCCAGGTCGCTTACTCCATTTGAGAAACTTTGCTTCTCGAATTCCCCCCAGCGACATGTTATATCCAAGCTTTACTCCCTTCTTGAAACTACTAGTATATCTCAACCTCGAAAAGCGTGTGAGGCTTGGATACGTGATCTACAAATACCTTTGTCAACTGACGACTGGGATCACATTTATGAACACATACATTCGGGCTCCATGTGTGTTTCCACGCAGGAAAGCAATTACAAACTATACTCTAGATGGTACAGAGTTCCGTCCCTGCTGCATAAATTTGACCCTAATATTTCAGAGTTGTGCTGGAGATGTAAACAGACAACAGGCACACTCCTACATATCTGGTGGGATTGTCCCTTGTTGCAGCCTTTTTGGGAAAAAGTGCGAGATATAGTCTCACAAGTGACTACTTACACTCTGGAATACAGCCCGGCTCAATTTTTACTTCACCACTCCTCAATTCCGTTAAGGATGTACCGTAAGTCTCTTACCCTACATATGCTAAATGCGGCAAAACAATGCATTCCTGTCCACTGGCGTTCAGAACAGATTCCTACTGTGCGGGAGTGGTTTCATAGGGTCATCAGGGTTGCGGAGATGGAGGAATTGATTTCAGTGACAAGAGACCACCCGGAGAGATTTCGGAAAACGTGGGCGTGTTGGAAACACTTCCAAACTACCAATTTCTATAAACTCTATATGTATAACTAAAACTACTCTACAGGTCGTGAATACCGTTCAAAGTTATCACCTCTGGAATAACGCCGCGGACCGTGTTTATCGAAATGTATGTTAAGTCCTAAGGATAATACCTATTAGCTTGTCTACTATATTATATTATGGTTGGCTTAATATCTATTACCTATTACTTGATCCATCCCTCCTTTTTCACTTCCTTCCCACCTCCCCCCCCCCCCTTTTTTTTTTTTTTTTTTTTTTTTTTCTTTTCCTCTCTCTCTCACTCCTCCCTGTGCTTTCTAAATCTTCCTGCATATACAGTACTCTCCTCTTTTTCTTTTCTCTCTTTTCCTTCCTTTTGTCTCATATTTCTCTCTTAAACAACTATTTCTACATACAAGCAGAAACTTAACTTAACCGGGTGCGGAATTGCACGAGGCGTCCGCCTCAGACATCAATGCTGCTTTTTGCTCCACTACTCGATTACTTAAGTGCTTTTTACCCCCGACACTTGCATCCTCTATACCTCTATTGCTTACCATCCATATTTGCGAAACTGTTATTCTACTTTGTTTACTGGGTAGCGTGATCTCATGTTTATGTTTACTGCATACTTCAATTACATGTCTGACTACCCGTCTGCGTTACGGGAGATTGCTTCAGTTATACATGTGCAAAATGGGTTCCGTACATGTCTTTAATCTCAAATGTCTTGTATTTCAATAAAAATTTTTGGAAGAAAAAAATTCAATTTGTAAGGTGAAATTATTTACTTTTAATTAGCCCCACTTTGAGAAAGAGCAGCAAGACCCAAGCAAGACACAAAGGGGTTTATTTACTAAAGCTGGAGAGTTGCCAAAGCTTCATTGAACAAGCTGAGGTTAGAGGCTGATTGGTTTCTATGCAGAAGGGAGTCTGATTTTGGACTCTCCAGCTTTAGTAAATAAACCCCAAAGAGTCTTAAGAAGCAAATATGGCTGCTTCTAATTATATAATTCATGCAATATTCAAATAGGTTGATGTACTAAAGGACCTCAGAATTTTCACTTATCCAGTATTGTGCAGATAGAAAAAAAGGAAATAGGAATTAGCTTTTCACATGATTGGATACTTGAAGTGCATATTCGCACATTTTATTTGTGAACATTCTCAACTCTTTCAGTAAATGAGCATTAAAGTTTTTAAATCATTAATACACATGGATATGTATTTAAATCAAGTATCTCTTATCTGCAAGGTTATTTAAAATAATAATGTTAATAATAATAATAAAGGACTATACATGTCACATAGTGGGTGAAGACTTCAGGCACATTGTTTGTATTGAATGGTTTGTAGATGGCTATGCCAACTGGAAACAACTGGATGGCAGTGGTTCTACCATGTCCATTAGCAGTTATTGAAACACAAGAACAGAATATCAGGGAATTCTAGAAATCTGCCACAAATAGTAGAAATATATCTGGTCAGAAACTGCATTGCCATGTGATGTATATATTTAAAGTACTTTTGGTCCCAAACAATTTTAAAATGTCAAAATTTTAAATACTGCAGCTTACAAGTTTTTAGGTGTGGCGGCTGCATAATTTTCATTTTTAGGCCTTTCCCCCTCGGTTTTCACCTGTAACACACCTCTTGTATTAGAATGCCTATACACTGAATAAAGAAGCACAAGGTCACCTTTTGACAGCAGCATTGTCAGTCTGGGGGAGGGGAGTGTTAGATATACTAGCAGATTTAGATACACTAACAAATTGAAACTGAACTCTAGCTAATACTTTATAAGCGGCTTCCTTTTGGGGTAAAGCTTTTATATAAATAAATAAATGTTGATCATTGTAAGCACCCATGTCAGTGGTAAATGGTTTGTCTCAACCATCTAACTGGTTAACTTGGGTTTAATACCAAGTTAAGCAAAGATACATGGACACTCAAAGGTCTTCCAACAAAGACCAAACGTACAACTAGGTTCTTTATTTAGGTGTAACGTCTTGGTGAGGCACAGCCCACTTTTCAAGAGGGGGCTCTGCCCCACAAAAACACTGGACCTGGCTAAAGAATCTTGATTTACAGTCAGTCACTCTCCCTATCTATCTATATCTACATATACACACATTTTTAAATATTTAAATCTAATGAAAAAACAGGAAATCACTTTAAATGGAAGCATTACATTTTTAAGTTCTTACAGTATTTAATATTTAATTGACTCCCTCTACATGTGTTTGTTTTTTTTACAGATAGCAGCTAACATCACTTCTGAACAATTGCTGAGACTACAGGATAATTCACATAGATTCTCCTGTTTTCAACCAATTTCAATGTAAGAAATGAACAAAGCTATAATCATTGAGCAGCACCACTAAGCAGGAAGCACAGACGCTACATAAAAGCATAGTTTATCCCCCCTTCAGTCTATTATGAATGCTACTGCTAGACTCATACAGCTTACCAACCAATCAGTGACTGCTGCCCCTCTCTGCTAGTCCCTTCGCTGGCTTCCACTAACCCAGTGCTTCTCAAATAGTGAGGCGCGCCCCCCCCTCCATCAAGGGGGGCGCGTACAGGGGTGGGCAGAGGGCTGCTGCCGCTTACCTGGCTCCCACGATGATCCATCCAGGAAGCGCTGCTCCTTCCGTCACTCCGGCCACTCCCTCACTCCTGCCGCTCGGCTCCGCCTCCTCACCGGTGATTGGCCGCCAGAACTGTAGCTCAGGAAAGGTACACAGGCGGCCAATCACGGGCGAGGAGGCGGAGCCGAGCGGACCCGCGAAAATCGAGTGAGGGAAAAGCCGGTAAGTGTGCAGTGCAGAGGTGCTGCTGCAACCACATATGCTGGCTGCAGCAGCACCATACTGCAACAGGGGTCAGCAAGTGTCATTGGTGTCAGTGGGAGGAATAGTGCCGCATCATTGGTGTCACTGATACTAATGATGGGGCATTATTCCTCCCACTGACACCAATGATGGGGCACTATTCCTCCCACTGACACCAATGATGGGGCATTATTCCTCCCACTGACACCAACGATGGGGCACTATTCCCCCCACTGATACCAATGATGGGACACTATTCCTCCCACTGACACCAATGATGGGGCACTATTCCTCCCACTGATACTAATGATGGGGCACTATTCCTCCCACTGATACTAATGATGGGGCACTATTCCTCCCACTGACACCAATGATGGGGCACTATTCCTCCCACTGACACCAATGATGGGGCACTATTCCTACTTATAACAATTTTATAGACAAATGATACTATTTACAGTCGCGCGGGGGGGCGCAAAATGTTTTCTTCTTCCCAGGGGGGGCATGACAGAAAATAATTGAGAAGCACTGCACTAACCCAACGTATAAAATTCAAAATACTAACCACAGCTTACAAAGCCATCCACAACACTGCCCCTAGCTACATCAGCAACCTCATCTGCAGATATCACCCACTCCGCTCCTCCTAAGATATCTTCCTCTCTAGCAAACTCATCGCCTCCTCCCACACTCACCTCCAGGACTTCTCCAGAGCCTCTCCCATCCTCTGGAACTCCCTACCACAGTATGTCTGGTCAGCCCCCACCCTGTCTGCCTTTAGGTGATCTTTGAAAACTAATTTATTCAGGGAAGCCTACCCCACCTCCGCCTAAGAACTGTACTTGAATCACCTCCACCAGATCATCCCCTGCAGCTATCACCTTTTGTATCACCTCCCCCTTCCTTTAGAATGTAAGCTCCTCAAGCAGGGCCCTCCTAATCTTTCTGTACTGAAATTTAAAGTAATTGTATGGTCTCCCTTATATTGTAAAGTGCTGCACAAACTGTTGATGCTATATAAATCCTATATAATAATAATAATAGTTTTATACAACTTTAACCACACTTCGATATACTTATTCCCATCAAGCCCATTGTGATTGTAGCCATATATATATACAAATAAATTTAAAAGAAAATCTGTGCTTAAGAGTGAAAAATCAAACAATAGCATCTAGGCACTACAACCTGATACCAGTCATTAAGTAAATGTGTATAACAACAGTGCAGCGATTAACTCATTCAAAGTACAGGACAATTTAAACCTACCTATACCTGTTAGTGTAACAAATATAATAAATATTTGAAAAATTGTGATCATAAAGTGTCCAATAGGTGAGTATTGTGAACAATTAAATAAATCAGTCCCACATGCCGTGATGGAAACAGGAAACTTCAGACATAGCCAAGGTGACACCAACCACTTCCATGCAAGGCTTACCAGAAGGATTGCGACCTCCTACTAAGAGTGGTCACTGATTGCTCCTTAACCGGTTTCCCGCTGCCCTATAGCAGAAATAATGCTACAGGGCAGCAGGGCTGCGCAAAATCACATATATATATATATGCCCTACCCGTGCCACTACTGGCAGTCTCAGCTGTCGATCACCGGGTCCCAGATGGTGATTCACCACCGACACTCAATTGCCGAATATCACTGACAGGGGAGAGACCTATATGTAAACAATACAGATCTCTTCCCTGTCAGCTCCTGCACATTGCATTGTATTGCTCTGCATAGCAGAGCAATACAAAGCAATGTGATGACACAGCAAAACACACACACATAGCACAAATAAAACAGCACACAGTTAACCCTTTGATCACCCCAGATGTTAATCCCTTCCTGCCCAGTGTCATTAGTATGGTGTCAGTGCTTTTTATTAGCACTGATCACTGTATTGGTGTCACTGTGGATGTCAATGACAGTTAGTCAGTTCCCACCCAGTGCCAGAATGCCCACCGCAGTCCCCCGCTATAAGTCGCTGATCACCGCCATTACAAGTATATATATAAAAAAAATTCCAGTATCTATACTGTCATTTTTAGACGCTATAACTTTCACGTAAACCAATAATTCACACGTATTGGGATTGTTTTAAGCAAAGACATGTAACAGAATTCATTTTGGCCTAAATTTATGACGAAATTAGATTTTTAAAAAATTTGTTTACTGGACATGTTTAATAGCAAAAAGTCAAACATATTGTTTTTTTCTCAAAATTGATAATCTTTATTTTGTTTATAGCGCAAAAAATAAAAATTACAGAGGCGATCAAATACCACCAAAAGAACGCTCTATTTGTGGGGAAAAAGGACATAAATTTAATTTGGGTGCAGCGTTGCATGACCACGCAACTGTCAGTTAAAGTAACGCAGCAATGTATCGCCAAAAAATGGCCTGGTCAGGAAGGGAGGTAAATCATCTGGAGGGCAAGTAACTAAAGCTGACATCATGGAAACCGGATGGTCATCATCAAGAAGCCAATGTTATCTTCTTAAGGAACAATCACTGATCACTCTTAGTAGGGGGGTCACAATCCTTCCAGTAAGCCTTGCATGGGAGTGGATGGTGTCACCCTGGCTATGTTTGAAGTTTCCTGTTTCCATCACAGCATGTGGGATTGAATTTTGATTATTCACAATACTCACCTTTTGGACACTTTATGATCACAATTTTTCATATGTTTATTATATTTGTCACACTAACAGGTATAGGTCTAAACTGTCCTGTACTTTGAAAGAGTTAAACGCTGCACTGTTGATATACACATATATAAAAACTATACAGATTCCCTTTAAAGAATAATCCCATTGACTCCCCAACTGACATCTCATCCTCCACTTAACTCAAAATATACTCTGTTATCTGGTGACTGAGGCCTCCCCTCTTTTCTCCACTTGTCAATTGTTAGACTGAATGCCTTCCACCCAGCTGTTTATTATTGTTCATCCTTAGACCCATCCTTAATATAGTTTCAAACTATATTAACAACTGTGTAATGTTTTTTTCTTATATTGCCTCTCTCACTGTTACCAGCATTCTCGCATTAAAAATAAAAATATAAAAAGAAAAGAATAGTCCACCCAAAAATGGCATTTCTGGTTTAGAAGAAAAGTGAGAAATCGGGGTCTCTAAAGATATATATGACCCAGTTGCTAGTTGAGGTACCAAACTGCAATTTTAGAATAGGGCAGCTAATGAAGCTAATCATTTGGGTAGACTTATTGGGGTTTACTAACTAAAGCTGGTTCACTCAGAATCTCATGCAGTTCTGCATAGAAAACAATCAGATTCCAGGTTTTATTGCTAAAGCTTAATTGAAAAAGCTGAGGTTAGAAGACGATTGGCTACCAAGCACAGCTGCACCAGATTCTGAGTGAACCAGCTTTAGAAAATAAACCCCATTGAATCTTGGATTGACTGCATAACGATACTTGTCAATGGGAGACTGACAGTGTGCAATGACATTGTGAGCAACTGTCTCTGACAGTCTACTGTGACAATTGAGCAATCATTCTCTCGCAGTCTCTAGTTATCTGGAAGTAGTTTTTGTTTTGTTTTTGTATCATGTGAATGGTAACAGTGGATGGCAGGAAGGTTTGGCCACAATGGTACTGATTAAAAAAAGAATGAAAACTTTGTGCAAAAACATGCCTCTTCTTTTCATACTAAATGAGAATAAGCCTTTGCTTTTACACCATGCCCACTGAAAGTAAGCCACATCCACTCTCTGCTGTGATGTTCTGTGGGCCCAAGTTGAAGGTGGTACTTCATTCTAATTTTGTATCTGGTGGGCCCCAGGTACTCTCAGTGCTGTTGCCACCTGCATCACAATGCAATTAGAGAAAAGCTATCAGGACAATAGGACATTAGGTACATAAGGTGGTTAAAACCTTGCCTATCCCCTTCTCCAGACAGTCAAGCCTTCAACTGCCAACCACATTATCCACTATGTAAAGAACATCTCTGAGGCCTGTCCATCAAACTACTGTATATAGAATTTCTATTTATCCACCATAATAAGGCAGCCCTCTTCCCGGCTTTAATCAGTATCTGAAGTCACCTTTGCAGACTGCAGTTGAAAGCTGATGGAAAGCTCCATAATTACCAAGTGTATGGCAAGCATTATTGCTCCTTCATAGGGGTACTTGTGCTGTACTTCTACAAAGCTTTAAAGTGGTTGTAAACCCTTACCTGTGCCTTGTGAAGTGAATGACCTCAGGTGATACACAGAGATTAAACAATTCCTCCTACATAAGTTGTACCTGTCTACCTACTATGTTCTCTTCTCTACAGCTGTTCAAAGTGCTGAATTTATAAAGCTTGTCTGAGGGTTCAGAAAAAAGGGGGCTGTGAGCTGATATTGCACTCTGCAGAGCTCAGTGAGGAGAGTTCTGAGAAATGATTGGAGGGAAGGGACACACCCCCTTCACACAGCTCACAAGAATAGAGCTGAGGCTATCAATCTGCTGAAGGTATCTCCCCTGTCACCATTTTTCTGCTGGTGTCAGGAAAACTTGTCATAAGTGATTCATGCTGATAGCAGAGGAATAAAGCAGCAGACAAATGACACTCACTATAGAGGGATATGCTTTGTTCATTCTTCATGCCTAAGGTTTACAACCACTGTAAAGCTGTAGTCCATGATCTTACTTTATACTACATTGGACAATATCTCATACCTGAGGGGTTGCTGTGGAAGCAGACAGTCACTACGGTGAAAACCCCTTGACCTGGAGGTCAGCTTTATATGCACAATGCTGTACCTAGACACATTAAAGTGGTTCTAAAAAGCTGAAGTCGTTCTCTGCATTAAGGTAAAAAACCTTTCTGAGTGCAGCTTTCGTCTGGCCTTCCCTTATACTTACCAAAGCCCGATCTGGATTCAGTGCTGTGCATGGGCGCAGCGTCTCTCTCTGCTCTCTATCTTCTCCCTGGACATGGAGGCAGCATTGTCTCCCACTACTGTCAATCACAGCCAATGGAAAGGGGTCAGGGGGCAGAGCCAAGCCGTGCTCTCTGTGACTATGGACACACAGAGCCAGGTCGGGAGCAAGCCTGCACGAGTGCCCTCATAGCAAGCGGCTTTCTATGGTGGGCACATTACTTGGAGGAGCTAAGATCCTTGGCAGGGGACCCCAGAGGAGGAGGATCAGGGCTGCTATGTGCATACAGCAGGCAAGTATAACATGTTTGTTATTTTAAAAAAAAATGAAATTGCAGTCAAACACAAACGCTGGCTTAATGCAGAACTCCAGTAAATTTCTTTTTATTTTACCATGCAATGGGGCTGTGCCTCCACTGCATGGATTGGCTGCTTGTTTATTTTCTAGGGGTGAGGACTAAGCTCATACTCATCTGACTCGCTGATCCTACAGAAAACCGTACTCCCCCACAGTCCAGCGGTTGACTGTTGTTGTCTGTGGAGCACGCCTTGAGTGTGCGGACGTCAGGAACAGTCCATTTACAGGACTGCTGGGGGGGGGGGGCAGGAACCGAAAGGACCAGTCTTGTGCTGGGAGGATCGGCGGATAAGGTAAGTACCGTATTTTCCGGCGTATAAGATGACTTTTTACCCCTTGAAAATCTTCTCAAAAGTCGGGGGGTCGTCTTATACGCCGGTAACGGCATGCTGACACTTTTTAGGGGGGCGCCGCCCCCCCTTCCAACAGAAGGGAAACTAAGTACAGGGGTGGGCAGGGGCTGCTGTCTCTTACCTGGCTCCGGTCCCACGACGATCCGGTCCAGGAAGCGCAGCTGCTCCTTCCTTCGGTTCGTCCACTGGATGTTCGCGCGGCTGCTCGGCTCCGCCTCCTCACCGGTGATTGGCCACCAGAACTGTAGCTCAGGAAAGGCACACAGGCGGCCAATCACCGGCGAGGAGGCGGAGCTGAGCGGCCCCGCGAAAATCGAGTGGAGATGCAGGTAAGTGTGCCGTGCTTAGGTGCTGCTGCAACCACATACGCTGGCTGCAGCAGCACCGTACTGGAACAGGGGTCAGCAAGTGTCAGTGGGAGGAATAGTGCCCCATCATTGGTGTCACTGATACCAATGATGGGGCATTATTCCTCCCACTGACACCAACGATGGGGCACTTTTCCTCCCCCCCACTGACACCAACGATGGGGCACTATTCCTCCCCCCCCCCCCCACTGACACCAATGATGGGGCACTATTCCACCCCCCACTGACACCAACGATGGGGCACTATTCCTCCCCCCCCCCCCACTGACACCAACGATGGGGCACTATTCCACCCCCCACTGACACCAATGATGGGGCACTATTCCACCCCCCACTGACACCAATGATGGGATACTATTCCTCCCCCCCCCCACTGACACCAACGATGGGGCACTATTCCCCCCCCCCCCACTGACACCAATGATGGGATACTATTCCTCCCACTGACACCAAAGATGGGGCAATATTCCACTGACACCAATGATGGGGTGCTATTCCCCCCAATGATACTAATAATGGGGCACTATTCCTCCCACTGACACCAATGATGGGACACTATTCCTCCCACAAATACCAATGATGAGGCACTATTCCTCCCACTGATACCAATGATGGGACACTATTCCTTCCAATGACACCAATGATGGGGCACTATTCCTGCCACTGATACTAATGATGGGGTGCTATTCCTCCCACTGACACCAATGATGGGGGACTATTCCTGCCACTGATACTAATGATGGGGCACTATTCCTGCCACTGACACCAATGATGGGGCACTATTCCTCCCACTGACACCAATGATGGGGCACTATTCCTCCCACTAATACCAATGATGGGGCACTATTCCTCCCACTGACACCAATGATGGGGCACTATTCCTCCCACTGACACCAATGATGGGGCACGATTCTTCCCACTGGTGTGCAGTGGAAGAGGGGTAGTCTTATACGGCGAGTATAGCCCAAACACTACATTTTAAACAGGAAAAGTAGGGGGTCGTCTTATACGCCCAGTCGTCTTATATGCCGGAAAATACGGTATATCTTTTGTGTCCTCTGCCCTAGAATAAAACAATCCTTTGACCTTGACCCTAGAATAAAACAATCCTTTGACCCATGCAGTGCAGGCAGAGCCCCACTAGAAGGGCCACACTTTTTTTAACCCTTCCCTTAATCACCTATTCCCTGTTTAGAAATATATACATTTTTTTCTGCAATTTGCACCACAATCACTGAATAGGACATTGAAAGTTTTTTTTCCAGGCATACAAAGGGGCCCTGGTCAGAATCTGCACCTGAGCCTTATAACACTCAGTCACCTTTCGGACCACAAATGCTTAAACCACTAATGATTTACTATGTGAACTGCACCCCTAAGAATAATATAAAAATAACATTCATTTATGGCCGCCTGAGAATTTTTACCTCATGAAATAATGTTATTCCAGCAGCATATTAATAGCTCTGCAGGCTGCCTTGTTCAGCCCAGTGATAAGAGGAAGTCAGCTGAGGGAGATTAAGCTTCCCTGTGACTCTGCGGAATGCTCAGACACTGGGAAATCGCCCTAATCAGGTTCCCAAATGGTAACCTGACCCTTTTCCAGAACAATCTGTCCAGCCTGATCAGCACATGGACACAAGGGAAAAAAAAAGAGGTCAAGTTCAAAAGGTTCGTTAATGGATTTTTCTTTTTAAGGACAACAATACAGCCCAGTAAAGTTAGCATTATATCCCAGCAAATGTAAAAAGCAGTTCAGAAACTGAGCTGGCTGCAAAATGACAATATAGCAATGCCCAAAGAGCCAGATAAATGGGAAAGTAGATTACGGTTTTACAGGACGGGTTGACTCTTTTGGATTAAGCGGGGAACTTCTGTCAGATAATATTTTCCTGTCTGTATCCTCCTTGAAAACAAATCTTCAGGTCTCCTTTTCTCCTCGTTCCTCTCTTTCCTTCTGTTTAGTCTGTTTTTACGTTATTTGTGCTGATTGTGATTTCTGCTTTGAGTGCCGTACCAGCAATACTATATCCATATGTTGGACTCCATCGAGAGCCCTACATATGGAGTACCTATTTGCATTCAGTGAAGCTCCATTTCTCATCTTCCCCGCCTTCTGTATGCTGATATAGTGACAACTTTTTCTTATAGTTTAATATGTCATTGGTTTCTAAATGTCTACCATTTTTGCAACTTATTGTACAACACTCGTGTACAAAGTTTTTTATGTACAACACTTGTGTACAAAGTTTATTTTCTTGTCTTTTCATCAGTACATACTCTGTATTATTTACCAGCAAACTTGTATGTCTTATTCCTGTCGGTCAGTGCATCTGTCTTCGACTGATTCTCTGCTGTTATCTATTCTGCAATAAATCCTTTGTAAAAGAAAACAAATCTTCAGGAAGGGTGCCCAGAAAGCTGAACTTTGGGAAAATGAAAAGTCTTCCTTTGCAGTAGGTCTGCGCCCACACTGCAATGGGTAACTGCTCATTTAAGTCTAGGGGACTGGGAACAGCAGTACCTGATTTTTAGTGATAGCACCACAGAATCCTATGTACTGTTAAAGCGGACCCTGCAGCCTCTACTTCCCTATGCTCCAGTGGTTCTCTGACATCCAGACCGATGCAGGGCCCATAGTCACTGTAAATGAGGACGCCAAGGAACAGTTCTCTACCGGAGCATAGGGGAGTGCCGTCTGCTGGGGAAGTAGAAGATCAGGTAAGTAAAAGTGCTTTTCCTGTCCCCTAGACAGAAACAAACAAGTACAACTTGCAGTGGTGACACAGAACTTTTTACGTTGTTTTGGAATTTAACTTTAAATCAGAAATGGCACAGAGAAGGACATCAAAATGAATAAGCGAGCTGGAGGACCTTAGTTATATGGAATAATTACAAAAAATAAATATATATTCCCTGGAGAAAAGGAACTGAAGAGGGCATATGATTGCAATATCAAAATGTATCAATAATCAGTATTAACGGGAAGAAACAGTTTAATCCAATACTTTATGTCTGAAGAAGACATGCGGCCAATGACGATGGAATAGAAGTGCTTATGGGAGTACATATTGGCATGAGAACTCACAATTTACTAACTATGTAATATTTCCCTGTTTACGTTCTGGTGACATAACAGAAGCAAAAAAAAAAAATGCTTAATTTGGTAAAGTTAGAAGCCCTGTCGGGTGTCAAGTGCTGTCTGTGTCCCAAATAGGGAGATTTTATCTGATTTCAAATGTTATCACCAGGACAGGAAGTGTTGGGAAATCGCACCGCAATAAAACCCATAGAGAGGTTCTAACCCTTCCCTGCAACTAAAAATGTTTTGTCTGACATTCCACCTTAAAATGTCAGCTAACCTTTTCATTTACACAACAATATTTATGTCTAGCTGTAATCTACCCATATCTGGAAACACTGCTTTAAAAATATCTTTGCAACCTTTGTCTGCATATACATTCTTACATTCTTGGTGGTGGTGGTAGGAGGTGGGATTGCCACAGAGGCGTACATAACATACATTTCATACCTGTTTCCACAAACTGTTGCAATTGCCTTGAAGCATCCAGATGCGAGCTGATATGATCCAGTGTAGCAGCGGTCAATAGCCCAGTTAAACAGATTAACCTGGTCCGGATTAAGTTCTAGCAATAACACAACCACTTCGCAGCCAAGCTGGTGAACCTGGACATGGAATAACATGCACAGCAATCTTAGACTGTTTTACTAGGATCATTTACTATAGTCATATGCTGCCCTAATCACTTTACACTCTTTGGCGAAAAAAGGTTCCCACAGAGGAATTGCTTGCTACTGACCAATCACTGTTCTGGTTTAGGCCCCTTTCACAGTGATGTGGTGTGGTCTGAGCACACTGCAGGTGCAGAGCAGTGTACCCACGGGTTTGGTGGGGGTTAGCTGCACTATCCATTTATTTCTATTATGTCCCACAGTTTTGGTGCACCTTCTGAAAGCACACCAAAAGCCCTGCATGCATGATACGAACGTGAATCGGGCTTCAGAAGCAAGTGTCAGGTATGTAAAGTGCACATTCAGGCGCAAAACTGTTCTAGTGTACAAATTAAAAAAATTATTAGAACAATAAGTCCATAAGGAAAGCCCATAAAAACGTGTAACGTTCATGCAGAGGCAGTGTTAGCAATCTCTCCTTCACACAGGATTTGGGACAATTCCCACCAGCAGAACATGTAAACACCAAAAAAGAAAAGAAAGAGGGAGAGAGAGCACCAAAACCTCAGTGTGTCAGATAGCAGGATCCAGGAAGAATACCACAGAACACACCAGCAAGAAGCATCAGATGAACCAGCA
The DNA here is from genome assembly GCF_062004578.1 of Staurois parvus. Lineage (NCBI taxonomy): Eukaryota > Metazoa > Chordata > Amphibia > Anura > Ranidae > Staurois > Staurois parvus. The sequence continues at coordinate 7,901,323 of NW_028318340.1, forward strand.
GTATGTAAAATCCAAGATGGCAGTCACTGGGGGCATGATCATGTCATACTAATGTGAGTGGGTGTGGTAACATGTTTCGGGGTGGGTAGCTCCTTTCCCAAGCATCCTTAGGAAGGGGGCGCCCCACCTCTAAACATTTGCCACACCCACAAATGTCATATATGACATCATCACACCCCCAGTGGCTACCATCTTGATTTTCACATATTGCTGGTTCATCTGCTGGTTCTTCCAGGTATGCTCCCTGGTATACTTCCTGGATCTGGGTATATGACATCTGTTGTAACACCTCTGACCACCTGGTATACTGTCACCTACTGGGCACTTGACAGATATGCTTGTATATTCATTTTACATGTGTGCAATATAAACTTTTCATTTTTATTGAATTTTAATAAATACTATACTCAGGTAAAGGTGTTCTCTCTCCTTATTTTATTTTTAGTGTAAATGCTTCAACTTGTCTTTACAACAAGTTGCACACACCAACTGGAAGATGAAATCAGGCATGCACTGGGAGTGCCCATTCTGTGAGCTGAAGAGAGAAAGAGGTACATAGATAGACTTAAAGGGGTGGAGCAACTCATGGTGGGTGTCAGTAATGGGGAGATGGATTGTTAGTAGTCCAAAGATTTAGCGGCATAAAAATAGCACAGAAATTGTCAAATCTGAAAGTGCAAATATTAACAATATAAAATGTTTATATACTATATAACTCTACACTCACCGGCCACTTTATTAGGTACACCTGTTCAATTGCTTGGTAACATAAATTGCTAATCAGCCAAGTACATGACAGCAACCCAATGCATCTAGGCATCTAGCTGTGAAGACGACTAGCTGAAGCTCAAACAGAGCATCAGAATTGGGAAGAAAGGGGATTTAAGTGACTTTGAATGTGGCATGGTTGTTGGTGCCAGACGGATGGGTCTGACTATTTCAAAAACTGCTGATCTACTGGGATTTTCATGCACAACCATCTCTAGGGTTTACAGAGAATGGTCCGAAAAGGAGACGATATCCAGTGAGCAGCAGCTGTGTGGAGAAAATGCCTTGTTGATGTCAGAGGAGAATGGGCAGACTGGTTCGAGATGATAGAAAGTCAACAGTGACTAATGTCAACATGGACTAAAATCTCTGAGGAATGTTCACAAAACTTTGTTGAATCTATGCCACCAAGAATTAAGGCAGTTCTGAAGGCAAGAGGGGGTCCAATCTGGTACTAACAAGGTGTACCTAATAAAGTGGTTGGTGAGTGTATATACTATATAAAGGTAACTATATTACCTGCCAGTCTTGTGTGTGCCATACTGGAAGGAAGGTGGACTCTAAGGAATACATTTACCAAAACTAGTTTACACAGAATCAAGTGCAGCTGTATATAATAACCAATCAGCTTGTTCAATTAAGCTTTGGCAATAAAACCTGGAAATTAGCTATTACAGTATGTACAGCTGTACCAGATTCTGTGTAAACCAGTTTTGGTATATTTCCCCCTAAATCTGGAGTAATACAACCTACAATCCACATGCACTCCTGCTTATATATCTATCTCATAAACCAGACTAGCACAGACCTACTTGAAAATACTGCTCTCCAAATGATAATTGTTTAAAATATAACCTTATCTAAAATGTTTGCCAGGGCAAAATAAAAATAAAGACACATTCAGTAAATATCTGCAGTATATGAACTTTACTCCATATTTTGTTTTGTAAAAAAAACTAAGCAAGTACAGAAAAATACCTGTGGATCCTGCCAGAAATGAAGTGTTTCTGTTCTGGGCTGACAACAGTACCTCTGCTGCATCAAAATCCCAATCAGCTTTGTGAACCCTGTTTGAGTTCTCCCTTCTGGGCCACACCACCCTGTTCCTAATGTTATTGAGATGAGGAATGTTGAGATGTTCTAAAGTCCAGCAGGGGAGAACTCAGGCACAACTGGCAACACTGCTTGGGATTTTAGTTCAGCAGAGAAAACGTTGTAGGCTCACTACAGGACGATAGGAACTCGCTGGTTTCTGATAAATCAACAGGTATTTTTCTGTACTGCACGATAAAACATGGGGAATGTATTGCAAAAATGTACTGCATAAGGTTTTTTTTTATTTTTTGGTCCAGACATATACTTTAACAATTGAAAGAGTAATCAATCCAAAGACAAATCTTGACTAAAAGTATCAGGCCCCTTGAGAAAGTGTATTGCCAAAAAAAACAGACTTTGTCTTTAGTTGACAAACTTTTAATTATTAATTACAAACGTGAATTTCTGCACTAAAGGCAACATCATGTTCCTTAGGCCCCTTTCAATGGGTGGACTCCCCCAAACGGATTCACCTACTCGGGGGGGAATCTGATGAGCAGGCAGATGACAAGTCTGTGTCCACTCCGCTTCTGCAGAGCAGACATGGATACAGCCTGCTGCTCTCCATGGGGTGGTTGGATGTAAACAGACTCCCTGTCCATTTGCATCCTACTGTCATCTGATGCAATTCCCTAGATGGATGGGGAATGGATCCCCCATCCGTTTGTTTTTAGCGGATCAGATGCAGGTGGGTGTAAATGGACACATTTACATCCTCCTCCCCATAGAGAACAATGGGTGGTCCGATTGGGTTTACCTGAAAAACGGACAGGTGGACCCAATCGATCCGCCAGTGTGAAATGGCCCTAATGCTTTAAAGTCCTATAGCACAGCAGAGTTTCGTAGATCATACAGCAGTGTATTCAACCCCATTGATGCAATTGCCTTTTTAACAAGTATTTTGTACAACATTATTCCAATTTTCACATTTATAACTGAGATAATGAGCAGTTCAGCTTGGAATACGGTCTCCTTGTATATATATTTTTAGGAATATATCAACAAACCTACCCTCATGTCCTGGCAAGCTAAGATGTTGTCAAGCCATTTGTAAAGATAGCCATCAGGAGACAAGCCAACATTGTCAAACACAGGTCCACAACAAAGTACAGCCGACATGGCCTGGTGAGAAATATAAAAAAAGAATAAATGGCAACAGCAAAGAAGACTGCAAAATGTCTCATTTCATTTCACAAATTGAACAAAGGAACAAAATAGTTGTGAATTTAAACTGTTGCGCCAACCATATTTAAATCCATCAGGATACAGTTAATATTAGAACTTCAGTCAGCTTTTAAAATTGTCTATGTTGATGTTGGAAAGACTTCTTAGTTCATGCCTTGGAGACCAACATGTATAACCTTATTCCGCAACATTTACATATTTGTGTGAAGGCACCGAAATCAGGCAGGGAATGTCACAAAAAAATATAGCTCTCTGACAGGACAAAGGCTGTTACCTAACTGTCAGAAACCTCCCTGCTTATTCTATTGCACTTGTACGAGGCAGGCTACCTGTTCAGGACTCTGTTTCCTGGTTATCCCCAATGATGCTCAGACCATCTGGACATATCTTAGGCCAACCCATGACACACCATGTTCTTTAATATTATAGATAAGGACTAGCCTATTGTTGGCACAGTGAGGCAAGCCATAGATTATGCAGTTTTCTTTCCTTCAACCACAGGTGAAGAAAAGAAAATCACTTGATTCCCCCATCAACACAGTCAGTGTTGATGGAGAAATCCCTCTTACTGCGCTATTAAATTCTGACAGTGGGAGGTTTCTCAGCTGTTAGAATATAATGATCACTGCCGGTGGCTATCGTATGAAAAACATCCTGACAGGTTGCTTGTACGGAAGTCGATCAATAGACTGATTCAGTACAACCAGCCTGCCCAAAGATGGATCAAAATTAGGCTGGTTCCTGCAGAACTGGATGAATTTCGATCCATCTATGGCCAGCTTAAGTGCATAGGCAGATCATTAGGCCTACATTTTTAAGTGTAGCCTGTTTTACATGTCTATACTATAACTGGGTTATTTAAAGTGTTAGTAAACCCATAACAGTAAAATCAGCCTGTATATGCAATAAAGCATGCTTGTTATACTGAGTGTGTTTATGGGGGAATGCTTCCTACTGAACGATTGTATTCTACCAGTGGGGGATGCTGGGAGCATTCCCAGCCAGCAGAATACAATGGTTAGTGCTAGTATCTATAGCTGCTGGCATTAACTGTATGTGAAAAAAGCAGATATGCTGGTTGTACCCAAGTTGATTGAATGGGTACAATCAGCCTGCCCATACATGGTTTAAATCTCGGCCGGTCGCTGCTGAACTGACCAAGATTCGAACCGACTATGGCTGGCTTAAGAACATTTTTAGCAAGTACATAAAATACCTGTTAACCTTGCCAGAAATGCATTGTCCTTGTCACTTTATGTAAGCTGAAAAGAAAGCAGTAACAATGTTATATCTGTTTTGTGAAGTACTTTCCCTATCAATCCACTGTGTAAAGGAGATAAACTAAGACAGACATATTTGAAGTCCAGCCTATGTAACAGCCATCGCTCACTCCATAGAGGAGTGAACGTAGACCCAAGGTGAAAATAAAAAGAAGAAAGCCTGAAAAAAGAAACTGCAATATATTCCATTTTTGTTCTTGGTTTGAACACTTTACATGGCCCTAACACATAACCCTTTACATCAATGTGTTGATCATAAATGAAAAGTGAGCTGTGGAGAGTGTTACTTACTTTTAATGCACAATACTGGTATCTTGTAATTTGATGGTTGCGATCACTGTATCTGTCTAATGGAGTAAACATGATGCTGAAAGGGCCAGCCCACTGGCTGAACAGAATAAAGAGGTGGTGGCGCAAACTCTGCTGTGGGAACAGGAACCTCCGATGGTGAACTACAGAAAAACACATATGACCCATGTGTGTTTATACAGTCTTTTCAAAGAGAAAAATATACCCATGTCCACTTCTTATATCTAATATATACATGCAAAAAAAATCTGCTTGAAGTCATCGTGAAAGGATTCTAGAGAAGTGAGGTTTATCTGAATATAAAGTGGTTCTTGCTTAATTTTTCTATGTGATTTTGATTGTTTAACCTGCCATAATGTGAAATATGCATATGACTTAAAATAACTCAGTTGTGCACACTAGAGAAAATGGGAGTGTTGTGATACGGCACATTCTGGAAATCATAAAGAACAAGTCTGTATGTATATAAGCTGCACACTACTGTCTCCCTCCCTATACAGTGCATTATACAATATACAGAACAACAGTATTCAATGTTCTCTACTATACAGTATTGATACGGATTGGACTTGTGATGTGGCCCTGTGCGTTCAGCTGTTTTGTCTATGTATTTTATTGTAATCTGATTTCTAAGCTGATACACCTAAGGTAATGTGTAGCAGGACTCATAATGAACTTGTGAACAGGGTCAATATGAGGCTCATGGACTAAACAGTTACCAATATTTCCAATTGTTAAAATAATGCAAAATTACCATATTTAAATGTTTTTTTCAGGAATGCGGCAATGACGTAAATCTACATCTCTCCCCTGAGAAGCCCTCCTTCAGCCAGACAGTCTACCTGTTGTCAGAGATTTTCCACAAATTCTTTTGTGGAGATCAACTGAAGCCTTCAAGGTAAAATGGCACAAAGCAAAATGCCCACGCAAACAGTCTCAGATGGAAGAATATAATGCTCTGACTTTTGGGTCGCCTACTAGCTCCACTGCATTACTACCCCAGAACTACTATATAGAACAGAAATCAAGGACTGATTTTGTAAGGGTGTACTGCTGCAACATATCACAAAGATGAGCGTCTCGACCTAACGTGCAAAGTAGCTAAACTGGTTCTGAATGGAGTTCTGTGAACTTCAAATAACAACTGAAAACCCCTTAATACAGATGTAAAACCATACTTGCAGCAAAAGCGGCAAAGGTACCCCATATTGGACATTTAATACTGCCTGACAGCAATGTTCCAGTACTATTAACTCATACCTGGCACACACTGAATCAGGTTGGCAATCATGGCACTGAAATGTGCTCTAATGTCCTTTAGAATTTCCACTTCTTTATCATTTTCTGCTTCAAGTAGCATGCGTGTAAGGTCTACATACTCCAAAAACAATGCGCCAAGAGCCAGGGTGTCTCTCTCTAGGGCCCCATTGGTACTATGCAAAATAAAAAAAAAAAAGTCATAAGTAGAGAAAGTAGAGAGTGGTTCAATGTACACACATATACTGTACATACTGTACATTTTAGCACCTACTTGTCACTTATTACTCCAGCATCTGCCAAAAGCTCAAATATCCTCAGCAGTTGTAACCTCAGCAAGTCTCTGCGTTCCCTGCGCTTCTTGTTCTGGAAATAAAATATACTGTACAGTTAGGATAAACTGAAAGTGACATTTACTTAGTGGCACTCCAGCCAAGAGTGCATATGATATGTAAACAACACACTATGGTCCACATCAAATATTTCACATAATTTCAAGAGGCAGAACTGTTTAGGTCTAAAATATGACTATTGTAAGATTGCCAATCAGCTGTATTAAATTAGATGCTTTGCATACCTTTAGTCTGTGCCCATTATGATTTAGGATTATTAGAAGTCGGATGCAGGTGTGAGTTCCTGCATTTGCTGTTTTTACAAAAACAGCACCCTTGGCATTCCTTCAGCTGTGCTGGAATCTGGATTCTCTGTTCCAGCCGCAGCAGCCTCTACACGTGTACGCCATTCCCTGTGTTCCTCCATGCATGCCTGTGCTGGCTTGTCCCTGCCGGCTACCGTGGCTTCTATACTTGTACGGCGTTCCTCTAGACATGCCTGGGCCACAGGCTGAACTCTCCTGGGCTGCATGCGGCCCGCGGGTTGGGCACCCCTGATTTAAATGTTTTCAGTATTTTCAACACACATATATATATATATATATATATATATACATATACACACACACATTTTGATAGAAAGGCACTAATTTCTTATCATCTAACCTCTGGCCTTCTTTCCAAAGCTTCCTTCATCAGAGGGTGAAGCTCTTCCACCAATTCCCTAAGAAAAACATATGCGTAAGAAAAGCAACACCTACTTTGCACATAGAATGAAACATATAAAACAGTAAACTAAAAAAAGTCAGTATATCAAAATATTCAAAAGCGAAAATGTTAAACACAATAAAAATACAAAAATAGTAGATCTAATCCCAATCGCAAAAATGTCATTGAAATGTCAAAAAAAAAAATTTCATTTCAAAGGTTGTTGGCATTCCTTTTAAATCTGCATTATTAATTAAGAGAATAACTGGCAATTCTCTCATATAGGTCCTTGTTTAGCAGCTTCCTGTTAAAAGGCGACAACTGCCCTGTGTTGTCATCCTGTTGAGCACTCCCCTGACGGTAACTATAAACATCAATATCGGCACTCTCATTCAGGATGAAAAAAATAAAAAGAGTATTTTATGGGAAATAAAAATCTTGGCAATTGTTTCAAATACACAAAGCGTTAACAAATTCATGTTATACAGTTAGTGTTTAGATCTACTTTAAAATGTTATTTGCAATCAGCTGCAGATATTTTGTTTCTTAAAACAGGTGCAACCTATGCCAACCATTTCCATGATGCCACCACCACTCTGGTCCTTACTTATGTGTCTAGGGTAGCAAGAAATTAGTCTGCCAATCAAAACACAGAGATGTGTTGTGGTAGAAAGAGTGACCAATTGTGTGTGTGTGTGTGGGGGGGGGGGGGGGGATTATATACCATACCTGAAGACTAAAGCATTGGTTCTTCCAAAGCCCAGTACAAGAGACTCTGTGATTTCTATACTCTCAAGTCTCATCATAGGAACCAACTGTTTGAGCAGAGCACTGATTGAAGGGGTTCCAATGACCTGGAAATAAGGCATCCAATATAAACATTGTTCTAGGCTGAAAACTAAAAATATTATAATAATGAATGCTCAAAAAAAGAGTCCTACTTTGTTATCATAGCTGACAGAGCCATCTGGGGTCGTCGCCATGATTTCTGGTGTGGATGCTCGTAGGTGACCTGGACTCATTATACTTGGTCTGGCCACTCCAAAACAAAGAATTAGATAATTCCTCCACAAGGTAATATAGTTGTCCCCACTGCCAGCTGTACTTGTTTTCTTCGCATTAATTGGGCTGCTGTAATAGAGAATAAAAATAAATGTTATTAAAAAAATTATTTCAACGCAGTTATAATAATGGGCACTATGTGTAATATTGTTGTTTTTCCCTAATGCACAGCAGGTTCTTAATTTTCAACTCTGCCTTCCTGTCATGCTAACCTGTCTTTGAAATCCAAGACTGCGGAAAGTGGAAGTGAAGGCAAAATAAAATAAAACCCGTCGCTCCAGAAGCCATTATTTTTCCCCATTTCTCACACACATACTAAAATGCACATTTGTAATATGAAAGGGAGCCTGAACCTCCAAAACACTGTATAATTTCTGAGAGCAAGTGCCCTGTAGAACAAAATGATGGTAGCTGCAATTTATTTATGTCACAGGATTTTTTTCAGTAAAATATATGCTCAAATTCATTTAAGTGCATACAGACACAATATGATCCACACTTTTTGTAAGATGAGGTTGTGTTGAGTAAACAGATACAAAAAATTTGATAGCTTAAAATTTGGAAAAAAATCCACTTAATAATGTTTTTTTAACATTCTTTTTTACTTTACTGCTGTCACAAGTGGGCTGAAAAGTGCAGGTAACAGCCTCTCCTTATATAAGGGGTCTAGTTTATTAGACTATTTGACTACTCTGAACCTGGAAGTAATCAGAGCTGAATGCTTCCAGGAACTTATTAACTAGATGAGATCAGAGGGCTGCAGCTAGACACACATATATAAGTAATCAGGTATTCAATCTATTCCTACCACAATGTCATCAACATAGTGATCTTGCCTGCTATAATGAGTTTGTTTACATGCTAATACAGAAAAAAACTTGGTGTCAGCCCTGCCCAGTTGTATTGTTAAAACTACTAATTCCCACCCATTCTTCTTATTTCCACAGCAGTGTTCTATAGCGCAAGATAACAATTCCCTGAGCTAACAAAGGAAGTGTGCACAGGACAGCATGAATAGGCATGAATGACATAACGAATAGGTTTTATTTTGCACCTAAGAGATATAACAAACAACATTCCATTATACAATTACCATTAAATGCACAGTCATGTTTAGACATCCTGCACAACTGCTGTAATAAAAAAGTAGAGGAAAGACTATGAAAAGGTGTTAGTATAATGTACAGTTAGGTCCATATATATTTGGACACAGGCACAATTTTAGATTTTTTCAGGTATTTACCAAAATATTTTCAAGCTATAGCTATATAATGGATATGGGCTGAAAGTGCACACTCTCAGATTTAATTTGAGGGTATGTACATCCAAATTGGAGGATGGGTTTAGGAATTACAGCTCTTAAGAGTAGCCATCCCTACTTTTTCAAGGGACCAAAAGTAATTGGACAATTGAATCAAAAGCTGTTTCATGGCCAGGTGTGGGCTACTCCTTCGTTATTTCTTCATCAATTAAGCAGCTAAAAGGTCTGGAGTTGATTCTAAGTGTGGTATTTGCATTTGAAATCTATTGCTGTGAACCTACATCGCGTGTTCAAAGGAGCTGTCCATGTCAGTGAAACAGGCCATTGTAAGGCTTCAAATGCTAAAAAAATCCATCAGTGAGATTGCAGCAACATTAGGAGTGGCCAAATCAACAGTTTGGTACATTCTGAGGAAAGAAGAACGCACTGGGGAGCTCAGCAACATAATAAGGTATGGAAGTCCACAGAAGACAACAGTGGTGAATGATTGCAGGATCCTCTCTATGGTAAAGAAAAACCCATTCACAACATCCAGACAAGTGAAGGACACTCTCCAGGAGGTGGGCGTATCATTGTCAAAGTCTACAATCAAGAGAAGACTTCACAAGAGCAAATATAGAGGGTTTACCACAAGGTGCAAACCATTCATAAGCCTGAAGAACAGAAAAGCCAGATTAGACTTTGGCAAATAAATCCAGAAAAATTCAGACCAGTTCTGGAAAAGCATTTGTTGGACGGATGAAACTAAGATCAATCTGTACCAGAATAACGGGAAGAAAAAAATGTGGAGAAGGCGTGGAACAGCTCATGATCCAAAGCATACAATGTCACCTGTAAAACATGGTGGAGGCAGTGTGATGGCATGGGCATGCATGGCTTCCAGTGGCACTGGGTCATTGGTGTTTATTGATGATGTGACAGAAGTCAGAAGCAGCCAGATGAATTCTGCAGTGTTTAGAGATATACTGTCAGCCCAGATTCAGCCAAATGCAGCAAAGTTGATTGGACGGTGCTTCACAGTACAGATGGACAATGATCCAAAACACACTGCAAAAGCAACCCGGGAGCTTTTGAAGGAAAAGAAGTGGAATATTCTGCAATGGTCGAGTCAATCACCTGATCTCAACCCAATTGAGCATGTATTTCACTTGCTGAAGGCAAAACTAAAGGCAGAAAGAACCACAAACAAAGAACAACTGAAGACAGCTACAGTTAGAGCCTGGCAAAGCATCAGAAATGAGGCTACTCTTAACAGCTGTAATTCCTAAACCCTTCCTCCAATTTGGATGTACAGTTGTGTTCAAAATAATAGCAGTCAGACATCACTAACCTGATCAATCACTGTTTTTGGTAGAAATGATATTTCTACATGGCAAATAATTTACTAGCAGGTGTAGTAGAGTAATAGAAATCCAACAGACCCAACAGTCATGACATGCATGCTGCTGATTCTGTGTTTTTGAATCACTAATTGAAAGGGGCTGTTCAAAATAATAGCAGTGTGGAGTTCTATTAGTGAGGTCATTCATTCTTTGAAAAACAGGTGGCAATTATTGCCCGTATTTAAGGAAGGAAGGCAGCAAATGTTGTCCATGCTGGTTACAGTGCATTTCTCTCTGAGGAAAATGGGTCGTTCCAGACATTGTTCAGAAGAACAGCGTACCTTGATTAAAAAGTTGATTGGAGAGGGGAAAACATATAAAGAAGTGCAGAAAATTATAGGCTGCTCAGCTAAAATGAAGGGAAATGCTTTAAAATGGCAACCAAAACCTGAAAGACGTGGAAGAAAGCGAAAAACTACCATTCGAAAGGATAGAATAGCCAAAATGGCAAGGACTCAGCCAACAATCAGCTCCTGGAAGATCAAAGAAGGTGTAAAGTTCCCTGTGAGTACTGTTACAATTAGAAGATACCTATGTGAAGCCAAGCTATCTGCAAGAAGCCCCCGCAAAGTCCCACTGTTGATAAAAAGACATGTGCTGAAGAGGTTACAATTTGCCAAAGAGCACATTGACTGCCCTAAAGAGAAATGGCGCAACATTTTGTGGACTGATGAAAGTAAGATTGTTCTTCTTGGGTCTAGTGGCCGGAGACAGTTTGTCAGATGACCCCCAAACACTGAATTCAAGCCACAGTACACTGTGAAGACAGTGAAGCATGGTTGCGCAAGCATCACGATATGGGGATGTTTCTCTTACTACGGTGTTCGGCCTATTTATCACATACCAGGGATCATGGATCAGTTTGAATACATCAGAATACTTGAAGAGGTCATGCTGCCTTATGCTGAAGAGGAAATGCCCTTGAAATGGGTGTTCCAACAAGACAACGACCCCAAACACACCAGTAAACGTGCAACATCTTGGTTCCAGACCAGCAAGATTGACGTTATGGAGTGGCCAGCCCAATCCCCGGATCTTAATCCAATATAAAACTTGTGGGGTGACATCAAAAATGCAGTTTCTGAGGCAAAACCAAGAAACAGAGAAGAACTGTAGAATGGTAGTTCAATCATTCTGGGCTGGAATACCTGTTTACAGGAGCCAGAAGTTGGTTGACTCCATGCAACACAGATGTACAGCAGTTCTCAGAAACAGTGCTTATACAACTAAATATTAATTGATTCAAAGGAAAGCAAAATCTTCAAACATTTTTCAATTTATATAGTGAATGTTTGAGTTTGTAAAGAAGAATACAAACACTGCTATTTTTTGAACAGTCTAATATTCACTTTTCTTCAATTTTTTTAGAGGAATAACACAAATTTGATATACTTTTCTTCATATTTTGATTTGGAATAGAATGTGTAGTGTTCCCAATGCATTTGTGTGTATGGAAATAAAAGCTATTAGAAGAATTTTGAGCTTTATTCACTTTTTTCAACACACTGTTATTATTTTGAGCACAACTGTACATACCCTCAAATTAAACCTGAGAGTGTGCACTTTCAGCCCATATCCATTATATAATGATATCTTAAATATGTTTTGGTAAATACCTAAAAATCTAAAATTATACCTGTGTCCAAATATATATGGACCTAACTGTATGTCTGACACCATACTATTTTTCTGTGACTTCACTTGGACAAATACATGTATATGAAATGAAATAACACTTACTTGGGATCCACCAGGGGCATCAGTAATTGCAGCCTGGTGAAGGCGTAGGGCCATGCGTAGCTGAGGGCAGTAGGACAATGTTTTGGAAGGTGCTCTTGGCGAAGAAACGTGAATAGACAGAGAACCCATGGGTCTTTCACAGATTGTGCAAAGATCCAGACATGGGAAGGGCTTTTGACATCATAGTGACTGTTCACTAGAACTGCATTCCACTCCACCAACCATTGAAGGTCCACATTGTGTGTAAATGGCAGGGCAGCCTGGTAAGGATATGAAGTCCATGTTTTATTCATAACACAAATGATGAGTAATGCAATAAAAAAACTAAACAAAAACAAAAAAAAAACATTTGGCCCCATCATTAAAGGGAATAACAAAAACCTCTCTGGATCCTGTATTCCCCATAACCACAGCCACAGTTATAAGATGTCTCACTTTTCTTACGACTTAACACAGGGCTGTTTTTGATGATCTGAGGGATGGTCACAGGCTGACCAAAGTTCTGGAGGTATACAAAACCACAAGTAACCATTCATTCATATGTAATCACTTGCAAAAAGGTCTCGGGAGCCCTACTCTTAAAAACAGTAGCAATCTGAGCAATGAGAAAGTAGAATCTGGGGCACATGTGACATACATTCTTTCTGAAGGACTGCAATGCGTAAGCCACGTGAAACAGTCATTGGCTAAATTTTTTAACTTTTGTATTTAAAGCTGCAATTATAAGAGAAAAAAAAAAAAAAGGATTGCCACAGATTCTAATTTCTCACAGTCAGAACTCCAAGCACATAAATTGCTTTCTCATTGCTGAATTATGTATGGGAATAGTGGAGCAACCACCACAGCTAAATGATGCTGGTGCCCTGTGCAAGGAAGATTGAGATCTTAAAAATTAAACTTTAGCATTTCATCTCAGAACCTAAACTGTAGTTGTTTCCCATGCCATGGGTGAACACTTTAAATGGACTTTTAGCTTTTTTTTTTTCAATATAATGGCTATTCCCCATTTTCTCTGCTTTTGCTGCAATGTGGAAAAATTTTACATCAGCATTGTTAACTCCCTTCATCCATTTGGGAACAGAAGAACATATTTTCATTTAATTGCAATCAATTTAGGAGCATAAAACAGCTGGATACAATAAAGCACTATCTCATATTTCCCAGGTATTGGACCATTTATGATACCTAGGAAGCATACTCGAGTAAAATGATTTTTAATTGTGTACTTACAGAATCAGACACAGCAACATGAAGAAAGCTTTCAAGTATTGAAGGACTGAGTTGGTCCAGGACATCAATCATAGGCTTGTCATCTTCCTAAAAAGACAAAAGTACAAAATCAATGTCACACTGGACCCAGGTAGAATAAATTAAGCTAAATTTAGACATTGTTCACATAATACGTTCATCCTCTGCTTTGTGCAACCAGTCAATCTGCACTTAAAATGCATTGCAGGTTCCTCTGTGAAACATCTACAGAGATAAACAGCAAATTATCTTGAATGCTTCCAACCCTCCCAGATGAAGTTCCAGCTCTGAAGACAACCACCATCAGGCCATAAACTGTCAGATACCTGCATGCATGTGCATGGATTGGCAAGCACATGCATACATAAGTAAAAAGGTGGGGGACAGGGTGTTGTAGGTTTTTTCAGGATGAGACTGATTAAGAGGCAGAGCTAGCAGATCAGCAGCTATGTCTGAACACTAACCCTTTCCTTCAGCAGAGATTACGTGACCGATGCTCCCGCATTCATTCAAGTGGCCAGCACTGGAGGGGTCCTGGAGAAGGACATCTGCAGGAATGCTAAATATTTCAGCACACTTTATGATTTATCAGGGACAGCATAGACAGAACAGATAGGATGGTTTTGGTATAGTTACACTTGAATAATTTACTAAATGGACCATGTTTGCACTGCTCCTTCCTGCTTATTCTTCCATATATATGCTTATACTGTATGGTAAATTTTACTGTATTATCTGTAACACAGAATTAAAATACAAACAAAAATAAAGTCTCACCTCTGCTTGTCCAAGTGCAATAAACAATGCCCGGACCTCTTTGAGAATTAATACTGCTACTTTACGTGTTGCCAGCTGGAAACTGCAGAGTAACAACAGTGCAAATCCCTCCACTGCATGCAGCACATTGGAATAAGGACCCCGTTCTGACTGTATCCTATGGCTGGAGCCATTCGGAATGAGCTGAGAAAAAGCACATTAGTTAGATTAAATGATAAAGAAGAACTGGGTCTTTTCTGATTAGAATAACAAATATAAAACGGAGAGGCAAAGCTACAAACAGTGAATGCATCTGGCTGACCAGGGACATCATTAGCACTACTTAGTCTGCAGCTCGTATCCTGAGTAAACCTAGGGAAACGCTCATTTTTAATAACAGATTTTCCTGCCTTACTTACTTATTCACTGACTGTGGCGTGCTGCTGTGCAGTGTACCTGTGCGCTTTCCTATAGACTACCATTACATAGGGTGTTTGTGGTGTGTTTTCTGAAAGCGCACCAAAAGTCCTGAAAACTACGCTTTAAAAAAATGCACCCCCCCATATACTTACCCTCGATCCAGCTCCATGTCTTAGAGCAGCATCTCTCTGTTGCACTGCTCTCTCTCCTCACTGGACATGGAGGCAGAAGTGGGATCTATTTGCTCCTGTTGCTGTCAATTTAATCCAGCGGGGAAGGAGTGGGGGCAAGGGACCGGGAGGGTCTATAGATACACAGAGCCCGGCGCACTGTTTGCCCCTATCGCAAGCGCTTGCTATGGGGGAAGACACTGAAAAGGAAGAACGAGCAGCACTCACGGGGGACCTGAGAAGAGAAGCTATTGCAGAGTAGGTAAGTATGACCTGCTTGTTATTTTAGTAAAAAAAAAATAGCCTTTAGTAACGCTTTAAGAAGTGATTAGTAGGGATCCCCAAAACTTGACTTTATCTCTCCCCCCCATTTCAGTAGAAGTGTCAGGATCCCTGTCACATTTTTACTGATGTCTGTGTTACAGATAGATAGATCTATCTTCTCAATTGGTCATGTTGACCATTGTCTCTTGTACAGAAAAAGATGGCAAATCCAAATTTTTGAGCTGTCACAAGAATAGGAGGAGAGGGGAGATGTTCTAACAAGGGGAAACCTGTTCTGATGACAGTTGTCTTAAGAAGAGATACCCCTTTCCTCAGGAGACATCTCCTGATCCTGTTGCATCCCTGGGACACCAAGTGAAGGAAAATCTGCCAACACAACACCTGATGGGTCCTAACCACTCCCTACTCTATAAAAAAAAGTTTAGGCTTTTCATATAATTTAATTTACTTTATTTCCAGCCATTTTTAGAATTAAACATGTGCACCATACATAAGATGGAACATTCTGCACTGGATGGCAGTAAAAAACTTTGGCTGCCGCAATCTAACCCCACCTCATACTGGCTTCTAAGGAAATTTAAACATAAAAATCAAGCTGAATGCCAGGTAGATAAAAATACTGTACACACTACCCACTCTAATCGTGTTATAGTTTCATAGCTCACGTATATGTATTTCAACTGTCTAGTCAGCTGTTTGCTTCAGCCTAAACTTTGCTACGATTAAAAAAGTTAGTGAAAGATGCACTGGTTTAAGGTAACTTACAGCAACCAGTTCTTAGTCTACACAATAGTTGCCACATAAAAGTTACTGCACCACTGCTATCTACTGTTCATCATTTATTATTAAAGTGGATTTCCAGACACATACACAACTGGCATACATACAATACACCAATCAGCTATATCTTTATGACCACCCATCTAATAATGAATATGTCTCTCCTTTTGCTGCCAAAACAACCCTGACCCAGCAAGGCATGGATGCCACTAGGCCTCTGAAGGTATCTGGTACCAAGCTGTCAGTAGCGGACCCTTTAAGTCCTGTAAGTTACAAGGTGGGGTCTCCATGGATTAGGCTTGCTTTTCCAGCACATCCCTCAGATGCCAAATTGGATTGAGATATGGAGAATTTGGAGGCCAAGACAAGACTTCAAACTCATTGTGTTCCTCAAACCATTCTTGAACCAGTCTTGTATTGTAGCAGGTCACATTATTCTGTTGAAAGAGGCCCTAGCCATCAGGGAATACTGTTTCCATGAAGGGGTGTACCTGATCAGCAACAATCTTTAGGTAGATGGTAAGTGTCAAGCAGCATCCACATGAATGACAGGACCCAAGGTTTCCCAGCAAAACATTGTCCAAAGCATCACACTGCCTCTGAGGACTTGCCTTTTTCCCATACTGACCTAATGCCATCTCTTCTCCAGGTAAGCAACGCACAAGCACAGGAACATCCACAATATTGTAAAAAAAAGTGTAGTTCATTAGACCAGGCCATCTTCTACCATTGCACTGTGGTCCAGTTCTGATACTCACATGCCCATTGTAGGCTCTCCTGGCTATGGACACAGGTCAGCACTCTGACTGGTCTGCAGCAATGCAATGCATATGTTCAACACCTCAACTTCAGGGACAACATGTTTACTGCTACCTAATATATCCCATGAACTTTCAGATTCATTGTAACAAGATAATCAATATTATTCACTTGACCTGTCAGTGGTTATATAGATGACTACAGTTGAGGAATACTGTGGTGCCCCCTCTCCACCAAATCAAATTCAGGTACTTAACTTCTTGCCGACCAGCCACTGTAGAAATACAATGGCAGGTCAGCACGGCTGGGCAAAACGCGCGCGCGAGGCGCGTGCCTGCCCTACCCGTCCCGCCGATCGCGGCCGCGGGTGTCAGTGACCGGGTCACGGCCAGTCATTACCTACCGTGTCCCAGCGATTAGCGGCAATCACTGACAGAGAGGACGGCTGCAGTGTTTACAGTTTACAGTGTTTTCTGTCAGTCCCGTCAGCTCCTGACATGCTGATCCGGAGAGAAGAGTTTATCTCTCCGGATAAGCCTTGTTCCCGTGCAGTACACCCCCGCCCACTAGTAAAACACTCCCTTCACACAGTTAAGCCTTTCAGTAAAAAAAGTTAACCCCTTCCTCCACAGTGCCATTTTTTTTTTGTACTGATCACTGTATTGGTGTCACTGGGGATGTCAGTGACCCCAAGTCAGTTCCCCCCCAGTGTCAGAATGTCCGCCGCAGTCCCGCAGTCCTGCCATAAGTCGCTGATCGCCGCCATAAGTCGCTGATCGCCGCCATTATTAGTATTTTTTACTGGACATGTTTTATAGCAAAAAGTGCAAAATATTGTTTTTGTTTCCTCAAAATTGTCAGCCCTTTTTTTTATAGCGCAAAAAATAAAAAACGCACAGGCGATCAAATACCACCAAGAGAAAGCTCAATGTGTGGGAAAAAAAGGATGTTAATTTCATTTATGTACCGTATTGCATGACCGCACAATTGTCCGTTAAACTAGCGCAGCGCTGTATAGCAAAAAAAGGCGTAAATTGCAGTATCTATACCATAGTTTGTAGACGCTATAACTTTCACACAAAGCAATCAATATACACTTATTGGGATTTTTTTTATCAAAAACATGTAGCAGAATACATTTTGGCCTAAATTTATAACCAACTTTGAGTTTACTATATATTTTTTATAGCTGAAAGTAAAAAATATAGTTTTTCTTCAAAATTTTTGGTCTTTTTTTGTTTATAGCGTGAAAAATAAAAAGCGCACAGGTGATCAAATACCACCGAAAGAAAGTTCTATTTGTGTGAAAAAAGGACGTAAATTTCATTTGGGTGCGGCATTGCATGACCGCGCAATTATCAGTTGAATTAGTGCAGCGCTGAGTAGCAAAAAGAGGCCTGGTCATTAAGGGGGGTAAATCCTCAGGAGAAAAAGTGGTTAAACTAATTGCTTTAAATATTGTAATGATATAGCAATAAAAACCAAGCTATATTAATTTGTGCTTTTATATCTGAATTCAGTTCAGCTTTAAATAGGTTAGAATGCATAACAATACTGCAAGTTTTGGTCAATTTTAATAAGCAGATACTTTAGGAAACCAGTGAAATAGTGGACAGAGGAGAAAAAAAAAAAGTGTCCTACAAAAGTTACCTCCGTTACCCTGATTTTTGCTTGCTCTTGTGATTTCCCAGGAGTCTGTATTACGATCCTCCACTGAGTTAGGAGCTGCAGTAGTAGCTTCAGAGATGTGTCAAGGAGTGTCTGGTGTGTATCAGTTACATCACGCAATAGAAAATTAATGAATCCGAACAATACGTCTTCCCTCCAATCCACAAAGTCAACCAAAAGGCCCTGAAGAGAGTTCTGTGCAATATGGCGGAGTTCATCATCCATGTGGATAGACAGCCTGCAAGAACATATATAGTATACTGTATAATAAACACAGTGACAAAATAAACTATCACAAGGTGAAAGAACATGAATAATGGAACTGGTGTATCATGGCACAAATACTCAATTGTCCTCAGTGGTCCCGATTAGCAAATATTTCTACACAGAGGCCTGTGACAACGCTCTGGTGCCATAACTGAAAAGGAAGCTCTTCACAGGTCAAAAAACACAGTACAACATTTCCTTTTAGTCCTTTTGCTGCTAATATTTAATTCATGTTAGCATTCTTTTAATAGGGTACTGTTTCAGGGATCCAGATACAGTTCTCTCCATCCTATGTAGTTATGCCCTAGTTTGTTAAAAAGCAAACACAGGTGTCATGTGAAATCTGTAAGTTAAGTTAAGTAGACCATAAACAGTGATATGATCAGAATGTTCATTTAGTTTACTTTAAAGGGGAAGTAGATATTCCCAAACCCCACAAGGATGCTACTATAGTCTCTAATTATCGACCTATCTCCTTAATTAGATGTGATCTAAAGATTCTTACTAAAATCCTGGCTTTACGCCTCCACAAATTTTTGTCCCTTTATAATCATGATGATTAGTCAGGATTCATCAGAAGTCAACAAACATTGGACCAAATTTGTCAGACTTTGACCCTGCTGCCAGATGTACAATCTAATTGGGACAAATCCTCACAGAGGGAAATCTTATTATCACTAGATATTCATAAAGCGTTTGACAGTTTATCTTGGGACTACTTATTTCAGATGTTGTGTAGGTTAGGGTTTGGTCCTTGTTTCACGACATTAATACGGGCCCTATATTCTAACCCTTCAGCTCAAGTCCCCATTCGCGGATACAAATCAGCCTCCCCTAAAGGGGGGGTGTATGGGTATGAGATGATGTTTTATCAATTATTGGTGTATTTATTGCCCCTGATTATACATATACAGTCAGGTCCATAAATATTGGGACATCGACACAATTCTAACATTTTTGGCTCTATACACCACCACCATGGATTTGAAATGAAACGAACAAGATGTGCTTTAACTGCAGACTGTCAGCTTTAATTTGAGGGTATTTACATCCAAATCAGGTGAACGGTGTAGGAATTACAACAGTTTGCATATGTGCCTCCCACTTGTTTAGGGACCAAAAGTAATGGGACAATTGGCTTCTCAGCTGTTCTATGGCCAGGTGTGTGTTATTCCCTCATTATCCCAATTACAATGAGCAGATAAAAGGTCCAGAGTTCATTTCAAGTGTGCTATTTGCATTTGGAATCTGTTGCTGTCAACTCTCAAGATGAGATTCAAAGAGCTGTCACTATCAGTGAAGCAAGCCATCATTAGGCTGAAAAAATAAAACAAATCCATCAGAGAGATAGCAAAAACATTAGGCGTGGCCAAAACAACTGTTTGGAACATAAAACTTAAAACTTAAAAAGAAGGAATGCACCGGTGAGCTCAGCAACACCAAAAGACCCGGAAGACCACAGAAAACAACTGTGGTGGATGACCGAATTCTTTCCCTGGTGAAGAAAACACCCTTCACAACAGTTGGCCAGATCAAGAACACTCTCCAGGAGGTAGGTGTATGTGTGTCAAAGTCAACAATCAAGAGAAGACTTCACCAGAGTGAATACAGAGGGTTCACCACAAGATATAAACCATTGGTGAGCCTCAAAAACAGGAAGGCCAGATTAGAGTTTGCCGAACAACGTCTAAAAAAGCCTTCATAGTTCTGGAACAACATCCTATGGACAGATGAGATCAAGATCAACTTGTACCAGAGTGATGGGAAGAGAAGAGTATAGAGAAGGAAAGGAACTGCTCATGATCCTAAGCATACCACCTCGTCAGTGAAGCATGGTGGTGGTAGTGTCATGGCGTGGGCATGTATGGCTGCCAATGGAACTGGTTCTCTTGTATTTATTGATGATGTGACTGCTGACAAAAGCAGCAGGATGAATTCTGAAGTGTTTCGGGCAATATTATCTGCTCATATTCAGCCAAATGCTTCAGAACTCATTGGACGCCGCTTCACAGTGCAGATGGACAATGACCCAAAGCATACTGCAAAAGCAACCAAAGAGTTTTTTAAGGGAAAGAAGTGGAATGTTATGCAATGGCCAAGTCAATCATCTGACCTGAATCCGATTGAGCATGCATTTCACATGCTGAAGACAAAACTGAAGGGAAAATGCCCCAAGAACAAGCAGGAACTGAAGACAGTTGCAGTAGAGGCCTGGCAGAGCATCACCAGGGATGAAACCCAGTGTCTGGTGATGTCTATGCGTTCCAGACTTCAGGCTGTAATTGACTGCAAAGGATTTGCAACCAAGTATTAAAAAGTGAAAGTTTGATTTCTGATTATTATTCTGTCCCATTACTTTTGAGCCCTTAACAAGTGGGAGGCACATATGCAAACTGTTGTAATTCCTACACCTTTCACCTGATTTGGATGTAAATACCCTCAAATTAAAGCTGACAGTCTGCAGTTAAAGCACATCTTATTTGTTTCATTTCAAATCCACTGTGGTGGTGTATAGAGCCAAAAAAGTTAGAATTGTGTTGATGTCCCAATATTTATGGACCTGACTGTATGTAGTAGGCGCTTGAAGGATTATGAACAGTAACATTGCCAATCAATATTTAAATGCACCAACAATAAGTCATTATTCCTTCCACTGACACCAACAATGGGACACTATTCCCCCCACTGACACCAACGATGGGGCACTATCCCCCCCCCGACACCAACAATAGGGCGCTATTCCCCTCCTCCCCCACACTGACACCAACGACAGGGCACTAATCACCCCACTGACACCAAAGATGGGGCATTATCCCTTCCACTGACACCAACAATGGGGCACCATTCCTTTCGCTGACAACACAGGGGCACCATTCCTTTTGCTGACAACAATGGGGCACTATTACTTTTGCTGACAACAATGGGGCGCTATTCCCCCCCACTGACACCAACGATGGGGCCCTATTCCCCCCACTAACACCAATGATGGGGCATTATTTCTCCCCTTAATATCAGAGAAGGGGCACTGTTTTCTCCCACTGGGCACAGTCCAGCCCCCTAAGGTTTGAAGGACAGTAAACTGGCCCTTTGTTTAAACAGTTTGGAGACCTCTGGTCTAGGGTGTATAATTGGTGGTATGAAATGTTAATTCTCTCCCTTCTATGTGGTTCTCAACAGTAATTTTCCCAGGGATGTGCAGTGAGAGATAAAAATAAATAGAATTACAATTTCTTGCCTCCAATAATAACTCAAAATAACATTTTAGAATAAAAACTATACAAGCATAAAACTGGGACTCATCACTTGCTGAGCGAACTTGTAGCAAAACATGAGCTGCCTCATGAGCCAAACAACTTTCTAGTCTATGCTAAAAACTTAAACTTGATTGGATGCTGTAAGAAAGGTCAACTATTTTAAGCAAACTTGCATAACTTAGTCCTACTCAGTAATGGAACGGAGTGACTATACAATAAAAGCAGTAAACATAAACAGCAGCCATAAGCATTGCACCTTGAAAGTAAATCGATTAGCTCCAGTTTAGACATCCCATCTGGAAGCAGGCGAGGAATAGCAGCCACACACGTTCTGAAGAGGTCAATCTTTGGCTTTCGTTCTCCACTGAAATGTGAAAGCATTACATGGAGATCACAGAGCACTGAACACTTTGTACATAAACAAGTCATTACTGGGGTTTTAGAACACTGCCGGCTGACAACGAAAGGCTTTGCCATGGCACAGTAGTACAGAGTCTCTGCCCTGTTTATTTTAGGAAATATTTTCTAATGAATTGTAACATCAAAAGGCTGAATTCTACAATATCCGATGATGAAAAGCACAAACCAAATCAGTATTCTGCATGATCTCTCCTAGCAGAAAATAATATATCTCTGAGCACACCAACATTGTCTAACACAGCATATCATACCATAACATTAGAGCACAAGCCTTGCTTAAAGGAAGTCCATATTTGTTTTTTAGATATACTGTACATGTGAAAATCTTGACAAATGTATCTGAACATTATTAAAAGTCTTTACATATACATGAAATATCTATATTCATGTAAATACCCAGTAGCAATGATGGTTCCCAACCTCAAGGTGCTTCTTGGTTTTCCCATTACCTGGAGATGCTCTGTCAGATCTCCATTACATAGACCCTTTCCCAAGAGATAAACTTGGTATTTTGGATCATCTATTTAGAGATAGTTTCTCTTTGTGAGTCTAATCAGATGTACTATTGTCTGACTAGAGGTGTTAATATTGTGGTTCATAATGTTCAAGTCTCTTCCTCTTAAAAAGGCCACAAGGTACATAACCTACAAACACCAGATACAGTAGTTTCTCTTTAGATTGATCATGTCAATTTTAGGAACAAATTAATATATATTAGTTTATTGAATGCAAGTGTATGGAAGAATGATATCTTTAAACTACCTACGTGATCATGTCCTCAGGTTCCTTGTTTAGCATCTGTACATTGGTCATCATCATGCAGCGGCCAACTTCTTTATCTAGGTGCCTTAAGATGTTGTCTACTGCTTTCCGCACTTGGGAGTAGTACAGAGACATGCCTAGCAAAAAAAACAAACAAAACACATATATGACCACCTTCTTTAACCCTTTGAATCTGGCACTAATGCACACAACCCATTGCAGGGCGTCACATTCAGCAGGTGGTACTGTTCCCTGAACACGACAGCGGGGAGATGTTTTTGCTGCATGAGTTAAAGGGGGAGCGGTTGTGGGGCGATAAAACTGCAGCTCAACCTCCTGGTTTTACTGTCCCCCTAGTTACACCGCTAGTGTAAACAAGCCCTTTATTATTATTATTCAGGATATATATAGCGCCAGCAGTTTGCTCAGCGCTTACAATATAAAGGGAGACAATACATGAACAATACAGTTCAATACAAGAGGGTTAGGAGGGCCCTGCTCCTTGGAGCTTACAATCTAAGAGGGAGGGGCTGGTGGTACAAAAGGTAATAACTGTGAGGGATGATATAAATGGCTTTATATGTTATTGTTAATTTTTTGAATTTTATCCGTTGGGCAATGGGAAGCCAGTGGAGGGATTGGCAGAGAGGGGTGGCAGATATGGAATGGTTAGTAAGGTGGATGAGTCTGGAAGCAGCATTCATGATAGACTGAAGAGGGGATAGCCTGCAATTAGGTAGGCCAATGAGAAGGGCGTTACAATAGTCAAGGCGAGAGATAACAAGGGAGTGAATAAGTTGCTTAGTGGTTTCAGAGGTCAAGAACGGGTGTATCTTGGAGATGTTGCGGAGATGAAGTCTACAAGATTTGGACAGTGATTGGATTTGGGTCTGAAAAGACAGATGGGAGTCTAGGATTACACCTAGTACCTTGGCATGAGGGGAGGGACTGATGATTATGTTATTGATCTTGATGGTGAAGTCAGGGGAGGGGGCACGGGCTGGGGGGAATACTAAGAGCTCAGTATTAGAAAGACTGAGTTTGAGGAAGTGGAGTGGCATCCATGCTGATATGTCACTTAGTAGGTTAGTAATGCGAGAGGAGACTGAAGGGGTGAGGTGAGGAGTAGAAAGATTTGTGTGTCATCAGCATAGAGATGGTACTTAAAGCCATGGGACCCTCTTTTGATCCTGGCTCAATGATACTGCCTCTCCTCCAAGTGTCCCTTCAGTAAGCCATATACCAAGCCAAATATAACCACTTTAAGATACACAGTGCTTTATTAAATTTGTATAGCTGGATTAAGTATTAGTTTTAAGGTTAATGTAGGGTTGATTGTGAAGGTCATGTGAATTACTGCATTGAAGGGATATGGCTGCTCTTTATTCACACAAGGGTTAGCAGGGATGTTTAAGTCACATGGATGATAAGCTGAAGAAAATTAGAAACATTTTGGCAAGTAAAACAATTAACAGATATGTATACCATTTATGTTTTAACTGCTTGGCTGGAGTTCCACTTTAAGCATAAAGAACATTTTCTTATAGATGTACCACATAGAGCGAAAACCTGCATTCATCCAGATCTACTCTGCTCCAAAGCTTCCTGCCAAGCTTCCTAGCCGGAGATCACATTGTACAGAACGATTTCATGCTGTCAAGAGGTAGTTGACCCATGAAGATCTTACAACATTCATAATCACACAATGGATATTGAGTGAGCACTTCTATAAATCACAGACCATACAAATGAAGACAGCAAAGCTGTAAACTGCTCTGAATGGCACCTGCTGCAAGCAGTGCAGTTCAACAGTTGGGAGAGAAGAGCTATTCTATGCCAGATCTGCACCACTTGCAAACATTGCAGATTGACATAACCATTTTTTTTTATTACAAAATACACTCACCAATCATTTTGGCCTCCTCTTCAGTGAGAGTTTTACTCAAATATGTTTTCTTTACTCGTAAGGTGTTACCAGATGGGTGAATCGCTCCAGTGACAGGCATAGGGGGCTCCCCATCCTTCTGTTGCAAGCTGTCTGCTATCACCAGGAAAGCTCTTAAGCCTATGTTCATTCTCTGGTGGAGGCAAAGATGTGACGTAATTGTTCTTTCCACTAATTCACAGTAGAACAACATACTAACAGAAAGATTAAGCAACACATATAATTATACAATGCAAATGGCGAGAACCCACTGTAGTAAGCTTTCCTCTCTCGGCAGTTTACAATAACTTAAAGTTGGAGTAAGTTCTCTTTTTTGCTTTGTACCTACAGGTAAGTCTATAATAAGGCTTACCTGTAGGTACCGTAAATATCTCCTTAGCTTGCACCGTTTAGGAGATATTTACATGCGCAGCAGCCGTTGATGTCACCAGCGCATGCGCACTGTGCTCTCAATGGACGGAATGCCATCCATTGAGAGAGCTGTGCCACTGCTGTGACTCCCGCGCACATGCGTGAGAGTGATGTCATCGCGGCTCGGTCATTCAAGATGGATTCCCTGTCAGCAGTGACAGAGCACTGTTGGAAGGATCCGTTTCACAGGAAGGTCTGTCATAATATGTTAGTACGCAGTGCATATGACTTTACCCTGCGAGGGGGGGGGGGGGGAGCTCAAGCTGAAATTCATATGCTGGCCAAGTTTCAATCAAAGAGGGCAGAATCTGCTGTGCTCTCTCTATAAATAACCTAAAGTGCTCTGGGATTTCTTTCTCATTCTCATTGAAAACAGTAAAAAAAAATTACCCAACACCATTACCATTCCCTGTTAAAATGTTGGAAGAGAACATTTAATTATTGAAAACCTTATTTTTCATGAATTTTGTTTTTAATCAGGTGCATATTTATTGGGTTTACAACTTTTCATTTACACAAGCAACCTGTTTCCATAACCCAGCATTAATCCCATGTGATAATCTTTTTAATAGAATTTTACTCTCAAAATGCTAATAAAACTGACAAAACACAATGGGGTTGATTTACTAAAACTGGAGGGTGCAAATTCTGGTGCAGCTGTGCATGGCAGCCAATCAGCTTCTAACGTCAGCTTGTTCAATTAAAGGAGAAGTCCACCTTTTAAAAAAAATAATAATAAATGCACATTTTTTTTGTAGGTAACAAAATGTGAATTTACTTTTTTTTCACTGCAGCAGCGATCAGCAGATTGCTGGTGCCATGCAGAACTCCTGCAGATTTGTCCGCATAAGATGTCTGCCCATACATTATGGCGAACTTCTCATACTGCTGTCGCACAGAGGGCTGAGATAGCCAAGCAGCTGCAGGAACATAAACATGTTACATGTTCCACCCTAAAAGCTGATTGGTTTCTATGCAGATGCACCACATTTTCCACTCTCCAGTTTTAGTAAATCAATCCCCAAGTGCATGTAGTAAATTTGTTGTAAATTTAGCAAATCCTTTTGTCAAGTGAAAGCACATATTTCAAGCATCAATAGGAAAGAATGCACTTAATAATGCCTCATGCTTTAGTGAACTGACCTAAGAACAGTACAAACTGACAGACAGCATCAACACCGGGGTTTACACCCACTGAAATGTACAAACATTAAAATAGTAGTGACAATACTTAACAATTTGTATATGATACTTCTTACAGAAACAATAGCTTACCTCAGGATTAAGGCTAAATGCTTTTGCTGCTTTTCCCACACATAAAAGGTCAAAAATTATTTCTTTCATTGCAAAATCTAGACGCTCCTTTAGGAAAACAAAATGACGCAAATTAGTAAAAAGAATTACTAAAATAGTGTGTTTTCTCCTTTGTTACCTTAAGAAGAGAATTTTTTTTTATCATGGATTGGGATAAAAAAAATTAGGCTATTGTGTGTAAAACAACCACAAACATACTTTGGACCTATGTATGCATTTTACATAAAGTTTTAAAATGAATGAAATAAAGTTTTAAGGCTTTGAAGGTGAAAGTACTCTAAACTGTTGTTGTTTGGAGGTGCCAGGGGACAATTTAGGCATGCATTGCTACAATATAAAGGTGAGTGGCCTTTTTAAGACAAGGAATGCGTTGTTTTCTCTGTATAGGATGCCATTTATCCCTTTCAAGATTTGTGGTATGTGTGTTTACATGTGAACTTCCACAGAAACCATTTACTTCCTGATGTGGAAAGGATCACAGTCAGGGTAGAAACTAAGGCTGGCCATAAATTATTATACATCTCTCAAGTCTCTTGTTGCCCGATACAGTAATCTGATAGCCATCATCTGCAGTTGTCAGAATGCTCAAACAGTGGATGCAGCTGATTGGCTGCAGTTATTGTTCTTCCTGGTTGCTTCAATTTTCTGACTGAAGCATGTCGGGTGGAGTGAGCTGTCAGGACCACCCACGGCTTGAATTTAGCTCCGTGCATGGTCAGATAATGGGTATACATCTATAATATGGGCAGCACAGTGGCTAAATGGTTAGTACTTCCACCTGGCAGTACTAGGGTCATTGGTTCGAATCCCAGCCATGGCCCCACCTGCCTGGAGTTTGCATGTTCTCCCTGTGACTGCGTGGGTTTCCTCCGGGTACTCCGGTTTCCTCCCACACTCCAAAGACATGCTGGTAGGTTAATTGGCTCCTGTCTAAATTGTCTCTAGTATGTGTATGTATGAATGTGAGTTAGGGACTTTAGATTGTACGCCCCTTGAGGGTTAGGGACTGATGTGAATGTACAATATATATGTAAAGCGCTGCGTAAATTGACAGTGCTATATAAGTACCTGAAATAAATAAAATATACATCTACTTGATGGTACTTTAAGATCTAGTTCGTTTTGACAAGGCATAGTACATGCATGACACTGCCATTACCTGTGCAATGAACTGTATGATCTTCACAAAGATGTTAAGGGGCATATCACGAGGCACCACACCGCGAGAGCCTTTTGGGAAAAGAGTCCCCACAATAGTTGTGAGACGGCTAATCAAGAAGAGAAGAAAAGATCACTATTAAGGATTTTGTGCTACACACACCATATATACCCAAGATGAATACCTGAAATCTGCAGGGAAAGATCGCTGCAATTACAATAGTAAACAAAGCTCTGCTTTCATTTTAAAAAGGGATTTGTCTAAACTGCTGTAACCTCCCATAAATGAGGATCTCACCCAAGCTAGAGGCTATGCTAACGTTTGTCATGGCATACTGCTACAGCATCATACACAATCACTTCTCTGCCCTGGAACTAGCACCAATTCAGAAAGTGCATGACGGTAGGCCTCAGCACTGCATAGGGGCCTAAGCTGTGCCAGCTAGCAACTATCCTGACAGGTGCCCTTTATTCTTTTTAAAGTATTACCACTCTGCACTTGCATAACACATGTAATTTCAAGGATAACAGTGCTAAAACACAATCAGAATTTCAGTCTAGATGCATGAGGTTTGAGAATCATTGATGGAAATCCACATAAAGCCACCTTTGGGATCAATAATAGGAAAAAGGGTCCATGCGCAATAGTGACAGAAAAAAATGCCAGAACCTCTGGCAGAAACAGCAGCATACAAATATGGCTCATATTGCACAAGAGTTTATGAACAATTGATTTTATAAGCATTTTTTCCCAAAACATTCCCCTCTGCTCATTTTTCAATGTGCGCTTTAAAACGGACAGACTCCTTCCGCGTTGATGAGTAGTAATCTTTTTTTTCTGCCTAAAAACGCGATTCTGAAGGGGATTTTTTGCCTCTAAAAGCTCCTCTGAAAATATGCCCGTAAACTCCCTAATGTGCATGGACACATAGGCTAACATAGAGCTGTTTCTACAGGCTCTATGGATGTAACCTAAAATTTGGAAATTGTATGCACATTCTGTTAAAGATGTATTTGTTTTTCCCACAAACAAGGGAAAGCACTACAATCACTACAGAAGTTTATTGTGACCCAAACTGTACTGGAAATTCATAGCAGAACAGATCTGGGTGATGACAGACAACATTCATCTCCTGTCACTACTGATTTCCATCTAAGAAAACTCCTAGGCTATCTATAAACATTACAGGGTGGACATGTTAATCACCTTCATAGCTGAAAACTGAATGTATCAACATGCAAGGTGGGCCCTGCCATATGACTGGGGGTTTGGGGGGAGTTGTAAAAGCAGATTATGCTAGCTTCGTTTAGTTCAGGGAAGAAAACACAATTTGGGACAAATTCTCTTAGTCACATGCAACGGGACTTGTTCTTTAACCACTTGCCCTCCAGAGGATTAGAGCTTTCTTTCTGTGGTATTTGATCGCCTCTGTGGTTGAGAACATTGAGAAAATAGCTCATTGTAAGGAAACTTATGGTGTATTTACTTTGGTGATTGTGAGCACAACACAAGCTATACCTTACATGAAAATGAGCGTTCTAAGCATAAGTAGTAACAGCTCGTTACTGAGGAGATGTCTGAACTGCATCAACTCTTTAGAGGTATAGTGATGTGTAGGGGAAAAAAAAAGAAGAAAAAGAAAAAGATGAAATAAAAGTCGGAAAAGGAGAGAAGAAGGAGATGGAAGGTAAAGATGGAAAATGGGGGGGGGGGGGGATAAGGGAACTGACAGAACCTGAGGGAACCAGTGTGTTTTCTTTTGAAAACTTTAAGGCAAGGTTGATGAACAGCCAAGGAAGTGGCTATTCCATGTTGTATAGGAGAACCTGGATAGCTGGGTATGCTGTAGCATAAGAGTCAATATTTATATATCTGAATAGGAGGAATCATGAAACATCATATTACTAGCACTTTAGTATAGTAGTCATGTCATACAATTGGGATTTGTGGTTAGTGTGGATAGTTGTAGGATCAACTATGTTTACTCAGCAATTAACGTGTCAGAAGTTCTTGTTGTTCTGATATAAAGTTCCAGCGATATATTGGTGCCATTTGCGGGCAAATGAGTCCATTTTATGAGGGCAGGATAACAGTAGATCTAATTTTTCCTTTTGGAGGAGGCAGTTGAGATCTTGTTTAACCTCTTCACGCCGGCAGCACACAAATGTGCAGCCTCCTGGCATTTGCGTGCATTTAACAAAAAAACATATGTACTGAGAGTGCACACCCTGTACGCCCCCAGCACACATGTCCGGTACTCACGGAAAGGTCCCGGTCTGATCTTTCGATCGGGACCTTTCCCGATCATGTAACCAACATGATGACGCGTCACGGCGGTCACATGAGCCCTAAACCCCACCCCGCCTCCTGGCTTCTGAAACTCTTAAAGGGCCGGGAGGCGCCAGCCGGAAGGGGTTAACATCAGATATGGTTGGTGGTGTGGTTGAGATCCATTTCTTCAGAACAGCTCTCCTTGCTGCTAGGAAGCAGGTTGTTAGCAATGGTTTATTTTTTCTGATGAGCATAGGCTGCGAGTTGGGGAGAACGAAGGTTGTGTGCTCTAGAAAGAAGATGTAGAGGATCTTTCGATAGTTGTAAACCAGTGATGAATTCTGCAAACCGGTTCACTCTCAGGTTTAATTTGAGGGTATGTACATCCAAATTGGAGGAAGGGTTTAGGAATTATAGCTCTTAAAGAGTAGCCATCCCCTTTTTCAAGGGACCAAACGTAATTGGACAATTGAATCAAAAGCTACACCGTTCACCTGATTTGGATGTAAATACCCTCAAATTAAAGCTGACAGTCTGCAGTTAAAGCACATCTTATTTGTTTCATTTCAAATCCATTGTGGTGGTGTATAGAGCCAAAAATGTTAGAATTGTGTCCATGTCCCAATATTTATGGACCTGACTGTATATATATACACACATATACTTATATACATATACACACACTGCTCAGCATAAATGAGTACACCCCAACAGATTTGTCAGAAAATCTTTCCTTTCCTTTCAGAATCAACATTTTATACTACAAAATACTCCCACAAATGCGGGCCATTGATTGCAAACAAGATTTGTTAATTTGCACACACAAAAAGTATTTTTCCTAACAAATTCATTCAAGACCATGTTGCAAAAAATTAATACACCCCAATAAAAGTCTTATGCAGGCCATCCATGGGTCGAATTCTGAAATAATTTTCTCGAAATTCGAAAATTTAGTATGTTTCGTAATCCAATTGTGCCACCATTGATTTCAAAATTCGACCAACCAAGCCTTTAATTTCACCTCATGTTGCTACAGAAAAGAAAAACGATTCTCCCATCATTGATTAGAAATTCTTTCGTTTTTCAAGGAATTTTCAACATGCCCGATCACTCAAATTTGATGGTAGCTCGAAAATCTCATGTTGCTGTGGCCCACTAATGGTGCAAAATTCAAACAAAAATTCTTAGAAAAGATTTTCGATAAAAAAATTATTTCGGAATTCGACCCATGTATGGTCGGCTTTAAAAGTAGAGCTAAATTTTAGACAACAAAATCCTAATTACAAGAATTCAATTACAGATGAGTTAGTCATTAAATAGGTGTCTAGCAGATAGTTGATTATAAAAGGGCATTACTTAAAAAAGAAAACCCCTTCCCATTTCATGCTGTCAGCAATGGCACCACATGGAATAGAAAGGTCACAAGGCCTGAGAAAGAAAATAATTTCTTTACACAAGAAAGATGAAGGCTACAAGAAGATCAACAAAGCTTTACTTATCAGTCAGAATAATGTAGCAACCGTGATAAAAAATATAACAAAGATGGAACTGCAACCATCTCACAGAGACGTCCAGGCCATCTACGGAAGTTAACAACTCAACAGG
This sequence comes from Staurois parvus, assembly GCF_062004578.1. Classification (NCBI taxonomy): domain Eukaryota; kingdom Metazoa; phylum Chordata; class Amphibia; order Anura; family Ranidae; genus Staurois; species Staurois parvus. Next base: position 7,933,196 of record NW_028318340.1, read on the forward strand.
AGCATCTTCTGATGAGAAGGGTTGAAGAAAATCGCCATGCAAGTTCACTGTATTTAGCTAAAGAAGTAGAAAGCTAAAATGGGGTGATTGTTTCCAGTGACACAATATGGCGTACACTGCAGAGGAATGGCATGCATAGGTGTTATCCAAGAAGGAAGCCTCTACTAAAGCCCATGCACAAAAAAGCCCGCCTAGAATTTGTTAGAGCCCATGCTGAGAAAGAAGACTACTGGGACTCTGTACTCTGGAGTAATGAGACCAAGATAAATGTTTTTGGATCTGATGGCTTCAAGACTGTATGGAATTGCAAAGGTGAGGAGTACAAAGAAAAATGCATGGTGCCTACAGTAAAACATGGTGGTGGCAGTGTCCTTCTGTGGGGCTGCATGAGTGCTGCTGGTGTTGGGGAGCTGCATTTCATTGATATTAACATGAATTCAAAGATGTACTGCTCTATGTTGAAAGAGAAGATGCTACCATCACACCGTGCCCTTGGTCGCCGTGCACTTTTCCAACATGACAATGATCCATAACACACATCTAAGGCCACTGTTGCATTTCTGAAGAAGAACAGGGTCAATGTGATTTGGTGGCCAAGATGATTCAGTGGCCAAGTATGTTTCCTGATCTGAACCCAATTGAACACCTATGGGGAATTCTGAAGAGACAAGTTGAGCATCACTCTCCATCCAGCACCCAGGCTCTAAAAGAGGTCGTTCTTGAAGAATGGAAAAAAAGATAAATGTTGCAATATGCTTCCAACTTGTTCATTCCATGCCTAGAAGACTTGATGCTGTCCTTACAAATCATGGAGTTCAAACAAAATACTAGATGTAGTAGTTTTTGTTGTGGGGTATATTCATTTTTGCATCAACTTGAGTAAAACTGAAGATCTTGTAATCTAAGTTATATTATCAACCTTACTTTCAAGTAATGAACTAAACAAACGTTCTATAAAATTCAAAATTGTGGAAATTGTTCTTGAGTTCATTCCGATATTGATAAAAATCTTACTTTTCAAAAGGGATGTACTCATTTATGCTGAACACTGTACACACACACACACACACACACACACACACACACACACACACACACACACACACACACACTATAGATAGATAGATAGATAGATGAATGAAATGGGTTGTTGCAAATCAAACAAAATGTGATGGTGCGTGTTCACTTTCATTGAAAATAGCAGTTTTAAATTACCTGAAGCTTTCAGCACAACCCAAAGATGAACATAGCATATCACAGCTATATGAACATCAAATGGACCTAAACAGTCTCTTAACCTTTTTAACATACTTCCTAACCTGTAACTTGTTGATTTTTTTTATATATTAACTTACCACTATTTTTATCAAGTAGGAAATATGCTCAGGCAGAGAAATTAATTGGCCAACAATGGCCACAAAGATCCCCACCTTCACCCAATCCCGCACACCGCAAGTAACAAGTAACCAACCTCTGGGTAGCTGTGTTACTTTCACATTTAATTCGAATCATATACACCCACAGTAGTCTGTACAAGGATTCCAGTGCAACTCTGGCCATTTTGGGATCTTTATTCTGCAAAAGGAAGACAAACCCAACAGTTACATTCCATCAATACTGCCAGGCACAGTCATAAATATACAACACACGTGTTCTTGCACCAATGTGCAGTGTCTGCTGAATTAACTTTTCATTTGGAGGGGTGTGTCAGATTCTTCTTCACACTGAGCTGACATTTGATGAAAACACACATGACTCATTCCATTCCATGCTTTGTAAGTCATCCAGCTACCGCAGACAGGTTGTAAATACAGAATATACAGAAATTGGAATATGGTGGCAATAACAGTGTATGTATCACTATAAATAATTTATAGTCTTTGTGTTTAGGTAAAACTAAATTGATTAAAATTACAGGTCTTTATACAGTGTGGAACAATTTTTCCATCTTAAAAAAATAATGCAAAAAGCATACTGAATATGCTTTTGAGAAACTAAATTTTCATAGTGGACTAATATTCAGCTTATGAAAGCCAATGTTGACACCCATAGTAACATCTTATGCAGAAAAGAGGTAATCCAGCTGGTTACTATCAAAACATTTCCCTGAGGTTATACTATTCAATCCTAAAAATACATGAAAACTCCAGTATATAATGCAATTATGCACATAAACTACAAAAAACAGATTCTAATCAATAACTTACTACTCTTAAAGTTAAAAGTAGATATCTGATTAGTGTTCCACCGTGATAACCAGAGAGTCAAGAGGATATGATGAGCAGGTTAAATCCTGTCTTAGGGCTCTTTCACACTGATCAGTTTTTCAGGTAAAAAAATGGAAGAAAAAAGAATGAAAAATGCATCTCTTTAAATCCTATGGAACTCTTCACACAAGTCAGTTTAGTTTTAGTTGCGTTTTTAAAAGTCCTGCTTGCTGCATTTTTGGTGCGTGTTTGGAGCATGTTATAAAAAACGCAGCTCCCCATTGAAATGAAAATGCACGAAAAAAAGCACCTATGTTTGTGTGTGTTTTTTTTAGTCACATGTTCATGTTTGCAGGTACATGCTAGGTAATAGGCACCCAGAAAACGCACTGAAAATGTAGCAAAAATAAATATGTCTTTTTACGACATTTTTCTAACGGAGCAGAGTGACTGTTACAGTTGTGGTCATTCCTCTGTCCACTCTTGTCCCCGATCTGAATGCCACAATGCCAATTTAAAGGATAAGTTCACGTTTTGAAAAAAATAAATAAATACATTTTTTTTTTTTGCAAGTAAAAAAAAAATGTACATTTTTCTTTTTTCAAAGCAGCCTGCAGAGCATTGCACCTGCTATCAGCAAATTGCTGGTGCAATGTCAAGCTCCTGCAGACTCTCAGGATAGCTGTATGCCTGTACCTCCCATAAGGGCAGACAGTTACTTGAGAGCAGGAACATCAATGAACTACAAAAGCACTCACCAGCACCTTCGTAGTTCATTAAGAACTAGAAGCCATCAGCAGCTATGGCTGATGGTACTTGTAGTCTATTAATTAAGAAACCGGTGAATGAATGGCGCGGCGATGTGGGCGGAACCCTGCCTGGCCGTGCTGTTTTCAAATTGTGACAGTGGGTGCAGGGAGAGGATCCCTTGCCTCCTGTCATGGGGAGAGAGGTGGTGCATGCTGAACATTGCTTACGTTAGACCCTAAATACGGGTGTAACATGTAACATGTTCAGAAAGGTGAACTTAGCCTTTAAGTAGAGCAAAGAGTAAAGCTACTGATTAAACCCCACCAGAGGACTAATGCAATTTGCAACTCAGATTTACACTGAATAGTTATGATATTTACAGGAAGCAGTATGGGTATAGTAACCCACAGCAGCCAGAGTTCATAGTTTGGTGGGTATATAGTTGGAGACATTGTTGGAGCTGATAAAATTGATCTTCATGAAACCTGGATGTAAAGGATCATACAAGTTTGGGGTGAACAGGCTGCAGATACAGGCAGGTAAAAGGTAGAAAACCAGCTATCAAAAACTGAATGAGCAGTGCTACTGATTTATCCTTGACTACATGAACACCAAGAATATGCCATGGAAGAGTCATAATCACAATGGGCAATAGCCCACTATTTAGCATAATCCTCTGTGTCTCAGCCTGTTTCTACCACCATCAGAGTTCAGTCACATTAAAGGAACAGAGGACGATGATGAGCTTTTGGATGACCTGTTGGACCAAGTCTTTCTTAATCCAACAAGCGTAGATTTTGCTAGGACCCACCTGATGGGAGTGTTCAAAGAATAGACAGAGGCCTTGTGTGAGATAGATTGAGAATGAGTATGATATCTTAAAAAAAATACAAGAGCAAAAGGGTATGCGCATATTCCAAGCTCACATTAGAGACATTTATCATTCACAGACATGAAAACAACGGCTTTTCAAAACAGCCACTTGATCAGGCAAACAATTTGCATAATGTAGAGACTTGTTTTGAGTTTGGAAACGCAAGTGCTATTTTTTTATGTTTATATGGGTCTAAGATGAGCTTGTGATGGGCCAGTGACACCTTTCCTCCTGTCAGCTTAGGACAGTGGAACCATCAGTCATTTGTTTTCTACAGTACTTGCTTGAATCTTGGCTACCTTACTGTCTGGAGTGCTCCCCAATTCTTGTCATTTTTGACCCTAGAGATATAGACCCCCTCTTCTCTCCATTTCACTCCCAATGTCCCCTTATGCTTTCTTCTTCTTGTGGTAACAATTTAATTTATGTATATCCCCATTTGTAAAGAAACCGAACCCTTATTTTAAGATCCATTTGTTCTTCAACAAAATCAAGGCACCCCAAAATAAGTATACTCTATGGAGATAATATATATATTTTGTACTAACAAACTGAATGCATATCTATCTATCCATCACTTGATATCTCTGTTCCAAGACCTGTGAGTGCTTTCCATTATTTTGTATAAATTGGATGAATATCTATCCATCACTTGATATCTACTTTTCAAGACCTGCAAGTGCTTCCATTTCTCATATCTGTATATCTATTCCTCAATCTCTGGCTCAGTACATGCTTCCATGTTTGTTGGTCATAGCGGTATATCACACTGCTATTGATGTAAATTACTGGCCCAACAGGAGAATGTTTGGAGTGCAAACGAAATGTCATAAGAATATCACAGACTCTTTTTCAAAGAATTTTCAAAAAGGATTGCTATCTTTTGTTTTTGCATAAGGTCCCAGTTAATAGAATAAAAAGTGTTAAAAACGGTGGCAATCTAGTATCTTACAATACAAGCTACGTTTGAGTTAGAAGAATCTAGTGTCACCCAATGCACTGGTCATGGTTTTGTGGACTTTAATTAATACCTGCAATCTCTGAGAGAGGTGGCTTGCACAAATAGCACAGGGTTTAAACATGAACAATCCCAACCACTTTGATGTTTCCTAAATGGTACCTAATTATCGCTGCACACCGCTACACTTTGAAATATAGAATAAAGAAGAGTGTGTATGTTCAAAGAACAACAATCCTGTATCTGTCTGGCTGCTATGGACATCACAAACACTTTCACGGTTTTTTGTTTTTCACACAAAAGCGAAGATATTTAACACAAATAACCTTTCAACACACCTATATTAACTATTCACATAGCATGAAACATTCTACTTTTTAGGCTTTCAGCTAAAACATTATTATGTCTTCAATCAGCAAAACACATGAAATGTGACGGAAGGTACAGCTGATGTGTTTACCTTAAGGTTAGATAAGCAGTTGTTGAGAAAAATATGCCATCGGTTCAGAAAGAATTGTTTCTGACTGACGCACAGCAGACATGTCACCAAGGGATACAACGCCTAAAAGAATCAGAAGTTAAGGAGCTGATTTCTATGAATACACTTTAACAAACAACACACAGCTATGCTTTTATTTATGCAGAAGCATCATCTAATCACTCACCACACATGGAGTAAATGTTTTGACTTTTGGGTGTAGTGCAGACTTCTCGCATTTCATTTGTGACTTGTGAATGGCAGTCCCTGCTCTAAAAACTGTTTGTTAACCATTAGGGGAGCATTCTACTTCTATCAAGAAAGTGGAAAGGCCAATAACTGGAAAGTAGATATAGGCTAATCTCCAATTGTGATGATTGGCTGGATTGGGTGAAAGGTATTCTTTCCGGATGAATCGGGATTCTCTGATGCTCCAGAACATGAGAAGAACGGGTCTATAAACAGTTACTAAATTCATGAGGACATGAACTCGAGACACTAAGGGCTCAGTATGCAATTCACTGTTCACAATCTCTAAATGCATTTCAGTCTGACAAGCTCTGTTCATTCCTAAGATATACACACATTAACAGATATCAGCATTAAAGTGAAACTGTATGGGCAGCACAGTGGCAAAATGGTTAGCACTTCCACTTGGCAGCACTAGCTCGTTGGTTCGAGTCCCAACCACAGCACAACCTGCCTGGAGTTTGCATGTTCTCCCTGTGCCTGCATGAGGGTTTTATATATATATATATATATATATGTAATATGTAAAGCGTTGCATAAATTGACAGCGCAATATAAGTACCTGTAATAAAAAAATAAACTGTCACAAAAGCAAGTAGAAAAGTGCTGATGCCTGAATGTCTGACTATTCTGATCAGGCAAAGGTTTTGCACTGACTGTTGGTGTCAAAGGTTATCAACCCCATCCATGCACACTCCTATTCAACCACTGAAGAAACCCATCACAACCGGAACGTATGGAGGGGCAAAAAAGGAGCAGGCAAGATCAGAAATGACCAGAAAGTACAAAGGCTCTGCCTTTTTTGAAAGCCTCTGCATTTCAGCATAGTCCAGGCACTAATAATCGGCTGTACTTTATATCTGTCAGCAGCATTTTTCTTTTTAGCAGAAAAAAACGGGACTATGCATGGCATTGCCCATTAATGTGCTCACCTGCACTCACACACTCACATTTTTAACAGCTTGGTTTACCAAGGTGATGAAAGGAGTCTACCAGGCACAATAGCATGGGTTTCTGAGTCTGGTACTAAGCTACATTCTAATAGACTTTGACTTTCACATACTTTCCTTGCTAAGAGATCTGCAGAAAATGAAAAGTGGAGGTGTGACCCACAGCGACCACCTAATGGTAATATTTTCACTTTGACCCTTTCCAGATTCTTTTTAAAAACAAGGCTGTATGCAGGCAAAACATTCATACTGTTCTATATTTAGTAAAGAAATACCAATGCTTTGTGAACTCATCAGATATTTTTTTTGGGGGGGCGGGATAACTGGAAAAACTTCAGCACACAACTCACCAGTGAGTGTTTCTTCCTGGAAGACAGCTCAAGAGTTGTGTCATAAAGACTCTCCACAAAGTTTCTAAGACAGGGGACATTAACTTCATTTTTCACAGCCTGCAAAACAGGTTAAGAGATCACTGAGCTTCAACAGGCCTCATCCCAACACATTATTCAACAAGTCATTTAAATGTGACTTACAGCAGCTACAGGTACAAGGATTTCCACAAACAGGCCGGCCAAAGCATGCTTGATATCCTTGTCTTTTACTTCGAGGAAATAATGTGCACATTCCTATAACAGACATAAAACATGTTCATGAATAATAAGGACATTGAATGAAAAAAGAATGCAGCTAATGCACACGTTTAACACGCACAGCGCTTTTTACAGTGCATTCAAAAAGAGTAATGTTACAGTATTTGCCTTGTTAAAGAGAAACTGTCAGGAGAAAAGAATGGAAACTGCCACTGCTTCTGAGAATGTTGATTCACGGACTTTCATGCTGGTGCTTTTGCTTCAATGCTGCCTAAGTTACACTTTTCTGATACTGTAGGTTATTCCTTTACACAATAGTGTCGAAGAAAAAGATGTCTATCCCTTTAGAACACTAGCAAAAACAATGAGACATGCTGGAAGTGGAAGGGGTTTCTCTTTGGCTGTGCTACAATTTGTTTTGTTTGATAGTGTCCAATCCTCTTGTAGGCAGCAGTATACCCCAAAAATATTTATGAAATTAATTAAAAAAGAAATAAAAATCCACTTTTGGAAATAGACTAAAAAATAAAAATCCACTTTAAAAATGTTTTACACAGTAATACATATATGCACCTTTGATTAATTTAATTGAATCTCCATTGAATTCTACATATGTGCTGTATCCCCTTGGACATTTTTTCTATGAACCTCTTGCAAACTGAGTGTTGCCTGCTGCACCTTACAGAAAAAAAACAACCAGACCCGTGCTACCTTTAACTTGGAATGTAGCCCAGAGAGTAGATAAAGCTATAAATACAAGGATATGGTCTCACATGTGTTTCTGTTAAATGGCTTTACTTAATAAAATTCTGTGAACAGTTATGATGTGCAGAAGCACACAACCAATCACACATTGGTACCCGCTGTGTATTAAAAATGAACTCCAACTTTACCTTCCATATCTTGCACAGTTGTACAGAAAATGATGTACTGAATTTGCTTACTCTTCTTTCACTGCACACTATAAACATCTATCAGTGTGCATTAGAAGCTGCAGCAAGTCAGATACACCCCTAGCTGGAGAATATAATTTGCAGGCTGATGAATACACAGCATCACCTAGCCCTTTTTTCCCCAGCCTGACTGTCCCAGACCCCCTCTTTATTAATTAGATTCTAGTCTTTTAAACATGGAAGCTCAGCAACAGATTCTTGTTTTCAGGGTACTATGTACCTCACCCTGCTGGCTCCTCGCATCTGCATGCATTGCATAGAGAAGCAAAGATAATGTCACTGGGTCTAAAACAAGGTATGCAATGTAGTTGAAAAGCTTTTATTTAATCATTTGAATGTATGAAAGATTCCTGCATAGATCCATTATGTGCATGAAAAATAAGTCTTCAGTGTCACCCTCTGTACTCTGTCACAGGTGATAAGAAAGCATACCTGCATAAACTGGAGGGAGGCTTCAAAGTCCTCCACAGGATACATCTTAATACGGAAGAATTTCATTCCCATTATAAGACTGATGATGCTTTGAACCACATACGGGTTCTGTTCTTTGTGCCTCAGCTCTTTCAACTCAGCCATAAATTTCTTCTTCACGGAAGGAAACCTGACAAATTAGAGATGACATCAAATAAATGATATGAAATGACTTTCATTCCAGAAGTGAACAATTCTCTATAAAGCTCACTCATGTGATTTACTGGTGTAACCAAACACCCTGAAGCCCTGCCAGACAAGGCAGTGGCTCTGCAAGATAAAAGAAGGCTGTGTCCTAAACAGCATCTTATGTTGAGTTCAAATGACACTCTTTATATCTTATGTTTAAGTTTCATTAATAGTAATGTTAAACTAAGTAATCCTGTAGCATGGTACTGCTGCCAATCTGTACTGCACTGAAAAAAAAAAAAAAACATAAGACCAGACGCTGAATGCTTAAGGGCCTCCCAATGATCTTCCACTGCATTACCCAATTAATACCATTACAGGGCAGAGGCTGGCATCTAAGGTTACAAATAAAAACGTTTCATATGGGAAGCATTCTTTAAGTTGCTGAGGCTGGCCTTAAAATATCAACTTCTACACTAGAATGCAGTCAGGTTCACTTTGTCCTGACCTTTTGTGGACATAGAGTTGTATACAAAAGTTTGGGTGTCAGCAAATGCATGCAATGTCAGCAAAGGAACAAACAAATATATTTCTACAAATGTGAATGCAAAATTAATATTTAGATTCTGAAACTGACTTAGTAATATTTAAACCAGTGTTTCTCAACCTTTTTTCAGTCAATCAATGACAATGTCAAGGCATTTTCTAAAATTATGGACAGTCTTGAGGCACCCCATACTAAAATGGAAAAACTGTTCCAATAGTTTTATATAACGCAGCAACATCCACACATGTAGGACACCCAACATTAGAGCTGATTTATTCTTCCAAAGCAAATACACTTTTGTACACTGGTACTGACTAGTATTCCAGCGTTTCTCTTCTCCCTCAGTTTTTTCTCCATCACTGAGCTAATGTGAACCCAGCACTGATGGAGAGGAGCAGGAGAGGGTCAAAGTAAGATGCTGTGCAGTCAACCAGCACCCTCCTTATCAACTGATGTCATTGGTTGTCAAGACGCCGGCGGCTAGAAGGTCATAATGGTGCACAATGAAAACCTGTGGCTTTGTGTAACTAAAAGGCAGGCTTGTTTCACCCGCTGGCTTATATACAGGTTTTGGGTAATTTTCAGACATTTTGCCAAGGCACCCCTGAAGAAACCTCAAGGCACCACAGGGTACCTGGGCACCCTGGTTGGAAAACCACAAGATGCAGAAAGTTTGGGCAACCTGTCAATCAACACTTAGTAACTAGATCAGATCATCCCAACACCTCATGTAACATTTTTTCTTCAGAAATGTTTTCTCAAACTTGCAAACTGCTTCCATTTTACAAACAAATGGTCATAAATGGATTCTGATTGTACAATCTCTATACAGTTTCCACTAGTTGCATCTGTGTGTAACTCGAGTGCAGGCCCTTGGACTACATATTTGTCGGCAGATCTAAATGAGAATGTCCAATCAGATTGTATGGTCAGCTTTAAATACCCATATATTTAACAACTACCTATAATTTTTCAACAATTTATAATGTATTTTTTTTTCAAATTGCTAAAGATCAATAAGCTTTACGAGTCACCGTCCAGGATCGATCAGCTTACGTTGCAAGGAACACTTCAGTTATCATAGGGGTCAATATTTTCTTGAATGAATGATACCCAATCACCATGGATGACAGGGCAGTGCTTTATAGGTGGAGAGCCACCAGCCTTTACAAGGCTAAGCAGTCTCATCAAACATGCAATGACAACATTTCTCTTTATTTATTCTCCTCTGTGTTTATTTCCAATGTCCTCTGCCCCCCAAATTCTATAGATTATAAGTGACATATACAGACAAGTATGTGAATTCCTGCAAGGAAAATAGTGAAGTAGCTTGTGATCTCAGGGGAACAGATCTGCTTTATGCATACCACATGTGAAAATGTCCCCTGCTCTCTTAAACTGGTTAGGCACTTGACATGGAACAAAAAAAAAAAAAAAAATCTTTTGTCCAGTCTTATATAAATGTCTTATAAAAGTCTGCTAGTAGAAGTCCCCAAAATCTGATATACACAGTGTTGCCAATCTAATATGCTTTCAGGTACCAGGAGCTGGAGCTGTTTAGGTAGCTGGGATACAAAAGCACAGAGAGGACCTCAGCACTGTAATTTCTGATATTTTATTCTGGGATCCAATAAAAATCAGTGTAATAGAACTGCAGCTACTTTGGACAGGCCAACAGTCCACAAACATGTATTTCGACTTGTGGTTCCTCCTAAAAAATATTCTGTATTGTTGCACCTACTTGATTGCCACATTCTGTTCTATGACTAAGATTACTCACAGGATGTCAGCTGTGTATGAGAAAAGATTCCCTCACTGTGATCAGAATATCATCTCAAACATATATGAAGTTCTCATGGTCCTCTGGAGGGACCTTAAGAGAGTTATTCAAGGCTACGCTACATAAATAATTTTTTAGCGTACTGTCCTTTTAAAACTAGACCTATAACCAAAAATCACCATAAAGCTGTGTTAACAGTCTTTCAGGGGTGTGCAAATAAAACAAATCAGAAGGGCTAACATCCTCACGTTTCCTGGAGGAATTATTCCCTGCTCCCTTCAGTGCTAGCTACATGTATGAAAGCCTAGGTCTTATGTTCTAAGGGGGTTAATTTACTGGAGCAATGACAGTGTGATTTCACTTTGCAAAGAGAATGTTGGTAAAGAAGTTGAAACTGTGCTCCAATTAAATACCCAATCATGTGTGAGTGCAAAAATTGATTTTTGATAGCAAATAATTAGATATTTCAAGTAAACACTAGATCACCTTATTTACCAATACTCAATTTAAAAACTGTGCGCTTTGCTAAATGCATAAACTTTACTGTTTCACCGGCTTGCTATAGGGGCACGCGGAGAGGAGGAGGAGGAGTCAAGGTCGCCGACGGAGACCCCACAAGAGGAAGTTTGGGGCCGCTCTGTGCAAAACCATTGCACAGAGCAGGTAAGTAAAACATTTTATTATTTCCAAAAAACTACTTTCAAAACACTTACAAGTCTTATCCTTCCCTACCCTATGATGTACAGTGAAAGGAGAAGCGGAAGACTGATGAGATAATCTATTTGGTACTCCTCCTTTGATTTGACCTCTGCTGTACAGCAAACTGTAAGAGGCTGATACCAAATCTAATTCTGATACCTAGACTGCTTACATTACAAAATACATTTACTGATTTATTAATAAATACGGACATGTATTAAAGCAGAACTAAACCTTCCTATTCATACAGCCAAGGAAGCTGCCATCTTAGCCTCTGTTTGATCTGCGGTTGCGATGGTGCTGCATATGTGACACCAGCCATTTCATGACTTAACATTTCATTTGAGAGCTCAAGCAACTGTGACAATTATCATTCATGGCATGCCATGGATGTAACCGTTTTGCAAAACATTTAAATTGATAGGTTTAGTTCTGCTTTAATTTGTGTCTTTTATATGTGCCCACATTCTGCATCAAGATAGCTCCACGAAAAACTATATTTGGCGCTTCTTAAAGCGGTACTAAACTCAAAACATTTTTTACCTTAATACTTTCCCTGCATTAAGGCAAAAAACACCACGCTACTTGTTCATCTTTAAGCAAAACAACGGTATAACATTCAGTGATAATATTCACAAGAGTATACTTACTTCGACTGTGCTAATACTCCTATAACTTCTGCGTATAGATCAGCCACTATATGCATATTACCAGTGTTTGGACCTAGATAACTAAAGGGAACAAAAAAAAAAAAAAAAAAGATTATGAGCAATAAAATATATTATTAGGAAAAAAAATAATAATTATGTAGTCAGTTCTGAATCACATTACCCTTCCTTGTATTTAAAGTGCTTAAAAGCCAATGTAATTACATCATGAACCAAGCTGTCAATTACTGGATGTAAGGGAATCTAGAAATACAAAGAATATAGTTTAATAATTTAATAGTATAACAACCTTGTCATAAAAGATAATAGCCAGTTAAGATTTTTTAAATCAAATAATTTTAACTTGCTAGAAAAAAAATCCTTTACTTATATAACATGCAGTATGTTTTAACACGCTTCAACATGCTTGTTTTCTTACTAATGTCCAATTCTCCCATAAACTTCCTTGTTTTGCATATTCTAAACTCTAAATTTTTAAGTATGTAATATTGGAATGTATAACAACATATGTGTTATCTGTATGTTTGTCGCACTGTATAGTGGGATGGAAGCAGGAATCTGGCACATGACCCCTTGCTCTTAAAGTGCCTTAGGGGTCTCTCCGAGTATTTGTAGGTGTGGGACCAGTTGAACAAGGATGGTTCTTGGGCACGAATTCCATTTTCCTTGATACTATTAGGGGATTCTCATTTTTTGCCCATGGAGAATGTTTAACCTTTTTTCCTTTTTAAAGAATAAGGGGTGTGTTGAGGTTAGGCATTTCCGCATGCTCAAGAGTTTCCATTCTAAAACACTTGACTCACTGGGGTTTATTTACTAAAGCTGGAGAGTCCAAAATCAGACTCCCTTCTGCATAGAAACCAATCAACTTCCAGGTTTCATTGCCAAAGCTTCATTGAACAAGCTGAGGTTAGAAGCTGATTGGTTTCTATGCAGAAGGGAGTCTGATTTTGGACTCTCCAGCTTTAGTAAATAAACCCCACTGCATCAGGAATGGGACCCTTCTTTCCTAGAGTCTTGGAAATAGAACCAGCTGCTTAATTTTCAGCATAGCCTAAGGACACCGTTTAAGTTGTGCAAAGACCTTACCCCCTTTGAGTTGCTGTAAAAAATCATGACCCTTCTCTTTGGCCCCTCTCAGACACCTATAAATTGCTTATGGGAAAAATATCTCAGTCTATCCCATATTATGTCGAGGCATTAGAGATGCAGTTGGGATGCACATATTTAGAGGCGGTTGATCTCTAGGACTGTCAAGCTGACTCACACCTCCTCTATTCAATCTAAGATGCAAGAATCTTGCTATACGTTTCTATCTCGGTGGTATAGGGTGCCTGCTAAGGTGTCTCTGATATACCCAACAGTTTCTGCACATTGTTGGTGGGGGTGTGGTGAGCAAGGTACAATCTTACATCTGTAGTGGAAGGATTCCCCCAACTTAGGCTTTTCTGGAAAGAGGTACAAGATCTCTTTGTGAAGGCCACACAACACATTCTTCTGGACAACCCCATTCATGCAACCCTAAGTCAATTGAGTAGTATAAAAGATCCTCTCTACCATACTTGCTAAATACTGCAAAAAGCTTGCTACTTTTATTATGGAAGCAAAGTAAAGCCCCTACATTGAAGGGGCTTACGAGAGTTCAGTTTACCACGTGTACCAAGTTGCAAGATCATTATCAGCAATTTTATAATTCTTGGGCCTTTTGGATTGAATTTACCCTCCTCTGCAGCATAAAAGCCAATCATGTCAGCTCTCTGAATGTGGTTGTCTCTGTAATTTTGAGTGGGCTCTATGGGCTTGGATGATAGAAATTGAGATGGGTGACAAGACAGATGGATCTTTACTGTTTCCTTCCTTTATTCCTCCTCCTTGCTGGTTTTGGGTCTCACCTGTTTTTCACAATCTGGATTATTGGAATACTGTAGGTCATTGTTTTTTGTTTGCAAACCTTCACATTGTGACTATATCAATGTGAAGACTGGTTCAAAGCTATCATTCCCGTAACACGGTTTCAACAATGTGATATACTGTATGCATGGAATTTTCTTATTGATTTTATTAATGAAATACAGATTTTGTGTTCTCATTGTCTTGAAAGGGAATAAAAGCAGTTATGAAGCCCTTAAAAACTAGTTAATAACCCTTTTTAAGTGTAAATTGGATGAACAACCCTGCAGGCAGCATGGCTTTTCTAGTATGGACTAGAAAAGGGAGCTAGAAGCATGATTTCCCAGAATAAGAAAATGGATTAAAAAGCATGGCGTTTCTAGACTAAGTTTAGGCTAAAAAAAAGGGAGCTGAACTCTGGTTGCCAAATGTAACAAAAGCAGGTTCCTTAACTCTAGTTCTTATAATGAAACCAAAGAATGTTATACAGTGCAGAAAGATACATATTTCTATGACAGCATATGGGTAGTCAAAACAATTCAGTAGGCATCCACAGATATCCTATAGCTAAATTAATATAAAAGGGCATCTGCTGGCCACATAATGTATACAATGTCACTTAATTCAATCAACTGTGCATTATCAGCTTCCTGAAACCATAGGAAGAAATTCTGTTGAGCCACTTAATGAAAACTATGAACATGTACTCAGTGGCAGAGTCATCTTACCTGTTTTAAAACTTCAATAAGAACTAATGAAAAAATAAAATCAATTGCCAGATCCCTCCTTTCCATCAAGTAATCTTTTTGCTGCTCATCACTGTATAGGGCGAAAAAAAGGAAATAGACATTACTAATTGATTTTCTTATAATACGGAACATCAATCTATTAATAATCTAATTATGGAAACAGCAGGAAGTCAAACTGCAATAATGGCTATGAACATTCAAAAATATATTAATGGAAAAGAAAGTACTTTTGTAAACACTAATATTGGTTGAGTGATAAGATTATTTTCAGTGTGATCGTACTTGTACAATGACTGCACATATGTACTGTATTGTGCATAAGAGTGTAAACGAGTGGCTGGCAAGAGCAACGAGATTGTCCATTTAATGGCTCCATATGAAATATCTACTATATGTCAAACCAACACCATGGCTCTGCAGGACTTAGATCTTCATTTGTTGCAATGACAACCAATTTGCATACTTCCAATATAATCCCACTTGCTGATATGGAGAGGATTTTTGGGCTCAGTATATTCAATGTAAGAGTATTGGCAAACATTGATGCAGGATTTCACTCTCCACTATAACCAGGCCCCATAGATCTGCTCAATACAATAATC
The DNA here is from genome assembly GCF_062004578.1 of Staurois parvus. NCBI lineage: Eukaryota > Metazoa > Chordata > Amphibia > Anura > Ranidae > Staurois > Staurois parvus. Next base: position 7,948,740 of record NW_028318340.1, read on the forward strand.
TTTTGAGCACAACTGTAAACTGCAAAATTCACATAGGGTCTTCACGGCTGCTTGATGGCTTGTGTGTAAGAGAGAGCATAATGACCACTGTGGTATTTCATCTAATACACTCTAGGAATGAAGTGGGAAACTAATAAACTTGAGCTGCCTGCCCAACAGTATGCAGAAAAATGTAAATGTTTGGCTACTAAAAAGCAGGTTTATGTCTCATATTAAACATTTTTTGAAAAGAAGCAGAAAAGTATACAGATAAACTAGAAAATGAATATACAGTATTTTCATACATATACAGTTGTGCATAAAAGTTTGCATCTCTGGCAGAAATCATGAAGTTTTGGCATTGATATTGAATATATGACTGATCATACCAAAAAAACTTGTTTAAGTCTTATTTTATGATAGTGACCATAGAAAGCCATTTCTCATCACATAGTTGTTTGGCTCCTTTTTAAATCATAATGATAACAGATCACCCAAATGGCCCTGATCAAAAGTTTACATACCCTGGAATGTTTGGCCTTGGTACAGACACACAAGGTGACACACAAGGGTTAAAATGCCAATTAGAGGTTAATGTCCCACATCTGTGGCTTTTTAAATTGCAATTGGCGTCTGTGTATAAATAGTCAATGTATTTGTTAGCTGTCACATGGATGCACTGAGCAGGCTAGATACTGAGCCATGGGGATCAGAAAAGAACTGTCAAAAGATCTGCGTAACAAAGTAATAGAACTTTATAAAGATGGAAAAAGATTTAAAAAGATATCCAAAGCCTTTAATATGCCAGCCAGTACAGTTCAATCACTTATTAAGAAGTGGAAAATTCGGGGATCTCTTGATATCAAGCCAAGGTCAGGTAGACCAAGAAAGACTGAAGCCACAATTGCCAGAAGAGTTGTTCAGGATACAAAAAAAAAAACCTACAGGTAACCTCGGGAAAAATACTGGCTGCCTTGGAAAAAAGAAGGTGTGGTTGTTTCAAGGAGCACAATATGATGCTACTTGAAACAGAATGAGCTACATGGCAGAGTTGCCAGAAAGAAGCCTTTACTGTGTCAATGCCAAAAAACGCCCAGTTACAATATACCTGATAACACCTTAACATGCCACACAGCTTCCGGTATACTGTAATCTGGAATGACCAGACCGAAATAGAGCTTTATGGTCACAACGATAAGCTTTATGTTTGGAGAGGGGTCAACAAGGCCTACAGGGACAAGAATACCATCCCCGCTGTGAAGCATGGTGGTGGTTCACTGAGGTTTTGAAGGTGTGTGAGCTCTAAAAGCACGGGGAATCTTGTGAATATTGATGGCGAGATGAACGCAGCATGTTGATTATGAATCCCATAAGAAATAAAAAGTATATGTTTTGCCTGCTCACTCATGGTTTCTTTATTTTACATACTGTATATTACCAATTCTCCAGGGGTATGCAAACTTTTGAACACAAATGTATAAACATACACACAAATTCATTAGAGTGTAACCAACAGGCACCTACTGGTCTGAGCCTAAGGTAGCAGGGTTATAATTAGCGCACCTACGTTCTGACACTTGGAAGTCCAGTATCGCAACTATGCAGGAACTGCTGGAGGAATCACAAGATTCTCTGACTCTATAACCCAAGAAATGGCAGGAGCAGTGTAGTAATCTGCAAGCTTTCAATACACATGCTGCCATTAGAATGGTATACTAGTTTTATGTTTTGTACTAATAATAATTATGCAACTTGGTTGCTGGTAGTAATAGAAAAGCCAAAATCATGTACATTTGGCTAAGGTAAACACAGCTCTATTAACAGATTGTATACCTAAGTGAGGTGATGGTTCTTCATGCTGAGAGCTACAATGTGCTCTCTGGGTTCTCTGTTAATGCATCCCTATACAGAGGCAACATAACATATCTTACCGTACTTGGCCACTGAAGACCAGAAGATGAGACGGTCTTGGCACATACACAAGCCACTTCTCACACATGATAAATGAATACAAGGAATTTCACTCAGGGGAATTAGAACACTTGTGTTAAAACTGGAAAGCCCTTGTCACTCCAGTAAACACAAAAAAGAGAGAGTCCAGCTGTACAGAAAGAAAGGGTGGTCTTCCCTGGAAGTTGCGGGTACAACACTTTAAATGAACAGAATTAAAGCTGTCCTTTCTACATCAGTATTACAATAAAATCATTGAAGAGTCCATGAACAACTCAGAGGTAATGAATAAATAGGCTTTAAAAGACGGGACACTTTTTTTGCAAATCGGTCTGTTGGGAGTTATGGTATTCTGGAACATATATGTGTAAAAAAAAATTCATTTTTCCAGACAACTTTTTACAGAACTAGTTGTCCTCTTAACATTTTTTTCCAAAATATACTTTATTTTAACTCCCTAATGGCAAAACCATTTTCTTGCTGTCTCATTTTTTAAGATACTATTCAGCTTAGGGCTTTACTGATGCCTTACCTAATTTCTGCACTGGCTGAAGGGGCCAGAAGTATCCTATAGGAGTAACATCCTAAACTAGACCAAGTTGAAATCTCAGCTGAGAAACAGAACAGCTGTGTCCACAGAACATTGGAAAAGTTAAATAACAGGGTAACACTGTATATTAACAGCCAATTGTAAAGCTGCACAAAACTTTTAAACCTTTTTTTTTTTATTTACAATAAGGCCCCTTTTACATGGGAAGGATCTGTTTTTCTCAGCATGGGATCTGTCCGCTAATCCCCTGCTAAGCAGAACAGAGCAGGCGGATGACAGGTCCATGTCCGCTCTGCTTATGCAGAGTGGCATGGACAAAGCCTGCTCTGCTCTATGAGCAGTTGGATGCAAGTGTACCAGCTATCCTTTTACACCCGTGACGTGGCTGTGTGGTGACTGGATGTGATTTGAGAACCAGAACCGGAATTCATGCGGTAATGAGGTCTGAGTAGTCTGACGGTGGTGAGAGCCATTATCATATTACCACACCTGATGCCTATCCACATATATACAGTATATGATGAACGATTTTAATACAATGTATCTTGTGAGTGGCATTTCATTTTAAATAAAGCTTTATGTATTGGTTACTGTACCATTGGAGGTAATTTTTATCTTTTCATGGTGGTGATACTTGGTGGAGTGGAGTTGTATGAAGGTTAATGCATCAGATATCTAAAGTGGAATCTCAAAAGTGAATCATGCCAAACATGAAAGTGGAAGGCATGTAGGTCTGGTTAGTGTATATCCTGAACGGAGTGATTTCTTATGAGAACTTGGTGGTGTTTTAGGCTGTTAAGCAGCAAGTTTATGGACAATCCAAGCACTTTGATTTGCACATAATGGATATTATAAACTTATGTTACGAAGGACAATTTTTTGATGATCCACAGTTTTTGCTAAATTTTTGATGTTTATTATTTACAGCACCACTGTGAAGGGCATATATCACATTATACTTGTTATCCTTTTACATCCGACTGCCCTCAGATTGGAGATAGGCGAGTGTAAACGGACCCAATCTGTTTACACCTGCTGCTCCTACATAGAGGGTCCAATTAGGTCTGCCTTAAAAACAGACAAGCAGACCCAATTAGACTGCTTGTGTGAAAGGGACCTTAGGTAACACTGTTCAACAAATTTTTATTTTTTGCCAGTTTTGGAAACAAAAGGATCCATTTCTTAATGAATTTCACATTCTGAGTTCAAATATAACAATGAAATTTGTCAATTGGCTCTAGTTTTTCTGTAAACGGAAAGTTTTCTACTATAGGCGTAATGACTACATAATGCACAATAATTATATAGATAGATGTCTTTCCACAAATATAAAGCAAGTGATATTGACTACATAACAAAGCCTAAATGGCATAATATATTGCATAGGATTACCAAGAAAAATTATAGCCATAAGCTAAGTTGAATCATTTTAATACTTAGGATTCTCACTAGTTTTGTGTTCAGTTTGTGTCGGTTTTGCTTCTCTTGGCTTTTCTCTTGTATTCGAGGAAAGGGCTATCTCTTACAACTGCACGTGACTACACGCTTCAGGTTCTTCCTCACTTGACTCAACCACGAAGGATTCTGGTGCTTTAGGAATTGGTAGCCCCTCTCCATGAGGAACTGGACGTATTGCCGATGGAATATTTGGATAGTGCACAGATAACTTTTTCTTCTTATTTAGCCCTTTTACAATTGGAGGCACCATACAAAAGTAACAATTACTAACATGATCTGTTGGCTCTCTCCAAATCATTGGCACAGCGAAAGGCATAGATGCCTTTTTTCCATTCAACCATTGCTCCAGTGCCGTCCCACAAGAATTGCAGCATATATGTGGTGCCCAGCTCTTGTCCTGGTCTCCTATCTTGCAGCCAAAATACAAGTTGTAGGCTTTCTTAATCATTCCTGTTACCCTCCTTTTTTGTGAGATAAAAGTTATTTTACCGCAGATATAGCAGAAATTATCTGCTTTATTCACACAAGTTCGAGGCATTACTGAGTAGCCTATATAAGCATAAAACGAAATGTAAAGACGCTGTCGAACTACAATCAGCTACAGATACTGCAGCTTTTATGCAGTGAAGTGATGCAATTAAAGGCTAATATTGCATCATCTCAGTATACATGCAATTTTCTATTGGTCACCAGTATCAATTGCGCAATAGCCAGCTGAAGTTGCATCATAATTTTGAATGGCTTGCCTCATTAGATGGGTGAATATATCATGGAAACTAGAGCCAATCAACATTTTTTAGGGTCATTTTCATTTTCAGCACCCCAAAATTATGTAAGATTAGCTAATTTTATGCCCAAAACTTTTTACCTGTTGAACAGTGTAATTGATCTAATTTGGAGCAACCAGAATCTGGAGCAGCTGTTCATGGCACCCAATCAACTTCTACCTTGAATGTTCAAAGCTTAATTGAACAAGCTGAAGATAGAAGCTGATTGGTTACCATGCAAAGCTACTCCAGTTTTAATAAATTCCTTTCATACACTTTAATAAAATCTTAAAAAGTACCTGTCAGGATCCAAAAAGGGTCCCTGTAATGTCCCTGCATTCCAGACCCAGGCTATAGACAACACCACAACTTCTGTCCAAGTTACCACTAAACCTCACATCTTCCTAACATTTAGCCTTACCCCCTGCCATTCGGCAATGCAGTGGTACTGAGTACTGATGTACTGGCATTGCATTGTTTAATGAAAAGGGGGCAGGGTTAACCACTAATTTGGGCAGAAGTTGAGACCCCTGCATATACGCCTAAAGCCTAGTACACACAATGAGAAAATCAGACAAAAAAACCCCACACTTTTCTGATCATTCGTACGCAGCTTTGGAGAGCCGATCATGACAGTTCATGCGAAAATATCTGAAGGAACAAGCATGAACATTTTTCTCGTACAATAACAGATCAAACAGTTTTCGTTTACTAAGTACAGTATTCGCTCATAAAAAATTGAGTGACCAAGACTGCACATGATCAAAAGAATACATTACAATACAATACATTCTATCACCACAGGAAGTTGTATTCTGTCTTACGAGAATTTTCTTAACTTTAGTAACCTATTAATTTTTTATGTGGGACTAGCATGCAAAAAACAAACAAAAACAAAAACAGACAATCATTTGTCCGATATTCTCATCATGTGCCCGAGGCCTGGAAAGCAGGAGATCCAACAGACACAGAAATCAGTTTGAAGACTTGCACTGCTATATAAGCCAACACAAGGTACCTTAGGCACTTATAGGTTTTCTTGATAATTTGGCAAGTGCCACAAAGCTGCTTTATTTTCTCCAGAATATTCTGGCAAATTCTTTTGACAAGCTGTGCATCTTGGCTAACATATGAATTTAGCAGATTGTAAGCTGAAAAAAGGGGTTGAATTACACAAGAATTGTTGTAACTCTGGTTCTCAACTACTTTTGGGGTATATCTATCAAAATCAAAGTAAAGAAAGACAAAGCTAAAATGAAGTTAATCCCAACAGCAAGCAATCAGGTCTTTATCTCATTCAGCAGAGCCACAAAACAAGGAATTCATTTTTGGTCCTATTTCTTGTCACCAATTTTGGAAAGTTAGTGTGTGTGGCTTCAAAGAACCCTTTCATGAGAAAAATATGGAATCTGCCACCTACCTTCACTCTGCAAGTCATAACTTTAAACAAAAGACCACAATGACAGTCCCCTATTTCTATCCTGATAGGTTAATTTTAACTCAAAAGTTTCACTTGTTTAACCTACTATGATTGATTCTGGGCAATTTCAACCATAAATCTTAGCAGGATAATCTAATATGTTTACTAGTGTGGCAAAGTTTTAATACGGCAATAAAGGGGAAATCACTATTTTTTTGTAAAAGATATAATAGAAAAATTTAATTGGTTTTGACAATTCTTTGCCTTTGTTATTGGCAAGTGCCAATTTGTGTAATTATGCTATTTATGCTACATACAAACATAGATACATAAAGAACAGGAAGCATGTTTGCCCTTTATTTAGTTCTTAACGGTATAATATGTGATACTCATTAGCTGCCTCACACACACACTACATACAATATATATATAGCAATCTTACCCTTTGGATTTGGTGTTTGTCCTTGGCCTATATTCATGTGACTCATCTTCGATGCCATTCTGACGTTTGTACCAGTCAAACAAAGTGCGCAGTATAGAGGGTAAGCAATAGTCTGACAAAGAGCTCATTGAGCTAATTACCTGGCAAGAGAACAAAATAATATAGATATTAATACAATTAAACTTCTGAAAGATGAACAAACAATCTCAAACAGGACTGAATGTCAACAGATAAAGGCCACTGACTTAAAAGGAGAATAATCAAAACTTATGACAAGTTATATGCTATTAGTCATGATAAAAGATCCAGCAATGAGAGGGGTTATGCCTGGGAATGCACATTATAAGAGTATGATTGGGCAGTATGGTATCGTCAAACACAGCCAGCTTTGCAAAAGTGCTGACACAAGCCCCTCTCCTTTGGGACTAAAAGCGGACCATCCACAAATTCTGAACAAAGCAGCTGCAGGACCGGGGTCAACTGTCTGATGTTGAAGTGGGAGAAATTTTGGGTTCTATTGATCACCAGTGTCTTTGGCTCAATATTAAAATAAGAAATGAAAAATCATTTACAAAAAGAAAAAGGTTTTAGATTCCAAAACGACAAATATTTCTGAAATGGTTAAGTTTTTAAAAAAATTAGTTGAAAGGTTGGAGTAAAAAGACAGGAGTAAGTATTCAGTGAGCACTGTTAAAGTCTATCATCCTGGGAGCAACTAATTATATGTCAGGCAAGTTATTAAGAATAAACAGAAGAAAAAAACAATTGGTTCACTAAAGAGGTAAGTAGGATAGCAAAGGAGAGACAATCAGCATATAGAAGATTCAAGGAAACAGGAGGTGTAGCTGACAAAGAAGACTATAAAAATAGACAAAAGGAGGCCAAACTCATCAGTACAGAAAGTAGAGGAAATTGCTAAATCTGATAAGGAAAGAGATAAAACCTTTTTTAGGTACATTTAGTGATAGAAAGAAAGAACATAATGGGATCACTAAAGTGAAAACTGGGCACAATACTTGTGTTGAGGGAGAGCTGGATGTAGCAAACCACTTAAACAATTACTTCTGTTCAATCTTCTCAAAAATAAAATTGTAAAATTTAGGAATTTTGGAGAACGAGATAGAAGAGGAACTGGATCTTTTTAATCACTCTCTTCTAGCAGGATAGGTTCCCCACAGTGACGCACAGCTAATATTGTACCTATCCACAAGAAGGGCAGCAAGGTAGAAATGGTAATTACAGGCCAGTGAGTTTAACATCGGTTGTCAAGTTAATGTAATCACTCCTGAAAAGAATGATCATGGATCACTTACAAATTTAGAACTCAGTGGACCCAAAGCAGCATGGCTTTGCTGAGGGCAGATCAATCTAATTGAATGTTTTGATCATATTACCAATGTTTTTGGGCCAGGGTGGTACTGTGGAGATAGCATATCTTGATTTCAGCAAGGCATTTGATACAGTTCCACATAATGAACTAATACAAACGTTCTACAAGCTAGGACTTAACCCTTGGGTGTTTCAGTGGATATGCAGTTGGCTAAAAGATACCAGAGTGTGGTTGTACATGGAGTTCACTTGGAGCAGAGACCAGTTATCAATGGTGTACCCCAGGGCTCTGTACTAGGTCCTATTCTATTTAATATATATGTAAGTGGTATAACTAAAGGTTTGTTGGGCAAGGTTTGTCTTTTTGCTGATGATACAAAGTTGTGTAGAAGGGTTGATATCCCTAGAGGTGTCTTTTAACATGGAACATGATTTGGCATTGCTGCAAGACTGGTCAAAGAAGTTTGAATGTTTCAAATGTAAAATAAAAAGAATGCACCTAGTGAAAAAGAATCATTGGGGGTACAGTGTTGGCCAGCACTACAGAGGAAAAGGATTTGGGGGAACTTATTTCAGATGATCGCAAAATGAGAAAACAGTGTGGCCATGTAGTAGGGAAAGTGAATGGAATTCTAGGATGCACTGGCAGGAGGAAGGAGGTTCTCATTCCCCTATATAGATCTTTAGTTAGACCTCATTTAGAATACTGTGTCCAGTTCTGGAGACCTCACTTACTAAAAGATATTGATAAGATAACATGAGTTCAGAGACGGGTAACAAAAATGGTGAAAGGTCTGGGGAATAAAACATACCAGGAGAGACTTTGAGAACTTAATATGTACAGTCTGGAGGAAAGGATGGAAGGAGAGACACGATTGAAACCTTTAAATACATCAAGGAGGTGGAAAAGGTTCAGGAGGGCATTATTTTCAACATGAAACCAAAATAAAGAACACGGGGACATGACCTCAAACTAACTGTCCATACCTCTGTACGGGCTGCCCATTATACAGCTGTGGAAGTGTCACTGGACTACAAGGGCACTCACCAGTACCTTTGCAGACCACTGAGAACCACAAGCTATCTGCCGTGGTGGCAGACGGGACTTAAAGTTTCTTTGTTCACAGACCCCTGTGAATGAATTAGACAGCCCTGCATAGCCACACCTATTTCAAAATGTGGAGCTGAAATATGTTACACTAAATTCAGGTGTAACATGTTCTAACAGGTGAACTTAGCCTTTAATGAGCATTTAACCCTTGCAGTGGAGAGCACTGCAATGATATTTCATTTTGTTTTGTTTTTTTTAAGGAAAAGTTCACCTTTGGAACATGTTACATGTACCACATGTATTTAGAGTGGAACGTGTAACATGTTCCAGCTCTTTCCTCCGCCACACCTTCCTGTGATGTCCTCCCCGCACCCCGTGTGAGAATTTAAAAACAACATGGCCACACGGGGCTCAGCCCACATGGCAGCGTCATTCATTCATGGGGTTCTGTGGATAAACAGACTACAAGTACCAAACAAATGTATTAAATAAGTGTGTTAAATAAACGTGTATGTGATATTTATCAACACCTATTGTATCAAATATATTCAACAGATCTATATGTTAATCAAAAAACTGCTGCCACTTTAAATAAACTTTATTGAGTACAACACAATAAAATGTGAATAAATTAAGAAAAAAATTTCAGTGAATTACTGCGAATACAAAAATTATATATAATAATCCAAAATCCACAGAAATTGTTCCTCCTTTGGAATCCACCACGTGCTGTCTAATAATAATGTTTGTATTCACAGTAATTCACTGATATAATTTTATTGATTTATTCACATTTTATTGTGTTGTACTTACTATATCCTCTCATCATTATTAATTTAGCGCTACTATAACACTTTATTTGTTGTTTTATTCAGACTACAAGTACCATCGGACACCACGGTCAGCAGCTTACAGTTCTCAATGAACGGCGACGGCACTGATGAACACTCTCGCAGTTCAATGATTCTTCCTGTAGTTCAGTAACTACCTGCCTGTACGGGAGGTAGGAGCAGACAGCTGACTGAGAGTTTGCAGCAGTTTGGTATCACACCCGCCATCTGCAGATAGTGGGTACAATGCCTTACTGTCTGGAAAGAAAGAAAATAATGAATGCACATTTTTTTACCTGCCACAAAAATGTGCATTTATTTATTTATTTTATAAAATTGTGAACTTAGCCTTTAATTACCATGGCATATTCATGGATCACATAAAAACAGTGCTTTTCAGAGTTCCTCTTTACTACCCCAAAAATAGCCAGTAGCTCCTTTAAGAATTAAAAATAGCCTTCTGGTCCAGTAAAGAAGGCAATGGTATAATAATATACGGAATAAAAAGGCACATTGCAGACTGTCTGTGTGTGACATACAGCACACTGCCAGCAGCAGCAGGCATAATTCCGGAAAATGATTTCATTCATAAATAAAGAATGTCATACATAATGAAGGAGGCTTAGAGCAAGCTCTGTATTTTACCTATACAGATGATGCTATACAGTCAGAATAAAGGTCAGCATGAACGCAATATCTATATGTACATAGGCGCACTCCTCTCTTTCAAGTGCCTGCAGGAAGGAAGGGTGGGATTTCAATAAAACCTGACGCTCAGTGAACAGGAAGGGAGGGAAGTCTAGCAAGCAAGCTGGTGGCTCAACCCATTCATTTATTGGAAGTAAACCCAATGGAGAGATGAATCCTGACTCTGTGCTGGTGCTGGAAGGGAGGGCTCTCTTCTATAAATATGTCCTTGTTGTAGTCAATGAGCATGTTCTTCCATCATAAATGAACTACTTACAGTCCAGGAATATCAAGTCCAGGCAGTGAAAAAAAAACATACTTCGCCTTATATTTATGTAAAAATCAAATGCTATTTATGCAGCTACCTTCAGAATGTTTGTCTTCACAATTCTAATGTATAGTTGGAGACAATTTAGCTTTCACACTCGAGTAGTAAACCTATCAATGAAGGATTATGAATATTTACCTCATTTAAACCACATGGAGCAGAACGATAAACCTAAAGAATCCATAAACTAAAGTACAGTAAAACTGCAACACTTATGTTAACAAATGGCCTAAGAAGAGCCATCAGCAGTTTTAAAAGCCCAACTGAACATTTAAAGTCTAAAATCTAACTCTCACAGTTGTTTATACTACTTGTTTAATGACTTGACAGCTGAACTGTCAAGTCATTAAATGGCTGGTGTCATAATTGATCGCATGTGGAGCACCATGGCAACTGCAAATCAAACAGAGGCTAAGATGGCAGCTTCCTTGGCTGTAAAAAATAAGAGTTTAGTTCCGCTTTAAAGTGTTTCTAAAAGCTTAAGTTTTTTTTTTACCTTAATGCATTCTGTGCATTAAGGTAAAAAAAAAAACATCTAGTATCAGCCCTCTTCACTCCCACTCATATATTTACCGGACTCCTCTTTCGATCCTGTGCTGTGCCCATTACTGCTCTATCTCCTCACAGGCACAAAGGCAGCAACAGGTACTATTGGCTCCTGCTGTTTCAATCAAATCCTGTGAGGAGGAAACAGGGGCAGGGCCAAGCCGCACTGTGTGTGTGTTTACCACAGCCTGGCTTGGGATCAAGCCTGCACCTCTGCCCCCATTGCAAGCACTTGATATGGGGGCAGACACAGAAGAGGAGGAGCCTAGAGTGTCAGCAAGGGCCCCAAGAGGGGGAGGTTTGGGGACACTCTGTGGAATACTATTGCACAGACCAACCAAGTAGAACATGTTTATAATTGAAAAAAAAGCTGAGCCTTTAAGTTTAAATCAGCTAAATAAATTACAGGGGAATCAAAAACGGTGTTCAAATTCTCATAGTTCATTTTCTGTAGTAAAAGCAACCACAGGCTGAGTAAAAAAGCCTGCCAACCGCCAGCCTGCTATAAGAAGGAACCTTCCTCTCTGTATGGAATCAATGGTCTCTGCAGAGCTCGAACATGCTCCCTGCTGAGATCAATAGCTCTGCAATCAGCACACTTCATGTTCCCTACTGAATGGAAGCTATAGCTCTGACCCAGAAGGCAGCATGTTGAAACTCTGTAGAGAGCCCACTGCTTCCACACAGAGGAAAAAGGTCACTGCTATGCAGGCAGGAAACAGACCTTTCTAGTCTGGCTGTGGCTGCTTTCAAAAGAAACATTTCAAGACTGCACAGCTTTTGCTTTTATGCACCAGGAATGTATTTGGCCAACTGAAACAACGTTCTATAGGGCTTTAAGAGCAAAGCCCTTTCAAAGGGCAAAAAAGCTCGCCTTTGTGCAACCCTTTGAAAAGAATTTTACTTTTTATTTTATTGTTAGAATAGCCATCTACCCCTGTGTTGTCCAATCAGCCTTTATTGGCCAATGAGGCACTCACATTGGACAGTAGGATGACAGATCAACAAAGGTTAATCCTAAAGCTAATAAAGTTAAAGTGGTTATAAACATTGAAGGTTTTTTTCTTACCTTAATGCATCCTCTGCATTTAACAAAAAAAAAAAAAAAATACCTTGTTTGTTTCCCCCCTCCCCATCCTCAACTCATAGCTGACTCCTGTATCGATCCAGGGCTGTGCCTAGCTGCAGGTCTTCTCTCCCTCTATCCATATTCAACAGAGTTTCTGAGTTCCTGGTGTGACAGAACTATAGAATACACTGCAAAGACACTAACCACGCTCTAAAACAAGAACTGTTGGCAAGATTAGTTGACAGGTTTCGTAAAAATACTTTTTGGAAAAATCAATACACTTTGCCTTTAATGCACTTTCATAAATTTGGTCAAAAATGGCGCACCTACAGTAAACAATTATCGCAAGCAATGGTTGTGAATGTACACTCAAAGTATAACTAAAAGTCAAATCTTTTTTTTCTTTTAGTTTTGGAAAGAGTGGAGAGGGATTAAAACGCTTGTCAGTTTTTACTGCAGCATGTGTCTCTATTGAGGAGTTTCACCCTCTCTTTTTGTCCTGTTTACTTTTATCATTGAAAGGGTAAATCTTCAATGGGGACACTAGTTCTGGTGACCTGGGGGGCCCCCAAGGAATTCCCTTGATTTGCAAGGATTTCCTCTCTCTTCCTGTTTGGCAATGGGACAGAAAGTGAAGACTGAAATCTTTGTAATGGGACAGAGATGGCAAAAAAAAAATCTGACAGGGGATGTAACCCTCCCTTACTCTATCCAGAATGAAAAAAACGTTTTGCCTATAGTTCTACTTCAAGTCTTTTCCATACTGTTACACAAGTATGTTTATAAAGAATTCTAGATGTCACCGTCTGTTCATGAGAGCAGTTTTGATTCTAAGTTCAATTGATGACACCACACCACTGGCCCTGTAGGTTTGTGCACAGTGTTGTATTGTTGCTTCCTGTCACTTCCCAGATAAAAGTGCAATGTCGCGGGAAAGGACAGTAAAGGACAGTAAAGACTGCACGGTGCATATTTTCTTTTCTATAAAGTGTGTGCCTTATTCCCAAAAAACACAAATAAAGTGCAGGCTATTTCTCTACGGTGGTTTTTCCTCCTCTATTCTTCTAAGCAAATTCTATGTAAGCTGAATTGTAGTATACACATAACGCACCTTCCCCTGTCCCTCCTCACCCCAGTGAACATGAAAAATGTCTTACATCAAATTATTTTATTTCTCCAGAAATACCTCTTTGAGTCCAAATGACACCATTACTGGTAGTCTCTGCTGCTCTTTGCTCCAAGTTTGGTGGAAAGGGCTGGCAGGCTACTGTAAACATCACAGCATTCTCCCTCAGACCTTTTTTAAAATCATTACATTAAAGAACAAATCCACAGGATCCATTTAGATGTGCATGCCCCACCCTGCTGAGTTTAGCTGAGCATTCTGTTGATTGGTTGCTGTGTCATTTACCACTAAAGGGTTACTGCCGATAGGTTCTTTCACAAAATGCTAGGGAACAAATTGATTTAAGGCGGGGGGGGGGGGGGGAGTGAGTGATCGATGAACTGAAGTTGATCAAACAGGAAATTAACCTGAGCTCAAGATGGTTACTGCAACTTCAAAGGGTTACACTGGGGAGATGCAAGTCTACAGCAAACTGAGTGTAATCAAATCGAAGGCTTGCTATAAGTGTGAGGAAAAAAGATTAGGCTCCAGTTCAAAACACCGCCATTTCATTCAGTGGTCACACCACTGTGACAGTGGTCAGGCATGGTGCACAGCTCCTCAGACCCAAACATTGTGACATAACGCAGGTCACATATTCCCTGTACCTAAAAGCTCTGCTTTGTTAATGAGAGTTCCGTTAATGCAAGTGGCAGCAAGGGAGTTTATTTGATTTGGGTTTGGGCTATGTACCTGAATGGGTAAAATTATAGCATCTCTAATTTTACAGGATAAACTGAAAATTGTACATAATTTCAGTAAATGATGACCACATTCACACCTGAACACTTGGTCAGGTGATTCCTGAAGTATGACAACCCTCATGATGCCATTATTTCCCATTCACACCGTTACAGGAAATTTGAAAAAGTAAGTGAGCTTCTTTTGGGCAGAATTGTGTGATTTTAGCCCCTAAACATTACTGAGAGTGCCTGGAAAACAATTAAAAAACAAGTGTTTACATGTGTATTTCAGGTGCTTCTATTTAAGGTCTTTGGGGACAAAAACTATGCTCATGCTAAGTGTGAATGGGGGCTTTGTCCCTGGACCTACTGATTGCTTGGACTTACAGCTTTCAAGCAGTAAACTCTGCTCATCTTTTTTTTATATGCTCAGTTTGAATTACCCAGGTTTATGATTGGATTACTTTACCCCTGTCAACAATCACTTCCCTTGTTTTCCGCATAGTCTTGAAGGGGACTATAAAAGTGACTTTACTGCTACATTTTCTCAACCAGAAGGAAGAATATCTGCCAGACGACTCACAAACAGCTCTTCAATATAAACAGCTTGCTCAAACGGAGAATTCAGTGACAGACTTGCTGCCTTAGAGAGGAGTTCCTGTCCCCTCCACCTCCCAAAAAAAGAAAATAAAAGTCAGCAGCTACAAATACTGTTGCTGCTGACTTTTAATAGTAGAGCACTTACCTGTCCATGTATCCAGCGGTGTCCTCACCCCGAGCCAATTCTTCAATCAGCTGACAGGTGCTGCCGCCGCCGCCATGTTGACTAAGGGAAACTGGAAGTAAAGCCGCCGGTTTCCTACTGTGCAGGTCTGTGGGAGCCTTCCGGCTATGGCGAACTAAGCCGGAATGTGGCAGCAGAGGGGGAAGGAGGCCGAAAAATGGAGCTTCCACTTTTGGGCGGAGCTCCACTTTAAAGCCCAAGTGTACTTCAGTCTGCTCATAAATGATTCTGTTTTATTTTGTTTAACCAATGGGTTCAACAAAAAAAAAGAAACACTGACCCAATTCCCCATCCATACACTCGGTGTGGATGGAGAAATCTTCCCTGCTGAGTCATTTTCTTTTGACAGCAGGGAGACTCCAGGTGAGGAAAATCCAAAGGGGCAGTAGTACAGAAGTCAATTGGCAGATCAATACATTATTATTATAATAATATTAATAATACAGGATTTATATAGCGCCAGAGGTTTGCGCAACGCTTAACAAAATTAACAACATGGATTGAAATTCAGCTGGTCCCTGCTGAAGTGGCCGAATTTCAATCCATGTATGGCCGGCTTAAAGGCTTTGTAATACAAAAAGCTCTAGTGAGGAACAACCTTGAACACAAACCTATACTGAGGGAAATATACAGGCTGCCATGGATGACCTTCTAAGTGGGTGATACTGTTGCTGGGACACTTTTTACCTTAATGCAGGGAATGCATTATACTAAAAAAATGTTAAGGCTTTACAACCACTTTAATGCAGTCCCTGACAGGAAGATGTCAGAGCACTCAGTGCATCGCAGTACAAACATTTATTGCAAGTGTGACACAATTTTTTGTGTTCCTTATGTCAAGCCCTGGAGTGCCTCAACCACTGTGAGTATGTCTTTTTCATCTATATGTGCAGATCACCCAGGCACCTTATCGTTAATGTGTGATTTATGCACTACTATATATATATATATATATATATATATATATATATATATATATACATACATACATACACACACATATACACAGATATACTGTATGTATACTGTATATATAAATAGGTTCTAGCCCTGCCAACCCAAAGTAATACTGCTATTGTGTATGCAGTATAGTTTTTAAATTTACACTATATTGCCAAAAGTATTGGGATATTGGGACAACCTCCAAATCATTGAATTCAGATGTTCCAATCACCTCCATGGCCACAGGTGTATATAATCAAGCACCTAGGCATGCAGACTGCTTCTATAAACTTTTGTGAAAGAATGGGCCGCTCTCAGGACCTCAGTGAAATCAAGCGTGGTACCATGATAGGTTGCCACCTGTGCAATAAGTCCATCCATGACATTTCCTTGCTACTAAATATTCCACGGTCAACTGTTAGTGGTATTATAACAAAGTGGAAGCAACTTGGAACAACAGCAACTCAGCCACGAAGTGGTAGACCACGGAAAATGACAAGGAGAGGTCAGTGCATGCTGAAGCACACAGTGAGCAGAAGTCACCAACTGTCTGCAGAGTCAATAGCTAAAGACTTCCAAACTTCGTGTGGCCTTCAGATTAGCACAACAGTGCGTAGAGAGCTTCATGGAATCGGTTACCATGACCGAAAAAATGTATCCAAGCCTTACATCACCAAGCGCAATGCAAAGCATCAGATGCAGTGGTGTAAAGAACACCTCCACTGGACTCTAGAGCAGTGGAGACATGTTCTCTGGAGTGACGAATCACACTTCTCTGTCTGGAAATCCAATGGACGTGCCTGGGTTTGGCGGTTGCCAGAACTGTACTTGCCTGACTGCATTGTGCCAAGTGTAAAGTTTGGTGGAGGGCGGATTATGGTGTGGGGTTGTTTTTCAGGGGTTGGGCTTGGCCCCTTAGTTCCAGTGAAGGGAACTATTAGGGCGTCAACATACCAAGACATTTTGGACAATTTCATGCTCCCAACTTTGTGGGAACAGTTTGGGGGATGGCCCCTTTCTGTTCCAACATGACTGCACACCAATGCACCAAGCAAGGTCCATATAGACATGGATGAGCGAGTATGGGGTGGAGGAAATTGAATGACCTGCACAGAGTCCTGACCTCAACACGATAGAACACCTTTGGGATGAATTAGAGTAGAGACTGCAAGCCAGTCCTTCTCGTCCAACATCAGTGCCTGACCTCTCAATGCGCTTCTGGAAGAATGACCAAACATTCCCATAGACACACTCCTAAATCTTGTGGACAGCCTTCCCAGAAGAGTTGAAGCTGTTGTAGCTGCAAAGGATGGGCCAACTCAATACTGAACCCTACGGACCAAGACTGGCATGCCATTAAAGTTCATGTGTGTGTAAAGGCAGGTGTCCCAATACTTTTGGCAATATAGTGTATGTGTTTTTAGAGTGTAAACTTAAATGAGCAAAGTCCACTGATACCTCCTGTATTGAACTGTATTGTAAATGCACCATCTGCCCTCATGTGGTAAAGCTCGCCTCAAACTGTTGGCACTAGATGAATCCTGTATAATAAGAATACTATGTAGCAGAGTCAGCAAGCCATTTTATTGATGTGTCCAATGTTTTGGTGGGGCGCAGTACATCATCTTTTATCAAGGCAACCAGCACAAGTGAACAGAAATACTTTCATACACATCGTCACGTATCCCCCAAAAAAAACCCTAACCCTGAACATGGTATCAGCATCTTCTGTGTAAATTACAGAAGTTTATTTTATTAATGTTTCTTCTACCATATAAAGTATGGGGGCTGCTGCCATTTGAGGCTTGATATACTATATAATACTTGCAACCAGATACATTCTTGAATGTTTAAGAAGAATTCCAGGAATGTTTTTTCCCATGCAGTGGGGCTATGCCTGCGCTGCATGGGTTAACTGCTCATTTTTTGTTTTCGAGGGGCGAGGAGAGCGGAGATATACTTACCTAATCCACAGATCCTCCAACCGCAAGACTGGTCCCTGCTGCTCTGCCTTGTGCATGGACTGTTTCTGACATGATCACACCCATAGACCAGCTCTGGATGTGAGGATAGCAGGAACAGTCCACCGCTGGATGTGGGGGAGCGCTGTTTTCCAGAGAATCAAAGGATTGGGTAAGTATAGCCTTTCTGTGTGCCCCTGGACAAAACGAGCAGTTAACCCATGCAGTGTGGGCATAGCCCCATTGCATGGGAAAAATAAAATGAACAGAGAGTGCCCCATCATTGGTATTAGTTGGAGGAACAGTGCCCCATCATCGGTATTACTGGGAGGAATAGTGCCCCATCATCGGTATTACTGGGAGGAATAGTGCCCCATCATTGGTATTAATGGGAGGAATAGTGTCCCATCTCTGGTGACAGGGGGAGGAATAGTGCCCCATCATTGGTGTCAGGGGGAGGAATAGTGCCCCATCATTGGTATCAGGGGGAGGAATAGTGCCTCATCATTGGTGGAATAGTGCCCCATCATTTGTGTCAGTGGGATGAAGAGTGACCCATCGTTGGTATCAGAGGCAGGAATAGAGCCCCATCCTTGGTATTAGTTGGAGGAATAGTACCTAATTGTTAATATCAGTGGGAGGAATTGTGCCCCATCACTGGTGCCAGTGGAAGGAAAAATGCCCCATAGTTGGTGCCAGTGAAAGAAATGTTGCCTCCTTGTTCATGTCAGTGGGAGGTATAGAACCCCAAGGGCCGCAGTTTGGAGACCACTGCTCTAAGGAGACTGGGAACACCCATGAGAATTCTGGTCACACTGTGTCACACTAGTACAACGAAGCACCCCGTTCACCATGCAGGGGATCCTCAAAATCCTGAAGGCACCGTGTCCAACTCTAGTAGAAATTCACTTCTGTCCAGGCTTGTACAACATGAGCAAACTGATCCACTATTCACCAACAAAGTCTAATACTGCCTTTTGCAGGTAAACATGATATTGCGTAAGCAGAGGGCACAACATTCACCATGCTATAGGAAAAGTCCTCCCTTACTGCTCTATCACCACAACATAAGAGGGAACTCCCAACCACTCCAATACAGTTAAACAAATCTAGAATAAACTGACTAAAAATAAAATTAATATGGATATCCTTTTTCCTACTGGCTAGAATATGATTTTGTACTTTTAATTTTTATATTTAAAAAAGCAAAGGAAAAAAATTATGCCAATATTAACATGACATGGATATAACACCAGACTGGTGCGGTTTTCTTTTCTGGGTTCAGAAAGAATATTATTAAGTAAAGTAAAAGAAAAGTTTGTATATACTGTATACCAAAAAAGGTTCACTCATTTATCATCCCTTCAGATGCCCACTCTATACATAATTTACTGTTGTATGCAGCTACTTATGAAGCCATGATTGAGTGAGGCCCGGGTGGGTTATATAAATCAGGCTGCTAAAAATACTGCCTGATGGGGAGGAAGAAACAAAGTTTCCCGCTGCAGGGGGCAGAGGGCACTAGGTGGGAAGCAATCTATGTGGATTGCTGTTAAACCATTTCCTTTTTCCATTCACTATTACAGAACGCAATTCAGAACTTTCCCTTCCACCAGAATTATTAATTAATCTAATTGGGAGCAGATGTTTAATACAGTTGTTAAACAAATCCTGACTACTGAGATTCACCATGTCTTTTCAATTTCAGTAATGAAAAGAAAATGCATTTTCTTCCCTTACATACACTACTGGCCAACTGTAAAAAATCTTATTTTCTTGGTTGTATCAGTGTCTTCCATGCAATATGGCTGTTTTGGCAGGAAGCCTCAGGTACAGTATTTCTCAGGGGTGGCTCCTAAAACATTTCTAACCTGGTTCTGAACCTTGAGTCCAGACCAAACACTTCTTTAACCCACACCAAGATGTTTAAAATGGCCTTTTTCAAGTTTCAGATGGGTGTCTAATGAAGAAAGCAGTATGTCACTCCAAGTGGTTTCATGCTTGCCCACTCTTAGCTAGGTGCCCATCTATCTTGTCTGCCTAAAAGAGAAGTATGTGTTTAAAAACAAAACAAAAAAGAAAACCATTATACTCCCCTAGGTGGATGCAGCATAGATCTGATGCTGTATATGCCACTTGTGGGCTCTGCACAGAGTACTGAGCGATCAAACACTGATCGCTCAGTTCTCCCCTCCGCTCTGAGCAGAGAGTGGTGACTGTCAGTCTCTGTATCTCTGCTCTGCCCCTCCAGCATTCATTGGAGCACTGGGCTGTGGAGGGGGCTCAGGCTCGCAGTGGATCGCTGAGAGGCTGAGCCAAGTGCTGGTCCAGGCTTCTGGGTAGATCCTGACCATATGGCCAGGATCTTTTCAGAGCCTTGAACGGCTCTGTGACGTCACCCGACAGATGGCTTTAGACTGCTGTTGGCTGAAAACAGGTCACAGGAGTGCAAAACAAACTGCACTCCTGTGATTCATAAGATAAGTATAGCCAAAAGAGCTTAGGCTATACTTCTCCTTTATTCATGATTAAGTGCCGGTGTGTGAAACATGTGAGAGATATCCATTCATCTCCTGTGTATGGTTTTTTTGAATAAATAAAAGAGTTCAGAAATAGCTGGATATTGGTCCTCTGCTTTTCTTGTATAGCTTTTATATACTTTATTTTGGGAGCCAGTACAAATCTGTACATTGGCAAAGCTAAGAAGAGTAACAGGTATGGTATACAGCAGACACATTACATTGCCTGTAGTTAACTTCCCTGTGTTCCCCCACCTACCAACTCCAATGGAGCCCTGGAAACACCTCTAGGTATGGGGGGCTTGTGACATCCACTTTTGCACAATTCAGCACTTAGTGCCTGAATAGACAACCACACGCCCTAAAGCTGTCACATGTAAGTGCAGTGAAGCTTGCTTAGCTCTGTGCAAGTTTCAACTTTCAAGAGACATCTGAAAAGAAACGTGAGGGAGTATGGAGAAGATAAGTGCATGTGTCTACTACAAGCAAAACAGTTTTGCCCAACATAAGAAAGCGCCGGTTCACGGAAAGTTAAAGTGGAAATTCACAAAAAATCAGAGGCTCCGCTCATTTTACTCCTCCTCTCCTCTCCTCTCCTCTCCTCTCAGCCATTCATGGAATTTGTTTTTTCAGGGAGTGGGTACCTAGATTTTACAGGTACCTGAGCCAATAGTAAGCCACAGCCAGCTTTCCACACTCAATATAGCAGCGTTGTGGACCCAAAGACTAAAGACTGACAAAAAAAAAACGCCCTGGGTGATGACAGCACTGGATCCCTAGGCTGCTTGGTACCTGTTTATTAAAAGTGAGAAGCTACAGTACTTAATTTTTCTGCAAAATGGCTGAAGTTCCTCTTTAACCCCATACAGCATAAATTGAAGAAGTACAGCCAAAGATCTTTTGGCTTTACTTCTCCTGTGGATCACAGGAGTGCAGTTTGTTCTGCACTCCTGTGAGCCATTTTCAGCTAACAGGGCTGAAGCCCGTCAGCTGACGTCACTCAGCCAGACCAGGCTAGGGAAAAATCCCGACTTTAAAGTCGGGATCCACCCCAGAGTTTGGAGTGGCGTCTGGCTCTACCTGTCTTAGTGCCAGCGCGGAACAGATGCTGCTTCGGACTGATGCTACATTCACCTAAGTATAATTTGGGTAAAAAAAACAAACTTCTCTTTGATTATTATTATAGAAGATTTATACAGCGCCAACAGTATGTGCAGCACTTTACAAAATGAAGGCAGACATTACAGTTGCAATACAATTTGGAACAAAGGGAATCAGAGGAGGGCCCTGCTTGTTAGAGCTTACAATCTAAGAGGGGTGGGTCAAGTGATACAAAAGGTAATGGCTGTGGGGGATGAGCTGATGGAGAATGTAAAAACACAGTGAACTACTTAGAAGCAATACAGGCTTCTTTAAAGAGAAGGGTTTTCACGGATCGTCTAAAGGTGAATAGATTAAAAGACAGTCGGACAAATTGGGGTAGGGAGTTCCATAGGATGGGAGAAGCTCAGGCGAAGTCCTGGAGGCAAGCATGGGAGGAGGTAACACGGGAACTAGAGAGCAGGAGGTCTTGAGAGGACTGAAGAGAGCGATTTGGTTAATATTTGGAGAGCAGGTTAGTGATGTAGCTGGGGGCAGTGTTGTGGATGGGTTTGTAAGTTGTTATTCGTTGGGTGAGTGGAAACCAGTGGAAGGATTGGAAGATAGGGGTACTAGACACTGAATGGTTGATACAGTGGATGAGTCTTACAGCAGCATTCAGGATGGACTGAAGAGGGGATAGTTTATATAAAGGTAGTCCAAAAATATGTTTATCATTTATTTCTTGTATAAATGTAAATTAATTTAATACCATCTATTTTAAACTTTGCAGTGCTGCTGCACAAACTGTACACTATCACTTTCTAAGAGAAAAAGGACAGTCACATATCTTCACCATCTACAGTACATGTCCATTCAGTATAGGCGTACTGGAATGATCTCAGCTAAATGAATGAGTGACTAGGTTACAGTGGGAACTGTGTGGGAGGAATCTATTTCTAGTACTTATACTCTAAAATAAAAAGTAGTTTTGGCAGTTTCCGCTCTGGAAGCTCTAGAGACTAAACATGGATACACTACTTGTCAGTTCAAATCATTAATGCCATGACATTTAAAAAAGTGTGTGTATATATATATATATATATATATATATATATATATATATATATATATACACACACACATATACACACACTTTTTAACTTTTTTACGTATGTGCACATATTTATTTACAGAATCACATTGCATCAACCTCTTCCAGAGTGCTTTACAGGTGAGGACATACACGGGGCGAGAGGCTAGAACAATGACAACAGACAAAATATTAACGTTAACCTGTCATTGGGGGGAACATATAAACATCAATTGTTGACCTCTTCTCAGCAAATGCTAGCTGCCTGGCATGCTAACCCTCTAGGAACTGACCAAGCACAAGTACACATAAATGCCTCTGACTGCATGACTTTCCTGACCTGTATAGTTGCTCTGGGTCAGGGATCAAAGCATTAAAATCAGTGGGTCAGAAAAACAGCCAAGCAACTTGCCTTTTCAGCAATCGCAGCCTTCACATTTCTCTCACAGAAGATTTTCTTTAAAGTAAAACAAGGCTCCTGTATGACAATCTAAACAAGTACAACATCCATTTACTATGTGATTCAATAGTCTCAAAGTTCTTAACTTTCCCGTCTGAGCCAAATGCTCCCTTCTTTGTGTCTCACGCGTTCCTTCTCCCTGATACTGCAGCTCACAGTGGGAGGGTTTCAGCAACAGAGGCGGTGCTGTCAATCCAGAAAGCAGTAGACAGGGCTACGTGTGATCAGTCACTGATTGACAAGCTTCAGAATCAGATGTGACAATATGGCTAGCTACATAAGACTGTCAACTCTGCTCTGAATTCAGGAGCTGTGCAGCATTGTTGCATCATCAAAGGAAGCTGCATTAGATGGACTTTACTGGCAGGATCAACAATATTTGTAAGATTTTGCAGAAGGGCAAACAGGAATATGTAAGTGTAGGTGGACTTCTAATATTACACGTTTTAATGGGAGGCCAACATTCTACTTCAAACTAATGGATAAAAAATCCTGACCGAAATGGCTTTCAATTTCTTAAGGTAAGGACTGATACAATAGGTGACAGCGAGTTGGTAGCAGAAATTATGTGCTAGAAGCAGTAGTATTTCCATCTACTGAAAAATTGGGAATCTTGTATATCCAACACAGGGTTGATATAGGAAATCAGCTCTTCTAAAAAGATCGAATCAGACCTTCTTGAATCTATTCATTAACCAGTTTTAAAGAAAACCGTACTATATACTGTGTATATATATATATATATATATATATATATATACGCACACACACACACACACACTGGACATACCTGTTTTAATATGCCTCTGCCTTTTCTTTACCTGCACTTTGAAAGATGTCATCATACCCGCAGGCCCCTATAAACATTGCTTTGTTTATATTCAGCCTGTCTACAGTTTATTATTATTATTATTATTATACAGGATTTATTTAGCGCCAACGGTTTGCTCAGCACTTTACATTATAATGGGAGACAATATAGTAATAATACAGTTCAATACAAGAGGGATTTGAGGGCCCTGCTCCTAGGAGCTTAAAATCTAGGAGGGAGGGGTGAATGGTACAGTAGGTAGTCACTGTGGGGGATGGAGTGGTTGGAAGAGTGGAGGATTCCAGAAATTAGCAGAGGGTGGGATAGGCTTCCCTGAAGAGAAAGGTTTTCAGTGATCGCCGAAAGGCAAGTAGAGTAGGTGATAATATGATAGATTGGGGTAGGGAGTTCCAGAGGATGAGTGACGCCCTGGAGAAGTCTTGGAGACGAGCATGGGAGGAGGAGATAAGGGAGCTAGAGAGTAAGAGGTATTGCGAGGAGCGGAGTGTACGGTTTGGGTAATATTTAGATATAAGATCGGTTATGTAAATTGGGGCAGTGTTGTGGATGGATTTATATGTCATTGTTAGAGTTTTGAATTTTATCCGTTGGGCAACTGGGAGCCAGTGGAGGGATTGGCAGAGAGGGGTGGTGGATACGGAACGGTTGGTGAGGTGGATGAGTCTGGCAGCAGCATTCATGATAGACTTAAGCGGGGATAGCCTGCGATGAGGTCGGCCAATGAGGAGGGAGTTACAGTAGTTGAGGCGTGATATAGTAAGGGAGTGAATGAGTTGCTTAGTGGTTTCCGGGGTTAGGAACGGTCGTACCTTGGAGATGCTGCGGAGGTGAAGTCTACATGAGTTTGTCAGTGATTGGATTTGGGGCTGGAAGGACAGATGGGAGTCTAGGATTACACCTAGCACCCTGGCGTGAGGGGATGGACTGAGGGTGGTGTTAGCGATGTTTATGGTGAGGTCATTGGGGGTGGCGCAGGCTGGGGGGAATACTAGGAGCTCAGTTTTGGAAAGGTTGAGTTTTAGAAAGTGGAGTGACATCCATGCCGATATGTCGCTTAGTAGGCTACAATGTTTAGTAGTTTACACTGTATAGTGTGTGGAGTTAGGCTCCTTGTTTTTTCCTTGTGACTTACATGCAACGTTTGTGATTTATCATTGCTGTCTATGCCATTCAAGTCACAGAAAAGTAGTGCAGGAACCTTTTTCTTGGCTCTGCAACTTGAGTTGCATTTATTAAAAGAGCACGCATTGAAATTAATGTGTTTGGCCTGTCATGTAACTTTATGTGTTGCAATTTGCAACAGTGTGAACCGGGGCTATTGGCCAGGTTTGCAGATCCGGTTGATCCTGATGGTATCATCTGGCGGTCTTAA
The DNA here is from genome assembly GCF_062004578.1 of Staurois parvus. NCBI lineage: Eukaryota > Metazoa > Chordata > Amphibia > Anura > Ranidae > Staurois > Staurois parvus. The sequence continues at coordinate 7,974,037 of NW_028318340.1, forward strand.
AATGGAACTACGTTCCACTGTGCAGGGGTGGGCAGTCAGCGTAACACTCTAAATGTACATGTACAATACAGCACACTTCCCGCTCAGTGTACCCTCCTCCAGCTGTGACAGGTCCATGTTTCAGTTACCATTTCTTCCATCACCACCACACCATCCCAGGCCAGCTACTGATGAAGTAATTCCTTTGCAACTGCACATGGGTTATATTGTCCCCAGCAACTGGCTTTATTCTTGCCATGCCAAGAATGAGCCACAGTGTATACTGCATAGCAGATGTACAAGGAAGAAAACAAAAATGCTAGCAGCTAAAGACCTTGCCTGCCAAAAGAAACTACAACTGCTACCGTTTTTTTTAGAGAAGGACTTTAGATCCGCTTTAAAGATTAAAGCGTCAAACCCAAAAGCAAACATTTATAATATTGCTGCCTACTGAGTCTTAGATGTGATGGCTGCATTCGTTTTTATTGAAAACAGAGGGGAAAAAGCCTAAAAATAGAAAACGAATGCAGCCACTATCTAATGACTGGTAAGCTGCAATATATAACATTTTTGCTTTTGGGTTACTACCACTTTAAGCCATATCAATGTAAACACACAAATCCTGTTCAATGGTAAATTGCTCAATCAGGGAATGCTTTACCCCCTGTTCAAAAATATGTGGCCGTGCAGAGCGCGTTTTGCACGGGCACGAGAGCCCATTCATTTGAATGGACTCCCCTGCCCGTGACACGCAGGGAAGAAGTCCCAGCACTTCTTTGGAAAGCGCAGCCCGCACGGGAACCTGGGTTCCCAGTACGGCTGCGTTTTCCAGTGTGGGCGGCGTGCCATTAGAACTAATGGTACCCACCCGTGGGTCCACATTTCTCTGTGCGGGTGGTGTGGCTGCACGGATTTTCATGCGGATCCGCAGTGGCACCACCCACACAGATGTGAACCTAGGGTTAGGGATTTTTGAGGATGCATATTCTGCATTCCACAACAGAGTGTCAGGGGCTTAATCAAACGTTTGCATGGGTGGTCTTCTTCCTGTAGTTAGTGGTCTGTCTCTACAGTGATTACATGACTGCAGTTCAGTATGGAAATCAGCAAAGAATTGCCTAAAGTGACCTGGATTTTTGATGACAGCATTTAAAGTAAAGAGCATGGATAGTAAATCCAGAATACAAGCACCAAACACACGTATTGTTTTTCTTTGTTCAACCCACCGGGCTGAAGGAAAAAAAAACCTGGCAGATTGCCGTACTAACATGTGAGTCTCCCCCACCAGAACAGCAATAATCAACTCTCTCAGCCATCGGCTGCCAATGCTGATTGGATGCTGGTTTTCCAACATATCCCTTTGACAAAAGCCGATCGTTAGACCGGCTTCTGTCAGAAAGACGGCTGTACACACTGACCAAAATGTTGGCCAGTTTCTGCTAAACCGGTCATTATTCGACCTTAAAGGTGATATTTCAAAGCCAATTTCTATTCTTGGGTATACTGAAGCTAGGTATACACGTTACTTTTTTTTGTTCAACCAGCAGGCCGAAAAAAAACTGACAGATCCCTGCATCAACATAACAACATGTGATGCAGGGATCTTTCCCGCTGTGATATTGTATTCTGACAGGGGGGAACCCCCCCCCCCCAGAATACACAGATCAGCTTTTGCAAGCGCTGATCGAATGCTGGTTTTTGCAGCAAAACTGTTCGACAGAAATCAGTTGTTAGGCAGTAGTACACATGTACCAAAAGTGCTGACTTTCAGTACATGTGTACCGGGCAGCTGACCAATCAGGTGCTGTCTAGTCCAAACTGTCTTCTCTGCAAGTAGAGAAAAAAAGGTTTGGGGATTTCAAATCCCTGCCACTTTCTCTCCTCTCCTACCACTGAGACTCAGCATGGGATGCCTGCAGGGAGGTTTCCCACACCACTTCTGTGTGAACTGGGGCTATGACAAGCCTGTGTTTACACAGGAGCAGTGGGGAAACTGCATGCGATGTGGACAAGAATCACATTTCTGTTCAAACCACATGCTATTCTTTGCGGTGCAAATTTGCATCCATTAACACAAATTGCACTGCAAGGCATCGGTACTCGGTATTGGCGAGTACTTGACTGAAAGTATCAGTACTCCCCGATAAAAAAACGGTATCGGTCCATCCCTACTTTGAATAAAAAGTACAAAGACTGAACACTATGAGGTTGATTTAAAAAAGGCAAATAGACCTTGCACTCTGCATATGCGTTTATTCAGAGATTAGTAAATGAGGTAAAGCTTCACTTTGCAAAGAATACCCAATCATGTGCAAGGAAAATTAAAAAAAAACAAAACAAAACAGGAAAAAAACAGCATTTTGGCTCGAACATGATTGGATGATGGAAGTCAGAAGAGTTTCCGCTCATTTACTAAGCTCTGGAGTAACTGCTCTTGCAGAGTGCAACTGCACTTTACAAAGTGCACAGTCTATATACCTTTAGTAAATCAACCCCTGTGTGTGAATAGCTATAAAACAAGCAGAGAATATAATATTTTATGTCAGATAATACACCTTTTTTTACTGAAGAAAGCTAAAGTTATGACAGTACAGGTCGCAGCCAGTTCTCCAGCTCACAGCTGTCAAATAATCGCATTACATGAGTGATACTAATGTGTGATAAGATCCCAAATCACAGGAAGTGAACAAAATGCTGGCAGACTCTCCTAAACTAACAAGTATGTGTAAAAAGATCACATCATTCTTTATTAAACAGAGGCATTATTATATTTGGCTGAGTGAGCCTGCTTACTTCATAGCGTATCTTAAAAGCCAGCAGACTATAAACATGTAAGATACTGGAACAGCACCGAGGCGACACACTCTGCGGATTACAGAACAAATAACTTCATTGACTACAGCCGAGCTTGTAACAACAGGAGTGCCAAAATATGATGTTTCTGTACATTCAGCTGGGACTCTGACAAATATATTGTATTAAAGGGAAGTGAGCTCATATTTTCAGTTGTTCTATTGTTTACCTAAATGTTAAAAATTAAATCCATAGCATGAACCATAGCAATTATGATAATGTGCAAATATTCACAGAATACCTGTATGTTTCAGCAGAATAAAAGGTTGTAAACTTACTTTGTGGTGATCCCACACATTTACTTCCTTGAATTCTGTGACACATAGTCACTATGCTCTCCCTATGAGTAGGCACTGCTGTGTCACATATTTCAAAGAACCTGTCTTCTGAACTACATAGGTGCTGACAGGAGGAGCTTCAGGAGATGAAGTCAGTACAGGAATTACTGCTTGCCGGCTGCAAGGTACCATGGGATAATGGGCAGCACAGTGGCTAAGTGGTTAGCACCTCCGCCTGGCAGTACTAGGGTCGCCGGTTCAAATCCCAACCACGGCACCACCTGCCTGGAGTTTGCATGTTCTCCCTGTGCCTGCGTGGGTTTCCTCCGGGTACCCCGGTTTCCTCCCACACTCCAAAGACATGCTGGTAAGTGAATTGGATCCTGTCTAAATTGGCCCTAGTATGTGTATATATGAATGTGAGTTAGGGACCTTAGATTGTACACCCCTTGAGGGTTAGGGACTGATGTGAATGTACAATATACAGTATATGTAAAGTGCTGCGTAAATTGGCGGCGCTATATAAATACCTGAAATAAATATAGTCCTCAGAAATTAAAAAGTAAACATTAGTGGGGGCTTTTGCAAAGCATGCAGGGAATCCAGGAAGTTGTGGAAAGAGATGCCCAGCAGACAGTCAGCACTCACAAGATGAAGAGATTTTTCACGTAAACTTTGATTGCCAAATATAACTCTTGCTTGTACTGCTATTACAATGCCGATATTATAAATTGAAAGTGTGTGCTGTGACCATAGATTTCCTTTGAAAACTCTGTTGTCTTTTATAGCCTTTAGGAAGATCTCTGTTCATATCTTGTTTTGGCTTTAGATACACTAAAAGTTTCTATATAGTTGGAAATTATACATATGTAATATACAGTGAAGGAAATAGGTATTTGACCCACTGCTAATTTTGAATGTTTGCCCACTCACAAAGAAATGATCAGTCTAAAAATCGAATGGTAGGTATATTGTAACATTGAGAGACAGAATAGCAACAAAAAAATCAAAAGAAATGCATGTCTAACAAATGATGCACTGATTTGCATGTTCATGAGGGAAATAAGTATTTGGTTCCCTATCATTCAGCAGGATTTCTGGCTACCAGGTGTCTTTCATACAGGTAACAAGCTGAGATTAGAATCCGTTTCTTAAAGGGAGTTCTGCTAATCTCATTTTGTTACCTGTATAAAAGACACCTGTCCACAGGAGCAATCAAACAATCAGATTCCAAACTCTCCACCATGGCAAAGACCAAAGAGCTGTCCAAGAATGTCAGGGACAAGATTGTAGACCTACACAAGGCTGGACTGGGCTACCAAACTATCGCCAAGCAGCTTGGTAAGAAGGTGACAACAGTTGGTGCAATCATTCGCAAATGGAAGAAACACAAAACAACTGTCAGTCTCCCTAGGTAAGGTGCACCATGCAAGATCTCACCTCGTGGAGTGTCAATGATCATGAGAACAATGAGGAATCATCCCAGAACTACACGTGAGGATCTTGTCAATGATCTACAGGCAGCTGGGACCATTGTCAACAAGAAAACATTTGGTAACACACCACGCCGACAAGGATTGAAATCCTGCATTGCCCGCAAGGTCTCTCTGCTCAAGAAAGCACATATCCAGGCCCGTCTGAAGTTTGCCACTGAACATCTGAATGATGCAGAGGACTGGTTGAAAGTGTTGTGGTCAGAAGAGACCAAAATCCAGCTCTTTGGCATCAACTCAACTCGCCGTGTTTGGAGGACAAGGAATGCTGCCTATGACCCCCAAGAACACCATCCCAACTGTCAAACGTGGTGGAAACATTCTATTTTGGGGGTGTTTTTCTGCTAAGGGGACAGGACAACTGCACCACATCAAAGGGACAATGGACGGGGCAATGTATTGTCAAATCTTGGGTGAGGACCTTCTTCCCTCAGCCAGGGCATTGAAAATGGGTCGTGGGTGGGTGTTCCAGCATTACAATGACCCAAAACACATGGCCAAGGCAACAAAGGTGTGGCTCAAGAAGAACCACATTAAGGTCCTGGAGTGGCCTAGCCAGTCTCCAGACCTTAATCTGATTGAAAATGTGGAGGGAGCTGAGATGTGTGCAAACCTGGTGGCCAACTACAGGAAATGTCTGACCTCTGTGATTGCCAACAAGGGATTTGCCACTAAGTACTAATTCATGTTTTGTGAAGGGGATCAAAATATGTGTCCATAAGACATAGCTTGGCCCTGCATCCTGCTCTCTCCTCATCGGCTCACTGGCTGTGACTGACAGCAGTGGGGGCCAATGGCTCCCGCTGGGGTCTTAGCATATAAAGAGAGGGAGTCCTAGGACAGCCGAGACTCTCATACACACTGCTGGAGTGGGAGGGGTCTCAGGTGAGTATTAGGGGGGCTGTGGCTAGAACTGTACACAGAACAATGCATAAAGGTAAAAAACCTTTGGTTTGGCACAAGGCCCAGACACCACGTCCTGGGACAGGAGCAACCGATATTTATCCTTCTTCTGGCAACAGGCCCATATAATAACTCTTCCCCACAGAAGTGTCACAATGCACAGGCACCGAGCAATACCTTTCAGAGTCAAAACTACATTTCATATAATTATTTGACTTCTTACAGCAATATAACCCCTCTGTTGCAATAAACAGGTTCTCACTTGGACTGGAATAGTATATGACAACACTGCAAATGTAGATTAGATGTAGAGGGATACAGAAATCTCAAGAAAATCCTACATTAAAGCAATGTCATGCCTTTGTCTCACTAATGGCATTCTTAAATGGCACTTGCAAGGATAAAAATAGGTGAGCTGTCATTGCATACTTGTTCTGGCAGGTCCTGGAGCTGTGATCCTGACTTCACTACCCTATGAATCACCGACCCAGCACATGCAGCCAAGTGAAAAGTCTGAACTCCTATTCACTTGGTCAGGGATTAAAGTGTTACTAAAACCAGGACCCTGCATTTACTATATCCAGTCTCCCACAGTACACAAATTATGGAAATGCAATTATTTTAGTAAATATAAACTGCTAAATACCTTTTCTCATCAGAAGTTAGAGCAGTCTTGTGACTTTTATCAGTGTCCAGCTGAGCACTGGTTAAAGCTTGTAGGAGGAGATTTCTTTCTCCCCTGATTGTCTTATTAGGCTGCATAACCCCTGACCCTCTGTCTTGACAGTGCGGATTGGCCCTGTGCTGATCACATGCACGCTCCCAAGAAAAAAAGAAAACTCTCTAACAATACACACCAAATGGACCATGTGCAGCTTTTCCCCAAGACTCTGTTCTATCAGCAGATGGATTGGGGACTGTGGAAGAAGGGGAGTATCTGAGAAGACAGGATGAAACATCCTTTTTACATAATGTGGAGGATTAACCCGATAGGTTCCACAGTGAGCATAACAAGCATGCTTTACTGCATATACAGACTGATTTTACTGTTGTGGGTTTAGTAACGCTTTAATTAGATATAAGTATAAATACATACGGCTGGAACCTGTACCAAAAAAAACAATAAGGATAACTATTTCAGTTACTTTAGGCCTCCAAAGGCATTGAGGTTCTGAGCCAGCTCAGATTTTTTGTCATGGCTCACTGAAAATCATGTGAAAGTGGCAGGATAGCTGTCATGCAGCTTTACTAACATAGGAGGCAGGCATCATATTTCCCTAGCGTAAGGCATTTACATACATCAGGACCAGCAGTGTATAATGACAATACAAGCTGGTATTATATTTTAGCAGATCTGAATCACGAAAAAAAAAAGAAAATCCATTCTCATAAATCAATAGGAACTATACGTGATTCAAGTATGTATACAACATGGCTCCTGCTTATCATCAGTGAACGAGAAAATGTAAGTGTACCTAAACAAAAATGGAATATATTTCCGCTTACTGATCCTTAGATATGGTGGCTGCATTTGTTTTCTTTTGCGCAAGCTTTTTTTTCCCTTTACCTTTATTTGCACCTGTGATTGTGTCAGTACGACACTTCAGGGGTTATTTACTAAAACTGGAGAGTGCAAAAGCTGGTACAGCTCTACAGAGAAACCAGTTTCCAGGATTTATTGTCCAAGCTTAACTGAACAACTTGAAGTTAGAAGCTGGTTGGCTACCATGCACAACTGCACCAGATTCTGAGTGCTCCAGTTTTAGTAAATGATCTCTTTCTGTCCTAGGGTGGCAACTCTCACACACTGTACTTATGGAGAAGCAATGTTGCCACCCTAGGACAGGAAATGTGTTACAACTACAACACACCCCCTCCCCTCAGCACCAGTGGGAAGGTGTTCAGCAGTTCACAGGTGAAATGAGTAGGGCTGATACAATGCATAACAGCACAGGATTACTGACAAGATCAACAGGTATTTTTTTCAGATATAACAAAACCCCTTCCATGCAATAGTTAACAGATCAAAAGGGAACAAATATGAAAAGTTTATTAAGAGTTTGCATACACTTTAAACCACAGACCACAGATTATTCTGGAGGAGAGGTTTAAGAAGCTGGCTGATTTGCATAAAACCAGCCTCTTGGCTTAAAGTGTTACTAAACCCAGGACCCTGCATTCACTATATCTGGTCTCCCATGGTGCACAGAACATGGAAATGCAATTATTTTAGTAAATATAAACTGCTAAATACCTTTTCTCATCCGCAGTTACAGAAGTCTTGTGACTTCCATCAGTGTCCAGCTGGGCACATGCTAAAGCTTGTAGGACGAGTTTTAATTTTGCTCTAGGAGGATGCAGAACCCCTGCCCTTTGTCTGGATAGTGCTGATTGGCCCTGTGCTGAACACATGTACTCTCCCAAGAAAAAAAAAACCCTCTCTAGCAATACACACCAAGCTGAGCATGTGCAGAGTGACTCCACATGATATGTCTTATCAGCAGATAAGAGGGTGGCACTGGAAGGAGAGGATCAGAGAAGTCAGGATCAAACAGCCTTTTTACACAATGCAGACGATTAACCCCTTAGTTTCCACAGTGAGTATATCAAGCATGCTTTAATGAATATACAGACTGATTTTACTGTTGCGGGTTTAATAACACTTTAGGACCTGATAGAACATTGTAAAAAAAATTAAGTTCTGCCAAAGTGATACAAATGATTTTATTTAGGTTTAAGTTCTGTTCAATCCTCACACTTACTTGATCAAACTGTGGGTCCTCTCCTCTTTGCAGAGATTTTGTTAATGGCTTCTCCTGCAAAGAAAATGTAAGCAGGTCACAAACTGGATACATTAGCCAACGGTTTGCAAAATTCAGCAGATACAAAATGATCAGTATGAAATTATGGAAGTGTAGCTATCTCTGGAACCTGATATAACACTTCTTTTTCCCTTTGTAGGGTTTGTCTCACTGTAAGTCTGTATTGCCCATGCTCCAGTCATAAAAGGTCTTTTCTGAAGGCAGAGTTTTACCTCCCGTTTCCACTATATCTCTCTATCTATCTATCTATCTATCTATCAGAACCAAAGCAGGGAACCACCTGTCAAATTAAAAAAATATTCAATACTTTTATTTTTTTCCTGCAACTTTGCTTCCCAGACAGTATATACAGTATGTCACACAGCACAGTGTAGTTTTATGCTAATTCAATTGCGTAGGTCTCACAAAACATAGCCAGGAACACTAGAATTGCACTCTAAAATATTTATTTACCCTGGTCAGTCACTATTTAGCAGGTAGACATGATCATATTGGAAAAAACAAACAAAATAATTTGTAGTTCAAATCCCAAGCTGTTCCAACAAAGGCAAGCTCCAAGGATTCGTGATCGCGCCGAAGCTTACTGACCTATTCATGCCACTTCTACTGGACAGTGAGGTTGTGTGGAGCCCCCATGTGTGTCATCGTAGCAAGCAGCTTTCTATAGTGGCACAATCAGGCCATAAGCACCAATGGAGGACCCCCAGAGGAGGGGGGTTCGGGGATGCCGACTGCACTGAACAGATATGTATACCAAGTTTATTATTTTAATTTAAATTAATTTAATTTAAAAAAATACCCTTTACAACCGCTTTAAAGCTTCACAGTGTTTTTACAAGCAATGAGGCCCCTTAACTGCACAGTGCTCTTTTTTTTTTTTTTTACAAAGGTGAACTCAACTATGATATAAACGTTATTTCAAGAAAACTGAAACACTGGCCTTTCGTGATAACATTTTTCAAAATGCTGTAAGAAAATTTTACAATTTTTTCAACACACATTATTTATTTAACAGATTATATACAGAGGAAAATATTTAAATATAATCATAAAAATGTTGAAGACGTAGCGCACAAATCAATACTGTACGGACAGGGAACTGTGCAAGTATGAGGAAACATTAGACAGGTCTACAGTACACAGAGCTGCAATGCAGTAACACAAGGTAAACAAGGAAAATAAGCCAAGGAAAACAGTCCAGGTGAAATTCCAATCTCCTCAAGGTCAGTTCTGCTGGAGCCGGGCCAGAACTGGAGAAACCCACCAGCTGCTTGTGGCTGTCCAGAGATAAGACAGACTTCTGTTCAGCTGGTGAGACTAACAAAGCACCATATAAAGGATATCGCTATTTTTGTTGAAGAATTAAATACAGTATTTGCCACACAATCATTTTTTGATTAATAGAATTTTTTTTTTGTGTTGGGGACTTAATATACTGTATAGGTGCATTCTGTACATTTTCTGTGTAATCACCCAAAATGGCATTTTCTGTTGTGATCGGTTCGCTTCTGTCATTTTTTCTTTGATTACAATGCTTGGACTGATCATGTGAATGTCAGTGGTATACTTGCAAACTTCAATACAAACCACAGCTGAAAAGTCTGTAATGAGGTTTTTCAAAAATCTGGTAATATATCCAAATCCTAGATTGTAAGCTCCGAGGATCAGGGCCCTCCTATCCCTCTTGTATTGAACTGTATTGTTACTGTATTGTCTCCCATTATATTGTAAAGCGCTGAGCAAACTGTTGGAGCTGTATAAATCCTGTATAATAATAATAATAATAATAATAAATAGTTTAAAGAGTTATCACTGTGTTATTCCGACTACTTTATATTCACTTCCTCAGCGCTTTCCTCCCACAGCCAGTGTAAAATATCAGGAGCTTTCAGGAATAGCGAAGCTCCTCTTCACCTCCCATAACGCAGTATTTTGGGCCTAGCAGCCAACCACTATTTCCAAGCACTGTCACTAAGCTCAGAAACTTGCCGACCCCCATGTCTTTTGGCAGAAAGAAGCAGCAGGGGATTTGCTCATATCAGTGGATGAGGGGGCAAAGTGACAGTTCCTCTGTAAACAAAACACAATTAACCACTTGCCCTCCAGAGGATTTACCCCTCTTCCTGACCAGGCCATTTTTTGCGATACGGCGCTGCATTACATTAACTGACAATTGCGTGGTCATGCAACGCCGTACCCAAATGAAATTTACGTCCTTTTTTTCCCCCACAAATTGAGCTTTCTTTTGGTGGTATTTGATCACTTGTGCGTTTTTTATTTTTTGTACTATAAACAAAGACCAACAATTTTGAGGGAAAAAAAAAACAATATTTTGGAATTTTTGCTATTAAACATATCCAGTATAAAAAATTTTTTAAATCAAATTTAGTCATAAATTTGGCCAAAATGTATTCTGCTACATGTCTTTGCTAAAACAAAATCCCAATACTTGTAAATTAATTGGTTTACATGAAAGTAATAGCGTTTACAAATGGCGGTATATTTTTTCCTACTAGTAATGGCGGCGATTAGTGACTTTTAGTGGGACTGCGGCGGGCATTCTGACACTGGGCGGAAACTAACTTGGTGTCACTGACATCCCCAGTAACACCAATACAGTGATCAGTGCTAAAAACCAGCACTGGCACTGTATTAATGACACTGGGCAGGAAGGGGTTAACGTGAGGAGCGATCAAAGGGTTAACTGTGTGTAAGGAGTGTTTTACTAGGGGGCAGGGAGTGTGTGCTTCACTGTAAGCACACTGCTCGGGATGGCTGTGCTGTGCACAGCCATCCCAAGTAGTGTGACTGAGCTGACAGGGAGGCAGACTATTTGTAAACAAAACAGTCTTTCTCCTTGTCGGTGATTGTCGGTAAGCACTGGGCGCCGGCGGGTGATTGCCATCCACAGCCACGAATGACGGCGCGGGTAGGGCACACGCCCCCTACCCGGAAATGCAAAGTCACGTATATATACACGTGATTTTGCACACACGTGCCGCTGTGTAGCAGTATATCTGTTATACGGCGGCGGGTAAGTGGTTAAGATAAGGGTTTTACATAAACAAACAAAAATGATCATTGTAAGCACTCCTGTCAGTATTAAATGGTTTCCCTCAACCCTCTAACTGCTACATCTGCAGGACAGCTTGTGCTGTTGAAAATCAACTTACTGGCCAGACCACCACATGAAAATAAATGAAAAAAGACTAAAAAAAAAGAAAATGAATACAACCATCACATCTAAGAATTGATAAGCTGCAATAAAATAAATCATTAAACCATAAATAGGCGCTTGCACAATGTAACATATATACTGTTGGATTCACAAAATTATATATGAAGTGCTCTCCCAACACCAAGTATGACAATTCTATAAATACAGGGTATAATATAGCCCAAAAGCTTGTATATGAATAGGAGGGTGTCACATAAATACAGTGAATTCTTCTCCACCACTTGTAGGTAATAAATGAATTTCCCACTCACCTCCACTTAGGGTGGTCAAATCATGCTAGGTAATCAAATGGTGTATGGATTCCCACCTGCGGGCTCTCATACGATGGATCTCCAAACCCCTTCTCATTGTAGCGCTCAAGGAAGCTCAAATAAAAGGGGAATTCATGAAATTGTTCTAAGTGTAATATTTATTAGGAACCATGGTCCAAATAATAGATTAAAATGCACTCGCATGTAAAGGTGTCTATATCCCGGCACCAGTCTGTGCAGCCAATAAAAGAACACTGATCTCACTGTGGATTGCCGGTGTGCACTCAAAGCCTCGCTTTACCGGAAGTAACGGGATCATGCTTCACTCGACCCTCTAACTGCTACATCTGCAGGACAGTTTGTTCTGTTGAAAATCAATAGACATACTGGCCAGACCACCAGATGAAAATAAATGATAAAAGCCTAAAAAAAGAAAAGTAATGCAGCCATCACATCTAAGAATTGCTACAAAATAATAAATGTTTGTGCTTGGGTAGAATATCACTTCTAATATAGAATTGACTATTATTTATTTCAGGTACTTATATAGCGCCATCAATTTTACACAGCGCTTTACATATATATTGTGCATTCACAGCAGTCCCTAACCCTCAAGGGGCGTACAATCTAAGGTCCCTAACTCACATTCATACATACACATACTAGGGCCAATTTAGACAGGATCCAATTCACCTACCAGCATGTCTTTGGAGTGTGGGAGGAAACCGGAGTACCCGGAGGAAACTCATGCAGGCACAGGGAGAACATGCAAACTCCAGGCAGGTGGTGCTGTGGTTGGGATTCGAAACAACGACCCTAGTACTGCGAGGTGGAAGTGCTAACCATTTAGCCACTGTACTACCTTTTTTGTGGGTCTTCACATAACCTGCCGCACTTTAACAATAGAAACTCTTGCAGGTTAGAAAATGAAAGCAGACACCTGACCGATAACTATGAGCAGCTTTCCCTCTATTCGTAGTTTGTATGGAACCATTTTCTGGAATGTTTCCTGCTATGCACTTAGCCACGCTGCCTGAGGAAATACCCCAGTAAATGAAGGGGTAAGGTGACACCCGGGATTAGAGCTTCCTGGTGCCCAGAGCCGTACAAGGTGAGGTGAGCCGAGGACAAAGTTATTTCGGTAACTGTTAGGGAGGTAAAAATCGCACATTCAATGTTGCCTCACACTGACAGTTCTACGTGATAAAACCACAAATGCTTTCATTTAAGCTCCAGGGCCGGCTTCTTGTGACCTCTGACAAAACATTCTCCTGCCTTGTGAACTAAAACAAACAGACTTTCACAAGGAGGACAACAATCATTTCCACACCAATGTATTGTAAAACCTCCAGAACGCTTGAAGATACACAAACAGGATGGAAATATCGGAGAGGTTTCTGCAGGTTTTCTATTCTGTTACAATTCAGCTGTAGGAGTCAATGTTCTCAAACAGCCAACTGTCTGACATTGAGTTACCAAGAGGAAAAGCAGCCAGATTACTCTCAATGATATGATTACGTGTTCTCGCATGGCACACCACTTACCGTTATCTCACATATATATTCTTATAGCCAAATTTACCACCCTAACTCCTCCCACAGTTTTTACACTACATAGACAGTAATATACGGAAACGTGCGGATTGTTCCCGATTGGTGTGCTATTACTTTGTGGAACGTTTCGCCCGAATGGTTCACGAAATATCGGCGTTTTTGTGGTGAAATTGGTCCCATAGGAATGAATGGCGGAATGTTCAAAACTAGAGTGGGAGCTGACAAAAGCTAGAGTGTGAGCTGAAAAATCAGGACATGATTTCTAAACTGCCATCACTCCCTCATTTTCAAGCCCACCTACACAAATCGTATATCAAAACGTTCAGCTATCCCTGCTGCCACTAAAAATGTCCACGGCTAAGCCATAGTTCTGATAATTTTCACAATATGACCATTTGTTTGCAACTCAAATTTGAAGGGCAATTTCTAAACTGCGACTGTGCCTTCATTTTGAATATTTCAGAGACATACTATGCATCAAAATGTAGGTCTGGGTCTTGTGATTCTCACAATATAAAGCTCTTCGGTGTAGGATTTATAATTTTTAAACTAAAACCATTTGAAGATGGGAACCGCCAGTGATGTGAGCAAGTTGGAGCAGTTTGTTTTTAACTGCTCTTCTCTGCCCTTGCTGTAGAGTGAGTTGCCATAGGAACCCAGGTGTGTGAGCAGGCAGCAGAATGACAAGCCACTCCACCCAATTACTCCGCCCACTCCAGTTGTAGACTACTGGTGGAGACAAGAACACTTCACACAATTTCCCCAGAAATTGTAGCTTTTCTAGTATAGCATATGCAATTGTTACAAAAGCTATATTGTAATTTAAAGGACAGGCTCACCTTTTGACCAAAAACAATAAATGCACATTTTTTTGCAGGTAAATAAATGTGCATTTATAATTTTTTGTTTCTGGAGCCTGTAAAACATAGCACCAGAGATCAGATCGCTGGTGCCATGCAGGTCTCCTACAGACCTGTCAATGTATCTGCTGGCCTGTACAGGATGTATGGGCAAACAGACATACTGACAGGAAGAATCAGAGAACTACAAGCCGACAGCCCCTAAGGCTGTTGAGCCTTGCAGTTTATTCATTCACAGAACACCGTGAATGAATGACACAGCCAGGCAGGGGCGCGACAGCTAGGGGAGAGAAGATCCCTCGCTGGCTATCACAACGGGGAGCAGGGGCCGGTCTGTTCGTAACATGTTACACCCTAAATATGGGTGTAATATGTAACATGTTATGAAAGGTGAACTTATCCTTTAATGTTCTCAAAAACGACCTTTCCTTGTCAATCTGCAGCTCTGTAATTTTATGTAACATTCAATGCAATGACCTAGAGGTGTTCCGTTCACCACTGGTGTATGGAATGCTTCCTGAAATGTAATTTATTGCTTGTGTGATTGGCTCACTGATTTTCTCAGAAGTCTGCACTAAGACACAAGTCAACTTTTAGGCATCCTCTGTAATAAAAATTTCAGTGATCTACTCCCCAAGGGTTCAATATTTCTAAAAGGATGCAGACACTGCAACTTTCTGTATTAGGTCTCATTTACACAGGCATACTGATCCGTACACTCATGTGAAGGCGCCTGCTTTATCCATGTGTTCCATACAGACCTTTGCCGTGCACGCAGTGTATCCAAATCAATGACATTGCATCTGACTGTATGGACCTGCATGGATCTCCATGCACATCACAGAGTGTATGCACAGACAGACTGCATTCTGATCCATGCATCAGACCTGCATGGATGTACACTCCAGAATGAATGTAAATCTCCATGTAAGTCCATACAGTCAGCTTCCAGTCAGTGATTTAAAAGGCTTCCTGCACATAATAACTGTGCTTCTCATGTGGGTGAAGACCATTACTTTGCTCAGGTATAAGGATCAGCAAGCCTGTGTGAATGAGGAATTAGAACACTGAAAGTGCACCAGTGATTTTTGTAATGTTCCTACAGGCACTGTGATGTACCTGTACGTTGCTGCCAGTTTCCAGATTCAGGGTGTGCAGGCTGATCACTTGTGTCCAATCACAGACCAGAGCCCTGTGTTGACAAACAAAACAGGGATCTGTACAGAAGGAAGGATTTCTCTGTTTCTTCTCCCTGCTCTGATCTAAAAGAATTTTAGTATAAAGCAGCACACATTAACACTTGTTAGGCATGCACATAACCCCTTGAATTCCCTGAGATGTTAACCCCTTCCAAGAAAGTGTCATTAGTACAAGGGCAGTGTAAAGTATTGTCACTGATCACTGTATTAGTGTCACTGGTGATGTCAATGCCCATTAGTCCGTTACCACCCAGTTTTGGCCTATATTTATGAAGAAATTAGATTTTTTTTAATTTGATATGTTTTACAGCGAAAAATAAACATTTTTTTTCATTTTCGGGCTTTTTAAATTCATATAATAAAAAATAAAAAATCCAGTGTTGATCAAATACCACAAAAAAGCTTTATTTGTGTGAAAAAAAATTATATAAATTTGATTTGGGTACAGTGTTGTATGACCATGCAATTACCAGTTAAAGTAGCGCAGTGCTAAATAGCAAAAAATGGCCTGGTCTCTGGCCTGTTGGACTGGGGGTTAAACGTTCCAGTGGTCAAGTGGTTAATAAAGAAAACTGTCATACAATCCATTGCATTGCAATTAACGTGTATCAATTGTGCATTGTATTGCGGCAGCCCTTTTAAATTAGATAAGTAATTATTTTGAATAGGCTGCCTACTCATCATAACAGACGGGTATCATTTAGCCAGTCTGCAGGACAGAAACAAAATATACTACAGACTGCACAATAGGCTTAGAGTGACTCTATCAAACATTTTGGTACTTTTAAAGGCTAATTTTACAAGATGGTCACAATTACATTTATTAACCAGAAAACTCTCTTCAGTGTGCCTCTCTGAAACTAGTTTCACTTTGTTACAGGGGCCTCACTTTCTGGACTTCAGGCACAAGGCCTGATTCCTGCAATCCCCCATTCTAATAACAGTGCCTCTGTGGGCAATGAAAGTGTTCAGCAGCTTTGTCCTTAAGCCCTGGTTCACATTGGATGCGATTTGTATGCCCTGTGACTTGCAAATTACATTCCAAGTCGAACCCTATTGTCCGCAACTGGAGCGGTCATATCGGTGTAGTTCCGACTTGGTTGGAGCTGCACCGATTTCAATAGTACAAGCACTACTTTTGGTGCAATTTGCATAGATATCTGTATCAAATGTCTTGCAAATCACACCTGAAATCGGTGGGACCCCTGACTTTGAAATCGTGCGACTTCACTGTAAGTCGCACGATTTCAAAGTCGGTCTTGATGTGAACGGAGGGTAAGTCAGGAAAGTGAACTCCTTAACAAAGTGAAATGAGTTTCAGAGAAGTATGTATTCTAGCTAATGGCAGCCATGATATGCTGTTGGCGATTACGTAGGACTCCTATGTTTAAACACCAAAAGGTGCTGACAAGTTTATTTTAAGGGCACACTGTTGGTCACTTTCATGGCCCGTTATCTGATATTACTGCCGGTGCTTACCAAACACTACTTCTATGCAAAATCGCTGCACTGTGCAACAAAGGCATGGCTATAGCATATTATATTATCATATTACCGGTAAGGAGTTCAAAGCTGCAGTGACCTGTTATGAGGTGACACAGAAAAGCTCCACCCTGCACCTTTAATTACAGAAAGGCAGTCCAGTCCTAATAATCTGAACTAGAGAAATTTAGCACAAATTGTCTAATAAAAACAAATTATGCATAGTAATAAGCCAGCTTTACCACATCTGCATGTCTACTATAAAAATAACTTACTGATGAGTAGAACATAGATGTCAGCGTGAGATAGTATATTAGGCTTTCTACCTCCCACTGTCTGCATAACTATTTGCTCCCAGGGACCAAAAATCTCAATTCAGCACTCCTATAAAACAACAAAAAGACTACTCTTCCATTATAGCTATAAAACTATACCAGAAAATGAGTTCCGGTACAGTAAAGTTAAGTTAATGAAATTTAAGAAGATTTTTTAAAAATGAACAACGTTTCCTTATGGCTGTTGAAGAAGATGTATAAAAGCAAAAAGCTGCTACTGTGATGCAAATACCGAAGGTGCAACAGATAAGTATTAGGATGGAGGCAGCAGCTCAGGAAGTTGTTAAGAGCCCATCCAAGTATAAATAGATCTAGAACAAATATAGACTGAGGCTGGTGGATGGGACAGACAGAGCAAACTCTGCGTACCAAATAAAACCACTGCAAAGTGCTGGCTATTGGCTTTTACTGATGGAGAAAATGAGACAACAGGCCATGCAAGCCAGAATCAGGAGTACAGGCTTGAAGCAATAAAGGATAACATACACATGGGGGGATTTATTAAAACTGGAGCACTCAGAATCTGGTGCAGCTGTGCATGGTAACCAATTAGCGTCTAACTTCAGCTTGTCCAATTAAGCTTTGACAAGGAAACCTGAAAGCTGATTGGTTTCTATGCACAGCTGCACCAGATTTAGCACTCCCCAGTTTTAGCAAACAACCCCCATAGATTATCTGGTTTGGAAAAGCATCATGTAGACAGCATCTCCAATGGTTTTCCTTAAAGTGAAATGAAACCCTATTTTTTGTTTTATTTTAAAAGTGGAGGACCACATGTAGACAGGTTGCCTACTTGCAGCTAGTTCATGCTGCCTTGGTCTGGAGGGTTAGAGTTAATGTTGTGCTGTTGTTTCCTGGGTCTTCCTTTGTGGGTTATCTAGGGCCCGACCTACGAGTCCAGTGTGGATATAACAGGGACTTGGGTCAGGGTCCCAACAGGCATGTTCCTGCATCCCAGGTATGTTGGGGAAACCACAAGCCTGAGTTAGGGACTAGGGTTGTTAGGGAAAGATTGCACTTTGTTTGAAGTTGTAATGTTTGGAACTTCCAATAAAGCTTTTGAAACTTTTGCCTTTGCCTGGTCTGAAGTTCTTAAAGAGGTGTAAAACAGCCTGTCGTGAAGTGTGTACCTGTGAGAGGTAGGACAACCTCTTCTAACGTGAGAGTGTTGTCGGCATTATCTCCCCTGGCGGTCCATCTCTCATAGCAACAGGAGTGGTTTAGTGGTCCCTAGCCTGAGCACAGATACGGAAGAGAAGGAGTTAAGTGAGTGCAAAAATTGAGTCACCGCTAGGTGCACCACGGGATTCCATTCCATTATTTGAAGAGAGGTAGCAGAGATACGCTGGACAGGTGGAGAGGGCATTGGCTCTGCATGTCCCTCCTAAATGCAACAAGTGACAGTAGAGGTGTACACTGACATGGAGCTCAAGAGAGGTAACTAAAGCTCAGTCATCTGTTCAAGTGTACACGGTGTATGACCACCCTTGAGTCAGAGGTCCGCCTTAAGGTTGAGTTATCACTGAAAGCAACCTCCGCCCTGTCCCTGGGCATTTATGCACATGGCACAACCAAAGGTCCCCCATGTGCAAAGCAGTGACCCTGTTCTAGGTGCCCGGAATAGCACAGAAGAACCCATCCAGGGGTTGACCTAATATGTGACTCACACTTGGCACCCAATGAGGAGGGGAACAAGAAGAAAGTGCTACCCACCTACCCCTTACACATTATTATTATTATTATTATTCAGTATTTATAAAGCGCCAATAGTTCGCTCAGCGCTGTACATTACAAAGGGGGACAGAACATGTGACAGAACAATACCAATACAATGCAAAACATGAGGGGATCGAGGGCCCTGCTCTTTCAAGCTTACAATCTAGGAGATAATTACATATTATGTCCAGTCCTTTCCTTAAGCTACCCAACTGCTATGGAGATATCAATGTGTGCATACACCTGGCAGAAGCAAATCTCTCCTCTACAATTTTGGGAACAGCGCAGACTGTCCCAGAGCCAGTGGTGGTTACAAGGAACAGTAGGTAAGTGTTTGGGGACAGAGGGGTATGGAAAATTACTGGGGCAATTATTACCTTAATGCAGAGAATGCATTAATGTAAAAATCACCTAGCATTTAGTACTACTTTAAAGCATCACTGTCAGCTGCCCAAAAAATTCTTGATGGCTGTTCTTGAAGAGACAAAAAAGATATTATCCCATTTCCAGTGGACCATGGCTCCAACTCTGCTCAATTCAAGTGCTGGAGCTTCTGTCACTTTGTGAGAGTTGAATGCCTTGGCCCCCTTTGCACTCTGTGGTTCCATTTTCTGACCCATACATCACTACAGGACACAGCAGTGACATAGGTTGAAAGTCGGAACTACAATGTGCAATGGGGGACAGGGGCATTCAATATTCCCTGAAGTGTTGAATGCTGAAGAGTCTGTTGGAGGCTGCAGTGCTTGAACATGTTGGGGACAGGGCCCACCACAGTTGTGAGCACGACACCTCTTCTACTGCAGTGTTAAAACTTTTTGGGGTAATTGACAGTGTTGCTTCAAACTGCATACCGATTCAGTTCTTATTGGTTTGCCAGGTCCCTTTGTGTACATACATCAGATGGACTGGGCTGCATTGATGAATTTTACAGTGCTGACAAAGCACAGGACAGCACACAACTATAAGCACAGCCCACCAACACCCACAGTACTTCTCTGGGAAAAGGGCCCACGTGCAGTGTTTGAGGGAAGACCTAAACTTGTTGCCCACAGCAGACTTCATCTTATGTTCATGTCTTTAATGTAGTATGAAAATAGAAAACGTGAATGTGGTTGACATAGGCAATGCAGTAAGGTCTTCCTTCAGATATGCTTAAGCATGAGATTTTTTCCCTTATGAGGTTTATGTTAGTTCTCATTGTTGGGTTTAAGTGGGTGCTGTACTGATGTTCCTTTTACTGTTAAAAAACCAATGACAAGGTAGATTTCATACATCAAAGGTGCTAGCAAAAAAGCCTGTATTTTACGCAATAATCCATTGGGTTCCATCTTTCTACGGCACATTAAAAAAAAGAAAAAGCAGATGCCGGTTGCAGTTGGCAATGCAGTCATACTTTCTTTACAGATTTTAATCCATGAAGCCCATTGCTCAGTATAAAAGTTCCTTCTGACCTAAACAGTTACAATCTACTTGTTTAAGGTTAAATAGACGCTGTTGATTTGGCTATTTAGGACAAACTGGCTAAGTAACTTCAAAGCACACCCGATCCACTTATATTCATCTTCCCTGTGCCTCCCACCATTCCTTCCTCCATTGCAGCCACTGTAAAATACCCTGTATAAGCTCCATATCAATTGTTACTGGAGCTCACCCTGAATTGATGATGTCACCCCCTCCATCATATGACTGTACCAACTAGCTTCACAGGCCAGAGAACTGCATGGGATGAGGTCACTTGTTCCACCATACCTGAAAACACCAAGCACTTTATGGTAACTGTGACAGCTGGAGAAGCAATAAGGCAAGGAATGCCATTGATAATGTAATTTTCTTTCCTGCAACCCCTGAAAATCACTTGATTCCTCCATCAACACAGTCAGTGTTGATTGGGGAATTCCTCCTGCACAGCTGTTGTCTTCTCCTAGTGGGGGGTGACACGGGGAGCAGTCTCTGCTGGCAAAACACAGTGATTACTGTTAGCGGCTATAGCCATTGGCAATAATCACATGCTGAAATTCCAACATGCTGGTTGTACCCATCATGTACAATCAGCCTGCCCCTAGATGGATCAAATCTTGGCCAGTCCCTGCTGAACTGGCTGAGCTTCAATCCATCTATGGCTGGCTTAAAAGATAAGTTCACCTTTTGACCAAAAATAATAAATACACTTTTTTTTGCAGGTAAAAAAAATTTCATTTATTATTTTTGGTTGCAACAGCCTGTAAAGCATTGCACCAAGGATCAGCAGATTACTGGTGCCATGCAGGTCTCCTGCAGCTATGTCAGTATATCTGCTTGCCTGCATGGAATGTAGGGGCAAGAAGATATACTGACAGGACAGCACGGTGGTAGTTCATTGAGAACTACAAGCTGACAGCCGCTAAGGCTGTCAGGACTTGTATTTCATGAATTCACAGAGCACTGTAAATGAATGACACGGCTGTGTCGGTGGAGCCCCACATGGCCGCGCTCTATTCAAAAAGTGTCCACTTGTACGGGGAACTTCTCCTCGTACTGCTGTCTGGAAGGGGGTGGGGGGTTAATTGGGCGGCAGCTGCAGCACTATGACATGTTCCCAAAGGTGAACTTATCCTTTAAGGCTCTGAAGGTGAATATAAGTGGGTCAGGGAGCGGCTAGAAAAACATTCTGTGACTTTGCCTGTTCAAAGTCTCTTTAAAGAAAATCTACTTCCGTGAATAAAAAGAAAATCAAACAATTAAAGTGATTGAGTCACTCACCAGGGGTTCTGCCATTATGATTCGAATCTTGCGTTCCGCTTGTGTAGTAAAATTAGCAAATAAACTCTTCAGTATGTACTCCCCGGGTTTGCTCTCCGGGTCTATGCTAATGGGCAACATGGTTGGTGGCCCCTTTTCTCTTTGCGCACTGGATACTGGCTGCACTTGTGGTTTGATGTATCCGTTGCCCACTGGAGAAGCTAAAAATACAAACAAAAATAAAGATACATTTACTACTGAGCTTCTTGCTTTCCCTACATTTCAAATAAACAAAGTCCATTAATATTTGATGACACTTTAAATACACTAAAAAGTACATTTTCATTATAAGCTTCAAAGAAATATAAACTGTACAGTATAAGCAGTTAAAGGGGCACATCTGCAAATCTCACCCTAAAAAATATGCAGGGAAAGTTTCATATATTGCAGTTATGTTTCTCAATTAGCTTTTTTTCTATTAAAGTTGTAAACCTCAGAAATGAAATATGAAGAAAGCATATCCCTCTATAGTGTGTACTAAGTGTCATTTCTGACTACTACCTCCTTCTTCTGTTAACCACTTCCAGACCGGACACTTTTACCCCCTTCCTGACCAGGGCAATTTTCAGCTTTCAGCGCTATCACACTTTGAATGACAATTGCACGGTCATGCAACACTGTACCCAAATTAATTTTTTACCATTTTTTTGAGACAGATAAAGCTTTATTTTGGTGGTATTTATTCACCGCTGGGATTTTTATTTTTTTTGCTATGTAAATGAAAATGTCCAAAAATTTTGAAAAAAAGTGTTTTTTTTATAAAATTTTGCAAATAAATAATACTTCATCATAAATCTTTGCCAAAATTTATTCCATTATCTTTTTAGTAAAAAAAAAATCCAAATTAGTTTATAACCAAAAATTATAATTTTTAAACATTTTTTGTTACATTTTTATATTCTTTTTTATTTTTTTTTATTTTTTTTACATACTGTCACCCTAGCAGTACAGTGTCACCATGGTACTACTTGTGGGGGGTGATGAAGATTTTTTTTTTTTTTTACACTGATTGCTTTTACACCCATATAGGATGTAAAAGCAACCATTTCTCTTTCTCTCTGTGTGCATTCTTGCACTCATTGAGAAGTACTGAGTGAGCTGTGATTGGTCACAGCTTGTTACATGGTACAAGGCTGTTGTGAATAGCCTTGTACCATGTGACCGCTGTGATCATTCACAGATTTCACATGTAGTAAGCAATGATGTCACAAGTGACATCTTGCTTACTACTTTGCATGTGATCACTGATTGGCCAATCAGTGATCACATGATCGGGACCTCGTACAGAGGTCCCGTCCGACGATCGGTGTTTCACTGTGTCCGGAGGACACAGCGGGCACCAGATCGCGGTGCTGCGCGCTAAACGGCCACCCGACCCTGCACTGCCACCGTCTGGCCGTTTATATGCAACGGCCGGTCGGGAAGTGGTTAAGTGAATGAGTCACATCTGACAAGTTTTCCTGACACCCAAGAGATAAAAGGTGACAGCGAGGGATCTCAAAAAGATTGACAGCCTCAGGTCTGTTTTTGTGTGAAGGGGGGTCTGCTCCTCCAATCAACATTCAGAGCTTTGCTCACTGAGCTATGCAGTATGTAATTTCAGCTTTCTGCCCTATTTTTCTGACAGCTCAGACGAGCTTTATAAATTCTGGACTTTGAATGGATGTAAAGAATAGAAAAATAAAGATACTCCGGTACAACTTATGTAGGATTTGTTTAATCTCTGTGGATCACTTGAGGCTTGTCACTTCACTAGGTATATGTAAGGGTTTACAAACACTTTAAAGGATATCTTCCAGATAGAAGCACTAATTCTATCAAAGCTGACTTCTAATTATGAAAATGCTATTTGCCTGCTTGTCATACTGACCATCTTCTAAGTCAAGCAACTAGCTTTATCAGATGAAGGTCAGCAGCAGCAATCCCCATATTTCCCCTAGCAGTAGTAAGCAATAAGGGGTGAATTTATGAAAAAACAAATTGCATAGCAAGTGAGAACACACGTACATGTATTCTATGTGAATGGGACAAAGAAATGAATGTTAGGCTGTTTCCCATACTGGTCAAATGCTTATCACTGAATAAAAAGAGAGAGAGAGAGATTACTCCACCTTTGGACTAAAACAACTATCCACATACATGTTTTGTGTCGAACATTCACAACACAAGTTGTGGATTGAAGCAGTACATTATCCTGCGCCTTTCCAAGTTCTATTACCCATGACGAGGATACATGAACACCAATCATTGGGAAGAACAAACTGATCCCTTGTATGAGGCAGTGGATAGCTAGTATGAAGGCAGGCTTCGCATTATATCCAGGTTTACATATCAGCCTGACTTCTGGTAAATACATGGCACACAAGAGCTGTCCAGGAAATGGAAACTTGCTACTGAAACAGTCCTTTATATTACACCCTACTTGTTTATGGAAGTTTCCATAAACACACATTATAGTAACAGCTGAAAGTATTGCGCCATTTATAGTTGATATATATGTTGAAAGAGCTCCATCTTTCTGGAAGAGCTAGAAAGGATTTGGTTTAAGAAATATTTACAATACAAATCAATGCAGCTCTGTAATCTTTAACACACATTTTTAAAGCTATATTTTAAATACAAGCAGTGTAAGTACCTGGATTAGACCTGGAATCAGCCTCTCACAGGCCTTGTACAGCAGGGCTGGAGTGTGAGAGGAAGAAGCAGCACAAGGAGCTAATCAGGTCATGTACTGACAAGTAGTATGCTGATATGAGGAGAAGCAGGGTGACAGAAAGATGAGCTCATCAACGCACTGCTTCTCCTTTCACTCTGCAGTCAACAGCTGGGGAAGGGGGAGGGATTCAAAGAAGACCTGGGCTCAGGGGAAGTGGGTAATGAATACTGCTCATCAAACTGATGAAACAGCAAAAAAACAGTACTGGGGAAGGGTCTCTAGATTGATGATTAATATTGCACCAAAAGCTGTTTTTGGGGGGGGGGGGGTTATGTTTTTCTTTATTTTGTTTTTTTTTTTCTACTATTAATTTTTCATCTTGGTATTTTTTGCTGGAGTTCTGCTTTAGGCATCCTTCGCATTTAACTGCATACAGTGGCAAGAATCGATGAATTCTTGCGAGCAGAATGACAGGTGTATGTGAACAGCGGCGGCCACTCAGCCTGTACCAAGCAATGACAGGCTGACAGCAGCTGTCGCTGTTTGCATGTATCTGCACAAGGTGGTTAGGAATGGATGTCCAATCATGGATGCAGGAAATCGCCCATGTGAGGGAGGTTAAACACTGTGCAACCAAGCACGTTTCAACATTTCAGCACGTTTTTCACGTGTTTCCACATCGAGCAACCCATTCATTTTAATGGGCTGCACTACACACAAGAAACGCAGAAAATTAACCCCTGACTCTTCCAGAAACACACCACACCAAACCGATTGGTGCTCGCTTTGCAAATGCCCAAAGGTGTCATTAACAATTAATGGCACCACTGCGTGTCTGCTAAATGTGTCTGTTGGGAAAGCACACAATTTTGTGCACATTCCCAACATGCAGTAGTGTGAATGTAGGCTAAAGCAGTTAGTTGGTGTTCATATTGCAGGCATCAGTAAGGCACCTCTGAAAAGTACAAACCTTAACAATAAGATAATTGCAATCAGGTTCTTGTAGCCCGAGCGCTCATTTACATGACTGCAATGTGATGACCCGCACCAAAACAGACTTTCTATTTCCAAAAGGGTACAGGGCTAAAACCGCTTGGTAACAGAATATTATGCTACATGTTTCCAGGCCTCTGTTAAATATCTCAGGTTTAGGAAAGCCAGTCAGGAATGGGTATTTGTAAGTTATTTATAAGAATCTGAATCTTTAAAGAGATTCTGCCATTGGGGAATGGGGGCAGGCAGACTGCAGCAGATATGGAATGTATGCACCTAGAGGTCCCTGCACATGTCTGCAGCAACCTTCCAAACATTGCAGTTACTGTTGAACCTGATGACAAGCAACGTTTCCGTACTTCCTAAAGGATCCAACGCAGCAGGGCTTAGGGCCAGTTCACACTATAGAAACGCAGTCCAGATGCATTCCAGATGCGTTTTTGCATGCGCATTTGACACGCTCTGGGGTGTTTTTGACGCATTACAGTTACCGTATTTTTCGCTCCATAAGACTCACCTGACCATAAAACGCACCTAGGTTTTAGAGGCAGAAAACAGGAAAAAAAAAATTCTGAACTAATGGACTGCAGACAGTACAGGAGATGACCAGAGACTGCGGACTGCACAGGGATGACCAGAGACTGCGGACAGCACAGGGATGACCAGAGACTGCGGACAGCACAGGGATGACCAGTGACTGCGGACAGCACAGGGATGACCAGAGACTGCGGACAGCACAGGGATGACCAGAGACTTCGGACAGCACAGGGATGACCAGAGACTGCGGACAGCACAGGGATGACCAGAGACTGCGGACAGCACAGGGATGACCAGAGACTGCGGACAGCACAGGGATGACCAGAGACTGCGGACAGTACAGGGATGACCAGAGACTTCGGACAGCACAGGGATGACCAGAGACTGCGGACAGTACAGATGACTGCTGACCTTTGGGGAGGTGGGGAGCGGGTACCTGAATTTGACAGGTACCCGCTCTTACTTCCGCAGAGTTTTTGTTTGATCTTACCTGTTCCTCGATCCAGCCGCGCGCTGTCTTCCTGGCTTCTGTAATGGCGCTCGGCATGACAGCCGGGTGCCCAGTGCGCATGAGCGAGAAGCACTTGCGCTTTGTGATTGGTCCGGCGGCTTCTGGGATCTGTCATGTGTCCCAGGTACCGCCTTACCATTCACAAAAAGCACCGCTTCTTGCGCATGCGCACTTGGCACCCGGCTGTCATGCCCAGTGCCCACACTACAGAAGCCGGAAGACAGCGCGCCGCTGGATAGAGGAACAGGTAAGATCAAAGAACAAAGAAGAGCGGGTACCTGTCAAATTCAGGTACCCGCTCCCCACCTCCCCAAAGGTCAGCAGTCATCTCCATAAGGTCCCGCTGCAGAGCTGAGCGGCCGGCCCGGTATTCTGACACGGCCGCGGTGGAAATACCGGACCGGCCGCTCCATATTCGCTCCATAAGACGCACTGACATTTTCCCCCCTTTTTTGGGGGGAAAAAAGTGCGTCTTATGGAGCGAAAAATACGGTAATTTTTTTCACTCAATTTAAATAGGGACATTTGCATTCCAGTGTGTTTTTGGTGCGTTGCGGTGAATTTTTTATGCATTTTACCATTTTCCGGTACAGATCTGTGCAGAAAAAATGCAGCATGCTCTACTTTTTTTTTCTGCAACTGGAACGCACTGGAACTGCAAGCACTGATGTGAACTATGACATTGACAACCATATAACTTACTTTCTGTGCGTTTTGGATGCAGAAAAAAAGCAACTGAAACACATGCAGTGTGAACTGGCTCTTAGCTGCAAGTTCCAACACTATCTGGAAATGCAGAGACGTTGTTCATTAGAAGAGCCTGACCATCAACAGTAAGCTCAGGAAGCTGTTACCGGCATGTACAGGTATACATTTACAGCTGCAGCATTTCCCCTTGCATCCCCAGTGACAGAGACCTGAAGTCATTATAAAAATGCAGCCTCACCTCTTGGGGAAAGATGTGTTGCTATTCACTTATATGCTCTTCCTGGCAGTGGAGACATGCCAACTCACTATCAGGCTGTAAGCCCTCAAAGAGGTTCTCCTGCCCAATTTTAGTAACCGTAAATTACATTTTTGTCTGGCTGGGCTGCTGGAGAAGAATAAGGACTTTGTCAACATGTTTTTATTTGCATCAAGCAGGTTTTGCATTCCCATGCAAGTCTATGGGAATGCAAAACTTGTCTAAAACAGGTCAAATGCAGGTAAGAAAGTGATCAAATGCAGGTTTAAATACATGAGTCAATTAATGTGAAATGATCTCAGTAGAGAGACAAATTGATTTCAAACTGATGACATAGATGCAAGCCCAATGCTTTACTTTTTTATGCATGCAGTTACATAATTAGTCTGATTGAAAAAAGTCCATCCAGTTCAACCATAATAGGGAAAAAAAATGTATATCCTACACACACAGATGATCTTGAGGAAGACAAAAAAACCCAGCAAAGCATGACCCAATTTGCTCCTGCAGGGGAAAAACTCCCTTCCTGATCCTTTAAGAGACAATCGGATATTCCCTGGATCAACTATACCTATAAATATTAGTATCCTGTTATATTCTGTGTATCTAGGACAGAATCCAGACCTTTTTTAAAGCAATCCACTGAGCTGGCTAGAAGCAACTCTTGAGGAAGTCTATTCCACATTTTCAGAGCTCTCACTGTAAAGAAACCTTGCTGTATTTGGAGATTAAATCTCTTTTCCTCCAGATGTAAAGAGTGCCCCCTTGTCCTCTGTGTTCTGACAACAACTATACGCTATACTCTTCTATAGGACAAATTTCTGAAAGTTGACTCTCAGTCATAATGTAGGATAGCCTTATAGCCCAAGCCCTGGTTCACATCTATGCGGTTTCCCTGTGTCCGCGTTTCCTCGGGCACAGCAGCCCATTTACTTGAATGGGCTGATGTACCCACTGAAAAAGCAGGGCAAAGGTACCCACACAATTTCAGAAAAGATGGCTGCAGGGAAACCGCATACTTGCACTGCGGTTCCCACTGCGGGAAAGCTGCATCACAATTTTTTCTGTGGGTGCGGGAAAGTGTGGGATTACACGCCTTCCCGCAGTCCGCACTAATGTGAGCCTAGCTATATACATCGTTGTATAAGGTTTTAGACAGGAGCATCAGGAAGAATCTTTAGGAAGCTTTATTAAATCTAAAACTTGTTGTTTTGATGTAACAATTCTTAATTCAAATGTTACTTTTTTTTGTAACTAAAAAACGTAACAATTTTATCATGATAGCAGCGAAACAGACCTTGGCAAAGGCATAGAAATCAGAATTGCCAAGTGCAACACAGATTAAAGTAGAACTATAGACATTTTCTTTCATTTTGGATAGAATAGAGGAAGATTATAACCGCTGTCAGATTATTTTTTGCCATCTGTGTCCCACTGCAGAGATTTGCCTTCACTTACTGCCCCCCATCCAAAAAAGGAAGTGAGAGAAAAAAGTCCTGCAAATTAAGGGAATTCCTTGGAAATCCCCATGTCACCAGGACTAGTGTTCTAATTGGAAAATTACTGTTACTTTTCTGTGGACAAAGATTTGAGGTTTCGTTTACTTTCACGTTTGATAACTAAACTGACTAAAAAACTAATTTTGCCTTTAGTTATACTTGAAGTGAAAATCTGATAAACTAAAAATTTTCCACTATATTGCATGATTCTTCTATTAACAAATTTTACAAGGTCTGTACGCCCTGAATAATGCACCACACGTCGTTTGGTTTTGATGGCATTTTGTCTCTCCATGATCTTGTGGAAGAATCTCTAGAAACATTTCTGTAGGATACGGTGTGATACAAATGGGATGTTACATGGGGGTCCCCAATCAGATGTTACATGGGGGTCCCCAAATGTTTCAGTACAAGTGCCACATTGTATATTTTACAAATATTCCTGGGCAGAAAAACATCTCCATCAAAGTTCCGTTACATAGGGAGTGGGGTTCATGCACAGAACATAGGCAGGTTCTGCTAACCTTAATCCTCAGTATGTGTGCATTAAAGAGGAGTTCTGCCCCACCCCACCCCACCCCCAAAAAAATGAAGTCAGGAGCTACAAATACTTTAGCTGCTGACTTTCAATATTAGGGCACTTACCTGTCCAGGCATCCAGCGGTGTACTCACCCGAGTCGATTCTTCAGTCAGCTATTGGGTGCTGGCGCCGCCATCTTGACTAAGGGAAATTGGCGGTGAAGCCTTGCGGCTTCACCGCCAGTTTCCTACTGCGCAGGGCTGCGGGGGGTGCCAAACTTCTGGCAGTAGTTTCCTACTGCACTGCGTTTTGTGTAAGGGCTGCAGTCTTCTGGGACCTGTGAACTGCGAAGAAGGGGGGGGGGGGGCTGAACTTCTGGGAACTGAGCCGGAAGAGGGAACCTGTCAAAACCAGGGGAGGCAGACAAGTGGAGCTTCCCCTTTTGGGCGCAGTTCAGCTTTAAGGATATGCCACTGACTTTAGCTGCGGGCTGGATAAAGTCTTGTAGCAGGCCGCAGTTTGGTGACCTCTGGTATAACTCATACAAAGAGAAAGGACAGTCAGGGCTGTGAACTTGAATATATGAAGGGCAATGTACATTTTTAAAATAATTTTTAAAATCATTACTCACTATATTGTTTGGAGGAAAACAGTTTGAACCCCGCTGAATGAAAACCAGGTATGTCACTTTTCTGTTTCATTTCGACTGGAAAAGAGAAGACAGCAAATACCAGGCTTTCTTTCCATACATGAAATTCCATAGCTAAGATTCTCAGGCCAACGGCCAG
The DNA here is from genome assembly GCF_062004578.1 of Staurois parvus. Taxonomy (NCBI): domain Eukaryota; kingdom Metazoa; phylum Chordata; class Amphibia; order Anura; family Ranidae; genus Staurois; species Staurois parvus. Next base: position 8,004,249 of record NW_028318340.1, read on the forward strand.
GACCAGCTTAATGTTCTGTGGAAGCATCAGGCTGTGACTTTCCAAAAGTGATGGTTTGTCTGAAACGGTGTGCAGTGCCAGCTGTCTCAAACTAGAAACCAGCTTCCAACAAACAAATATTCACCTTTTTGTTTAGTAGACAATTTATAGACCTGCAACATACGAATCAGCCCTAGTAATAATACGACTAAGACAGAAAGTTTGGAATTTAAGTGATTCTCTTTATTGTCTAACTTGAAGGCACTATGAAACTTCCTTCCTGCACCTTGTGTTTTTCACCTGCATAAGATGTGTATTGATCCTGTAGTTTCATGGTGTCCTTTGTTGGCCTGTATGTACAACCTGTAGTAGTGTAAATCATCACATTCCAGTGTGGAAGATTTCTGTTTGTTTGACCCATGAGGCACTCTGCATGGCACTTCACGGGTTAATGCATGACCTCTGTCTGCAGTCCAAGGCAACCCATAGACAATTCATTTATTCTGCATTCAAGCAGCGCTGGATCCCTGGACTGGCAAGCTCATGTTTAATTAAAGTCAGTAGCTACAGTATTTGTAAGTGCTTGCTTTTGTTTTTTTTCTTGTTTCCAGAGTGAAGTTCTTCTTTAATATTTGGCTCTTATCTCCTTCAGATCGACTGAAAACCCACCCAGCCATAGCAGTTTTGTACAAATGTTCAGCCTCTCTAAAAGCAGAGACAGGCAATTCTCCACTTTACAAAAAAAGGAGCCAACAATCACCTGCATTTTCAAAAATAAAGAAGCTTGCAAGCAGTAAATCAAGGGTAGGTCAAGTCAGTGTAAAGGCTACGTTCACACTGCTACGATATGACTTTGATCTGACTTTCAGTGCACTTATGTAGTGTTACTTGGATGCAACTTTGGAGTTGCATTGATGTGGACAATCACCACTGAAAACAATGTGATTTCGCTTGTCATGCGATTCGGTGTGACCCAAGGCACATCTGAAATCCCTCTAGTCTAGTGTGAACCAGGCCTTCGAGCTACAAAAAGAAAACTTGTTTATTGAAACAATCTGCCTCATTCTCTGGGATTTAGAACATTGTTAACTCACAAATCTATAACAATAGAATAAGAATCTTGATTTTCAAAAATGTGAATCTTTTGCAGCTCAGTCCAATGAGATTTGAAAATGACTCATATAAGTGAATATAAAGATCTACTGTATATCCTCATGTAAAGCCTTGTGAACTTGTTCCCAGTAATTTCATAATGTTAAAGTATATGAAAACTTGCATAATCGATAAACGTTAATGTAATATTTGCTCCCTCTTGGTCTGTTAATATATATCAATAAACCATTGAATGTGTTTTATTATATCTGTTCGATAAGTGCAAAAAAAAAAAAAAGCTGTTTATCCAACTAGAAATCTTGTGAGCTGATCAATCCCTATACTCGCTGCCTCTGGAATGTTAGCACTGTTAGTTTATTTATTTGAATTATTTCTTTCAGCTACCTCTATAGCACCGTCAATTTATGCAGCGCTTTACATATGTATTGTACATTTGCATGTTATCTGCTATCTTCATGGACTACAAAACTCCTCCCTGTTATGGAGAGGAGTGGAAGGTGTTATATCGTCCTAATAGAGTATCACATAGTCCTAACACACTCCCTGTGCTAGGGTGACAACAATGCTCAGTATGGCTGTCACCCTAGGACAGGGAGTGACCTAATGGCATAATTACCAGGTTAACTGAAAGGAGAAAAAACTATTGCAGCCACCACATCTTAGGATGTAATACCATACTTTTGTTCTTGGGTTTAGATATGTAATGTGGCCCTCTGCATTGTAAAGGATAAGAACTATATATCTCAGTTTCAGCCAGCTACATTGACACATACATGTAATATTATTATTATACAGGATTTATATAGCGCCAAGTTTGCTCAGCGCATTTCTATGGAATCATGTCCATACACATCATTGCACGGCCAATATCAACCAAATTCCTAACTTATAAATACAACACAAAGCACACAAATACAAAAAACAAAACAATCACTACATTAGTTTATACTAATTGGATATAAATAACTTTTTATCCATATACATTTCAACTTCAGAAACAGTACAGGCAATGCACACATGATGCTGTAAGGATTACATATGACTGGTTCATAGTTCCTGAGGTGTAATAATTTCCTATTCTGTAATCACACAACACTTGCAACATCTTGGACAAGCCCATAGTTGGTCCCTCAAAAATTGTCCCCGCCAGCCACCTTTCGGTGGCTCTGGAGAAAACGGCAGGTCGACTTTCACGGCGGTGTCTACCACAGATGAGAATACACAACTAAGGTTGGAGCTATATAGAATAATTAAAGAGGGATAAAATCAAATCACGTCGCCAGCTAATGTGACCTATATTCACTTACCTAGCCCCTTTATAAAGTTGATGACACTCGCTCGGCCCCAGCAAATGGTGGTCGTCTCCATAGGCTCGAAGAAAGAAATCCAATAGTTATATTAAGTTGGGAGTCCTGAGTACAGTTAAGTAAAGCTCCTGCAACATGATGGTGCCTTCTCCTGCCTTATCGTTAAGTTTTCAGGAAGGCTGGTTTCCCAGGTGGACAAAAATCTGCATAAAACTCAGTGTGGTTATGTGTTACAGAACGCCCACTGTTTCTCTGGGAAGTATGAAAGGGGTCATTTTTAGCCTGACTGTGTAATCACACCTACAACCAGCACAGGCTCTATATTTATCCCCGCTACGTGCAATGCTGACACATAGGAGGCTCTGAGCTCTCTCCAAGAACATGACACTGGCCTATGCAGCTTGAGGTAAACAGGGATACACCTCAAAAAAAATTAGTTACCAGGAGATACGAATGCGATAAAGAATACAGGATATTATGAGAATCAAAAGATTATAAGGTCACTAAATATACTGTTCACATTAAAGTAAACAGCAACTGAAAAAGCACAACTTCGAAAAAATTAAAGGCCAACTCCACCCAACATAGATACATCTGTTTTGTATGGCTTCTGCCAAGCTGATTTGACTGCTAATGTCCTATATTTTTTTGAGAGATTTGGAGAGAGATCTTTTCCAAACTTCTCAGTACGCCCCCCAATGAGAAAACTGTAACATCGTCAAGAAATGGTGTCGTTCTCTCCCAAAATATTCTCCCAGATGTTGATTTAACAAATATTTGGGGATTCCAGGTGCAAGAAAATGACAACTTCATTATGAATGTTGAGAAATCTTATCACTGCAGTCTCGAATACCTACAACAAGTCAGTAGGTATTTCAACTCTCCCAAATCTGAAACATCAGCTTTGAGTAAGTGTATAGCACGAATGCTCCTATAAATCAATTTCTTTTAAAACAAGATAAATAGAGTAGATTCAACTACCTAAAACCCTACATGGAGGACTGCTAAGATTCAGATGGGCAACTGACTTGCAACCCACCAGCCATGTCTGAATAGGTCCACGGTAAATAAAGTGGACCCACCTACTTAAACTCTACATAAAGGAATGCTAGGACGCATACAGGCAACTGACATGCAACCCATCAGATATAACTGAATAGTACCAATTTTGTGTCCATTTCTGCCAGGACCATGCCAGTGAACACAAAATTACCTATTCTGACACCCATATGTATGGGTCAGTCAAGCACATACAAAAGCATTCAAAAATATATAATATTAAACAAACCTCCTCAGCATGCTGTAGTTGTGGAAGATTGCATCAGCAAAAAGACTCCAGTCCCATTATGCTGTGAGAGCTTTTTTTTATATTTGGCTTTATGCAAGCTGGACAGATGGCAAGAGGAAATGAAGAGAACCAGACACCAATCTATCAGGGCCCCACACTTCACCTATTGTGCAACTTGATTTAACAAATTATACTGTATCATAGTTTATTAAAAACACTAGATTGAGGCAAAAGCAACTTAAATAGTTTCTGTCCAGCTTTAGCATTGGTTCTCTATGAACGTCTATGGAGAAGCTATCAGAGAACACAGGATGTAGTGCTTCTGGAGCAGGCTTTTTAAACGAGGGTGCCCAGGCACTCTGGGGTGTATTTGGGTTTCTTCAGGGGTGCCTTGGCAAAATGCCTAAAAACTGCCCAAAAACAGTATAAAAGCCAGCAGGTGGATCAAGCCACCTTTTTAGGTTACACAAAGCCACAGGTTTTCATTGTGCACCATTACAAGTTTCTAGCTGCCGGGAACATTACAGCTAATGATGTCATCCATTGATAAGGACATCGGACACCAGCACAGCATCCTTGCTTGCCCCTCTCTGTCAGCACTGGGGTCACATTAGCTCAGCTACAGTGAAACTGAGGGAGAATTGAAACATTGGCATACTAGTCAATACCAGTGTGTAAAGGTGTATTTGCTTTGGAAGAACACATTTTGTAATGAGTGCCTCAAGATTGTGCTGAATTTTAAAGGGTGCCTTGACTGAAAAAAGCTTAAGAAGCATTGTTCTAAGTGTAATATAAAAAGGTAAAACTCATTTGGGCTGGGGAAAACAGCAAGTCTATCAAAGCTGTGTCAGAAAGGTCAGATCTTCTCACTGGGGTACCAGGAAGCTGCACCTGGTCACCATAAATCAAACAATTTTAGGCACTTGCTTCTTAAAGGGAAGATACATATAGTGGTAATGTACTTTATACTTTTATTAAGGTCAGGATTATACAAATGAAAGTGTTTCTTTTTTTTTAATATGTTAATTTTTTCAATGAGGTAAGTAAGAAAAATAGCACATTAATCTTTTTTCTGCCTTTGAGCCAGCCAGTAGAGCTGTCGGCTTTTTTATATTTAAGACTCGCAGTTTGCATATTTGATGAAAGCCTGTTTATAAAGCTCAAGGACTCATCAGCATTAAAGTGATTGTAAAGGGATTTTTTTTTTCATATACAAACATGGTATACTTACCTGCTCTCTGCAATGGTTTTGCACAGAGCAGCCCCGATCCTACTGTTCTCAGGTCCCTCACTGGTGCTTCTGGCTCCTCCACCTATTTGTGTGTCCCCATAGCTGGCTTTGCCCCACCCTGCCCCGCACAACATTTTTCCAGCAAAAGCAAAGTGACTCATGTCACACAGCAATAACATACAAAGACCATGTGCACAGAAAGCTTCAGCCACTAGCAATGGGCCAACACCACCCATATTATTTATTCTCAATGCATTCAAAGGGTTATCAAGTGTACCAAATATCAAGCAGACTGGGGACTCAAAATTACATTAGCAGGTACCATGAAAGGTAAGGGAGCCCATCTATTGGAGACAGATGAAAGGGTCACCTTCAAACAAGGGCTTGCCAAAAAACCAAAAGTACAGAGACTTGTGCCTGAGGGTATTCACTGAAGGTGTAGGTGGTAGTGGAGGTCAGCAAAAGAGGCCATAAGCAAATATGTCCAGCCAGGGAAGGGAGAGAATACTACCCCAACCCCCCCCCCCCCCCACGACCATATGCATTGACGTACCCAAGCAATGTTTACACCTACTGTTAAGGAAATTTATTGTCTGCATATACAGTCAGGTCCATAAGTATTGGGACATCTACACAATTCTAACATTTTTGGCTCTATACACCACCACAATGGATTTGAAATGAAACAAACAAGATGTGCTTTAACTGCAGACTGTCAGCTTTAATTTGAGGGTATTTACATCCAAATCAGGTGAACGGTGTAGGAATTACAACAGTTTGCATATGTGCCTCCCACTTGTTAAAGAACCAAAAGTAATGGGACAGAATAATAATCATAAATCAAACTTTCACTTTTTAATACTTGGTTGCAAATCCTTTGCAGTCAATTACAGCCTGAAGTCTGGAACGCATAGACATCACCAGATGCTGGGTTTCATCCCTGGTGATGCTCTGCCAGGCCTCTACTGCAACTGTCTTCAGTTCCTGCTTGTTCTTGGGGCATTTTCCCTTCAGTTTTGTCTTCAGCAAGTGAAATGCATGCTCAATCGGATTCAGGTCAGGTGATTGACTTGGCCATTGCATAACATTCCACTTCTTTCCCTTAAAAAACTCTTTGGTTTCTTTTGCAGTATGCTTTGGGTCATTGTCCATCTGCACTGTGAAGCGGCGTCCAATGAGTTCTGAAGCATTTGGCTGAATATGAGCAGATAATATTGCCCGAAACACTTCAGAATTCATCCTGCTGCTTTTGTCAGCAGTCACATCATCAATAAATACAAGAGAACCAGTTCCATTGGCAGCCACACATGCCCACGCCATGACACTACCACCACCATGCTTCACGGATGAGGTGGTATGCTTAGGATCATGAGCAGTTCCTTTCCTTTCCCATACTCTTCTCTTCCCATCACTCTGGTACAAGTTGATCTTGGTCTCATCTGTCCATAGGATGTTGTTCCAGAACTGTGAAGGCTTTTTTAGATGTTGTTTGGCAAATTCTAATCTGGCCTTCCTGTTTTTGAGGCTCACCAATGGTTTATATCTTGTGGTGAACCCTCTGTATTCACTCTGGTGAAGTGTTCTCTTGATTGTTGACTTTCACACACATACACCTACCTCCTGGAGAGTGTTCTTGATCTGGCCAACTGTTGTGAAGGGTGTTTTCTTCACCAGGGAAAGAATTCTTTGGTCATCCACCACAGTTGTTTTCCGTGGTCTTCCGGGTCTTTTGGTGTTGCTGAGCTCACCCGTGCGTTCCTTCTTTTTAAGAATGTTCCAAACAGTTGTTTTGGCCATGCCTAATGTTTTTGCTATCTCTCTGATGGGTTTGTTTTGTTTTTTCAGCCTAATGATGGCTTGCTTCACTGATAGTGACAGCTCTTTGGATCTCATTTTGAGAGTTGACAGCAACAGATTCCAAATGCAAATAGCACACTTGAAATGAACTCTGGACCTTTTATCTGCTCATTGTAATTGGGATAATGAGGGAATAACACACACCTGGCCATGGAAGAGCTGAGAAGTCAATTGTCCCATTACTTTTGGCCCCTTAATAAGTGGGAGGCACATATGCAAACTGTTGTAATTCCTACACCGTTCACCTGATTTGGATGTAAATACCCTCAAATTAAAGCTGACAGTCTGCAGTTAAAGCACATCTTGTTTGTTTCATTTCAAATCCATTGTGGTGGTGTATAGAGCCAAAAATGTTAGAATTGTGTTGATGTCCCAATATTTATGGACCTGACTGTAAATAAAGAATATTGGGTCTATAAACCTCAGCTGCAAAATACGGTTCCAAGAGACTATGTACAACAAAAGGAAAGAAAAAAGAATATATCAGAAGAGTAGATGGATGCATAAATGGAAATTGACCAGGACCGTGATCGCCCACACCGACTTGTGCTGCTGATAAAAAGGAGTGATGGTTCAGAGGCTACATAAAAAAAATAAATGAAGAAAAACAAAGCAATGACTTCTTAGGTCAGGGGGCACAAAGTATTTTACCTTAATGCAGAGAACGCATTAAAGTAAAAAAAAAGTCTGCCTTTAGAATCACTTTAACTCATTCTAATGACTCATTCCAAGATTCAATGACATGAGAAATGCGCTCTTCCTGGTGCTAACCTAAAGTGCTCTGGGAATCCAAAGGGGCTAGAAAATAGAAAATGAAACTGCAGGAGGAGGAGGGTACAATCAGAGAGAAAATACAAGCAAAGTAAAGGGGAATTCAAGGGACTTAAGTTTTGTATGACTATCACAAAAAAAAAGGTTTATAAAATCACAGCTTAAAAATGGAAAAACCTAAACTAAAATAGAACTGATACAACACCATTATAGTTTGATTACGCTTTCACTTTAGAGAAGAAAACAGATGTGTAAATGCCAGCAAAAGTTGGACAATCAAATTATTTTTACATTTGTCCAACTGAATGCTTATAAATTTGCCAAAGTAAATGACTGTACACGAGACAGCCTTTGCCATAGCTACCAACTGGACCCAGTGTGCACCCAGTTATCTAAACGAAGCAAGATTCAGCAGCAGAACAGAGATATTGGGGCGAGTTCTCCTTGACACAACAATAAATTGCTTTAGCCCTTGAACGTTACCAGGTTCTGACAATACAATTCACTAAATAGGGAAAGCAAAGGTATAGAGTTGCTCTGTGAAGCAAAGGCTAGTTGTATTTTGTTTCGAGAAAAATGGAGCAATTTATCTTTGGTCTAATTTAAAAAAAAAAAGGATGATCATGTTTACATGAAGGAGTTACAAATCCCTAAAGTGGTATAAGGCTTCATGTACATGAGCAGCTCCTAAACTCGAGTTTAGGAGCTTTTGGCATTTTTTGCCAAAGCTCCTAAACTCAACTCCATAAAAGCCTATGTGTCCATGTACACATAGGCTTTTAGCAGAGTTTAGGAGCTGCCGCGTTTAGGTGAGGTTAAACTTCCCTCTCCTGAACGCGGAAAAATCGTGTTCAAGATAGGAACGTTTTGACCGTCGACCGCCGGAAAACGCAAAACACAGCAAATCACGGTACCCCGCGGTTGCTGCGATTTGCGTTTTCCTGCGGCTGGCGATCAGGATTAGACTCATGTACATGGAGCCTTAAAGTCACATTTTTTTTTCCCCAATTCAAATTTTCAATTGTCCCCCAACTGTGCTGCCATATTCCCATTCTTTCTGTGCCCTGGAACCTATGAAGTCCTGTGTAAATCATTTTCAACATGCATGCCTCCGCTTTGTACAACTCTATGGGATTGATTAACTGAGGGCTCATGTACACTGCAGCTGCTAAACTGAAGTTTAGGAGCAGTTGTTAAGTTTTTTTGAGCAGCCCCTGAACTCTCCTTTATGTTTTCCTATGTGTTCATGTACACATAGTTGTTTACAGTAGTTTACAGGCAGTTGAGGTTACAGGCATTTTTTTTGAAAGCACAAAAATCGCATTCAAGAGTAGAGTTTACCAGCGTTTCAAACGCCAAATGCTTGTAACTGCATGTAAATGCTTGTAAACGTGTTTATAAGCGTTTGCATTTAGACACGTTTTGGGGCTGGTCCATATCCAGATGCTGTCCAGAGCCTTTTTTTCTTCACCAAAAATGCATGCACAGCGTTTTCCATCTATTCAAATGGACCTAGTACACCAGTGCAGTCGATTCCAGGTTTCGCGTGCAGAAAAAATAATAGAACGTGCTGCATTCTTTCTGCACAGAACTGTACTGGAAAACATCAAAACACAGCAAAAAGCACAAGGAGTGTAGTGTGCACTCCAGAATGCATTCGGAGGCATTACAGCACTATGTAGCTCCTCCCAGAGCGCCAAGCATGTTTCACAAGCCACTTTTGCTACAGTTGCAACACCCATCGGAAAGTAGTGCTCTCTCTGCTTCTGTTCTCTCTATTTCTCACAAAATATCTGAAATAGTTAATTATTTACTATTTTTCAGTGCATTCTGGGAATTTGAGAGGGTCTCCTGAGGTTATCTTCTAAAAACACTTCTAAACGCAAATGTGGCTAAACGTGGTAGTAAATGCAGCTAAACTGACATTTTTAACCTGCGTTTTCTAGCAGTCAGTTTCCAGCGTCCAGAAAAGTTTTTCAAACACTGTGTACATGAGCCCTGAGACTGCAAAATCTGGTGCAGCTGTGCATGGTAGCCAATCAGCTTCTAACTTCAGCTTGTCCAATAAAGCTTTGGCAATAAAACTTGGAAGCTGATTGGTTTCTATTAAGAGAGGCACCAGATTTTGCACTCTCCAGTTTTAGTGAATAAACCCCTATGTGTTGCTCTTCAGAGCTCGTATAGGGTATGGGGATATTTCAAAAGAATATTTTCTACTGTTGATGTACACCCATACACTACAGTGCGTCCAGAAAGTATTCACAGCGCTTAACTTTTGCCACATTTTGTTATGTTACAGCCTTATTCCAAAATGGATTAAAATAATTTTTTTCCTCAACATTCTACAAACAATACCCCATAATGACAACGTGAAAGAAGTTAGTTTTGAAATGTTTGCAATTTATTAAAAAAAAAAACAAACAAAAAAAAAAAAAACACATGTACATAAGTATTCACAGCCTTTGCCATGACACTCAAAGTTGAGCTCTGGTGCATCCTGTTCCCACTGATCATCCTTGAGATGTTTCCACAACTTGATTGGAGTCCACTTGTGGGAAATTCAGTTGATTGGACATGATTAGGAAAGGCATAAACCTGTCTATATAAGGTCCCACAGTTAACTGCATGTCAGAGCACAAACCAAGCCATGAAGTACAAGGAATTGTCCGTAGAACTCTGATACAGGATTGTATCAAGGCACAGATCTGGGGAAGGGGACAGAAAAATTTCTGCAGTACTGAAGGTCCCAATGAGCACAGTGGCCTCCATCATCTGTAAATGGAATTAGTATGGAACCACCAGGAATCTTTCTAGAGCAGGCCACATGGCCAAAATGAGCGATCGAGCGAAAAGGGCCTTAGCCAGGGAGGTAACCGAGCACCCGATGGTCACTCTGAAAGAGCTCCAGCGCTTCTCTGTGGAGAGAGGAGAACCAGAAGAACAACCATCTCTGCAGCACTCCACCAATCAGGCCTGTATGGTAGAGTGGCCAGGCAGAAGCCACTCCTCAGTAAAAGGCAAATGGTAGCCCATCGGGAGTTTGCCAAAAGGCACCTGAGGGATTCTCAGACCATGAGAAACAAAACTCTCTGGTCTGATGAAACAAAGATTGAACTCTTTGGCCTGAATGCCAAGCGTCATGTCTGGAGGAAACCAGGCACCGCTCACCACCTGGCCAATACCATACCTACAGTGAAGCATGGTGGTGGCAGCATTATGCTGTGTGGATGTTTTTCAGTGGCAGAAACTGGGAGACTAGTCAGGATCGAAGGAAAGATGAACACAGCAATGTACATAGACATCCTTGATGAAAACCTGTTCCAGAGCGCTCTGGATCCTAGACTGGGGCGACAGTTCATCTTTCAACAGGACAACAACCCTAAGCACACAGCCCACATAACAAAAGAGTGGCTATGGGCCAATTCTGGGAATGTCCTGGAGTGGCCCAGCCAGAGCACAGATTTGAATTCAATTGAACATCTCTGGAGAGATCTGAAAATGGCTGTGCACAGATGCTCCCCATCAAACTCAAAACGACTTGAGGCTGTAATTGGCGCTAAAGGTGCTTCAACAAAGTATTGAGCAAAGGCTGTGAATACTTATGTACATGTGGTTTTTTTTTGTTTATTTTTAAAAATTTGCAAAAATTTAAAAACTAACTTCTTTCACGTTGTCATTATGGGGTATTGTTTGTAGAATGTTGAGGGAAAAAATGAATTTAAGGCTGTAACATAAACAAAATGTGGCAAAAGTTAAGCGCTGTGAATACTTTCTGGATGCACTGTATAGGAGTGTTTATGCGAGAACTTGCGTTACAGCCATGCACAGTCATTCATGTCTATGTAAGTGTGTATACAGCACCTTAGCTTCCCAGGAGGGAGAAATAAACTGGCATTAATAATGCATTACCTCAGGTGCCCTCGATGTGTCTTGATTTTGCAGCACTTCTTTCTTGACCTCTCTTATCTTTTTTGTATTCGTTCACAATTTTATTTTTTTTTCTCTTCACATATTTATTGAGGAATTTATATTAAAATGTTTTTGCTCACTTCATTTTTACTTAGATATTTTTAACTCGTTGGTGCAGACAGTGCACAAATATGTGGCCTCTCAGCAGCTGGGCCTTGACGCAGAGAGGCCGCAAATTGGCACAGTTACCGGCTGTTCGCAGAAAGCTTTCGAAACTGTGACCGCTGTGACAGCCAATATGACCCTATACCCCAGCGTCAGAAACCCATTAAAGGGTTATCCATTCTGGAGCAGTATTATTTAGTCTATATATTTCTCTGGTACCAAAGAAATTTTATTGAATAAATCAACAGATTATAGGAACGTATGTGATAGATAATAGCACAATCGTTCAAAAGAAAAAAAAACCTATGTAGTTTCATAGGAACAAATATGACCCACACAGGGGTCATTTTAACAGAAGCTTGATGTACGGTCATCTACAGTAAAAACTTGAACCTACACCTATCACATACCAAGCAGTATAGCAAAACCTGATAATCTACAGTAAGTAACCACTGTAGAGTGCCGAGATATCTCCCATCAATGACTCACCCTAGGGGAGGAAAAAAAAGAAAAAAAGGGGGGGGGGGGGGTGAGGGTCAATTCCATAATCCTTAGAAGGAATTAAGAAGGATGGGGAAGTTTGACGTACAATGACACCAAACAGTGGCCTCAGCGGCCCTAGTAATTAAACCAGTCAAGAGAAGACAGAAAAAGTAAAGAGTAAAGAATAGCCAGCGAAAAGCGGAGGAAGATGAGAAGAGGGAGATACCATCAGCTTGGAAGGAGACAAGGATGAAATGGAGAAGAAGGGGTAGAGGGGAGAGGTAGGGGGATACAGACTAAGAGAATAAAAGGAGTTCACCAATGAGGGTTGTATGTTAGAGATTGGTCAATCTCATGGTGAAGCGGGAGACTGGATGATGGACCACCCAGGGTTGCCAGACAGAAAGAAACTTGTCATGGTTATCTTCCAACACCGCTGTTAGTTTTTCTTTGACAAAGAAATCCTGAATTCTAGACTTGACTTCCTCAAATTGAAGAGTAGGGATTTCCAAGAATGTGCTATAGTTTGCTTAGTAGCCATGAAAAAAAAAAACTAATCAGCGTTCGAGTTTTACGAGGTACATCACGGAGGGGTTTAAGAAGCAATGCTTCAGTGGGGTCTTTCTTGAGGTTGATATGCGTGACAGAGTAAATAAGGTAATAGGCTCTGGTCCTTAGTCGATGAGCTACCGGACAGGTCCACCATATATGGAGCATCGCTCCATCCGCGTTATAACCACTGAAACAAAGTTGGTTATATCCCGATACATATTTAGCGATTCTGGCCGGTATAAAGTACCATCTGGATAAGACCTTATATGAGTTTTCCAACACCTGTATGTTGCGGGAACAACCTAGAAACCACTTTCCATATGGGCACCCAATCTTCAGTGGAAAATGTTTCCTGAAGCTCTCTACCCCATTGAATACAGTAAGTATGTAGGGGCTCTGCTATATGATTTTGGATTGATAAATAAATACAATAAATCGAGAGAGCGCCCTTGGTTGACGCTGACACCTAGCAAAGTGATTTGAAACCTGTTAAGGTTCTGGGGGAATCCTGCTTGTGGACAAGAGGTTCAATAAAGCGGTGTAACTGTAGGTATCTAAAGACCTCAGAGGGTGGGATATTGTGACTTTTGCGAAGTTGCGTGAACATGCTTAAACCCCGGATCATTAGCAGTGAGTAGACTGTCGTAAAACCATGAGTTATCCACCAATGGAAGGCCCTCTTCTCCGATTCGCCTTGGGGAAATAACGGGCAATCAAATAATTGAAGAAGAGGTAGATGAGGAGACAATAAGCCTGCAGAATATTTACATGAGTCCCAAATTCGTAAGGAATGGGCCAGGATCGGATTTAATGTTTTAGGTCTGGAAGATGGAGGAAGCCAGAGCAAAGAGGAAGGCAAGACAGGGTGTATATTCAAAATATCTATCAATGCCCACAAGGGCAAATCTTTTCCAGAGAAAAGTTGGGTAAGGGGAGTGATCTGGGCTGTTATATAATAGTGGTGAATGTTGGGGAGTCCAAGGCCGCCTCGAATTCGCAGGTGATACAGCAAGTGTCTGGACAAGCGAGGTCTTCCCGAAGCCCAGACAAACTGCAGGATTTGATGTTGTAGAATATGTAGTATGTGAGATGGAATATGGATGGGAAGTACTCAAAGAGTATAAAGCAGTTCGGAAAGATATGTCATTTTCATTGGCTCTGCCAAACCAAGACAAGGTCATAGTTTGCCAAGATGAGATTAATTTGTTTAGGTGGCGAACTAAGGGTGGAATGTTTGCTTGGTATAACGAATCATAAGAGGGCGTGAGTATTATGCCTAGATAGGAAAATGTAGATGTCCATTGGAACAGGAATTGCATTTGAAGGTGCGTTTGGGTCGACAGGGGGAGAGATATGTTCATAGCCACTGATTTAGTTGGGTTAACGTGTAGACCTTAAAGATGTGCAAAGCAGGCAAGAAGTGCCATGAGACTGGGGAGAGAAACACATGGGGAGGAGAGATATAATAGAATGTCATCTGTGAAAAGTGCAACTTTGTGATGTAGTCCTGCCAACTCGAGGCCCTTGATGTCTGGGTGAAGCCATATGCAAACAGCGAGAGGCTCCAGGGCCATAATGAAGGAGAGGGGGAAGGGGACAGCCCTGATGCGTACCCCCTCGTATCTGAAATTGGGAAGATCCGAACCCATGATATTGGATCTTGGCCAAGGGAACACTGCAAAGCTTGTAGATCCATTGCAGGCATTCCTCCCCTAAACCCCATCGTTTTAAGGCCATATGTAGATAGGTCCAAGAAAGGTTATCGAAGGCCTTAGACATTTCATGAGACAGGAACATAAGGTCACGTGAGCGTGTTCGCGCAAAGTGACTAAGTAAGATAGAACGCCGTACATTGTCAGCAGCCTAGGCACTAAGCCTACTTGGTCTTTATCAATTAGAGGGGAAAATGTGTTATTCCATCTAGTAGCTAGAGTTTTGGTTAACATTTTAACGGCCACATTCAACAAAGAGATGGGACGGTAGTTTGACCAGGATTGATGATCTTTCCCCGGTTTGGGGATCATCAATATATGGGCTTTCAACATCTCAGAGGTCAGTTGCTCATCCTTTTTAAGCTGATTGAATATGTGGGTTAAGATAAGAACTATGATATCACTAAACTTCTTGTAGAAGAGAGCTGTGAAACCATCCGGGCCAGTGCGCTTGTGTACCTTCAGGGATTTGATTGCTTGTCTAAGTTCATCTTGCGTGATATCTGCCCTTAGCATATCTTTTTGGGCATCTGTTATATTTGGTAGAGGGGTATCACAAAGGAAAGCCGCAATGGCATCTGTCAGAACATCTTTCGCGCCTGCATTTAGTTTCAATAGGTGGTGAGAAAATTCATCCACTATCTGCATCGGGTTAGAAGTTCTCAAACATCGTCTCGTTTTCAAGGTATAGTGGTGTTGCTTGGGAGCAAACGAGCGCAGTTTGTTAGCTAGCATAGTCCCTATTTTGTTTACATTCGCATAAAATTTCTGTTGTGACCAATGCATATGGCGTTCTGCCTCATTTGTTAAACACAGGTTGAGGTCAGGCACTTTCTGCCTTAGTATAACCATCGGGCTCTATTTAAAGAGTAACGTAGATGGCCTTTTCAAGTTCTCTTTCTAAGGACAATCTGTGTTGATCACGTTCTTTTCGCCGTCTAGAGGCTAGTTGTATAATGTGGCCATAGATGACTGCCTTGTAAGCCTCCTAGGTAGTGGTAATGGTTGATGTCATTGACCACTGGGGAAGTCTATATATTTTTCGCCAGTTGGCCACTGTGGACAAACCATAGATATATGGTGAGTGTAATATATTAATACAGGTAGATTTCAGTTTTTGTTATCTAAGATTTGCATCTTCTGATTAATAAAACTGGATTTAATACCGATGGAGTTCTTCTAAATGGAAGTTTTTAGTTTTTATGTTCCCTTATTTGCACTGTAGAAGTCAAAGTATAACTAAAGTCAAAACTTTTTTTTTAATTTTGGACAGAGTGGAGATGGATTAGAATACTTGTTAAAGTGGTAGTAAACTGCCACAAAAATAACAAAAAATCAGGCTGCCTGCAGGTTTAAGTCATGAAGTACTAGTATGCACTGCATACTAGCACAGTATGACAGACTTACATGCATGCAGAGCCCTCCAGTGCAGCACTGTCATGGCTCCCTGGCGCTTCTATCTTCACCTGGTCTTCCTTCTGGGTTTGCTAGCACCAGCTGATGAATGGCTGGGGTAACTATGACATCACTCCCATGCATGCACGCAGGAGCCCTGGCCCGGAGCACTGAAGATACGGCACGGGTATGCCATCCCGTCAGAGCACATGCAACGGTGACGTCACCGGTTTAATCCTTTGTGAATATCTCCTAAACGGTGCAAGTTTAGGAGATATTCACTGTACCTCCAGGTGAGTCTTATTATAGGCTTACTTGTAGGTACAATTAAAAAGTAAACTTTACTTCCACTTTAAGTTTTTATTTCTACCTCTGTCCTTGTTAGGGAGATTCACCTTCTCTATTTAACCTGTTTACCATTACCATTGAAAGTACCAAAAAAATTCAAAATTTTGTGTTTTCCCCTGAACAGTAATAGAGGGGAAATCTTCCATTCGGGACACCAGTTTTATGACCTGGAGGGCCCAAGAGACTCCCTTAATTTGGAACGGTTTTCTCTTACTCCCTGTTTTGGCTATGGGACAGGAAATGAAGGGAATCTATCCAATGGCACACAGGCGCCAAAAAAAAAAAAAAAATCTGACAGGTGTTATAGCGATCCCTTGCTCTATCCAAAATGAAAAAAAAAAAAAAAAAAGGTTTTGCCTATAGTTCTACTTTACTTTTTCTTTCTTCTTGGTTCCCATTTGTTTCAACTATGGTATTGGCTATGACATGCTGCAAATAAATTTTCCACTCATTTCATGCATATGATTTTGGTGTTAAAGGCATGGGGACACCCCATACATTCTGTTTCCTGCACAGCAAAGATCACAGAATTAAAAATAACTTTTTGGAGGGCTTTAGATATACCTATTTCTTAGTGGAGTTTATTTTAAACTTCCACTCTTGTGGGAGAAAAAAAAAAGCAAATAAAACATAATTGTAATTGAATGCTATTAAAAATTAGCTTCCTTTTCAATTGGCAGCTCTGTAATTTTCTGCAAAATGCAATATGGCAAACCTGGAGGTGTTCAGTACACAGATGGTATACAGATGCCACGCCCCCCCCCAAAAGGAATATAATTGCCTGTCTGATTTTCCTACAAGCCTGCACTAAAGGTACATGTCAGATTTTGGCATCCTCTGCAACACAAATTTCTTTCTTGGTGAGATACTCCCAAAGGGAAATTACATCTACAGGGATTCAAACCCTGCCATTTCGTATTAGAAACTTGTAAGTGCAGCAGCTGATTTATAAAGTCACTCCCTTTCACAATCAGTTTGCACATGGACACAGACAAACAGCTATTTTTTTAGAATAACAAAAGGTAGGAATCTACAGCAAAGTTTGCTAAAATCCCTGCAAAGTACATTGATCACCCACAGGGGAATTTTTTTTTCTCAACAAAAGTGGAGTTACTCTTTTGAATAATAATTTACTACACGTTTTAACATAAGAATTGGTATTTCTACAGTCAGGCCTGCCAGATAACTATTAAGGAGGGCAGCAACACTGAATTAAATAATAGCATTACTAAGCTAAGCTGTTAACAGACATCAATAGTTTGTGTGTGAATGAAGGCTGATGATTTCATCCTAGGCAGCAGTTCCACATACAAACAAAGCAAGCACAGTACTCACATCTTGCCAAAAGTTGGTGAGAAACCACACACCCATAAAGGAAAAGTACTCAGTGAACATCTGCCGGGGAAACAAGTCATTTCACTGGTTTTAAATGGTGATTATATGGTCTAAAAAGCACACTGTGAAAACCAAATTTTAAGTGCTTTATTTACATGGCTAGCCAATAATTATCAACCTAAGAAAGATACAATTAAGATTCTCTTTTTAGAAATTACGTATGTTTTCTCAAAGCTATGCAGCATATTGTTTCCTATGGAGGTCACTGTAGAGGGGCAATCTAACAAACCCATGTAGGAACATAACATTATTATGTACCATAGTGTTATAAACCCCGATTCATCCACGTTACCCAAAATGTTTTCTATATCTCGAAGCAGCAGAGCAAACATCAGCAATACTTCATTTAATCAGACCTGTGAACCTGAAGGTGTCTAAAAACCTTATTTTATGTGGTCGTAGAGAACCAGAGACATGTTAAGTGCATTATTATCTATGGCAGGCCCTCAATCCCTTCTAATTCTTGCCATAAACTTGACATATCAACAATATCAAGGACTTTTAACAAAACCAAAAACATCTGAAACAATCTACCACCAATGGTTTCTATTGAAGCCAACAAACAATCTAGGTGGTAATTTGCCTTCATTCATTTGGCAATTTCTGCAAGTGAATGCTGCTTAAGATTGAAGCTATACCACCACTATATCAAAGACTTGCAGTCCATCATATAGGAAGACAGATGGTTACCGTTATGAAAGAACACCAGATTAAAAATAATACCAAAATTATATCATTTATGAAGGGAAAACCTGCAAAGTTAACAAGCCTTGAGGTCTGCCATTGAGAAACAATGATTTAGAGCCCAACTCACAAGGTACAAAATCCAATATTTGCCAAGAAGACGACAGCAGATTATATTGCCTATAAAATTCTGCAAACCTGTTACTTTTAATTTATAAACATGTTTTCTGAAGAACCTTTACATTTTTATTAAGAGTTGTCTTCATAAAGGCGATCCCTGAAAACACATCTCTTCAGGGAGGCCTATCCTGCTTCTACCTAATAAACTGTACTTTTACTTTCTCCATCAGCTCATCCTTCACAGTTATTAGCTTTTGTATCACTTCACCCGTCCTTCTAGATTGTAAGGTCTCTTGAGCAGGGCCCTCAGAACCCTCTTGTATTGAATTGTATTGTAACTGTGCTGAATCCTTTTATTGTGTAAAGAACTGAGCAAATTGTTAGCACAATAAAAATCCTGTATTATAAAATTAAAATTGTTTAATCTCATGAGAAAAGCTCTGCTGACTCCCAACAACCGCTGAACAAGCAAAAATGCATTTTTTATTTTCCTTGCATGTGATTGGGTATTCTTTGCTAACTGAAGATTCACCTTATTTACTAAGCTCTGGAGCAACTGCGCTTACAAAGCACACAAACTAACCCAACTATCTCAATAATAATAATGAATGTCTCCATGCAACACACATTAATTTGGGTCCTTCTTTTTTTTATCAGTTTTAGGTTTGCTATAAAGCCAGCCATAGATTTATAAAATCTCAGACAGTTCAGCAAGGATCGGCCAAGATTCAATCTATCGATGGGCAGGCTGATTGTACCCAAGTCAATCCATCCATTGTCTTGGGTACAACCAGCATGTTGGATTTTTTAGCACGTGATTACTGCCAGTGGCTATAGCAGCTATCAGTAATCATTGTGCTCTCCCAGTAGGAGACCCGTGATTGCAGGAAAGAAAATCGCATAATTTATGGCCTGCCTAAGAGATTACATGACCAAAGCTGGCTGTAAACAATAGTTGACTATAACTGACAGACATAGTTCCAGGCAAATTAAAAGTAGGCAAAACTCTAAATCCAAGAAGCATAGCAGTTGTGATAAAAATGTGTACATAGGAGGAACATATCTGTGGTGATTAAAAAAAAAAGCTAAATGAAAATAAGGCTTCATGCACACTAGGAGCTTAAAAAACTATGGGAAAAAAATGCTGATTAAAAAACGCTCTAAATTAGCACTTTGGCCGGCCTTTTTCAGTTTTTGTGTCAGCATTTTTCAGGTGTTTAGCAGTGAATAGTGGGTTGTTAAGGAGCGGACAGCCTCCAGTGTCCTTAACAACCGATGACTCATCAGCTGTCAGTGGAATTCCCCACTAACAGCTAAATGTGAACAAAAGAATGCCGGCATTTAAAAAAAAAAAAAAAAAAACTGTGTACGGGGCCCCCCCCCCCCAATTCTTGCTAAAGGGGGTTTCCATATTCCGATAAGTCCCCCCACCTAGAGATCCCCACAACCACTAACCAGGGTTGTGGGGAAGATGTCCTTGTCCCCATCAACATGGTGTTTTGAGGGGGATCCCCCCGTCCCAAAGAACCTCCCCCCAATGTTGAGGGCGAGTGGTCTGGTATTGTTCAGGGGGTGGTCGCTTTCCTGGCATTCCAGGTTGCATTTTAGGATAAAGGTCTGATATGGATTTAGGGAGGGACCCCACGTCTTTTTTTTTTCACTTTTGCGTGGGGTTCCCCATTAAATCCATACAAGTTTCCCTCAAAACCAGTACCTAATCCGAAGGGGCTGGTATAGATTGGGGGTGGGGCCCCCATACAGTTTGTTTGTTGTTTTTTTTTACTATTAAAATGCCAGCATTCTTTTTGTTTACATTCAGCTGATGAGTGATCAGTTGTTAACGCAGCAGTTGTCTCGGAGGCCGTCCGCTCCTTAACATCCTGCTACTTAGCAGCAGTTAGGAGCCTGTAGGAGTGTTTAGCTTTTTTTTCGCTGCCAGAAAATTGCTCTCAAAAATGCAAACCAGAGTTTTTTTTTCTGCTCCTAAATGCTGAGCTTAGCCTCTTGGCACCAGCCGAACGCAAATGTGCGGCCTCCCGGTGTCTGTGCCTAGACGCTGAGCGGTCGCACATTTGTGTTCTATTAAAAAAAAAAAAAAAAAAAAAAAAGGTGCTGATAGCACGCGCCCTGCACGCTCCCAGCACACACTTTTGGTACTCACGGAAAGGTCCCGATCTCCTCTTTCGATCGGAATCTTTCCCGATCATGTGACCGCTGTGACAACGAATCATGGCGGTCACATGACCCTAAAACTCCGCCCTGCCTCCCTGCTTCTGGAACCCTTAAAGGGCCGGGAGGCGCCGGTGCCAAGGGGTTAAAAATGCCTCTAGACTACAAAGTGTGCATGGACACATAAGTTAACATTTTTTGCTTCTAAAGAGAGAAAAAAAAAAACCTCTAAAAGCTGCTGCTAGGAACGTTTCTTGTAAAATAGTGGCCATGGAGCCTAAAAGTTGCATAAAAGTCTACAATTTTAACAATTTTTACAACAGCACAAAAAAAATAAAAGCATGTACAATAAAAGAAAATAACAGGAAATAATAATTCCTATCTGCCAAGAGAATCCCTATTTTTACAACATTATTCAGCAGTCAATCATCTTCAGTAGTGAGAAACAAATGTCTACAATTAGAACTGCAGAGAAACAGAAGATTGGCACTCAGCTGCCTATACTAACAGGAGACTCCTCGTTCAGGAGATCTGTGATACACTTCTCTGGGTAATTTATGCTAATCTTTTAAACATTACAGAGATTATCTTCGGATCCACAAATCCATTTAGGTCTAAGTGTAGGATACACAGTGCCAGCTAAGCCACAGGACTTTCTTCAGCCTGGATAATATTTCAATGCTGCTCAGATAAAGCATAGCAGTCCCCCAAACTTTAGGCATACAGTGCATATAAAAAGTCTACACGCCTCTGTTAAAATGTCAGGTTTCTGTGATGTAAAAAAATGAGACAAAGATAAATCACTTCAGAACTTTTTCCACCTTTAATGTGACCTATAAACTGTACAACACAAGTGAAAAACAAACTGAAATCTTTTTTTTTTTTAGGGGGGGATAAACATGAAAAACTAAAATAATGTGGTTGCAGAAGTGTGCACACCCTCTTATAACTGGGGATGTAGCTGTGTTCAGAATTACGCAATCACATTCACAATCATGTTAAATAGGAGTCAGTACACACCTGCCATCATTTAAAGTGCCTGATTAACCCCAAACAAAAGTTCAGCTGTTCTAGTAGGTCTTTCCTGACATTATCTTAATCACATCCTAGAGCAAACCCCATGGTCCACAGAGAGCTTCCAAAGCATCAGCATTTCTCATTGTTAAAAGCTATCAGTCAGGAGAAGGGTACAAAAGAACTTCCAAGGCATTAGATATACCATGAACACAGTGAAGACAGTTATCAAGTGGAGGAAATATGCCACAACAGTGACATTACCAAGAACTGGATGTCCCTCCAAAATTGATGAAAAGACGGGAAGAAAACTGGTCTGGGAGGCTGCCAAGAGGCCTACAGCAACATTAAAGGAGCTGAAGAATATCTGGCAAGTACTGGCTGTGTGGTACATGTGACAACAATCTCCCGTATTCTTCATATGTCTGGTCTATGGGGTAGACTGGCAAGACAGAAGTAAGACGAAGAAAAACATCCAAGCCCGGATACATTTTGCAAAAACACATCTGAATTATCCCAAAAGCATGTGGGAAAATGTGTTATTGTCTGATGAAACCAAGGTTGAACTTTCTGGCCATAATTCCAAAAGATATGTGATATGTTTGGCGCAAAAACAACACTGCACATCACCAAAAGAACACCGTACCCACAGTGAAGCATGGTGGTGGCAGCATCATGCTTTGGGGCTGTTTTTCTTCAGCTGGAACTGGGGCCTTAGTCAAGGTAGATGGAATTATGAACAGTTCCAAATACCAGTCAATATTGGCACAAAACCTTCAGGCTTCTGCTAGAAAGCTAAACATGAAGAACTTCATCTTTCAGCATGACAACGACCCAAAGCATACATCCAAATCAACAAAGGAATGGCTTCACCTGAAGAAGATAAAAGTTTTGGAATGGCTCAGCCAGAGCCCAGACCTGAATCCGATCAAAAATCTGTGGGGTGATCTAAAGAGGACTGTGTACAGGGGATGCCCTCGCAATCTGACAGATTTGGAGTGTTTCTGCAAGCAAGGAAGAGTGGGCAAATATTGCCAAATCAAGATGCTCCATGCTGATAGACTCATACCCAAAAAGACTGAGTGCTGTAATAAAATCAAAAGGTGCTTCAACAAAGGATTAGTTTAAGGGTGTGCACACTTATGCAACCATATTATTTTAGTTTTTTATTTTTACTTCCCTCCACCTAAAAGATTTCAGTTTGTTTCTCAACTGAGTTGTACAGTTTGTAGGTTACATTAAGGGCTCGTTCACACTTGACTAATGCTTCAGTGTGAACAGCACTGTGTGCTGCCATGTGTAGAATTTTTATAGGCATTTGAAAAGCGTTAAAAAGCGTTTACATCACAGAAACCTGACATTTTAACAGGTGTAAAGAAATGTGTGTAGACTTTTTATATCCACTGTACATAGCCATTAGAGAGGGCATACCAAAAAAAACATACTTGGAGCGTCTTAAACCTTAATTCACTGCCTGACCCTGAACATCTCATGTGTGCTTATGAGCTTTTGAAACACTTTACAAATGTAATGTACATTTATGAATGTCTTATGAACTGTACCTTACTCCATCCACCGATAAAGACAATAAACAATAACTTTGGATGCTTTTAGTGCAACTTCACTCTCTCAATCAACATTGACTATTTTTAATCCTTACACTGCTAGCATTATTAAATAGATAAGAAAATATATCATATTTAATTGTTTTACACTTTTTTTTTACATTTCAGTTGCTTCCTGGTTTCCATGCCTAGGCAAATGATGTCACACATCCCAGGAGCCTTCAAAGAGGGGTGGGAGGGTTCTCAGCTCAGCCAGTGCCTGAGCTAAGGGCAGATGGATTTCAGATAGTAAATGCTACATGAATCATCTGCTTTTACTCAAGATGGCCACTGACGAAAATATCAGGGATGGTTTTCAAAATGAATTCTCAGCAAAATAAAGCATGGAGACATGGATGGATGGGTGAGCTTGATTTGAATATTAACAATTAATTAAATAGCATTTTTGGTTTGTGGTGTTCAGATGCAGAGCTGTTCCACTTTATTCTTCTACATAGACGAATTAAAGATCAGCTCCGTTCATATGAATTTAGCCACCATGTATATTTGTGGATGTCTAAATTAATCTTTCCTGGGTAGTAGTTTGCCTGGGACAATTATTAGTCTCTCATTTGGCTTCTCCTGTGTTGGAATTGCTACAGTATCCTGCTTTCACCACTAGGTGTCACTGACCCTTGGAGCCATAGTTATAGAACAGAAGTAAATCTTGTCCCTTCTGGCTCTCGCTAGTACTTTTCTGCAGTGATGTATGCTGGGAGAAGTTCTAGAAGTTTGGGGAGTGGCCTGCTGAGAGTCTTTTTTCCGCAGGCTTCATCTTGGGGAGGATGTTTGTGCTGTGTAGGCCTAGGTCCTATGAAGCCTAGGACAAGATGGTCTGAGCTGCCCTGACTGGTAGAAGAGTGTTTGCTTTAGAGGTAGAAGAGTCCAATAGATGCCTGCTAGAGCAGCATTGGTTGCTGCCTGCCGAGAATCCTGGCAATTCTTTAGCCTGATGAATTTTGCCTGCTGCAGGGGGACCGGTACTACTTTGGAGTAATAGAGTCTGGAAGCCTGGTTGCTACTTGAGACCTAACCCTAGCTCAAGTACAATATTCCAAGCACACACGTTCCTGAAAGTGGCTGTAAATGTAAATGGGTGCTGCAATGACCAACCGCTGGAAACAGAAGATATCCAAAGTGAGAAGTACGTCACCAGCACACCAAAGATCTCCAGAATAGGTCCAAAACTTTATTCAGCGATCACATCATAGTAACAGAAACAACATTTGCAGAGCTATGCAGGACCCCTTCATCAGGAATGTGATTAACCCCTAGCCCTCTCTCCCTGTGGGTCAGAGTAATAAAACTACGAGAAGACTAAAGTGACCGGCTCCATTTGTTGTCATGTGACGCTATCCACTGAGGCCATGGATCCACCCTAAAATAAATGCATTAGAAATAGAATGATATTGTTTTGCAATGTTTAAAATCAAGTTAACAGAATTTTTACTGGGCAGTGTAAGGTTTCCTCTGAAAGAACATTCATTTATGGCCGGGCTCAGGGAACATGCATGTCCTTGTAGGCCATTTCTGAAGGGTCTAGTTGATGACTTGGCAAAGTGACCGGACATAAAACATTTTCCCATCCTATCACTATTATTTTACCACCAAAGACTCCAAAACCAAATTCATGTATGTTCACCCCAAATTAATGTAAACACTAGGATAGTGATCCTTCATATCCTGGCTTCTAGGAAAAACATTGTTGCAAAGATTGACTGCTTGGTTCCTTATTTCTCAACTAATTAAATTGAACTCTATTAGAGGTCAGCTGATAGATGATCTGGGACCTTCTTTCACTATTACAGCCATTAGGTAAAAATGTGCTAGGAGTAGCAGTAGAAATACCAGGTCATCTATACACTGAGAAATTGCAGACTCTGATTGGTTTGCTACAAATATTCAATTATTTGAACAAAATCATTTTTTTTTCAGAGCTACTAAGATAGCAGAATATGAAGGTGGGGGTCATGCATGTCCCTGGATCACCTGCTAAGTATCTCTACTCCAAATTACTGATCCTTCAAAAATCTGTCAGGACTGCATAATGATTACTTTTTACTGGGGTTCTCACATCTCAGTAAAGACCATTGGCAGATGAATTTTTGTCAGTCTTTAGAATTTCTATCAGGGTCAATGACACAGAGAAATGAGGGGAACGGGAGTCACCAAGATTGTAAAGCACATATGCCTCACTGAGGTTCTATCCTCTCTCCACTCAACTCCAATGTCTTTGTTGCTATGTCCCAAATTGAGAGATTTCCTCTCACATCCCACACAGTCCCTCTGACTCCCTGTCATCGAGAAAGGATGGGAGAGGAGGAAAACCTCACTCAATCCATAATAAAAAAAAAAAAAAACATATATACATAGAAAACCATCAAAAGAATATGTTAAATTAAAGTCTTGATTGAATGTCTACATTATGCATTGTTCCTAAAATACTATGGCTCTGGGCAAAAAAGAGCCTTAAAATTAGCCCTAGGTGATATAATATACAGGTAAAACTCGAAAAATTAGAATATTGTACAAAAGTTCATTTATTTTAGTAATGCAACTTAAAAGTTAAAAACTAATATATGAGATAGACTCATTACATGCAAAGCAAGATAGTTCGTGATTTGTCATAATTGTGATGATTATGGCTTACAGCTCATGAAAACCCCAAATCCACAATCTCAGAAATTTGAATATTGTGAAAGTGTCCCACTCTAATCAGCTAATTAAGCCATAACACCTGCAAAGGATTCCTGAGCCTTTAAATGGTCTCTCAGTCTGGTTCAGTAGGAATCACAATCATGGGAAAGACTGCTGACCTGACAGTTGTGCAGAAAACCATCATTGACACCCTCCATAAGGAGGGAAAGCCTCAAAAGGTAATTGCAAAAGAAGTTGGATGTTCCCAAAGTGCTGTATCAAAGCACATTAATAGAAAGTTATGTGGAAGGGAAAAGTGTGGAAGAAAAATGTGCACAAGCAGCAGGGATGACCGCAGCCTGGAGAGGATTGTCAGGAAATGGCCATTCAAAAGTTTTGGGGACTTTCACAAGGAGTGGACTGAGGCTGGAGTCAGTGCATCAAGAGCCACCACACACAGACGGATCCTGGACATGGGCTTCAAATGTCGTATTCCTCTTGTCAAGCCATTCCTGAACAACAAACAACGTCAGAAGCGTCTTACTTGGGTTAAAGAAAAACAGACTTGGTCTGTTGCTCAGTGATCCAAAGTCCTCTTTTCTGATGAGAGCAACGTTTGCATCTCATTTGGAAACCAAGGACCCAGAGTATGGAGGAAGAATGGAGAGGCACACACTGCAAGATGCTTGAAGTCCAGTGTGAAGTTTCCACAGTCTGTGTTGATTTGGGGAGCCATGTCATCTGCTGGTGTTGGTCCACTGTGCTTCATTAAGTCCAGGGTCAACGCAGCCGTCTACCAGGAGATTTTGGAGCACTTCATGCTTCCTTCCACAGACGAGCTTTATGGGGATGCTGACTTCATTTTCCAGCAGGACTTGGCACCTGCCCACACTGCCAAAAGCACCAAAACCTGGTTCAATGACTGTGGGATTACTGTGCTTGATTGGCCAGCAAACTCGCCTGACCTGAACCCCATAGAGAATCTATGGGGTATTACCAAGAGAAAGATGAGAAACATGAGACCGAACAATGCAGAAGAGCTGAAGGCCGCTATTGAAGCATCCTGGTCTTCCATAACACCTCAGCAGTGCCACAGGCTGATAGCTTCCATGCCACGCCGCATTGAGGCAGTAATTGCTGCAAAAGGGGCCCAAACCAAGTACTGAGTACATATGCATGCTTATACTTTTCAGAGGTCCGATATTGTTCTCTGTACAATCCTTGTTTTATTGATTGCATGTAATATTCTAATTTTCTGAGATTGTGGATTTGGGGTTTTCATGAGCTGTAAGCCATAATCATCACAATTATGACAAATCACGGCTTGAACTATCTTGCTTTGCATGTAATGAGTCTCATATATTAGTTTCACCTTTTAAGTTGCATTACTGAAATAAATGAACTTTTGTACGATATTCTAATTTTTCGAGTTTCACCTGTATATAAAAAAAAGCAGTAATTAAGTTACTTACTGTAATTCTTTGACTTTTCACATTCTATATTTCAGTGTCTGTTTGTTATATAATAAGCGTCTTTCTGTGCAGTCTCTGTGGATGACATCAGTGAGTGAACATTTCCCCTCATTGCTGCTGTTGCTCAGGAGGCCCCTGTTATGACTCGACCACAACATAGCCAGCTCAGGGCTCCCGTCTTCAATCTATTGTTTTATTTTAATAACTAAATAGTTTCCTTTGTAAAGGGCAAACCAGGAGGTTCATAATGATGTTTAGGAAATCGTAACATTTCCATCTGGCCTATAACCAACCAATGCATTTCTTTGTCTTCACATCAAGCAATTTGCTACTCACAGAAAGAGTGAATGATGCTTTTATTTACCATGGTACATTTAGAATTCCAAGGCACTGTTAATGATTTACAAGTATTATGCTTTTTTTTTAAAAAAAAACACTGAAAGACGCAAAAATAAATAATGTACATGCTGTAAAGGATAGACAACATATTTTACCAATTTATATAATATTATTTATTACAGGTACTTATATAGCGCCGTCAATTTATGCAGCACTTAACACACACAAACATATTTATTATTGTACATTCACATCAGTCCCTAACCCCCAAGGGGCCAACAATCTAAGGTCCCTAACTTACATTCATACATACACATACTAGGGCCAATCTAGACAGGATCCAATTAACCTACCAGCATGTCTTTGGAGTGTGGGAGGAAACCAGAGTACCCGAAGGAAACCCACGCAGGCACAGGGAGAACATACAAACTCCAGGCAGGTGGTGCCGTGGTTGGGATTCGA
This sequence comes from Staurois parvus, assembly GCF_062004578.1. NCBI lineage: Eukaryota > Metazoa > Chordata > Amphibia > Anura > Ranidae > Staurois > Staurois parvus. The sequence continues at coordinate 8,032,255 of NW_028318340.1, forward strand.
ACCAGCGACCCTAGTACTGCCAGGAAGAAGTGCTAACCATTTAGCCACTGTGCTGCCCATATAATACACAGCAATCTATGAAAGCAGACATTCAAGTATCCTTATGCCTTATTTTCTAACCCCCCTATATAAAATTACCAAATATGTTGATTGTATTAGTACATTTTGGAAGCATGGTGCTTAATACAATCATGTCAGAAGGTAAAAAAGTGACATTAGCAGTACCCTTTATATAAAAAAAACAAAAAAAAGTATTATGGGAAACTGGCTGCCAGATATAAGGACTACAGCTGATAAACTCACATTTAGGAGTTGTTCACGTTTTTTTCAGCAGCCCCTGAATTCTCCCTAATGTTTTCCTATGTGTCCATGTACACATCTTCGTTTACAGTCATCTACAGTCGTTTTTTTGAACGCAGAAAACTTGTGTTTTGCAGTCGATTTTATCATAATTTCAAACGCAAAACGCTTGTAAATGCAGCAAATCGCATTTGTAAGCATTTGCGTTTAAACATTTTTTTTAACTCTTCTATTTCCCAATGCTGTCCAGAGCCTTTTTTCATCATGAAAAATGCATACAAAGCGCTTTCAAGGTACTCAGATGGACAAAACACTGAAAACAGGATGTTCCCACCAAGCTTGTCACACATTGTAATGGCCAATTCACACCTCAGACCTCTCCCACCCTTGGAAACAAAAGATATGGTAATGACCATTCACACCTCAAATTCCTCAGGAAGACCCCCTGCCAGGTGACCTTAATGACTCACTCCACCAGACACCTTCCCACACTTGGAAACAAAAGAAATGTTAATGAGCAACTTCCACCTAAGCTAATCTCAACACATACTGCTGTCTTTGCTTCTACTCTCTGTATTTCCCTGAAACAGTCTGAAATAGTTAATAATTTACCACTTTTCAGTGCATTCTGAGCATTTGTGAGGTTCTCCTGTGCTTATCTTTAAAAAACGCTTCTAAACGTAAACGCACATAAATGCACACAAACGCATTATGAAAAAGCGGCTAAACAGGCGTTTTCCAGCAGTCAGTTTCCATTGTTTAGAAGTGCCCTGTGTACATGGGGCCTAAGGGCCAGGGTTGACAGGCTTTGGATTGTTTTGATGGCATCAGTTCGACACCAATTTGAGACACTTCTGAGATCATTCAGAATCCATTGACAGATACATTTGCTTGTTGACCTCCTTCTGACCTGCATTTGATCACGTATAAGCTAGCAAGAGCAAATGAGCCTTAGCTCACTTAAAAGGTGGGATGGAGCTTAACTTCAACCTTCCAAAGTGCAATTATAGTTCAACGCCAGAATGTAAAGAAAAAAAATTCTGGAATGTTAAATAAAATAACCTTTTGCAGTAGGCTAAATGTTTGTTAACTTTAGGTGTAGAGCGGGGCCGGCAACCCATCAATTGCGGTCTGCTATGACCGTGGACTGCGGGCAGATGACAGGCAGTCCGCCCAGCCTCCTCTGCTGATGCTGTCATCCTCAGTGCAAAATGGAGAGTGGAAGGCAGCACAGCTCAGGATGACACCGAGGATGTCAGCAGTGGAGGAGGCTGGGGGAAGACACTGTCAGTCCAAAGGTAGGATACTGCTTGGGACACTGCTATGGGAGGGAAGGGAGGAGGCAGAGGACATTGCTGGGGGGGAGGGGGCCAGGAAGTCACTGCTATGGGGCAAAAGGGGGGGGGGCAGAGGACACTACTGGGGGGAGGAGACGATGTGTGGAGGCCCCTCCCTCCCCCACCGGCAGTGTCCTCTTTCCCCCCTTCTCTCCCATGGACAGGTATTTTTCAAAAATCTGAATTCCCAACAAGTGGCTGGGAATTGGGATTTTTCTGCCCCCTTCAATCCCCAGCCACTTGCTGGGAACTCAGATTTTTAAAATACTTGCCTTCCGACGATCCCCTTCAGTGTCCTCCTGGAACAGCTGAAAGCTAGCATCTCCTCCTCACCATCTCACCAGCGCACAGCTGCCAGTGAAGGAAAATCCAGGGGATCGGTTCTAGTAAACGCCTCCACCGCTGCCCCTCCCGTCCTTGTTTCTACTTTTTTCTGCTGCCCAGCCCCTCCCCCATGTGCTCCCCTGGGCTGCTGACAAAAAAATAGTGAAAAATAATAAAATTGTATAAATAAAAACTACTGACACAATCCACTGCCCTACTGACTGACACCATCCACTGCTCTACTGACTGACATCAACCTCTGCCCTACTGACACCATCCCCTGCCCTACTGACTGACACTGTCCATTTTTAAGGTAGGCTAAGTTTGTATTTTTATGGTGACATTTGTATTATTATATTTTTCTACATTTTCCTTACTATTTAGTTATGCCTTGCTTATTTTTTTTTTTCTATAAATGGTACTTAAACCCCAGTGATCTTTGATCTCTTCCATGTTGCTCAGGTAGATCTCCACCTCTCAAAGGTTGCCTACCCCTGGTGTAGAGGAACAGGCTGTTTTACTTACCATAATACTTGACTCTGACATTCTTCTTTTTTCCATGACACTCCTGGCAATGGGCGGTCACTAAGCATCACCATGTACAATGCAGGACTACTAGCCCTGCACTGTATATGAGAAGGTAAGCATGCAACCGCAGGCTGGAGTACTATAGAGAAGAGAATATAAGCAATTGATCACACAGATTCAGGAAGCCTGCCAGTGTAGAGGAATATGTAATATACCTGATCATTTATTGCTCTATCCCTTGACACAAAGTATTAAATGCTCAGTGTTTTTTAAATATAATGCATTCTAAGCAATTACACAGTCCTTTTTTTTCTTTGTAAGTGTTCAAATGTTTGAGCACACTTTTACTCACTCACACTCACTACCACTTGCTTCAGATCCCTAAGCACAGCTTCCCCGAACTTCCAGTGGGCCCTGTGTACCTGGTCATAAGGATAGCAGCTGTCCATCTATTGGCTATAAGGGGAGGAAGAGGAGGGAGCAGGGGAGTCGCTTTCAGTGTTAAGGCTTCGGGCCCTGTGTTTTCATCAGTGCACCCAGCTCATGGCCTGAAGCACACACTCTAAAGTGGTTCCACATTCCCCTTAAAAGGGAAGGGAACTACTCCAAAAAGGGAGAACTTTCCCAGTGCTGGGTAGCCCATTGGAATCCAGAGGATAGGACAACTGCAATAATGAAAGCAGCTGCATATAGATCAATATGTTAACATTAGGAATTGAGGAAAAAAAAATTAAAGCTTTACAACGATTTTAATGAGCATTTAATCCCTGCTGTTTGGGAAAAAAATACCGTAAAGCACCCCTTGACAGTGCAAGGGTAATTTTTTTTTCTTGTGCCCAGATTTGGGTTTTATATGTTTATTAAAAAACATCCCTTTTTCCACATCTTGCTTGTCAACGCCTGCAGGTATAGCTTAACATCATTACCTTTTTCCTAAAACACGCCACAATTATGTAAGCGGGCACTATTGAAAATAATGTGATTTCCATTGTTGTGCAAAGCTGTGTGACAAAAGTTGCATCTGAAACTACATGAGTGTGAACAAGGCCTTAAAGTGGTTGTAAAGGCTCACGGTTTTTTACCTTTATGCATTCTATGCATGAAAGTAAAAAACATCCTGTGTACAGAAGCTCCCCTAGCCCCCTCAATACTTACCTGAGCCCCACTGCGATCCAGCGATGCGCATGACAGCCTCAGCTGTCCCGGGTCTCTGCTTCCGCATTGGCTGAGACAGCAAGTGGGAGCCATTGGCTACTGCTGCTGTCAAGCACAGCCAGTCAGCCAATGAGGAGAGAGGAGGTGGAGCCAAGCCACAGCTCCGTGTGTGAATGGACACATAGAGCAGTGGGTGCCCTCATAGCAAAGCTGCATGCTGTGGGGGCACCCGACAGGAGAGAGGGGCCAGGAGAACCTGTGGGGGACCCGAGAAGAGGAGGATCCAGGCTGCTCTGTGCAAATCCACTACACACAGTAGGAAAGTATAACTTTTGTTATTTTCCAAAAATAAACAATGAACCTTTAGAATCGCTTTAAAGTACATAGCGACTTCACCTGAATACATCTGCTCACACAATTTTATTTTAGAGATATTTATTACCATTCCAAATACACACACAAGCACAGGAATCTCGCACTAAACATAGACATTCAGAGCCGTCTTACAAACAAGATGGATTCATATGCTTTCTCTACAGTTAAAGCCCTGGACGCATCTGAGTACACAGATTTCCCATGATTCACATCACAAGTTACAACATTAAAACAAAAGATCAAAAATTATTTTTAGCAGAAGCTTAACCAAGATGAAAATTCTGCTCAATAAAGAATTGTTTTTGCACCTTTATCCAGTGTAGCTACTTCAGTGTACTACTGCAATAGGAAAAAAAACTAATCAACAAGGACCATATTGGTGCACAGGGGACACCCACACTGTCTGGTTAAAAACTATGAACTGGACAGGTGGCAACCCTATCTCCAATCCTTTATGGGAAAATATGCTCACAAAACCAATAAAAAGCCATTGTATGCGGTCACACTTCTTCCATATCATGCCATAGCTGGCAATGAAGGGGAAAGCCACAGAAACAGCAAGGCTTCCACTGACTTCCTATAATGTTAAAGCAAAGGTGACAACTCACATTGGTAGCCCTGCTAGGTTTACCAGCTCGGCCATTCAAAATGTGAACAAAAAAATTCCAACACTGGAGTTTTTATTTATAGCCTCCAAGGAAATGGTTGAAAAGTAGAAACCATTTAACTACACCTGTAAAGTCTGTAGCAGTAGGTGGAAGCCCATAAAACTGATATTTCCTTTCAGTGGTATATATCAATGGTCGCCAAACTGCGGCCCAGGGGCTAGATGAGGTCCTTTGCTTGCCTTTATCCAGCCCTTGGGGAGCTGTTCTTCCAGCTGATACCAATGAGGGGACACCATTCCTCCCAATGACACCATCATTAGGACACTATTCCTCCCACTGATACCAACAATGGGGCACTATTCCTCCCACTAAAATCAATTATGAGTCATCATTCCTCCCACTGACACCAATGATAAGGCACTATTTCTCCCACTGACACCAATGATGGGGCACTATTTCTCCCACTGACACCAATGAAGAGGCACTATTCCTCCCACTGACACCAATGATGGGGCACTATTCCTCCCACTGACACCAATGATGAGGCACTATTTCTCCCACTGAGACCAATGATGGGGCACTATTCCTCCCACTGATACCAATGATGAGGCACTATTTCTCCCACTGAGACCAATGATGGGGCACTATTCCTCCCAATAACACCAATGATGAGGCACTATTCCTCCCACTGACACCAATGATGGGGCCCTATTCCTCCCCACTGACACCAACAATGGGGCACTATTCCTCCCACTGACACCAATGATGGGGCACTATTCCTCCCACTGACACAAATGATGGGGCACTATTCCTCCCACTAACACCAATGATGAGGCACTATTCCTCTCACTGACACAAATGATGGGGCTCTATTCCTCCCACTGACACCAATGATGAGGCACTATTCCTCCCCACTGACACAAATGATGGGGCTCTATTCCTCTCACTGATAGCAACAATGGAGCACTATTCCTCCCATTAAACCAATGATGAAGCACTATTCCTCCCAATGACACCATAGAAGGGGCACTCTTCTTCCCACAATAGCCAATGATGGGGCACTGTTCCTCCCAATGAAAACCAATGATGGGGCACAGTTTGCTCCCAACTGATTTCAGGGCATCTTTTTCTACCACAGGTCAGAGTCTGCACCCTCCCCCCTTAAAAAAACAGTAAACCGGACCTTTGTTTAGAAAGTTTCCTGACCCCTGGTGTATATGAATAATACATATGCACAATTTATACAGTTAATTTTTAATTTCCTAAAAAAAGTGTAGAAAAACTCAAAATTGCAGTTTCATACTGCAAGGTGGGGCAGCTAAAAAATCTCCAATAACTATTTACCACCCATTATCTTCCTCTATGTCTGCACCAGCTCTTGATGTATCCTCATGAGCAATGCTCTACTTTAGGCCACAGTCACAGATCAATGCAACATGGTGCAGTGCGATTTTTGAAAAGGTGCATTTTTGGGTCGTAGACTTGAATGGGAATGCATGAAAAGTGCATATTCGTCTGCTCTAGTTGGTGTGTTTTTGGCAAGGTTTAGTGATCTCCTTCCACTACAAAAATGAAACATGAAAATGCATCAAACGTGCTTTAAAAATGCACTGATCAACCTATTTGCAGCAGCACTAGTGTAAACCTAGGCTTAAAGGACAAGTCTACAATTGTCACAAAAGTAGCCCAGCCCTACTCCCTAGCCGCCTTAATTAGTCTACGCTGGCGATCCCCTCCCCCCAGGTATACGGTTACCTCCTCAGACATCAGTCACTGTCGATATTGTCTACAGCTTGACCAGAAAAGAAAAAAAAAAGTGCCAAGCTGGCTGTACCTGTGCACGATCATCCCAAAGACATGAATGGGACATTGCTCCTGCAGTATGTGTATGTTCTATTCAAGTCTTTGAGACGTTAATGCACAGAAGCAGCCAGACCTGCACTAGATAGTTACCAGCCAAGCTATATTAAATGTGAGAGCCCGCTGTCAGGCTACTACTACTGGGCCAGGTAAGTGGGGACCTGCAGTAAAGGATTATCAGTTTACCCCAAAGAGTATGGAAACCTAACATACAAAATATACACTGCAGCTTACCAGCCTCTAGATGAGAGAGCTGCATTCGTTTTCAGCATAAACATCCTTATTTTTCCTGTGTAAACTACTAGTCCTATTGAACCACCATGTAATAGAGATGAATGGCAGGCATGTTCGAAGTTCAGCCTGGGTGGCAACCATGGCTCCTTCCATAGATACCATGTAGAAATTAGTGTAGCCACAAAAGGGAAAAGAATGGTGTTACTGGCTGGATAATCAGATGTAAATAAGGGGAACAATTGCTAAAAAAAAATTAAAATGAATGCAGCCACCACCTCTGGTAAGCTGCAACATATTACACTTTTGTTTTTGGATTTAGATACGCTTAAAAGGGTCCTTTTACACAGACGGTCCATTTTTTTTCCATCAGTTCAGTCACATTTTTAAAAAAAAAAAGGATCTATTTTTCATCAGTTTACATCAGTTATTACCTCAGTGTTTTACATCCACTACCAATTCAAAAATGGATGCAAAAATGGACCGTTTGTCCTTTTACATCCATTTTTTGTCCGTTCTTTTTTTTTTAACAGAACAAAAATAGGGCTTTGATCTGTTCCAAAAAACAGATGATCATCCATTTATATCCATATCTGTCAACATCTGTTTACATCCGTTTTTCCATAGAGATGCATTGATGTCCGCTTTTCATCCATCAGTGGATGGATGAAAAATGGACAAAACAGAAAGCCGGTTTGAAAGGGGCCTTATGCAGGCCATACACGGGTCGAAAATCGGCGGATTTTTTGAAGAAGAAAAAAAAAAACACAACGAAAAATTGGTTGTTCGGTCGGCCGATGTTACCATCAACGGTAAAAAAAAAAAAAAAAGATCGGCCGACAAAATCATAACGTTCACCCCATAACTTCAGTCCCTTGCAGGTCATGGCTCATGCGCGGATTTTTTATCGGTAAATCAATCAGCCGATTTACCCATCATTGCCGAGAAAATTGGCCGATCGTCAAAATCGGCTGCAAATTTTCCAACATGACCGGTACAAAAACTGTGCAAAAAACCCGAAAAACAGCTGACTAATTAACCCATTAACAGTGTGAAAATCGTCCGATTTTCGACCCGTCTATGGCCGGCATAAGGGTTATAGGGGTGGGGACTGGAGGAGTTTTTGTGACAATCATGCATACCCAGGTATGGTAACGATTCATTTTTATACAGGGTTTATTTTGATGATTAAACGGCAGAAAAACCCACACCGAAGATTAAATATCTGTTTCCAGAAGATATGTCCAGATTTGCAATAGAGTGTGGGAGGGTCCTATGATACTGATATACATGGTCTGTAGCTGTGTCACACTTCACATGGAAACCTCTGGACAGTGAATATATTCTAGATTACGGACTTGCACAGCATCTTTTTCATATATGCAAAAATATAAAACCAAGCAGTGGTTTGTTTTTTTACTAATTTCTTTGTTTTGTTTGGAGTTTGTTTGCCTCCTAAATCAATCCACAGCTGTGCCTGTCAAGGGACAGAACAAGTGTATAACTTTATTCATGGACCCACACAATCACCAATTTACAGCAACTGATTACACAACCAAGACTAGTGAGCATAATGGGGCCGCCATTATTACATCATGGTATGAATTAATGGCAAACAAAGACTATCGACTAAACACGTGTGGTTTCCATGACTATCCCATTGTGCATTATTCAGGAATCCTGGGACTATTACATTCTCAAGTACTGAAATCAGTCACATGCATTCAGGGAAAAAACAAAACAATGATATTGGTTCTTTAAAAGGAAAAACACTTTTTTTTCTATTTTTCCTTAAGATATGAATCTGAATGTTGTCATTTAATGTAAATAATCATATAAGGGTGTATGAACATAGACCTGAACTCAAACAGTGAAGATCCGCTGTGCTATATGGAACATCTAGAAATGGTAATTAGGCCCAAAAGGTAGGAATTGGAAACAACGTTTGTTAAAAAACCTAAAATCCCTGCAATGTACAGAGGGGAATGTTTTTTGTCAACAAAAGTGGAGTTACTCTTTAATCATAGTGGCTCAGTGGTTATCACTTCCGCCTGGCAGTACTAAGGTCGTCGGTTCGAATCCCAACCATGGCACCACCTGCATGGAGTTTGCATGTTCTCCCTGTACCTGTGTGGGTTTCCTCCAGATACTCCGGTTTCCTCCCACACTCCAAAAGACATGCTGGTAGGTGAATAGGCTCCTGTCTAAATTAGCCCTAGTATGTGTATGAATATAAGTTAGGGACCTTAGGTTGTACGCCCCTTGAGGGTTAGGGACTGATGTGAATACAATATATATGTAAAGTGCTGCGTAAATTGGTGGCGTTATATAAGTACCTGAAATAAATAATTAAATCTGTCTACAAACATAACACAGCAGCCAGGCCATTCATTTGAGGCTGGGAAGAGGGAAAGGGGCAGAATGGGCACCTGCTTTTTAGAACCCTTTCAGTGCCCTGTTCTCTAGCTGTCTGAAGGACTGGCATTGATGCTGCCATCACTCCTGTCATTCCGAATGGAGCATAGAGCAGGGGCAATGATAGCTGCTGGTGGGAGGATTCTACTCTGTTTCCATCCAACAGCAGTGTGAGATGGGGGGGGGGGGGGGAGCAGCAGGAAGACATCCATGCAGAAAACACAGACCCCTTCTTCTCTGTATAGGTACCTGCCAGAGAGTGAGGGCAGACAGCCCTTCTTCCTAACGCCCCGTGTCACATTTAGCAGGCAGTATCACTCACCAAACGTGACCCATTTACTGAATTAGGCCATGTCCCAACTGTGTACATTGCAGGAGGTGGTACAGGCGTTTAGGGGTTAAAACAGAAGGTCAGTAGGCAATATAACACCTACCCCATCCCTGTCATACACCCTCTGAAAAGCAATCCAACACTCCAGTCAGAATTAATTACTTACTAAACAGATTCTACATTTAGATTGAGAGAATTCCTGCCTTTGGGGCATATATCCAAGAACGTGTACGACCCTAAACATGAGTACTGCACAGTAGTGTCCAGGAGCAGCACATTTACGGCCAGTTCACACCACAAAAATACACTCCAGATGCATTCCCCATACGTTTTTGCTTACAGTTCACACCACACGCAGTTTCGGTGCAGTTTGCTATGTTCCAGAACAGTTCTGTGCAGAAAAAATGCAGCATGTTCTACATTTTTTTCTACACCAGAAACTGACTGGAATTGACTACACTGGTGTGAACTAGGGCCTTTGAAATATATGTAAAACACTGTGCATGCATTTTTTATGCAAAAAAAAATTAACTGGACTGCATCTGGTGTGAACTGGCCCTTAACCCTTTTGCTCCGGCGCCTCCTGGCCCTTTAAGAGTTTCAGAAGCTGGGAGGCAGAGCTGGGTTTTGGGGTCATGGAAACGCCGTCACATGATCGGAAAAGGTGCCGATCGCAAGGGGAAATCGGGACCTTTCCGTGCGTCACTAACATATGTGATGGGAGCTCACAGGGCGCGCACTCTCAGCACATATGTATTTTCAAATGGTACGCAAATATGCGGCTGCTCAGCGTCAAGGCCCAGATGTGGAGAGGCCGCATATTTGCGTGCGCTCGGCATCTAGGGGTTAAAGCAGGTTCACATGATAGAAACGCAGTCCATATGCGTTCCGGATGCGTTTTCGCATGTACATTTTTTACACATTTTTGTCATGTGCGTTTTTCATGCATTCCAGTTAATTTTTTCCCTCTCTATTTTTCTTCAATTTAAATAGGGACACGTGTGTTCCAGTGCGTTTTTGGTGCATTCCAGTGCATTTTTTTTATGCGTTTTACTGCGTTCCAGTAAAGTTGTGTCCAAGAGTAATGCAGAATGTTCTACTTTTTTTTCTGTAACCGGAACACACTGGAACTGCAAGCACTGATATGAACTATGACATCGACAACCATATAACCTACTTTTTGTGCGTTTTGGATGCAGAAGTAAAGCCCACTGAAATGCATGTAGTGTGAACTGCCTCATAGGCTTATCAAAGATTCTGACAGGCTGCTGGCAGTGGATCTGGATGCTGCACCTGTGCCTTCCAAACTGCCTACGGCCTCATACACACGGATGTAAAGAACACCACTTATAGGGGCATTTGGCATTGACTTCTGTTGTTTCAAACAACTGACTTCTGTCGTGCAGGAATGGCTATGCTTTGAGCGACATTTGATCAGTGTATAGCCAGCTTACAGTTGGAGCAACCAGAAAGTACAGAGGATACTCGATTTCCATTGCTATATAAATGAAATGATCTGCAGGACATAAAAGTATGATTGTGGGACAGCGAAGTTCTCCAAAGGAATGTTTGCCTGCTTTAAAGGCTAAGTTCACCTTTCAGGAAAAAAGAATACACATATTTTTGTAGAAAAAAAACAAGCGTTTATTATTTTTTTCCTACAGGAGCCTGCAAAGCATTGCAGCTGTGATAAGTGGGTTGTTTGGGTACTATAGACATGTCCTCCAGCTTTCTTGCCTCTTCTGCACTCATCAGCACCCGCGCAGTCCATTGAGAACTACAAGCCGTGTACCACGGTGGCAGACAGGAATTCGTTTCTTTAGTCGTGGATCACTGTGAATGAATGCTGTGTGGGCAGAGCTCTGTATAGCTGCACCACTTTTGAATGTGACAGAGGCTGCGGAGGAGAGGAGCCCCTGCCCATTGTCACAGGAGAAGGGGTGCTAGAATGTGTTATACCCTAAAAACAGGTGTACATGTCACATGTTCCAAAGGTGTACTTATTCTCTAAACCTGTGAAGGTAATTCTGCTTAGTGTTGGGCTTTAAACTAATGAATGTGACATTTACCAATAATTCACTGCAGGTGTATCTTCCTGCTGACAGTGACTGATTCACCTGCAGTGAATATTTCCCTATGTTAATCTTCAAGATTCAGATGCAGAACTAGGTTATAAATCATGATAATCATCTTTGTACAACATACAAATACTGCAGTTCACGAGAAAGTTATTTAAATCCACAAGCATGCAGGAAACATTTTTCAGCTACATAATATGTAGGAAATTTATGGAATTAAGAAGATACAGAATAAACATGTTGCCTGAATCTAAATACTCTGCTGCTCCGTTGTAATAGGACAGGTCAAGGTTTACACACACCAGAACTAAGCTGCCTTTAACAACTGAAAAGTACTATAATGGTTTGATGCTAAGAAAAAAATATATAATAATAATAATATATATATATATATATATATATATATATACACACACACACACACTGTATATATTGTATGTGTATATATACACTATATTGGCAAATGTACTTGAACACCCCTCCCAATCATTGGATTCAGGTGTTCCAATCACCTCCATGGCCACAGGTGTATAAAGTCAAGCACCTAGGCATGCAGACTGCTTCTACAAACATTTGTGAAAGAATGGGTCGCTCTCAGGAGCTCAGTGAATTCAAGCGTGGTACCGTGATAGGTTGCCACCTGTGCAATATATGTCACCATCTGTGACATTTCCTTGCTGCTAAATATTCCACGGTCAACTGTTAGTGGTATTATAACAAAGTGGAAGCAACTGGGAACAACAGCAAGTCAGCCATGAAGTGGTAGGCCACATAAAATGACAGAGCGGGGTCAGCACATGCTGAAGCGCACAGTGCACAGAAGTCGCCAATTGTCTGCAGAGTCAATAGCTAAAGACTTCCAAACTTTGTGTGGCCTTCAGATTAGCACAACAGCAGTGCATAGAGAGCTTCATGGAATGGGTTCCCATGGCCAAGTAGCTGAATCCAAGCCTTACATCACCAAGTGGAATGGAAAGTGACAGATGCAGTGGTGTAAAGCACGCCACCACTGGACTCTAGAGCAGTGGAAATTTATTCTCTGGAATGATGAATCACACTTCTCTGTTTGGCAATTGGATGGACATGTCTGGGTTTGGCAGTTGCCAGGAGAACGGTACTTGCCTGACTGCATTGTGCCAAGTGTAAAGTTTGGTGGAGGGGGGATTGTGGGGTTATTTTTCAGGGGTTGAGCTTGGCCCCTAAGTTCCAGTAAAAGGAACTCTTAAGGCTTCATTTTGGAAAATACTATGCAAATTTGGGTTGGAGGAACTTGACTGGCCTGAACAGAGTCCTGACCTCAACCTGATAGAACACCTTTGGGATGAATTAGAACAGTGATTGCGAGCCAGGCCTTCTCGTCCGACATCAGTGCCTGACCTCACAAATGCTCTTCTGGAAGAATGGTCAAACATTCCCATAGACACCCTCCTAAACCTTGTGGACAGCCTTCCCAGAAGAGTTGAAGCTGTTATAGCTGCAAAGGGTGGGCCAACTCAATATTGAACCCTACGTACTAAAACTGGGATGCTATTAAAGTTCATGTGCGTGTAAAGGCAGGCGTCCCAATACTTTTGATACTTTAGGCAACATATAGTGTGTGTATTATATATATATATATATATATATATATATATATAGACACACACACACACACACACACACACACAGTATATGTGCATATATTTGGTTATACAACCTGCACCATAGAGGCCATTAGAACAGGAAAGGTAACAGGTAAATATTAAACACTGCATTGTTTACCTATAGTCAAAGTGGCCAATCACATCTTAATTTCTACATTGTATTTCAATCATTTCTAGCCTATTCCTATTAATCTGAATGATCTTGAAGTTTGTAAACTTCCTTTGCGAAGATCCTACACATTTCCTTCCTTGAATTCTGTGACACCTATTCACTAAGTCCTATGAGGAGGCTCTGCTGTGTCACACTTTTCACAGAGCCTGCCTTCTGATCTACAGAGGTGCTGGGAGGAGGAGTTGCAGGAGGTGGAGTCAGTATAGGAATCACTGCTTGCAGACAGCAAGGTGCCATGGGGTATATAGTCCTTAAAAATTGAAAGCAAACGGCAGTGGAGAAGCTGCAAAGCATGCAAAAAATCCACGAAGTTGTAGAAAGAGATGTCCAGCAGACAGACAGAAATCACAACATAGAAAGAGTTTGAAGTGAGACTATATTGGATTGCCATTAATCGCTACTCTTTGTATTGTTATTACCATACTGATGTTATAAGTTGAAAGTGAGTGCTGGGACCATAGAACACCTTTAGATTAAATTCATTAAGGGACATTTATCAATCCTGTCACATCCATTGTGGTTGGTGGTGGATAATTTTTGCCATACCCGTGGCAACTCTGATGTAAAGGGCTCTGAGGGGCAATCTGATGTACATGGGGACTCTGACGGGGGCATGGATGTGAGGTAGGACGCTGATGGCCTCACGTTTATTTGAAATCCCTTTACTTTGTCTGCATCATAAAATGCTAATTTAAACAAAAACTCTAAGTAAAACGTGTTCATTCATTTACATTTTATTTGTTAATTTATAAAACAGATTTTTTTTCGGGCCATAAATATTTGTAAAATATACTATGTGACCCTTGTACTGAAAAGCACAGAGACCCCTGGATTAGAAACATTTCAACCCGAAATTCTACTATGGGTAGAGTATGGGCATTTCAGTGTGAAGATCTTGCTGGTATATTGCCTGAGAGAGAGATTCATCTCATCTGGAACGTTTCACAAATTTAACGTCATAATATAGGAACGTACGTCTGTCAGAATTATCCATCACCAACTATTATGGCACACCCCACACTTTTCAATCCAATTGTTACTAATATTGTTTCAGTTTATCAATATTCAATATATGCATTTTGACACTGGTCATCAATCTAATATTTATTAGGTCTAATTACATTAGAAGTGACAAGACAGGTTGGCATATAAACTTTTTTTTTCAATTCCATCATTTGTACCTGTAGTAACTAAATAACCTAGTATTGCCCAACCTGTGATTCTGTGCCGCTTATCCTCAGGCCTCTGCAGACAGCAGTCAGTGTTTTCCTTACCTATTCTACAGACTGACTTCTAGTAGCTAAAAAAGTTTGCTTTATTTTTTCTTACACTATCTTACTTTTTTCTGTCCTGTCCATCCCTTTTCTCATGTTAGTTTTTCTTTCTATCTTATATAGTGGATCTTGCTGAGAGACATATCAGATGTGACGCAGATACATTTTAAGGGGGCTGTAGGGAGCACAATTCTAGAAGCATCGATGTACACAAGGACTGTAATAGCAGTGATCTCTTGCAGTCTCACATCATGTGTCTGCAGGCTCATAGGACTCTGGGATGAAAGACACAGCTCTTCTTTTGACCCATTGAAGGGACATCTGGTATATATGGTTGTTATTAATGCCTGTGTACAGCAATATAAGTGTGGAAGGTTGGTCTCTGACCATCTCAATGTGCACGTCTGCAGTGTCTGACCACCTCAATGTGCACGTCTGCAGACTCTGACCATCTCAATGTGCACGTCTGCAGTCTCTGACCATCTCAATGTGCACGTCTGCAGACTCTGACCATCTCAATGTGCACGTCTGCACTCTCTGACCATCTCAATGTGCACGTCTGCAGTCTCTGACCATCTCAATGTGCACGTCTGCAGTCTCTGACCATCTCAATGTGCACGTCTGCAGTCTCTGACCATCTCAATGTGCACGTCTGCAGTTTCTGACCATCTCAATCTGCACGTCTGCAGTCTCTGACCATCTCAATGTGCACGTCTGCAGTTTCTGACCATCTCAATGTGCACATCTGCAGTCTCTGACCATCTCAATGTGCACGTCTGTAGTCTCTGACCATCTCAATGTGCACATCTGTAGTCTCTGACCATCTCAATGTGCACGTCTGTAGTCTCTGACCATCTCAATGTGAACGTCTGCAGTCTCTGACCATCTCAATGCGCACGTCTGCAGTCTCTGACTATTTCAAAGTGCACGTCTGCAGTCTCTGACCATCTCAATATGCACGTCTGCAGTCCCTGACCATCTCAATGTGCACGTCTGCAGTTTCTGATCATCTCAAAGTGCACATCTGCAGTCTCTGACCATCTCAATGTCCACGTCTGCAGTCTCTGACCATCTCAATGTGCACGTCTGCAGTCTCTGATCATCTCCTGTAGCATTTCTGCAGCCTCTAACCATCTAATTTTGCATGGCTGCAGTCTCTGACCATCTCGTTGTACGTGTCTGCAGACTCGGACAGCTTTCTGCATTAAATTAGATATAGGTTTCTAGTTTATCTTTGCATTAATATATTCACTGCATACTATCTGCGGCTATTTGCTGATGTCAGGGGCCACACTTGAGGTCCCTTTTATCCTGCAAGTTGACCACCACTGCTTTTTGTCATTCTAATTAAAAAAAATAATATTGAACAAAAACCATGCGACACATTGAAAGAAAATACTAATAAAGCTGGAAATTCCAACCATAAAACGGTCTATTGATGTGCGCATGACACAAGGTAAACAATACAATACCAGGTGAAATTCTCTGATGTATTTTCCAACCCCGCATATAACCGAGGTACAGAAATGTAAACAACATGAACATGTGGGCTTATGCAGCACAGCAGTGCAAACAAAGAAAGTGCAAAGCACATAAAACCAAAACAACATAATAAATACTGTAAAAGAATCAGTGTAATAAATGTGAATAAAACAATGTAATAAATGTGAATAAAACAATGTAATGATGTGAATAAAACAATGTAATGATGTGAATAAAAACAATATAATAAATGTGAATAAAACAATGTAATAAATGCTATAGATAAAACATGTAATACATATTGTAAACAAAACAGAACCAGTGCTGACAAAACACCAATGAGAATAAAGCTCTAGAATGGTGATATAAATTTAGGCTAGCTGTGTGATGTTGGCTGGTGTATTTCATTTAACCTTCACTGCAAATGGTAAGACACTTATGGCCACTCTACATTTATGTGCTGTGGAAGCGTATCAAGTCAACGCACTGCAATGCACATTATATGGATTGGCACAATATGATGCCACTCATTTTGTATAGCATCCCCACACACGGGAGGGGGGGGTTGATTTACTAAAGGCAAACAGACTGTGCACTTTGCAAGTGCAGTTTCACTCTGCAAAAGGCATTTTCACCAAAGGTGAAGCTTCACTTTGCAAAGGATACCATCATAATCATATGCAAGGAACTGCATTTTTGCTTGCACACGATTTTTGACTGGACATGATGGAAGTCGGCAGAGCTTCCCCTCATTTACTAAGCTCTGCAGCAAATTCCCTTGCAGAGTGCAACCGCTCTTCCAAAGTGCACAGTCTATTTGCCTTTAGTAAATCAACCCCACTACGTCAATGCACTGGGATGCCATAGTACACTGCAGGTGTTTTGGTGCATCATAATCCTACTGATTTCAATGGGTTGCTTCAAAGCTATGCACAATAATATGTGTTACTCACCACGCAAATGTAAATGGGAGTCTAACAAATGCTGATGGATTCTGTGTAAGGAGAGGGGACTGGCAACTGATGGCCTTTGCTTGTTTACATTGTGTAAGGCAGTGCACAGTCATTGGGAAGTCTTACCATGATCATGGCCAAACAAACAAGCTTGTCCTGATTGATTTAAAAAGTCCCAATCAGACACGACTGAAAAGAAAGAAGCCTTTGGGAACCTACAAGTTCCAGCATGGATGTTCAGCCAAAGCTTAGGCGTGCTGAGTCTTGTAGTCCCTCTAAGGCTATGACTGCAATGTAATATGTCCAGATACAGTGTATGTATTAATAGTTCACAGTATATTTAATAAGCCAACACCAGGTGAAATAATCATGTAAAGGATTTCTCACTGGTTGCTGAGGGTTAATGCACGTCACTCTTCAGTTTATAGTTAATCAAGCCATTAATGTTTCTTTTATATAGTCTATTATCTGACATGTTAATGTTATAACCCGTTTGGTGTGTTTAGTTAGTTATTTGTTTTGTCAAAAAAAAAAAAAATCCAATAAACCGCATTATAACAAATAAATAAAAAATGAAAGCTACAGGATTCCATATCCAGATGAATCACAGGAGGTGTTATTGGGGGTCTTCCGGCAGCTCGAACTCTAACTTATACCAACGCTATTGAATATACACAATAAAAATTAGGAGCGGTTTAATGTACGGAGTTCCTGTACTGCATCCCATAATCCATGGGAACGAAATAATCAACTGTGACAATAATGTATACTATTTGGTTTCATTATTTTGAAATATTCATTAAGCCCAGCAAGATCAAATGTTGAACGACGGATGGTTGCTATGCCTATGTAGACACACTTGTATAGAGTGATCTACATGAATCTACAGAATGGTGCATAGCCACAGCATCCACGTATCCACAATTACCCCATCATGCCAACTCTGTTGATCCCTGTGCGTTGCTGTGTTTGTTTACACTGTATTGGGGTGACATACAGAAGGAAAGGCAATGCACAAATACAGTATATACTGTAGGGGCATAGGTGTGAATGCAGCTCTAAAGAAATCACAAATAGTGAGCTATGAGTGACTAAACCCCCATCTACAGTATGATTTGGGTCAATTAGTTATTCATTGCAGTATAAATGATGCTATCCTTTGGATTGAAAGCTCTTGTCCCTCCTGTGCTGAAATGTATTGCAAATGTTCCGTCTTCCTTTATTTTATAAACTGTTGGCGCTATATAAATCCTATATATATTGATATATCAGCTGGTAAAGCCAGGGTAACTGGCTTGGTTCACACACTGGCGTTGCTGCAACACGCGTGGCAGAGCATATCACGTGCTGGCGCGATGCAGTGCCATTCATTCTTATACATGGCATGCTCTGCCTATGGATGGACCGTTCTATAGATTGGTTTGAATTGCTCTATACAGGTGTGTCTACATATGTCAATGTTGCTCCTCAGTGGGCTTTATCTATATTTTTAAAGTCTGTAGAGCACCCTTCCTCAACCTTTTTTACCCCAGAGGAACCCTTGAAGTAATTTTTAGATCAAATAGTCTATTGGGGGTCATTAGGAAATTGCCCCTTACATTGGTGGTATTGGGAAGAATGTCCCCCTTACTGTCTGCTAACAAAATATAAATACATACATTTTAAATAAAAAACCAATGGTGCCATGCTACTGGCTCTGCCAAGTGGTGATGGACTTGGGACTATGAAGGCACCATTAAATGGGAGGTCAAATAGCTACAACCTTCCAAGCTGCAGCCCTTTGCTTGCCTTTATGTGGCCCTTGGGACACTATTTCCCCCACTGATATGAAGCATTATTCCTGCCACTGACACCAAAGATGTGTTACTCTTCCTCCCACTGACACCAAAGATGTGGTACTATTCTTCCCACTGACACCAATGATGAGGAACTATTCCACCACTGACACCGATGATGAGGCACTATTCCTCCACTGACAACAGTGATGATGCACTATTCCTCCACTGACACCAATGATGAGGAACTATTCCTCCACTGACATCAGTGAAGAGGCACTATTCCTTCACTGGCACCAAAGATGGATATATTTCTTCTCACTGACACCAACGATGGGGCACTATTCTTTTCCCTGATACCATTTTCTACTCCCATGAGCCACAGTCCGGCGCCCCTACGGTCTAAAGGAAAGTAAACTGGCCCTTTGTTCAGGAAGGATGGAGACCTCTTCTCTAGAGGAAGCCTACGGTTACACTGAACCCTGGTTGAGAATGGCTTGCTATAAAGTAACAATGATACTAGGTAAACATCATCCTGAATGGTGCCTCAGTGTGCCTTCCCAACAGTCATTGTTGTAGTGCAGTGTGACAACATGCTACGGTTTGCTGCCAGAACAGGCCAATGTCCATGGTTTGGAACATTGGGGTGCATGCCAGTCTATTCATTTGGAATGAGCTGCCTAATGAAGTGAATGTTAACGCACAAAAAAAGCAAGTGTGAACCTAGCCTTAGATATGATTGGCTGCAACGTTGAACAAGACCATCGTGTTTACCACTAGCTGCAAGGCCAGGACCTGGTGCACATACCCCTGTGTGGAAGAAGGTGCAAAGGTGACGCGTGGCAACCACCAAACCTTTCTCAATAACACCAATCTAACATGCAAAAACATTGTAGACGTGTACCTAGGCTTAGATTGGATTGGCTGTAACTTTGAACAAGCCCATCATGTTCACAACCATCTGTAAGCCCAGGACCCAATGCCCATACCCGGATGTGAAGCAAGGTGCAAAGGTGACACATGGCAACCCCCAAACATTTTTCAGTAGCACCAATATAATATGCAAAAAAAAAATGTAGTCATGAACCTAGCCTTGGATCAGATTGGTTAGAACTTTGAACAAGCCCGTCATGTTCACAACCAGCTGCATGCCCATACCTTGGTGTGGAGTAAGGTGCAAAGGTGACGCAAGGCAACACCAAACAATTTCCAATGGCACCGATCTGACAACAAGAAGCAAACGTGGCTTCTTGTACACCACACCTTGTAGATCAGCCCAGGAGCCAGGCCTCTGCCAGCCAGCGGGCACCCTCTGATAGATCCCTACCACATGCCTAGGACCAGCGGGCACCCTCTGATAGATCCCTACCACATCCCTATGACCATGGCTGGGCACCCTCTGATAGATCCCTACCACATCCCTAGGACCATGGCTGGGCACCCTCTGATAGATCCCTACCACATCCCTAGGACCATGGCTGGGCACCCTCTGATAAATCCCTACCACATCCCTAGGACCAGCGGGCACCCTCCTATAGATCCCTACCACATCCCTAGGACCGTGGCTGGGCACTCTCTGATAGATCCCTACCACATCCCTAGGACCATGGCTAGGCACCCTCTGATAGATCCCTACCACATCCCTAGGACCATGGCTGGGCACCCTCTGATAGATCCCTACCACATCCCTAGGACCATGGCTGGGCACCCTCTGATAGATCCCTACCACATCCCTAGGACCATGGCTGGGCACCCTCTGATAGATCCCTACCACATCCCTAGGACCATGGCTGGGCACCGTCCTATAGATCCCTACCACATCCCTAGGACCATGGCTGGGCACTCTCTACTCACTGTTACTCCATGATTTCAGCAGATATTTGATGCTGATCTCAAAGAAGCCCGAGTCCTGCTGGCTGGCCATGTCCTCCTCCTCAGGTATGATGTCTGCCTCCAGGTCCTGGATGTGGAGGAAATGAAGAGGCTCCTTCCTCCTAGGTGCTCCTCATCACACACGAGATGCTCGCCCTCCTCCTCCTCCGGTTCTCCTTCACTGCAGCCTGTCAATGGCCGGGCACGGATCAGCGCCTCTCATCTCATTGTCTGCTCCGGGGACGGATCCTTCTTCTCCCCAACCACAAATCCGGTGTCACTGTATGGGAGGGGGCGGGGTGTCTGCACCACCTCTACACAACACACGGCGCCCGGCTACTGCTACTGGGGGCGATATCCAGCATCTGTCCTCCCCGAACAGCACAGCCAACTACATCATGCTGCGGTACGGCGCAGCTGCACCTCCGAGCTGCCAGTGACGTCCGACCAGAGCAGCATCGGCACAGCCGCAGATCGGGAGAGCCGGCCTCTGTCCTCACCCTGTCCTCATCTCATCACACTGGACACTCACTGCCCGGGACACCTATGGCCTGGCCTACCGGAGTCATACCTGACTGATAAAAGAATACACAGTGCACTTCCTTCATCCCTACCTGACAATAATAAACAGTGCCACTTCCTCCGTCCCTACCTGACTGATAATAAACAGTGCCGCTTCCTCCATCCCTACCTGATTGATAATAAACAGTGCCACTTCCTCCGTCCCTACCTGACTGATAATAAACAGTGCCGCTTCCTCCATCCTTACTTGACTGACAATAATATACAGTGCACTTCCTCCATCCCTACCTGATAATAATAAACAGTGCCGCTTCCTCCATCCCTACCTGACTGATAATAATAAACAGTGCCGCTTCCTCCATCCCTACCTGACTGATAATAATAAACAGTGCCGCTTCCTCCATCCCTACCTGACTGATAATAATAAACAGTGCCGCTTCCTCCATCCCTACCTGACTGATAATAATAAACTGCACTTCCTCCATCCCTACCTGACTGATAATAATAAACAGTGCCGCTTCATCCATCCTTACCTGACAATAAACAGTGCCGCGTCCTCCATCCTTACCTGACTGACAATAATACACACTGCCACTTCCTCCATCCCTACCTGACTGACAAAAAACAGTGCCACTTCCTCCATCCCTACCTGACTGACAATAATAAACAGTGCCTCTTCCTCCATGTCTACCTGACTGATAATAATAAACAGTGCCGCTTCCTCCATGTCTACCTGACTGATAATAATAAACAGTGCCACTTCATCCATGTCTAATATTATAATTATTATTAGTCAGGTAGACATGGAGGAAGTGGCACTGTTTATTATTATCACTCAGGTAGACATGGAGGAAGTGGCATTGTTTATTATTATCAGTCAGGTAGGGATGGAGGAGCTTCCTCCGTCCCTACCGAACTGATAATAATAACAAGTGCCAATTCCTCCATCCCTACCTAACTGATAATAATAACAAGTGCCAATTCCTCCATCCCTACCTAACTGATAATAATAAATAAGTGCCACTTCCTCCATCCCTACCTAACTGATAACAAGTTCCACTTTCTCCATCCCTACCTAACTGATAATAACAAGTGCCAATTCCTCCAGGTGTAATAATAAAGGCCTTGTTCATATGAACGTACTTAAACATACCCCAGTGTGAAAGACCGTGTTGGCCCATACGGAATGCTCAGGTGCTCCACAGTCAGGCGGTCCACTAGGACAAAAGGGGGTTGATTTATTAAAGGCAAACAGACTGTGAACTTTGGAAAGTGCAGTTGCTCCAGAGATTAGTAAATGAGGTAAAGCATCACTTTGCAAAGAAAAATTTAGAAAAAATAAAAAATACAGCATTTTTGCTTGCACATGATTGGATGGTGAAAGTCAATAGAGCTTCTGCCCATTTACTAAGCTCTGGAGCAATTGCAAAGTGCACAGTCTATTTGCCTTTAGTACATAAACCCTAATGACTGCATGGATACAGTCACTGCTCCCGATGTGACATCTATGTGGGTGTGTGTCCCCGAATGCAGACAGCGTGAGTTCAGGGACATGCACCCGCACAAACATCTGTGCATCCCATGCTGGCAAACACAGCTGTACATTTAAAGTGGTTCCTCACCCTGTAAACAAAAATGTAAAAGTCAGTAGCTACAAATACTGTACACAGCCGGCTGCCCTCTGCACGTGTGCCCCTTGAATGGTCCCACAGTGTCCTGAGACCTGTGATGTCTCCCATGAGGCTGAGGGGAGAGGAGGGTGGGTGAACTTCCACTTGAATCGCCTAGGCAGTCAGAGTGGAAGTAGGAGCGGGTACTTCTCAAAATCAGGTACCCGCTCCCTCCCCCAAAAAGACATTCTGAATATGGCGGGGGGGGGGGGGGGGCATGAAGAAGAGCAGAACTTCCCATTTTGGGGAAACTGACCATAGTGACCATAATAAACAGTGCCACGTCTTCCATGTCTACTTGAATTAATATTAATAGTAAACTGCCACTTTCTCCATGTCTGATCAACTGAACAAAACAATGCTACTTCACCCATATCTACCTGACCAATATTACAAGGGGCGTTCAAGTCAAACCTGGACTTTTCATTTTACAGGTATAAAAAGGGATGGAAGCGTGGTGGTACTACACAGTCGTAAGTGGCAAGTGTGTCCTATTACTGATAGACATTTCTTGGGCCACTCCAGAGAACGTTAATCAAGGTGGCAGACAACAGTGTTAGTGCATGCATGGAACATCGTGTGGTGATGAACGAAGTCGTCTGAACAAAGGCATAAAACCTGTGGATATCTACAGAAGACTTCAAGCATAGTACAGTGATGAGGCACTCAGCCGCAGTAAGACATTTGAATGGTGTAAACGTTTCAAAGATGTCCGTACATCTGTCAGTGACGATCCTGGCCATGGTGGTTCCCAGCCCACATTAGTCATTCCTGTGAATATTATTATTATACATTATTTATATAGCGCCAAAAGGTTTGCTCAGCTCTGTACATTATAGTGGGGGACAGTACATGAGACAATACAGTAACAATACAATACACGAGGGGTTCGAGGGCCCTACTCTTTCGAGCTTACTATCTAGGAGGGAGGGGATAGTGGTACAGGAGGAAGTGGCTGTGGGGGATGGAGTAATATTCAGCGTGTGGAACTCCTGATCCTGGATCATTGACACATAACCTGACGTGAAATTGCACAAGAGACAAATCTTTCTGTGGGAACAGAGAACACAATCATTCACAAACATTTGCATTTTCAAAGTTAGTGCACGCAGGGTACCAAGACAGTTTTCTGCTTTTGACCGGCACAGAAGAGTTGAAGTCTGCACTGTGTCAAAGGAGTGTTTTGACAGGGAAGGCCAGGATTTTCTGGATCGCATCATTACAGGTGACGAAACCTGACAACGCGTGAGCTCATACTGCTCACTGCTCTACATGCACATTACAGCAACTCAGCTGGGAAGTATTGCCACATCCTCCTTATAGCCCGGACTTTGCACCAAGTGATTTCCACCTGTCTGGACCCCTGAAAGAGTTTCTCGCAGGTCACCATTTTAGCACTGATGACTAAGCGAAGCAGGCTGTCCTAGAATGACGAAGCTTTCCAGACATTAGTTAAACATTGTAATAAGTGTATAAATGTAACAGGGGAGTATATTGAAAAATAAATGCAGTTTCCACTTTTTGAAATGTGTTTTTTATTATATAAACTCAGAAGTCCCAGTTTGACTTGAACACCCTTCATATTAACTAACCTGTGCTACTTCTGGGCCATATCCACCTGACCAATATTAATAATAAACTGTGCCACTCCTTGTCTACCATTTAATAATGAATATACTGTAAACTGTGCCCCTTCCTGTAAATCAATCTGACATAATAATAATAAACGGTGCCACTTCCTCCATGTTTGCTAGACCAATATCATCGATAAATTGTGCCACTTCCTCCATGTCTGCTTGACCAATATCATCGATAAATTGTGCCACTTCATCCATGTCTGCTTGACCAATATCATCGATAAATTGTGCCACTTCATCCATGTCTGCTTGACCAATATCATCAATAGATTGTGCCACTTCCTCCATGTCTGCTTGACCAATAACATCGATAAATTGTGCCACTTCCTCCATGTCTGCTTGACCAATATCATCAATAAATTGTGTTACTTCCTCCATGTCTGCTTGACCAATATCATCAATAGATTGTGCCACTTCCTCCATGTCTGCTTGACAAATATCATCAATAGATTGTGCCACTTCCTCCATGTCTGCTTGACCAATATCATCAAAAGATTGTGCCACTTCCTCCATGTCTGCTTGACAAATATCATCAATAGATTGTGCCACTTCCTCCATGTCTGCTTGACCAATATCATTGATAAATTGTGCCACTTCCTCCATGTCTGCTTGACCAATATCATCGATAAATTGTGCCACTTCTTCCATGTCTGCTTGACCAATATTATCAATAAATTGTGCCACTACCTCCATGGCTGTCAGTTGATAATAAAAGCAGTGCCCTTTGTGGTCTACTTGACAAATATTAATAAAATGTAAATGGCACCAATTCCTCCAGGTCTACCTGACTAATATTATATTAAATGGTACCACATCATCTATGTCTACCTGAGCAATATTAATAATAAATACTATTGTAGCCACTTTCTCCTTGTCTACCTGACCAATATTAATAATACGTATAAAAACTGAACCACTTTCTCCTTGTCTACCTGACTAATAATAATAAGCAATATAAAAACAAAGCCACTTCCTCCATGCAGGTTCGTGATGAACCACAGTTGGCTCCCCATTGCGCATGCGTGAATTCACATGATACTCTAAATGGTCCTGCAGCATGATTTTTACCCAATAGACCTGGCAGGCAGCCCAACTGCTAAATGAAGGAACATACATGGCTTGCTGACAAAGCTGCTGCCAATCATGAAGAAGAGGCTCAAGGTTGTCAGCCTGCAACAGGAAATGCTGTTACTGGCAGAATCTCCACATAAGAAAATTTGCACTAGATTTAGAAAAAAAAAATGTTTAAAAATGTTACAATACAGTGAGGTATTATGCCAAACATACCAAAAATAGATTTGGGGGTTTACAGAGATTGTAAACCGCAGACATAAAAAATGAAAAAAGCATATCTTTCTATAGAGTGTACCTGTCTTTATCCAGAGCACCAAGTGTCATTTCTGTCTGCTGCTTTGTTCCTCTGATATAAGCCACTTCTGAGAAGTTTTCCTGACACCAAAAGAAAAATGGTGACGGGCAGGGACCTCCAGCAGATTAACAGCCTCAGCTCTGTTCCTGTGAGTTGTGTGGAGGGGGGCTGTTTCTCTTCCCTCCAATCAACTCTCAGAGCTATCTTCACTGAGCTCTGCAGTGTATACCTCCTCCCCCTTTTTTCTGACAGCTCAGACAAGCTGTATACACTTGGCACTTTGAACAGATGTAGAGAAAAGAAGACTGCAGATAAACAAGTTGAACGAATGCAGGAGGATTTGTTTCATCTCTGTGCATCACCTGAGGCCAGTCACTTCACTGGGTACATGTAAGGGTTTACAACTACGTTAATGCAGGTTACCACAGCAGGCACCCATGCATTATATATTTGCAATACAGCACATGTACACTGTGGCACTCTGCAAAAAAAGAGCCATGGGCATATTCTGCATAGCATGGGAATTTATCCTAAGTAAAGAGTAGTATTAGTATGTTTATGATATTAATAATAATAATACAAAATAATCATAGTTTATTATTTATTTGATTCCTACCAACTCACATATTTCATAAAACAGCAAACAAAAATTACCAGCTCACTTACCAGCCAGCCTGCAACAAACCATACTGACCATGTCTAACAGTTCACATTAAAACTAAGGTGTTTAGTTGGCACACAATGCAACTATGTGCGTCCGCTGCAGCTTACGTATATATACGCAATATGGTTTATTGCAGGCTGGCTGGCAAGTGAGCTGGAAATTTTTGTTTGTTGTGTTTTGACATGCGTCACCTTTCCATGTGCTCCTTGCTGCAAAAACCGATTATATATACCAAGACATTCTAAGATTTTATTTTTGAAGTGTAAGTCTGAAGGTTTTAGTTGTATTACATTTTTTTATGCTTGCTCTTTTTACCATTTGTCTGTTTTCTAATATTTCCCTCTTTTCCAGACTTTACAAATATGAAACTATTTAAAGGCAAGACTTTTTTTTACCTTAATGCATTCCCTGCATTAGGTTAAACAACGTCTCAGTATTTGTATAGCCCCCTAACCCCCCTTACATTCACCTGAGACCTTTCTTGATCCAGCACTGTGCCCACCTGTAGCAGCTCTTCCCTCTCTCCCCCTTCATTCACAGGGCAGGTGCTCCTACATAGGAAGCAGTTTCCTATGGTGGTGCACAGATAAGAGGAGGAGCCTAGAGCACCAACAGGGGACACCAGTAGCATTGCAAAGAGCAGGTAAGTATAATAGATTTTTAAAAAGTTAACCTTTACAAATCACTTTAAAGCGGACCTATTAGGTGTATACATTGCAAGGAGTATAGCACACTTCATTTCAAATTACTTGCTTCTGCTCTGAAGATATAAATGTAGGCCCTGTCATAGACCTTGCTGTATACCACGTGATCAAATTGATTGTTAGTTGCAGTATCACTTTATGCGAGCAAGTCTTTAGGAGGATCATGAAAAGGATAAAACACCTATTAAAGACTTCTGAGAAAGCAGTGAGCCAAAAACATGGAGAGGTGTATGATATATGATTGTAGTTCTGCACACAGAACACTCTTGGCATGGCTGCAAAGCATGAAAGAAAAATAGTCAACTGCAGACTAAAATTCAAAGATTAAAAGGATAAGTTCACCTTTGGGACAAAAATAATAAATGCACATTTTTTTGCAGGTAAAAAAAATCTGCATTTATTATTTTTGTCCAAAGAAGCCTGGAAAGCACCAGTGATCAGTAAATCGCTGATGCCATGCAGGTTTCCTGCAGACCTGTGCAGAATATCTGCTTGCCATACGGGATGAATGACGTGGCCCTGTAGGCGGAGCCCCGCACGGCCGCGCTGTTTTAAAATCTGACAGATAATACGGGGAGAAGATCCCCTGTACTATCTGTCAGAGGGAGTGGGGGGGGGGGGGGGGGCAGTTGCAGCTATGGTAACATGTTTTAACACTCAACTCCAGTCATTTTTATTTCTTGGGTAAGAAGTATTATACATTTTTTCAGGATTTCATTGCAGTTTTTATTCTTTTTGGGTCTATTTCCACCTTACTACCTGTCTTCCTCACCCGAAGGGTGCCACTGGGACAGAACGTAAGGTTAGCTATACATGGTAAGCATGGATGGAGTAATCGCATACTGCAGGCTCAGAGGCGTAGCTGGGGGGGGGCACCAAGGTACAGGGGCGCCAAAATGAGGTCACAAGATCACTGGAGCAGACGTGTCATCTGATACGTCTTCCATCCACAGTGAGTTATGAGAGGAAAGAGGAGCCGTCTGGGAGAGGAGGGCAGTGAGTTGGGCATGTACCGGAGGGGACAAGGGGAGAGCCGAGCCGGGTGAGTAGTGCCATGGATGAAGGGGAGGGGCAATGTGATCGGGACGGGGGGGTGTCTACAGGGACCATATGAAGCAGGGGGGGGTGTCATGAGGTGGCCGTTCGTCCCCGGGCGCAAAATATCCTAGCTACGCCTCTGTGCAGGCTATTGTATTTAGATAGCTGCATCACCCACAGCTGACCTGAATATCTGAACAGCAAAGGCCTCTGATCGAATGTGGTCACTGTTCAGCTGACAATTTTCTACCCAGCTCCTTTGATTTTGAAAATGACTTTTGGTGAGCCAGGTAATCACAAGGCCACCAACAACTCAAATGTCTGGATGATTCAGCAGGAATTGGCTGAAATTGAAACCATGCATAGCCAGCTCAAGGTAAGTTATCCCCAGGTAGACACAGACAGCAATAATGCCAGACAGAGTTTCTTTCCCGACATTACTGCCTAGTAGAAATCACATAGTACAAGCTTAATCTACCAACAAATACCTCCCCTTTCTTACAGATTTCTGAACATTACATAATGGCTGAAAAAGTTCTAGGAATGTTCAGCAACTTGCATAGCTTCAAAGATATTCTGGAGATGACTCCAATTATTGAAGTTACTGGAAATTCCATTTTAAAAGTTTGGTTTGACTGAGAGAGAAAGAGTACCTCTGACAGGTTTAGGTCTGTTTATTTGGCCAACGGCAGACATTGGACACTGTGAGCTTTGTTTTCCAATGGTTTAGGCTTCAGGAAGGCAGATTACAGTACTAAAACACCTTGTCAAATATTTTATGTCTGGTCTGCAGATACTGCAGTAGCATCACATTGTACAGATAAGGAATCCATAATGTATTCCCCATATAACCCACTTTATACTACTATATAGTATATACACATATACGGTATATACACATGCATACATATGTACACACACACACACATTTTTGTATATACTTTTTTTCTGATAAAATAACAGAACTGCCACATACAGTATATAACCGTCCTAAAATAGGTGTATCAGCACTCCCATAGGGGCCAGCAGTTAGATAGGTCCTGTAGTTTTGCCCCGCAGCTAGGCACACAAACACAATCACTCTTCGGCTCAGTAAATACTCCAGGGGTGTCCTTTTTGGTGGTTTCTTTTTGTATTTTTAGGGATAGCCCGGACAGGGATTGGAGATGGGTGGGGTGCTCCAAAAGGAACTATGTACACGATGAGGACACTAACTTTTTTCTGGAGCACTTTAACCACTTGCGAACTGCGCTATAGCCGAATGATGGCTACAGTGCGGTTGTCCAGTTCTGGGAGGGCGTCATATGACGTCCTCCCAGCATGCGACCTACCGCGCGCCCCCAACGGCGTCTCCTATGGACACAGCTGATACACGACATGGTAAAAAGGCCAATCACAGCGGCCTTTTACCACGTGATCAGCCATGTTCAATCACACATGATCACTATGTAAGTACACTTGCCGGTTATTGGCAGTACTTTCCACTCGCTGCCACAGCATGAGGAAAGTACTGCCGATAACCGGCAACTGTCAAAGGTGACATCTGCACTGATAATCAGGGCACTGATTATCTTATCAGTGCAGCCTCAAAAGTGCCCAACAGTGCTGTCCAGCAGTGCCCAATAGTGCTGCCAATCTGTGCCGTCAGTAAGTGCCCTTCAGTGCTACTTATTAGTGCCCATCAGTGCCGCCTATCAGCACCCATCAGTGCCACCTATCAGTGCTGCATATCGGTGCAGCATCATCAGTATCTCCTCAATGCTCACCAGTGCCACTTCATTAGTGCTGCCTCATCAGTGCCCTTCAGTGCTGCCCATCAGTGCAACCTCATAAAATGCACATCAGTGAAGGAGAAAAATTACCCGTTTGCAAAATTTTATAATAGAAACAATGAAAACCTTTTTTCCCCCAAACAATTTTCACTCCTTTTTAATTTATAGTTCAAAAAATAAAAAAAAATATAAAATATTTTTTTATTTATTTATATAATATTGCCGCCCCTTGAAGATGTCGGATGATGAAACGTGTAGGGCGGGGCTTAGTGGATAGGACGTCAAGATGCTCCTCGAGACTGTCGGCTGTGATCGCGGTAAGTGAGGCTCCTCCCTGCTTTAGCTTTTTGAGACTGATATTGCTGGTGTCAGTTGGACACCTTTCTTGTGAGTGCATATTTATGGCTACAATAAAAATTATCTTTGTTTTAATATACTGCACCATGATACTCTTCTTTGATTCCCCGAGCATTTCCAAAGTTATGAAGGCATGATGACCACTGGCAGTTAAGGCTGTTCCATGTGTGCTGATTTGGCTGATTGCAGTCTATTGCTGCTGGATACTCCAACAGATCATCGCTCCCAGAGCAATTGCTATTTTTGCTGATTTATAATTTGATCAGCAAATAGCTCTGGTGAGTTTACCCATTTCATTCGGTGGTGGATTTTGCTACACAGTATTTTTTCTTGTTTAAGAGATTTTTTAATCACTTATATTGGTGTTTGGACTTATATATGAATTATGGACATTTATAAATATATTTTTTATTTTATTTATCTATTTATCTGCATTTTCATGCGATTTGGTATTTAGCGCATTCCTTTATATATTTTTTGTCACTTACTTTTTCTTTGGTTAGGTTTGCAGCTTTAATTAGAATTTATTGGCGCTGTGTCTATATATTTTACAAAAAATAAAAAACCCAGTGATGATTAAATACCACCAAAAGAAAGCTCTATCTGTGTGAAAAAAAATGATAAAAAATGTCATATGGGTACAGTGTTGCATGACCGCGCAATTGTTCATTCAAAGTGTGACAGCACTGAAAGCTGAAAATTGGCCTGGGCAGGAAGGGGGTAAAAGTGCCCAATAGGTAAGTGGTTAAGCACATACCTTGTAGGGGCCAGTAATGGACTTGGCTAAATTCAAACAGACAAAGGCACAAACTTCTTTCTTGAAGCAACTTGACAAAAAATTAGAACAAGATGGACTAAGCTCTTCAGGATACCAACCAGTATCCCCTTTTCCTTCAGTCTCAGCAGACTCTCAAGCATCAGAGTGGTAAAAAAAAGCCCACAGCCTCTAGGTAGGATCTCTCAGTCTGTACTCGCAAATGTCTTTAGACAAATGGATGCCTCCTTCCAATGTCCTCCAGGCACCTCTACCAGTGATCCCAGACCAAATCCAACAAGAGAAAGTCCCTCAGCCCAGCTGAGGCCTCACGAACAAGCACATGGTAGGACTGCCTAGAAGGCAGCAGGCCCTCCAGGATGGACTACTCCTCTCCAGGACAAGGACAAGAAGACTCTAGATCTCAGATTATTTATACCCATTTCCAATTGCCACTTGTGCAGGGCCCACAAAGCTTGGCTGGGACTGTATACATATTCATGCTGCCCATTACATTACTCCATACCTATGACCGGTTAGCTCTGGAGATACAAAGTGAGAGCAATTACATCTGCAGCCTATGAGACACAGTGAACCTGAACGTAAATCCTAAACAATCACATGCAGCTGCACTGACTACAGTGAGCTGAAACAAAATTTGCTTTACTCAGAATTGCAGAGACACTGAGTACAGTGAGACAAGATAAATTTACCCAAGCAAAAATGCAGCTCCACTGGGTTGTGAGCCAGAAGTAAATCTACAATATCTAGACCTAGCACCTATCTAGGACTTATCCCCAAACATTTCTTTGGGATAGAGCAGCACTAATTTCCATCTCCAAGAGGAGCTTAGTGGTGAACACTTCTGCCTTGTAGCAATGGAGCGCCTGGTTTGAATCCTAGTCAAGACACAATCTGCATGAAGTTTGCATGTTCTTCTTGTGCTTGTATGGGTTTCCTTCCACACTCCAAAAACAAACAAACAAACAAACAAAAAAAACAAGTTGGTAAGTAAACTGGCCCTAGAGTATGTGAGGTAGGGACCTTGGATTGCAAGCTTCTTGCGGACGACGGGACTCATGTGAAAATATGGTATGTAAAGTGCTGTATAAATTTAAAAAAATGTATTTTTTTGTTTTAATCTATGGGCAGACTGCCGTTTGGTTTGACTAGTTTGAGAGGGAGGGTATGGGTTTATCTTTGAGCTGTAGGGGAATATGGTTACAGGAATACATGACATAACTTGGCCGCATAACTCCGGAGAAAGGTCTTTGTGTCTGCTATAAAAACAGTGTACTTAAGATTTTAGAAAGCATGACTTGAGCTCAGAATGATGCTAGAAAAATAACCATCCCTGTATTCAGCCTCATAGATGACAGTCTACATTCCTACACGTCCCAAACATGGCAGAACCCAAGGACATCTTGTAATCATGTGAGTTTAACAATTCCAGACAGAGCCATGGTGACTGACACTCATGATGTATATCATCATTAAAATGTTCTTTTTTTGTCGTCACTCATGGGAGGATTAGCAAAGCTGTGCTAAGAAGAACATCTGAGGGAGTTTGTATCTGCCAGTACACAAGAACACAATATAATGGTTTTCAAATGAGGTAATTTCTTTTTTTTTTTATCTCTGCATGCTGTTGGGTGTGGTGCACATTTATGTATGTAACTGCATTAGTAATGTGAATTAGGCCTGCATCAGCAGTTTTTGGACGGCTTGGAAATAATTGCTCCACCTCAGCTCATGTTGTTTTAACAAGCTGTTGTGATTCGTTAGTTTTATGTCACCTGAGGTGCACATATGTAAATGACGAGAAGCACTTGTAATGCTAGATTGCGGTTTTGGGTTTTAAAAGCTATACCCTCTTTAAACACAGAACTGCATTTAAGGTGAAGTAGAGTCTATCTCCCTCTAATCCCAGTGGTATGTTTCAATGACCCCTTCAGGGTAATTCTAAACAAACCTGTCATATGGAGATTACATTGCTGTCCAGTCTCTGGGAAACCCAACTGCCTGATTGACTCTGGTTTTAGAACTTTCAAAGACTCCAAATCAGCATGCAAACTTGTTTTGGGTCAGTGACTCCAAAAGTCATCACAGCCAAGCAACTAGAAATTTCAGTAGGAGGGGTCAGCAATGGCAGTTTACAGATTCTTCTAAGTCTTTCTCAACTTTTTACTCCTGAAAAAGACTCAGTGGAGAAGCTCCACTCCTTACATTGGTGGTCAACAGAAATGCTCTTCCTTTATTGATGGTTGATGAAGAAGGGCCCATACATTGGGGGTAAGCAGAAAAGGTGGAAAAGGGCCCCTTACATTGGTGGTCAGCAAAAAAGGGTCTCTTACGTTTATAGTCAGTAGGGCAAGGGGGACACTTACATTTGTGGACAGTTGGAGGGAGAATATACTTTACTAACCACAAAAGGAACCCCTAGAAAACTTTTGGGAAGCTCTAGATTTCCACTGAACCCCGATTTAGAAAGATTGCTCTAGGTGAAGTTTCCTATAGGGCATGTTTCTATGTGTAGACCCAAGTATTAATTTATTAATAGGATACAATATGGTAATGAAGGTCGCAGGCTACGCTTTGTTTTAATGTTGTATTTTAAATGTAAAACTCTTTTTGATGAGAGAAATAAATCATCTGCGGGCTAATGGCATACACTGGAAGGATTTTAGGAAAGAAAACTTATATATAAAGGTAATTCTGTCCTCACTAGGGACAAATGTTACAGTGACAGCTGTCTAGAATGATATTTTACTCAGTTTAAAGAGATTTCCTCTAATTTCCTATTGCATCCTCTTAACAGGACTTGAAGGTAAACCTCCTCAGTAAGACAAAGACAGCAACAAATAACCTGATATAGATTTTAGACCTTTCCTATTCTATCCAAAACAAAAAATAGAATAAAGTTTTTTATACATACACTTTAAAGTGGATCTGTCTTCATTTTTAGCTGTATGAATGGAAAGTAAAATGTCAACACTCACAGTATTCTCACTGACCATATCTTTATTTACCCTTTTCCCCAAAACACCATCATTATTCTTGTTCAGACATCATCCAGGATCTGCTTCTACTTCCTACAGTACAGTTCTTCGCAATATTGTAAATCCTGAAAAGTACATGGAAGCCAATATGCTCCTGGCTTTGTGTGTGAATCATACATAAAAATTAACCCTCCATCTATTGCCTTTCACTTTGAGTAGTGCCAAAAAATTACAATGTATAGTCCAGGGGCGGACTGACCATTTGGAAACTCGGGCACCGCCCGAGGGCCCGGGGTCAGTAGGGGGCCCATGAGATGCTCCTGGTACCTTTTTCATAGGCTTTTTTGAGTCTGGGCAAGGACACAGGGGCCCCATGATCCCCTATTGCCCGGGGGCCCCATGAGTTGTCAGTCCACCCCTGGTACAGTCTGAATGACTCTTGGGGAGTAAATTCTTCTCCCTGTCTCTTATAGACTTCTCCCTGTCTATAAGACTTATGACATCTTTGTTCACGATTTCTCCTCCCAGGGGAGAGGACATTCCATGTACACAGTTGTTTAGGGTGAGATCAAGAACTAATATTTAATAATAAAAGATTCCTAAAAGGTTTTTAAAACCAAATGGTACACAAAACGTAGATTTCCTGAAATCTGGAGAACCGCCTATGGATGATAAACCATAATACCTTTCTGCCATCCTGTTATCTTAACTGAATGAACTGCACTTACTTTGGCTAAAGTACTATGAATCTACAAAATCCCATTTTTCTTGATGGCAACACAATGCACTATGCCTGGTAATGTGTCCTTTAATGTCCACTTATAGTTTCCATTGGAAGGCCATGTGAAAGGGTGACAATACATGAGCGCAAGGAGAGATAGGGACAGAGCATTTCACCCTTAGAACAAGAAGTGCCTGAATGACAACCTTTATGGCAGGATCACCAGGAATTATCTTACCCACTGGGGAATCTGGGCATGCGTCACATGTCCAAAAATCTACATGGAAGTACACAGGCCATGTGTAGTCCTTCCTGTACTTCTGCCCTGCTGCTGCTCTTCCCCTCTATTACTGTGTTAATAGAGCAGCAGTAGAAGCTGCTTATGTAACACAAAAAAAGGACCATCTGACCAGGGGCGTATCTGTCATGAGGCAAACAAGGTATCTGCCGTCGGCGGCATTTTTCAGGGGGGCGGCATCGCTCCCAGGCGGAAGGGACCAGTGCCGTTGCTGCAAAGGGTTGTGCTTGGCCAGGGGGGCGTGCTCGTGTGTGCTAGAGCGGGGCGTGTTCGGGCGAGTTCGTGTGTGCTCAGCGGTGATGATGGGTGAGGAGACAGAGAACCTGTCAGCCATGGAGAGGGGCCGGGTGGAACATAGAGGACCGTGCATTTCTCAGTTGCTCTATGTGCCGCCTGGTCGCCTCTCCTATCCATCTCCTGCATGCGGTCAGCTCCTTTATGCTCCCCCAGGGCCGCACCCCCCTCCTCCAGCACTGCATGGGATCTGTAAGCATATGCAGTCCCCAGTGCTGACAGTCCCCCCCCTCACACAGATGGGAGAGAGAAAGCTGCCCCTCCTCCTCCTGCCCTCTCCTCCTGTGTCTGCCCTGCCCACACTTCCAGCCAGCCTTGTGTCTTCTTTCCCCCTTCTCTCTCTCTCTCCCCCCTCTCTCTTACCCTCCTCTCTCTCTCTGCTCTTCCCTCTCTCTCCCTCCTCTCCCCTCTCTTCCTTCCCTCCTACAAAAAAATTAAAAAAAATAAATTTGTAAAAATGTAAATAAAAATAAAAACCTACTGATACTAGTGGCGGAACTACCAGGGTTGCAACGGCCGCTCTTGTGACCAGATCAGGGGCGGACTGACAACTCATGGGGCCCCTGGGCAATAGGGGATCATGGGGCCCCTGTGTCCTTGCCCAAACTCACAAAAGCCTATGAAAAAGGTACCAGGGGCATCTCATGGGGCCCCCTACTGACCCTGGACCCTCAGGCAGTGCCCAAGTTTCCAAATGGTCAGTCCGCACCTGGACCAGACCCTTGCGTACCGCCACCAGGCTCTGAGGAAAGGGTCCCTGGGCTTTGGGCTGCTCAGTCCAAAGTGCCCGGGCCTATTTTTTGTCCCAGTCCAGGCCTGGCCACGACCAATAAAGGGCATAACGTCTATGAAGATCTCGTTGTTCTACTCATTTTACTAGGAGGTGCAGTATGTGAGTCTTCTCTAAGGTGCTGGATGTTTAACTATATTGGTGAAAGCTTGATGTAGACTAGACTCTTTGAGTGGCTTCAGAGTCTAACAGGTTGTGCAGCACCCATCTAATGCGTGTAGGCAAACCAGATATCTATAGTGCTTGGTATAGACCAGGCCTCTCCAGCTGGTTCACAATCTCTGACCATTTCCTGTATCCTGTCTGCAGTCTCTGACCATCTCCTGTATCCTGTGCGCCGTCTCTGACCATCTCCTGTATCCTGTGCGCCGTCTCTGACCATCTCCTGTATCCTGTGCGCCGTCTCTGACCATCTCCTGTATCCTGTCCGCCGTCTCTGACCATCTCCTGTATCCTGTCCGCCGTCTCTGACCGTCTCCTGTATCCTGTCCGTCGTCTCTGACCGTCTCCTGTATCCTGTCCGTCGTCTCTGACCGTCTCCTGTATCCTGTCTGCCGTCTCTGACCATCTCCTGTATCCTGTCAGCAGACTCTGATCATCTCCTGTATCCTGCCCTCAGTCTCTGAACGTCTCCTGTATCCTGTCCAGTCTCTGACCGTCTCCTGTATCCTGTCCAGTCTCTGACCGTCTCCTGTATCCTGTCCAGTCTCTGACCGTATCCTGTCCAGTCTCTGACCGTCTCCTGTATCCTGTCCAGTCTCTGACCGTCTCCTGTATCCTGTCCAGTCTCTGACCGTCTCCTGTATCTTGTCTGCAGTCTCTGACAAACTCCTAGAGGTGGAGTTCTAATAGGAAGAGGTGGAGCCTAAAGTAGAAGGGGTGGAGTTTACAGATGAAGAGGTGGATCCTAAACAGGAAGAGGTGGGACAAATTTAGATGGGGGGTGTGATTTTAGTCTTGCCTAGGGCAGCACAAAACCAAATATACACCACTGCATCTGACACAGTGTTGAGATAGAGAGATACAAAGCTACTTTGTTACTTTTATATATGCTCCGTTTCATTCATCAAAGGGATGCACTTCAATCTGCTAGTGAAATCAGTTTAAGCAACCCAACAAAAAAATTTTTTTTCAGATAACATTTGTTCCTATTTAAACCCTTATTAACCCTTAGCTTACCTTAATCAGCCCTAAGGAACTCATTACTCCCTTATTTTCCCTGATTTTTTTTTATTTCTATTTTTCGAACCATTAATAATTATTTTTTTCTGTTTTGTTCATTAATTGTTTTCGTTATAACATTATAAATACTTTAACTTTGTAATGCTTTTTACCTGAATCATTTTATAAAGAAGAAAAATAAAAGAAGAAGAGGAGCCAAGTGCTTCAGCGGGGGAAACGAGGAGGATCGGGGCCGCTCTGTGCAAAATTATTGCAGAGCAGGTAAGTATAACATGTTTGTTTTAAAAAAAATATATAAAAGGAACCTTTAGAATCATTTTAAGTATAGTATATTATTAGGTTAGTATATGAAGTAATGACAAAGTTATTGCTCAATAAACAGGCCTATAGCAGAAATGTACAAATTGAACTGAACTGGTTAATAAAAGCTGGAGATTTAAAAATGTTGCATGACTTTTGAAATTGCATTAAAATTCTAAAGCTTATATGAGATTTTAGTGATTGGATTTACATATACTTTTAATAATACATATCCATGCCCTCATAAAACAGAGGAAAACAGATGACTCTTTGGCACAGCTCTTAAGCTGGGTACACTTGACTTAAAATCCATTGATTCAACGGGGACCGGCTGAACCTCTATTTGCGTTTTTCCCTCTCTGTTTGACAGAAGCTAATCTAATGACTGGAAATTTTTCATTTGATCACTGGCTGCAGTGCCAATCAGTGTATTCTGACAGCAAAAGTCCCCACTGTCAGATTACAATGTCCCAACGGGGGGGATTTCTACATCCACCTCCCTTGTGTAAAGATCTGTGCGCACCCAGTTTAAAAATCTATCAGTGCTGCACAATTGCTGTCCATAAACATAATGGACTGGAAATTATCATCTGGAAATAAGAGTACAAGACACCCTTCTCATTAGAATCCACTAATAAATTAACATTCATGCAACACCAGATGTAAACAATTTCCAGAGCCTGTCCACAAGATTGGTTACAAATTTTGTTGACAAAACACATAATTCTATTGTTCTTACTTACAGTATATCATATGCATCAGAAAAAAGCAAGTGCTAAAAAAAAGAAAAAAAAAAAAAAAACTCTAATAAAAAAAGAAAGCTGAACCTGGAAAACTAAACATGAAATTTCAAATAACATAGCATTACCTTCAGGATTTCAGATGGAATGACACCATCAGAAAAATAATCTTTCATAGTAGACATAAATAAAGCAATTTCTAAAACGGATAATACAAAGAAGTTGGTAGAAATTTGTCTTTTTTGCCAAGTATTCAATACGCATGATGCTTTTTTGAATTTTTTATTCCCATGATTTATTTCATGCAGATTTATCTGATTTATCTATTGTATTACTCTTTGTAGCTTGCATGCTAATATTCAGGAAAATATTATATAATAGCTAAGATGATTTTTAAATAGCAAAAGCTTAGCTACTTACTTTCTATCAGAAAGAAGAAATGCTACCATGTGTCTTTAGGCTAGGTTCACACCTATGCAGGTTGCATTTGAGCAGTTTCTGCATTGCATTTTGTGTTTTTGCACCTGTGTTTTTGCCACATTTTGCAAGGGTTTTTTTTTTTCATTTTTTTTCAAGTTGCTAGATTTAAAACGCAAAACGTATAAAAAAAAGTGCAGCAAAAACCCATTACATGCTTTTCTGCAGCATTTCCATTGAAGTCTATAGAACCAAAAATGCTAATTTTTGCAGTCAAAAAAGTCCCTGACCCTTTCCAAAAAAAACAAGTGAAAACGTGGAGATGTGAACATGTCCCATAGGAAATTATGTTAAATGGACTGTACTGTGTTTCTGCAAAACGCTGTGGAAAATGCTTAGATGTGAACCTAGGGTAATTGAAGTTAACCACCCTGCAATTCCCTAAGTCTCAGTTCACACTACTGCTACCTGAAAGTCAAGTGACTTGCAGTGTGACTTTGCCAGGCGACATGAGTATTACTTTGAAGCAACTTCGAAGCAACTTCAAAGCAACTCTGAAGCAACTTTCAGGGAATGCCTAGCTAATATTTCTGTAATGTAGGATGCAAATCACATCAATATAAATGAGGATCCGACTTGGAGGCCACTTCCATTAAAGTATATGGACACAAGTCAGATAGAAGTTGCCTTGAAGTAGTACAGGAACCTTTTCTTAAGTCGGATCGATTTCAGTAGTGCTAATTAAGACGGCTCTCATTGGCTAACATGGGATTTCACATGTCATGCGACTTGGGGTCTCACAAGTCAGATCCAAAGTCTTGGCAATCCTACACAGGCCATATGACAACATACTATACTGCAGACAGTTAGCAAACTTACAGTTTAAGAATGTTTAATTTAAAATTACTCGGGAAGTTAGTTAACAAGCTGCATATTGTTACAATAAATTTTAGATGGCTACAAATGTGATCTCAAACCTGTGGCCCACAATGCCTTAATGGAAACCCATCATTAGAGAAATACCGGGGCTGCCATTGTTGATCTCCTTCTAAAAACACTAAATACCTGGCTGCCTGTATCTTCAATATTCGGTGCCACTAACTAGGTGTGCAGATCAGGAAATTTAGATCAGGAGAATTAAGCAGGACTCAAAGTTTTGCACATTTGTTACACATCAGTGACTTGTTCAGAAGCAAAAAGTCAGCAATGGAAGCCTCCATGCATCTCCCATAACATGACTTCTGTAAAGCAGCCCTGACTAGAGTGCAGTAGCAGTTTAATCATTGTCTGCAAACTGAAAAAATGCAAGAAGCTGCTCTGAGTGTTGTGCTTGGCCTGGTGCCCAAACAAAACAGCTATTGTCACATTATTTAGGACACATGGCATCCAGTATGATATTTCCATGATGCGTTTTGTGAACCTGCATTGCATAAACAGCGTGACAAGTGTATTTAGAAAACAAAGTATTCAATTAATACATAAAATAACTGGAATACCCAGCAGAAATGGTGACATTTTTATTTGAAACTCAGTGAAAAGTGTAACACAATGGGTATTACATTACAAAGCATCTAAGATTTTTAGATAGCCATCAGATATTCTCATTACAAGCTGTGTTGAAAAATAGATAATTAACACAGAGCATTTATAGCATGATAAAGCAGCAGGAAGTTTACTGACTATGTTCTTCATAGACTTTCAGCAAACTATACAAAGATTAAAGTAGAGCAACATCCTCCATGGTTCACAACACCAGAGCCAAGTAGTAGCATTTCCTGCACACCACTATCCCTAAAAAAAATCTCAGACCTAGAGTAAGGCAAGTATTCCAGGGGGCTTTTTAGTAGTTTGTAGTTAGAGAGGGTGGGGTTGGAGTAGAATAGCTAGCTTTTCCACATGGTGCATGGTAAGAACTCCCTTTTGCTCCAGAATTCCCTGTAAGCCAGAAGAATGTCTTCTCCTCCAAGACACAAAATGAGATGAGGCCTTGACTTTCTAGCTCAGGAATTTTTCCCCCGATACTACCAAACTAATGAGAATACCTACAGTAAATGGACAATACCATCATGCTTATTCGGTTAAAGAAAGAGAAGGGCATGGTTTAAATGAAGAGAAAACTGAGATCTGTATATATGGTGTACCCAAGGTTGAAGAGGTCCCACTGATAGCACAGGAAAGAGTTTTGGAGCCTACCAGAGGATTTTTCAGGCACCTTATTATGGTTGTACGTAAAGTGGTTCTAAAGTCAAACAGTTTTTTACCTTAATGAGTTTCCCGCAATAAGGTAAAAAAATGCCCCTCTAAACTCTTACTGTACAGTACCTGCCTTCTCTCACCGATCTAGCACAGTCTCTACTGCAGCCTCGCTCTCCTCTCTTCCTGGTCTCACAGGAGGGACTGAGGACAGTGGGAGCTATAGGCACACAGTTTACTATGGTTCAGCTTTGAATGAGCACAGTGAGGGATCAGTACGGATCACTCACTGTGTTAATTCATAAATGAAGTGGCTGGTAAAATACATATTTACCAGCCCCGTTCTCCATCCTGAAAGGTTGGTGAAGGGAGTGCGGATGGCACATCACAGGGGGAGGGCACATAACAGGTTAAGTATGCCATAATGTGCTGTGCATACTTACAAATTATGGCAAAAGCCCGCACACACTGCAAGTGTTATAATCAGGGGCGGACTGACCATTTGGAAACTCAGGCACTGCCCGAGGGCCCGGGGTCAGTAGGGGGCCCCATTAGATGCCCCTGGTATCTTTTTCATAGGCTTTTTTGGGTTTGAGCAAGGACACAGGGGCCCCATGATCCCCTATTGCCCAGGGGCCCCATGAGTTGTCAGTCCACCCCTGGTTATAGTTTCATTTTAATAGAATAGAATAGCAAAATGCAGGTAAATTCAGACAAAATTCAGCATGCAGGACTTTATTTTACAAATTGTCACAATGCAGCCCCTTAGATTGTGTTTTCTTAAGTCTATGTCTTTTGTCTACTTAAAAAAAGCAACAAAACATACAACACACAATAAATTAGTGAGTAGGACTGCACAGATGTAGAATTTGTATCTATTTGTACAGATCGCCAAATAAGGGGCAAATGACTGCTACTGTCTACTCTCCCTAAAGTCTAATGACTCCTTTCAACAGACCAGAAACCCTCACTACTTTCAGTTCTTTTACTAGAGTTATCTATTCCAGAGGTGACCCTCTGGATATAAAAAGTAAAGTGGTACAAACTCAACTCGTCATCTCAAAATACAAAGGAAATATACAAAATCATTTAATTTATTACCTATATCACAGAAAGTTGTATACGATATCCAACAATACCCAATCTACATTCTGTTTTCACTGATCTGACTACAGAAATGTAGTTGCTATAGGTTATTGAATGTTGCACACCTCTGATACCTTTACAGAGGTGGAGATCTACCTGAACAACATGGGAGAAATCAAAGATCATCAGGCACAGTGTTGTCTCATCACAACTGATTTAAACCTCTTGTAGAGCCCTCATAGGCAGCTAAGGGGAGCTAGATTCTAATTTGTAGACAGAGGGGGAGTAGCAGGTGAAGCAGTCAGAGGGGTCCAATTTTGGTCAGAGCTGAGAGGCTCTGCAGATCAGCTCTCTGGGACATCCCCCTGCTGTAGGATTTTGGAGAAAATTCTAGAAGCAGTGGGAGGGAGTGAGGAGTGACTGGTCTGCACTCTCAAGAGATCCTGGCCAATCCTCAACAGGAGGCATGGATGGGGCCAGGACAGCCCTTTACAGTGTTTGAGCCTGCTCAAAGGCAGGGAGAGTTCAGGTGGAAGATGAAGAAGTGAGGCTGGAAAGCAGGAGCCTGGGGGGGGGGGGAGGAATCAGATGGGAAGGGGCTCACCTAGAGGCAGGAAAGCTTGGAAGGAGGAAAGCTCAGGACTTCACCAGCCCCACATAGCGAGGACCACCTACATACCTCCCAACTTTTTGAGATGGGAACAAGGGACACCTATTAGCAAAACTATGTAGGCATAGGACACACCTCCTGTCACATCCTCTTAAAGGAGAATTATACAATTTATTTACCATTACTATGCCTATATATTAGCTTTTGATGTACAAATGCAACAATTTAGAAACTGGATGAAAAATGAACACTTTTTGAAAAATAAATAGTGCATTTTATATACAACTATATGGATCAGTCCTAAATTAAGGACAAATGAGGAGTAGAGGGACAGAGGGACTTTTCGCCAAATCAGGGACAGTCCCTCGAAATAAGGGACAGTTGGGAGCCATGCACCTATGCAGCAGGGAAGGGGCAATCCAGAAGAAGGCCTGAGAGCAGCCACCAACCCAGCAGCAGCACAGGAGAAAGGACTGAGTGAGTATACCTGCACCCCCTGGGATAGTAAGAGAAAGGAGCACTCCGGTGAGAAACTGGATTAAGCTACTACCTGGGACTGTCTTGTTTAAACGTGACAGGCACTGGATCCCCTGCCCAGGGATTCACCCTGGGGGTCTGGAGTGGTGCTAGAGGAGATGCTAGCTATCTCCCTGGAAGAGAATTGTTGCTGTAAAGACTTGTACATAGTTCAGGAAGATTGTCATCTGTTGCGATTACCCTTGGGCATCCCATACACCCCTTACCCCATCCAAGTTTATATTCTTCTAAAATAAAATCCAAAAACAAGCTCAAGGACTGGTTACTGTCTCCTGGATGCAAGTCTGAATGGAAGATATGTGTTGCCTGGCTGTGCAGAACTATAGGGGGACCCAAAATTTAAGCAACTCCTATGGGGTTAGTGCTACACTCTAATTGCCATGCTATCGTTTTGCAATCATGTGCATTGCATGGCAATCATGGGTTTAAATCAACATATTGCCTCTTCACACCTGTCAAACACATTGGATAGCTTTTCATAGGAGCAGCAGTGTCTGCTGCACTTGTTAATGAGCCCTTAGATGCATTCAGCAGCGGCACCCTTAGGGCATGTTCACATAAAGTTGGGGGGTGGTAAAATCCTGAGGTTGAGTCACGGTTTTACCGCCCCCAGTCCCTATCCCCTTTAGTTGCTGAG
Organism: Staurois parvus; assembly: GCF_062004578.1. Taxonomy (NCBI): domain Eukaryota; kingdom Metazoa; phylum Chordata; class Amphibia; order Anura; family Ranidae; genus Staurois; species Staurois parvus. The sequence goes on from NW_028318340.1 coordinate 8,076,259, forward strand.
GCAGCAGCCAACCACAACCCATTCAAGTTAATGGCACCACTCTGCAAGAGCCCTGCAGCAGCATGCTTCTGCAGAATCCAAGAGGTTAAAGCAACACAATGCTGCCTGCTTTAACCTCTTGTTTGCTGTACTGCACAAGGTTGCAGGACACTTGCAGAGCAGCCTCATTCACTTGAATTGGTCATGGTTGGCATCTGCTACACCCACTAACCATGACAGGGCACATAACTCCTGCTGGGGCTGCGACATGTGAACACCCATGGCCACTGCAACTAAAGGGGGTGTGGTGGGGGTGGTAAAACACATCTTAACTATGGTATTTTACCACCTCCCAAACCTCAAATGTAAAATGAACCCTTACTGTTTTAAGCCCCCCACAAGGCTGCTTTCACACTGATGTGCTGCAGTTGACCTGCACCACGGAAGCAGCACAGTGCATCTTTAACTTTCCTGGGTTAGCTGCGCTTTGCCATAGACTTCTATTATATGCTGCAGTTGTGGTGAACTTTCTGAATGTGCACCAAACCCACAGGATATAATAGACGTCTATAGCTAAGTGCAGCAAACCCACAGGAAAGCTGCAGGCAGGGGCGGAATGACCATTTGGAAACTCGGCACTGCCCGAGGGCCCGGGGTCAGTAGGGGGCCCTATGAGATGCCCCTGGTACCTTTTTCATAGGCTTTGTTGAGTTTGGGCAAGGACACCTGGGCCCCATGATCCCCTATTGCCCGGGGGCCCCATGAGTTGTCAGTCCGCCCCTGGCTGCAGGTACACTGCGTTGCAGCCGCGGTGTGAGTCAACAGCAGCACATCAATGTGAAACCAGCCCTAAACTATTGTGTCCAGTGTATTGCTTCACACTCACCTGAAGATCTCTTTTTTCCTCCTGCTGGCACCACTCTGGAGACCTCAAGCTAAGATAAGAGGTGGAGTGCAGTTGGTATTACTCTGCATGGAACTAGAGCAGGCACTAGGCATTGGCTTATACAGCTCTTGATCTTTACTACAGTTTTAACTTTACAAGGATGGTGGGTCAGCAAGCCCAGACTGCGATCTACTAGATACCTGGCCGCGATCTACAGGTTGCTGACCCCCGCTTTAGAATATGCGCTTTTGATTTTATTCTGTTGCCTGCAAGTAGCGAAGTACTAAATGCAAAGTACATAATCAACTTTATTAAAATCAGACCAGTAAAATTTGAGTTCTGATTGCTCATTGTGGGTGCTGACTCATGTGTGTGTTGCATGTATTTTTATTGAATACTGGAATGATTCCACCTACTGTAAGCACAGTATGAATAAAAACTGGAAGATAAGACAGCTGTGAATTGACCGCATAGCAAATGTTGTCCGTTTTCATTTTGTAAAAACAGTACTTCCTCCAGACAAACAGACAACTTAGAGCCAAGAACTAAAAGCCATCTTCGAGACCAAAGACAGTCAGACTACAGACACAAACTAAACAGGTTTAGCCAATAAAGCAATGAGCAATGTACAAAGGCAGTATCCCATAGCACAACCACAATTCAGGTGTTATTGCTCCGAGTTAAGTTTACAGAAATCTGATTGGCTACTACATGGTAACCGTCTTTGTATTTCTTTACAATATTCTACGGAACGTGGTAGTGTCTAAACTCATAGCAACCTGCTGTGGGCCACTAAGACTTAAAATCAGTCAATCAATAAATTAAAAAGTACATCCGTTCATTAGCAATAAAAAATAGATTTAAAAAAGCTAAAATTTTCCATCGTTATAGGAGTGTTGTTAGTACAGGTACATCTCAATAAATTAGAATATCATCAAAAAATTATTTTATTTCAGTAATTCAATTCAAAAATTAAAAACTCATATTATATAGATTCATTACACACAGAGTGATATATTTCAAGCATTTTTTGTTTTTTAATTTTGATGATTATGGCTTACAGCTAGTGAAAACCCAAAATTCAGTATCTCAGAAAACTAGAGTATTACATAAGACCAATAAAAAAAGGATTTTTAATACAGAAATGCTGGCTTGCTGAAAAGTAAGTCCATGTATAGTATGCACTCAGTACTTGGCCGGGGCTCCTGTTATATGAATTACTGCATCAATGCGGCATGGCATGGAGGCGATCAGCCTGTGGCACTGCTGAGGTGTTATGGAAGCCCAGGCTGATTTGATAGCTGCCTTCAGCTTGTCTTCATTGTTGGGTGTGGTGTCTCATCTTCCTCTTGACAATACCCGGCAGATTCTCTATGAGGTTTAGGTAATTTGTGTTTGCTGGCCAATAAAGCAAAGTGATACCATGATCATTAAACCAGGTATTGGTACTTTTGGCAGCTGGTCAGCAGAGGGAAGCATGAAGTGCTCTAGAATTTCCTGTTAGAGGGCAGCGTTGACTTTGGACTTGATAAAACACAGTGTACCAACACCAGCAGATGACATGGCTCCCCGAATCATCACCAACTGTGGAAAATTCACACTGGACCTCATGCAACTTGGATTCTGTGCCTCCAGACTCTGAGACCTTGATTTCCAAGTGACATGCAAAATTTACTTTCATCCGAAAAGAATACTTTGGACCACTCAGAAACAGTCCAGTCATTTTTCTCTTTAGCCCAGGTAAGACAAGGAATGCAACAGTTGTAGCCCATGTCCTGGATAAGTCTGTGTGTGGTGGCTCTTGAAGCACTGACACCAGCTGTAGTCTACTCCTTGTGAATCCCCACATATTCTTGAGCAGCCTTTGCTTCACAATCCTCTCAAGGCTGTGGTTATCCCTGTTGCTTGTGCACCTTTTTCTACCACACCTTTTCCTTCCAATCAACTTTCCATTAATATGCTTGGGTACAGCACTCTATCAACAGCCAGCTTCTTTAGCAATGACCTTTTATGATGTACCCTCCTTGTGGAGGGTGTCAATGACTGTCTTCTGGACAACTGTCAAGTCAGTAGTCTTCCCCGTGATTGTGTAACCTACTGAACTAGACTGAGAAACCATTTAAAAGCTCAGGAAACCCTTACAGGTGTTTTGAGTTAATTAGCTTATTAGAGTGTGACACCATGGGGTTTATTTACTAAAGCTGGTTCACTCAGAATCTCGTGCACTTCTGCATGGAAACCAATCAGCTTCCAGGTTTTATTGCTAAAGCTTAATTGAACAAGCTGAAATTAGAAGCGGATTGGCTACCATGCACAGGTGCGCAAGATTCTGAGTGAACCAGCTTTAGTAAATCTTACCCTATGAGTCCACAATATTGAACTTTTTCACAATATACTAAATTTCTGAGATACTGAATTTTGGGTTTTCACTAGCTGTAAGTCTTAATCATCAAAATGAAAAGAAAGTAATGCTTGAAATATATCACTCTGTTTGTAATGAATCTATATGAGTTTCACTTTAATTGAATTACTGAAATAAATTTACTTTTTGATGATATTCTAATTAATTGAGATGCGCCTGTATAGGGACTCCAGTACCATATAGGTTCATACTGGTCAGTGACTAGTGTGCTTGGAAGAGTCAAGTCTTCCAATATCTCACGTTCAATAAGTGCCCTGTGAAACAACCGTGAGTTTAGACTAATAGCTTGCTAGCAGAAAATTCTCTTGAAATAAAGGGAGTCATTAGAATTTCCTGTTTTTACTAGAACTGGTGGAAGTCTGAGTAAAAGTTCTGAGGGTTGTACAGATGTATGTGACAGGTAAACTGGAGAAAATGAGAGTAAATTGAGGCAATGAGAAAGCAAAGAGACAGAGAATAAGAAAATAAAGTAAACAAGAAAAAGAAAACAAGGGGAAAAGGTCTGTGTGTGTGGGTGGAATAGGGAAAGTAAAGGAAGATGGAGGTCAGTAGAGAGGGGCACAAAAGCCACTAAGTTTAGAGCAAAGCCTGCCCTACATGAGGAGTGTACAGTTATGAATAAGGATACAAGTTTCTTCCTGGTGCTCCCTCTCCTTCCTGTCTGTCAGTATATGGTGTGTGAATTATCATCTATTCAACTTGTTGGGTGATTTTACCTTTAAGGGGCAATTGTTATGTCAGTGGGGTTCAGAACATGCCAAATGTTTTGGATGATTTAAACATCATCCATTTTGTCCAGTTCTGGAGAAATTGGGTCATTCTTTTCTGGCTAATATGGATTATTTTCTTAATTTCAAATACTCTCATAACTAAGATAACATTTATCATATGGAGAGTTAACGATGTTTTGTAGTTTTTTAATAAGCTGACTGACCAAGAAAGTAGGCTGTAACCTATATAGTCTAAAGCCTTTCCAGTAATCAAAATGGCGTACTGCAGTACAATTTGACCAATCAATCAATTAAAAAACTACTAAAGTACAGTATATCTACTGTTTTTTTGTGCACATCTCTGGGATTTCTGTATACATTTTATGTAGTATCAATGGTGTACAATACCATCAGGCATTGCACAATGCAATTGTCCCTTTAGGTGGGGTACTGTTTAGTGCAAAAAATACTGATTGTTTTTTCTTAAAGTTGAAGATATGGTTAAATTAATCAAATGCAGAAGTCGCTATAGATCCTGGACCAAGTTCTGAAGGACCCTAGCACTCACTGCTGCTTTGCAAAGGAAGCAAACTGATAAATCAGGTGAGAAGACTTATCTTCACTGACTCACAAATGCTTACTATAGCTAAATATTGGGATCCAGACCCTCACAGACTCATTAAAATGTTAATATTTTTAAGGGTTATGGTGAGTCTTGGTCATCATTATGGTCTTTATATCATACCCATTCTGTTTTAATAAGACAAAGGATATGATTAAATTGATCTTGGAAACTGAAATACCTCTTCAATATTAGGCTTTCAATTACATATGGATATATCATAGTCTTAGCTTTTATAACTTGTTGGTTTTTATAACTTGTTGATGGGCCAGGTGCAAGTGGCTATTTTGCACCTAGATTAAAATAACTTTACAAAAAATATTTTTTAGCAAAATCTTGTGACAACCTACATATGAGATATGTCAATCTTAAAAGACTGATGTCAATGTTAAAAGGAATATGGTGTGTTTGAAAATTTTGTACAATATGCTATTTATATCTGTTGATAAATGAAACAAATGATGACATCGGGGCCCATAGTAGTTTAGCTACACTTTGGTAGAAAAACAGCATTAGATCCCAAAGTACATAATTACTCATAAACAGCTTCTCTGAGACTAAGTAGGCATGAAGTATTTTCCTTGTAATGTTTTCCCATGCTGACAGAATGGAAACTTGCACTTAGAAATCTCTGTAGGTTAAAGCAAAATTAGAAAGCAAATTCATTCGCCAGTGTTTTAGCTGTGGTTTCCACTATATAAACATTTAATAAAAGTTTGCATTTGTAAAACTGACTGAACTGCAGACGTCATGGGCATAGACAACAGATTATTGTGCAAGTATAGAAAAGTATATTTAAGTCAACTGCAAAGCTGTTCATATGCCAATTCTGTTATTTAATCACCTAGTTCTCAATTATCTAGTGATTTTATTGATGAAAGCGTGAAAGCAACTGATAGCTTTCTATTGGCACCATGTTCAATGCATTTTTTATACTTTATCTAGGTGTTAAAGTCCCTCCATCAAGATCTACTCAAATATATTTACAAGAAAGCTTTGGATAATGTCAGCTTGGTGGTGACAAGTTATCATACTTTGTAAGCAAAGCCAACATCTAAATCAGGGAATAGACAGATCAAAATTTGGCCAATACAGTGATGACCAGCCAAATTTCGATCTGTGTGTGGCCCTCCCTGTTCGACAGAAGTTGATCATTCCAGACTGGAAAACTTTTCTCGATCCATGGCTGCAGCCACTGATCAGTGTACCTGACTGCTGTGGGAGCCACTGTCAGAATACAAGGTCCAAGCATGAGGGATTCCTCAATACATCTGGCTTGTGTAGATGGACGAATCCATTAGTTTTTTTTTTTGTTCGACCAGAAACTATCCTTCTATGCCCATCTTAAATCTCAAGGATTCCTAACTCCTGGAAACCTAAAAACTCTCACAGTGGGGCTACGCCCACACTGCAAAGGTTGCTATTTTATGTCTATGGGGTAGAAAGGCAGCTTTATTTACCTGATCTTCCACTCCCTAGATAAGACTGTGCTCTCCTACACTCCAGTGGTGGACTGTTCCTAAGCAGTCGCACTTCAAACATAGGGCTCTGGTCCCTGCAATGGTCTTTATGACGTCAGAGGACCTTAGACCATCATAGCATAGAGGCTGCAGGAGCTGGTCTAACAGAGCAAGTCTGCAGAACAAAGAGTCGGGTAAGTAAAAGTACTTTACCAAGTATCCTAGACATAAGCATAAGACGAGCAGTTAACTCTTGCAATGTATGTGTGGCTCCACTGCAAGGGAGGTTTTTTGGGTTGTGTTTTAAGCGTAAGTGTAGGTAAAAAGCTAAGTACACAAAAAAAATGCATACTTGCACACTGTGGTATCTGACAAAAACATTTTATTTCTCTTAAGCTTGTTTTCTAATTCAGGCATCACTACCAGATTAATTTTCTACACTAAAGTCAAAGCAATACAATTTATGCTGGCATATTCCTGTTGAGTCAGCTGGAATTCAAGCTGTGCATGGCCCTTTCAACACCACTCAGCTTTACAAGCTTCAGTCTGAAAACTAAAGGACCCAGGAGGAAAATTTTCAGTCAAACAGTGAGTGTAGCCAGTCAGATGCAGTCACTGTTTGGTTAATCTGAGAGCTGCAAGAGCAACAGTTTTCAGATTACATTAGCCAACAGGGAAGATTCCTCCATCCATGCTGTTCAGAAATCTAAACATGTATGGTTAGCCTTAGTCAAGGCTGTAATTGAATAATGAAGGAGTATTAGCTCACTGGCAAGGTCATTTTTCTGCTCCTTCTTCCATTCTGCAAGCTGTTTGTTAGAGTCACAGCATCATGCAAGGCAGGGAAGCCTAATAGGCTTAAAGACCACTCAAGTATTTATATCAATACATACCTGGATTAAACAAGGGCAATATCAAGCTAGAAATAGCTTTCCAATATGAAACTGAAATGTAGTTTCCCAAGCCCCCTATTGATACAGTAGCATGAACAGTGCATTTGAAGAGTGGTCACATTATATCTCACATTCAGATAAAACATGGGAGTTTGTCTATGTGTGCATGAGGGACTAGTATTTAGAAGGTTGAATACAGAGGCTTATTGCTTCCCTAAAAATCCCTTTAAAAATTAGAACTTGTTTATTTTCTTAATCCCCTTCTATACTCTTTAAAATTAATTTCCTTCAAATTCTGGTGAGGAGGTCCTCCAACTTCTTCAGAAATTGAAGTCATTCTGTATTTTTCTTGTCAGAAATGTTTATATCTGACAGCTTATAAAGACTGAAATGACAAGGGTGCCATTGCTCACCTATCCTTTTGAAAATGGTATTTTGGTTGTCATGCTGATTCCTGAGCTTCAGCACATTACATGTTTTAGACCTTGATGAAGTAAGCAGACCAGGGGGTTCTGACCTTTCTCTGATTAGCTGTATGCTTAGTCAAGATCGGTACAGGTCTCAAAAACTACCAGACAATTAGCTTTTTCTAAAGGAAGTAAACAACAGCATCTTTTATTGCTTCCTTTAAGTTGCACAATTCCTTGGCAACTGTAAGGTGCATCAAATCAGTAGAACTAAGGGGACAAACCTTGCCATACCAGAAGAGGATAGGTATGGACGTATGATCAGATGTTTAAACAAAAGCCTGAAAATTAAAAACAATTGTGAAAAAGGTTGTCCCTATTTTGTTTCTCTTGTCTACCTGCCTCTAGAGCAAGGACCTACCTCAACCATTCTAATAAGGAAGCTGTCTGCAAAACATATTTCTCAATAAATCTAAAGAGGATTGCAAAAGCACATTGTAACAGAATTGCCCAGTTTTGTTTTGTAACTGCAGGCACTGTGGATAAACTCATCCACAAATTCCATGCCTGAAAGGCTCCCAAGTCATTGGTGGATGGGAAAAGCAGAGAAAGCTACCCAAGTGAATGCCCTCAACAACTCAAAGCCTTTGCGGTTTGTTGTACATTCTTAACTGCTTGTGAGCAGGGTGCAGCAAGGTGTAATTGGCAGTCAGGAGTCACACACGGGCCGAGGTGAACGTCAACAGTGAATTCACAAAAAGTTCTAACAAGGTACAGCAGGTAGGCACAGCCATCCAAAGCCACTTCCGGAATTGCAGTGAATAAATTATTAACTTCAGATTATGCTGATAGCTTCTGCAACGAGGAGCGGAAATGCGGCCTGATTGGTTCACACTCAAATGGGAGGTACTCCAGCAGAGGGTAAGCATAGCCCTTAAGCTGTCCATACTCCTCCAGAACCTCTTCCTAGCTCTCATAACTTTTCCTGACAGATGGGGAACCTGTCCCTACACTCAAATGTGCACCAAACCCAGGAGTCAGTGTCTTAAATAGACACTGCCCTAACCCAAGATGCCTGTGGGGTTAGCCAGGGCAGCAGTGTCCAATCAGACAACTGCTTTTCTGATGACAGCAGGAAGTTGCAGAGGAACTAAGTTCCTCTCACTGTCCTTCCCCTTTGGTCTTGCTGCTGTGACCCAGCGCCACCTACAGATGGGAGGACAGCCTGCACCTGCCTACATGCTTGTAAAGAATTTGCGACATGCTCTGTCATCTGTCTGTGGGCAACTTTAGGAATGCCAGATGGCCTGGTCTAAACAATATATATTCTGTAAGAACTCTTACACACACCAAAGCAGGTGACTCACATGTTGCTAGTTTTGTCCTGACATGCATACCTTTTACTCTTCTTTAATCCTAATGAAATATTGGCAGATAATGAAAATATCAAATTCAGCATGGCTATCCTGTATGTATCCCCTTCACTCCAACACTCCATGGCACAAAGAATACTGTTTGTCTAGGCAGTTGAAGACCTATTTTCTCTGCTTACAAGGGTCATGTTTGTTGTGTATATACTGCTTTATATTAAAGCTTACAGGCAGACACAACAGACAGTGCTAACTCTCTCATCTGAAAGGCTGGAAGGCAGAAATTAAGATTTCTATGACACCAAGTCAGTGTAGCAATGCCTAGCTGTGGGTTATTTATGCTGCTTTCGGTTTTTAAAGCAACCAAATATTTTCTGAAGGAATGCAAAATGATATACACATAAATCCACACCGCCCAAAAGAAACATTATTAGCATATCACATGCTCAAGGAAACAAAATAGTATCTAATGAAAACGTGCATTTTTTTTTTAATTGCTAAAATAACCAATTAATACCTGTATCCCATTTTGTTGAAATGGGAACTAAGATTAGAGCCAGACATCCTAGAAACACTTATGTCCCCCACCTCTCCACTTTATTTTAGTATTATTAACAGAGGCTATTACTTCATGGGTGCATTTTTTTTATATAAATTACAAGTAGAGGAGAAAAAGATAAAATAAAATCAGCAGTATGTCTTAAGATGCATACAATATACATGCATCATTGTAATGCATTCCAGTTGAAGTGTGCAGAACAGTAGGTAGACAGTGAACCTTAATCTTTCACTTAGTCACTCCAGATCATTCAGTCTTTTGGAGAGTGGTGACAGATGTTATGGCTTGGCTTGAGTACATCATTCCATTTATGCCTCTTTCACATTTGCAGAAATTGCTGTTCTGTATATCATCATGGTGTTGTTTAGGGAGACATCTATTGGGTATTCACTGCAACTGCACCTGGTTTTGTTATTCCTTTCAACAAGAATAGGGAGTGTCTCAGTAATAATGATTTCCCATCTACCACTGCAACCATTTTAGCTTCCTTAAAAGCACCAGTGAAGGTCTCCTTCATTCTCCCTTTGATTCACATATGCCTGTAAGTTCACTTGTGTTTTTTAAAGTCATATATATATATATATATATGTATATATATATTATGTGTTCACTGAATGCATTTGTGAGAGACATGTTTACAAGCATACTGTAACTTTGGCTTATGTAATTTTATTGCAGTTTTAGAGAATTATTCACTGTAAATTCAGTTTTGGAATGAAACACAATACTGCTTCTGTCAGTTTAGCTAGCTAGCTGTCGGCTAACTGTTAGTAGGTCAACACAGGGGCCGTTCCTGATTACAAGCAGGAGACCCAGCAGGGTCTGCAACTGCTCACATTTCATTGCTCATGGAGCAATTATCTAGGAATAATCGGCCCTGCATGCAAACTATTTCATGAAAGTGGCTGTGATTAGCTGCGGGAACTTCCCACTGTTTTCAGTGGGGCTGCCACCTGCAGCTAATCTCCAGGAACCCCCTCCATTCACAAAGTTGAACTGCTGTAATCCAAACACTCCTGCAAAGCCAGGTCCCTGACCTCTAGTTCAATAAAGCAGCACTGCTTAATCAAAGATCCACTCTGGCCTACTGATATAAAAATAAAGAAGCAACATAATAGTGGTATGTTTTAGGATGAATACAATATACATGCTTCATACAGCTGGTGTGCAGAACAGTAGGTATACAGTGAACCATTATCTCTCACTTTGTCACTCCAGAGGTAATGTTCTCCAAGAAAATAATTTGCTATTCTGGAGAGAGGTGACAATTGTTATGTATATAATGTACAATATGTATATTAGGTAATGTTGGGAGTGTTGGAGTGCCCACAATCAGGCCCTCAATTTTTAAATTTGCCCATATATATGTAATTAATAAAAGGAAGTTTACTCGAATTGCATTGGGCTTAGGCTATGTGACTAGTTTATACATTTTGTGATCCATGATAAATGTTTAAGGGTCCCTGCTCAGACTGTTAAGGTCCAATGAATTTGGATCCCTCTGACTAGTGATGGTGCAGGCTGAGGAAAGGTCCATCCAGACCCAAAGCATACTGCAGAAATAGGAAGAGATACCCAGGCCACCATACACCTCACCCAGCCTTAGTGGTTAGCAGGTAAAAGCAGCCTCAGCTCGATTCATCCAGACCAGGGGACGGCGCAAAACATGTTGGAGACGCTGTCTGGATGAATCGAGCTGAGGCTGATTTTACCTAACCACTCAGGCCAGGTGAGGTGTGCGACGGCCGGGCTATCTCTTCCTAGTTTATACATTTGTCAATATTTAATACAAAATATGCAGGTGTACAAGTAGATCACCCTTGCTAGATGAAAAATTAAGACATAGACATGTTCACAAACAGCCCTTGTACAGGAAAGTCCTGATGTTATTTTTAAGTAAACCCTAAACTTCTTGACCTACGGCAATCAAGGCATTACATTAATTTTATAAAGTGTAGCTAAAGACATTACTTTTTTTTTTTGTAATATATTTGTTGATGTTTTAGGTATACAGAACACAGCAAAATGAAAATGAAGGTAAAATAAAACTTTCAAAGTATGAAAGTACAGTTTACATTTCTATATGCCAAAGTCAAAGCAATCATGGCTTCTAGTATTAACCACTTGACCTCCAGAGGATTTACCCCCCCTTAATGACCAGGCCTCTTTTTGCTACTCGGCGCTGCACTAATTCAACTGATAATTGCGCGGTCATGCAACGCTGCACCCAAATGAAATTTACGTCCTTTTTTTTCACACAAATAGAGCTTTCTTTCGGTGGTATTTGATCACCTGTGTGCTTTTTATTTTTCACGCTATAAACAAAAAAAGGCCAAAAATTTTGAAGAAAAACAATATTTTTTACTTTCAGCTATAAAAAATATATAGTAAATATGGTATAGATACTGCAATTTACGCCATTTTTTTGCTATACAGCTCTGTGCTAGTTTAACGGACAATTGCACAGTCATGCAATATGGTACATAAATGAAATTTCCATCCTTTTTTTCCCCACAAATTGAGCTTTCTTTTGGTGGTATTTGATTGCCTGTGCGGTTTTTATTTTTTGCGCTATAAAAAAAAAGGCTAACAATTTTGAGGAAAAAAAAAACATATTTTGGACTTTTTGCTATAAAACATGTCCAGTCAAAAAAATGTAAAAATCAAATTTAGTCATAAATTTCTGCCAAAATGCATTCTACGACATGTCTTTGCTAAAAAATAAAACCCAATACGTGTAAATTAATTGGTTTATGTGAAAGTTATAGTGTTTACAAATGTCCGGAAAGATACTGGGATTTTTAGTTTTTTTTATACTAATAATGGCAGCGATCAGCGACTTATGGCGGCGATCAGGGACTTATGGCGGGACTGCGGCGGACATTCTGACATTGGGGGGTACTGACTTGGGGTCACTGACATCCCCAGTGACACCAATACAGTGATCAGTGCAAAAAAAAAACAAAACACTGACACTGTACTAATGGCACTGGGGAGGAAGGGGTTAAGTTTATTTTTCAGGGAAGGGTTATCTGTGTGAGGGGGAGTGTTTTACTAGGGGGCGGGGGTGTGCACTGCAGGGAACACCGCTGATCGGGAGAGAGAAATGCTTCTGTCCCGATCAGCTTGTCCTGGAGCTGTCAGTGAACTGACAGAAAGCACAGCTACTGCAGCTGTGCTCTCTGTCAGCTATTGCCACCGATCGCCGGGACATAGCCGGTAATGATCGGCTGTGACCCAGCGACTGACATCCGCGGCTCTGATCGGCGGGACAGGTAGGAGGGTGGTTAGCTGTCTTGCATGCAACAGGAGGATATAACCAACCTAAGGCCTATGGCCTGGATGAGTCTTCGTGAGCTAGTTATATATCATGGACATACAGAAATAACATAAGAAAGCAATTTCCAATTATGCGACTTATTCATGCTCCTATATCATACATCTTAACAAAATGTTAGCATAAAAGGATATTAGGGTGTGGTTGGCCTCCAGTAAAACACAGTTCAAACAGAAAGGGAGAGAATATATACAATACAAGTATATGAACAGAAAGCTGTAAATCAAAGAGCTGACATTTTTATTTTGCCCAAGGAGTTGGAGAGATAGGCCTTGAGGAACCACTCCGTTTATTGAAAAGATGTCGAAATTACCTTTTTATTGGCTAGAGTAGAAAATTGTTAGAAGCCCAGTTAGTTTTTATTGCTTCCCTATTGGAACTAGTCATCATTGTCACTGGGACTAAAAGTGAGAGAAAATCCAATATTCTGAGCTGTCACTATAACAGGAATAAGGAGGGAAATATTCAAGGGAAACACTTGTTCCAGTGACAGCTGTTTAAGAGGGGATTTTGATTCCTTTGGAGAGACTTCACCTTACTTCCTGTGGTATCTTGAGACAGGAAGTATAGAAAGAAAAAAAGGACAGGGGTTATTAACCAGACCCTATTCTATCCAAAACAAACACAAAAACATTAAGGCTTAAAGCCTCATAAACACAATGAGAATATCAGATGAACTATTGTCGGGTTTTTTTGCATCCTAGTCTTATATCAAAAATGATGGAAGTGATGTAATGTATTGTACTGTAATGTATTATTTCATTTCTGAGCATGTGTAGTCTTGGTCTTCTGATTTTTATCAGACAAATACTGTACTGGTTAAACGCAAATAGTACGTTCTGTTATCATATGAGAAAATGTTTCATATTTGTCCCTTTGGATAATTTTGCATGATCTGTCGTGATCGGTTTTCAAAAGCTGTATACTAGTACTTTATTTTGTATCGTATGATCACTTTGAAAGCGGTATTTTTCATCCCATTTTCTGATAACGTGTACTAGACATTAGGTAGACTTGAAAAGAAGAGAAAATGGAAGGGTTATTTAAAGTAGGCACTCCTACAGTCATCCTTCACATACAAGGCTAGAATTGGAAAATAAAATGGCCCAAGAAGCAAAACCAATAGCCTATAGCTATATATCCGGGTTAATCTACAACTGAAACAATGAATAGACAACAGCACCAGTTCTGCTCCAGTGTGTATTATTCCTCTGAGTGTTTTATTCCCATAGATATCATAATCTGCATCATTATAGTAACTACTGGCTTAATACAAAAAACAGACATTACAGGGAATTTTTGCTTATACAATGTTGTTTAGAAATATAAAAGAAGATATCAGATCAATTACCCTGAAGGCAATCATTTTTTACTGCAACCTTAAATCTAACTTGTGCCCACAACATCAGATACTCAAAAGCTAAAAAAAATTTTGAATGAGGAAGGCTGATTTATTGCTGGATAGAAATAGACAATCATAATCTGTGAATCGATTTTTCTGTTCTAGTAACTGTTCTAGTGCCAGCTATGCCAAAACTACTCAACTACCAAAACACTGAGAAATTAGGCTCCTTTACAGTGAGTGATAGCATGATAATAACGATAAGTATATTTTTATTGTAATTCCGAATGAAAGGAAGGAAATAAGGTATCACAGTGGAAAATAATAAAAATCAAGACAAATCTAGGAAAAGAAAAATAAGTATGTAAAAATAATTATAAACATAAAAGTGTGATAAAAAAATCAGAATATTAAAGTAGAACGAAAGACAATCTTTTTTTCTCCACTTTGGATAGAGTGAGGGAGGGTTGTAACATATATATAGTTTTTTTTTTTGCTATCTGTATCACATTGGAGAGATTTCCCTTTACTTCATGTCCCGTAGCCAAAGCAGTAAGTGCGAGGAAATCTCTCCAAAGTGAAGGAATCCTTGGTTGTCACCAGGGTCACCAGAACTAGTGTGCCCATTGGAAGACTTCCTGTTACTCCCTATTTCTGTTCTGGCGATAACCCAACATTTGGGCTTTTCTTTCACTCTTGGTGAGAAGGGCAAACAGAACATATAAGGTGAATCTCCCTAATAGGAACACATACAGTCATCAAAATGTGAAAGGTGTTCTACTCCATCTCCACTCTATCCAAAACTAAAAAAAAAAAAGGTTTTGTCCTTATATACACTTTAAATGAATATTTATTTGTTCAATGTGAGCAACAAGTACACATAAAAAGCAGCAGGATGCTCAGTAAGATTGCATTATCAAGCAAAAAGTGTGGTATTCTCAAAATCAAATTGCCACAATGCCAAGAAAAGAAATAATACTAAAAAAGCAATAATTCAGGATGATGCAAAATGTGCCTTATGTATTATCTGTATCATTGAAAGAAGAGTCACAACTCTAGAGGTACAGTAGAAAAATGCTTTAATTTATTACCTGGGCAAAACAATATCACAAAGTGTGTCTGAAATGTGAATCCACACTAGCTATAAATTAAAAAAAAATTATATTTCTAGTCAGAAGTTTTGCTATTGTATATTGTACTTTCATTTCCATGTTGTGCTAAACAGCTTCTTTCAATAACATGCTATTGTATGGCACAGCAGGTGGTAACTGAACCTGCTCCTGAACTTGGAGCAGAGAGGAAACATTTCTTCCATGGTTCTATTTTTTGCTAAACAAATCAACATTTTATCAAATGTATGAAATTGTTGAGCTTTGGAATATGCTGATGAGACAAAATAAAGGTAAGAGATAATAAAAATGAAAAATGTAGCATGGAAACACATAGAAGGATACAGGGCAGTCTTATCTGCTCCAGACTTTTAGGGGTTTATTTACTAAAGCTGGAGAGTCCAAAATCAGACTCCCTTCTGCATAGAAACCAATCAGCTTCTAACCTCAGCTTTTTCAATGAAGCTTTGGCAATGAAACCTGGAAGCTGATTGGTTTCTATGCAGAAGGGAGTCTGATTTTGGACTCTCCAGCTTTAGTAAATAAACCCCTTACTGTCCATATTGACATGACTTGAGTTCCATTTAGGCCCCATTCACATTTGCAACCTGGGACGTTAGTGATTACAAGCGGGAGACCCAGCAGGGTTCCGGGTGATTAGCTGCTCACATTTCACTGCTCATGGAGCAATTACCTGCGAATGATCGGCCCTGAAAGTAAATAATTGCATAGTGGCCACGATTAGCTGCAGGAACCTCCCATTGCTTTCAAAGCCACCCTCAGCTACTTGCCGGGAACCTCTGCTAGGTCTCCCGAATGCGATTGCCAACAACCCCATTTGCAAGTGTGAACCGCCATAATCTGAACACCCCCACACAGCCAGGTCCACCTTAGTCAAGTATCCAACCCAGCCCAGCCTACTGATTTGAGAATAATGGAACAACATCACACTGATAAGGTTAGCCCCATGCTTTCTTTATCAATAAAATGCAACAATGAAATAACATATGCTAAAAAGATCCTTTTATGAAATGGATAGTCAGCTTTGAATCCTACTTAAAGTGGAATTTCACTCTCCCAATCTACATTGACTATTGTTAACAGATAAGAACATAGGTAGGAACGCATATCATATTTTCTTGTTTTAAACTTTTTTGTTACATTTCTCCAGTTACTTCCTGCTTTCCATGCCTAGGCAAATGATGTCATACATCCCAGGAGCCTTCAGGAGGGGTTTTCTCAGGTAAGCCCACCCTCCTGTCTGCATGCCTGAGTTAAGGGTAGATGGATTTCAGGAGGTAAATGCTACACAAATCCTCTGCCCTTCCTGATGGTCATGGCCAGAAATGCTAGGAGGTGTTTTTCAAAGTGATTTCCCTGCAAACTAAAGCCTGGAGACATGGATGGATGGGGGAGTTTGCTTTAAATAACAATTAATTAAATAGCATTTTCGGTTTCTGGTGCTCAGATACAATGTAGTTCCCCTTTCATTTTCATGAAACACATCTTTCAACTCTTGATTCTGTAGCTTGAAATCTAGGACAATTAGCAACCAGTATCAGACCGGGGTACCTGGGGTCCAATAGAGGAAATTAAAGTGATGCTTCACTCTCAAATTAGCACAGTTTAATAGCAACCACCTGTTCATAGTCAGCACAGAAAAGATGCACAGGCTTCCAATATTTGTTTTTTTAATCACAAAAGTTTACATTTCTATTTTCAGTTGCAGGATAGCCAAGTTTACCTGCAATACACTATTACAAGCAGGGATTTTTTTCAGCAGGAACCTGGGGGAACACAGTTCTGGCACCTCCAGCACTGAATGTATGTAATGGCATGTGGTGCTGGGCTGTGCTGGAGGGTCTATTGATGCTGGCTGCTTGAGATCTATTGTTGCTGGGGGGGATCTCTTTATGAGGGAGGGCTCTGTTGTTGCTGGCTGATGGGAGATCTATTGTTGCTGGCAGGGGTCTATTGTTGCTCGAGTGGGTCTGTTGTTACTGGGGGTGCTTTTGTTGCTGGCAGCAGGGGATCTATTTTACAGCTTTTTATGTTACCATTAGCAAATTCCATACAATTACTTAAAGTGTTACTAAATGTAGGACCCTGCATTCACTATATCTGGTCTTCCACAGTACACACAGCATGGCAATGCAATTATTTTAGTAAGCATAAACTGCTAAATAAAGTTTCTCATCAACAGAGCAGTCTTGTGACTATCAATTAACCAGCAGAGCACTTGTTAAAGCTTGTAGTAGGAGTTTTCATTCTCCCCTGATTTTCCGATGAGGCATGACCCCTGACCCTCTGTCTGGACAATGCTGATTGGCCTTGTGCTGATCACATTCACTCTACCAGGAAAAAAAAAACTAGAGCAATACACATCAAACTGAGCATGTGCATCTTGCCCCCAAGGCTCTGTTCTATCAGCAGATGGATTGGGGACAGTAGAAGGGGAGGATCAAAGAAGACAGGATCAAACATCCTTTCTACACAATGCGATAGATTAACCCCTTAGGTTCCACAGAGGGTATAAAAAGCATGCTTTACTGTATATATAGACTGATTTTACTATTGTGTGTTTAGTAACCTCTTAACACCACAAAATGATACTTGGGGCTGAATTTACTAAAAGGGGTGGTACTAGTAGGTCGGTAGGCGGTGGAACCAAATGCTCATAGGGGGTTCCTGCAACTATTCTCTGAGAGAAAAAGCCCTGGTTACAAGGCACTGACAGATACCTGCATGTATCAATAACCAGTCAAACTGCTGCGACAAAACAAAAGACTATTGTGGATTGCTCACATGTAACAAATAATGGTTACATATTAATGCATCACATTGTTTTTAATTAACACAGAATTTGTTTTGTAGATAGTCCAAGCCACACACATTTGCCATAATTTCCCTATTCCACAAACATAATTTGGTA
This sequence comes from Staurois parvus, assembly GCF_062004578.1. Classification (NCBI taxonomy): domain Eukaryota; kingdom Metazoa; phylum Chordata; class Amphibia; order Anura; family Ranidae; genus Staurois; species Staurois parvus. The sequence goes on from NW_028318340.1 coordinate 8,094,287, forward strand.
CTTCACACAATAACCATATAAACTCACCGGCCTCTTTAATAGGTACACCTGTGCAATTGCTTGGTAACACAAATTACTAATCAGCCAATCACATGGCAGCAACTCAATGCATTTAGGCATCTAGACGTGGTGAAGACAACCTGCTGAAGTTCAAACTGAGCATCAGAATGAGGACAAAAGGGGATTTAAGTGACCTTGAACGTGGCATGGTTGGTGCTAGATGGGCTGGTCTGAGTGTTTCAAAAACTGTTGATCTACTGAGATTTTCACGCACAACCATCTCTAGGGTTTACAGAGAATTGTTCTGAAAAAGAGAAAATATCCAGAGAGCTGAAGTTGTGTGGATGAAAATGCCTTCTTGATGTAAGAGAAGAATGGGCAGACTGGTTGGAGATGGCAGAAAAGCAACAGTAACTCAAATAACCACACATTACAACCAAGGTATGCAGAATACCATCTCTGAACGCACAACACGTCGTACTTTGATGCAGATGGGCTGCAGAAGCAGAAGACCACACCGGGAGCCACTCCTGTGAGCTAAGAACAGGAAACAGAGGCTACAATTTGCACAGGCTCACCAAAATTGGACAACAGAAGATTGGAAAAACATTGCCTGGTCTGATTTCAGCTGCGACATTCAGATGGTAGGGTCAGAATTTGGCGTAAACAACATGAAAGCATGGATCCATCCCGCGTTACGTCAATGGTTCAGGCTGGTGATGATGGTGTAATGGTGAGGGAGAACATTTCTTGGCACACTTTGAGCCCCTAAGTACCAATTGAGCATCATCTTTTAATGCCACAGCCTACCTGAGTATTGTTGCTCACCATGTCCATCCTTTTATGACTACAGTGTATCTTCTGATGGCTACTTCCAGCATGATAATGCACCATGTCACACAGCTTAAATTGTCTCAAACTGGTTTCTTGAAAATGACAATGAGTTCACTGTACTCTAATGGCCTCCATAGTTACCAGATCTCAATTCAATAGAACACTCTTGGGATGTGGTGGAATGGGAGAGTCACATTATGGATGTGCAGCTGACAAGTCTGCAGCAATTGCTTGATGCTATCATGTCAATATGGACCAAAATCTCTGAGGAATGTTTCCAACACTTTGTTGAATCTATGCCATGAAGAATAAGGCAGTTCTGAAGGCATCCGACCCGGCACTAGCAAGGTATACCTAATAAAGTGGCCGGTGAGTATATAATTAATAACATAAAAAGCTAGCAACAAGAAAGAAGGAAAACCAGTATGTGGACACAAAGAAATATATTTGGCAGCTTGACTTTTATAACCAAGAAGGATTCAGTAGCAGAAGTCATTTTGTTGTACTTGTGTTATGCAGCAGTTTGTGAGTATAAATCTATTTTAATACCTAAAAAATCCCAAATTTTGGGTTGTAACCAGAACAGTAATAGAGGGGATTTTTTTCCAATGGAGACACCAATTCTGGTGACCTGGGGTCCTGATGAATTTCCTTTCATTTACAACGATTTCCTCTCACTTCCTATTTTGGCTATGGAACAAGAAAATGAAGGTAAATCTCCCCAATAGGACAAAGATGACAAAAAAAAAAAAAAACTTTGAAAGTGGTTATAACGCTCCCTTACTCTATCCAAATTGAAAAAATATGCCTATAGTTTTCTTTAAGTCTTTATATCAGATACTAAGCTGGGAAGTTTATTAACTGAAAAACACTTCCTCTGTACTGTACTCTGAGAAGAAAAATGCATTGGTTTCAACTTCTGTGTCTTACTAGAGAGTTAAAGAGGAACTTCACCCAAAAGGGGAAGTTTAGCTTGTTTGCATCCCCCCCCCAATTGGTGCTTTTGGGAGATTGGGGGAGTGGATGCCAGGTTTTGAAAAGTACCCACAATCCGACCAGAAGTTCAGCCTCCCCCTCCTTCCCCCACAGCCTTCTGGGACACATCACAGGTCCCAGAAGACTGCAAGACCATTCACAAAGCACAGTGCGACCCAAACATGCGGAGTGGGCAACTGGCTATGAATCCGCAAGGCTTTACTGCCAATTTCCCTGTGTTAAGATGCCAGCAACTGGACCAGAAGCCAACTGAAAAATCAGCTTGGGTGAGGACAGCGTTGGATCCCCTAGACAGGTAAGTGTCCTTATATTTAATGTCAGCTGCTGCATTATTTGTAGCTGCTGACTTTTACGTTTTCTTGGGGGAGACTGGAGCTCCTCTTTAAGTGGTCTGTGGATTTTGATGAATCAGCAAGTGTCATACGGGCAGGAGAGACTGAGATCTATGAAAGTGGTATTTTAAAGAGAACAAAAGTTACAATTTTTGGGCCATGCAATTCTGCAGACGCCATTCCAATGTTGCTCCGATCTACTACTAAAAAAAGAAAAAAAAAACCACACATTTGTAACATCCACCCTGAGTTCTCTTCTTCTAAGTTCACCCATGTACCACCCTGTCCACCAGCCTACAAAATAGGCACTCTCACCGCAAGTCTGAAAATCATGAAGGAATTATTGCACTGGTGGAATGCCTGTATTTAGACATCATACAGTACAGCCCTACATACACAAGAATGTATGTTCTACAGGCTCCACCCTTTTTGTCTAATAATTATATATGAAAGAGCTAAAAAAATACAGGCAATTGCAGACCACATGCAGATTTATATGCAGTTGAACCCCAATGTACTTCCTAAGCCTCCCTATTGAATAAAAAGACCATCCATCACACCAAAGGACTAACAGGGAGGTTTGGATGGCAGGTGGAAGAGAGAACATATTCCATTTTCCTGCATACGGCAAGTTATTGGTAAACCTCAGTTGTTGCCTGTACCTTGGCTCTATTGATTGTTTTGGAATAGGTTTTCACTGAAGGAAACCTTTGCTTGATCATTTGTCATCATGTGCGCAGTTTGATTTAGCCAGATTTGTGTTTTACTTAAGCAATATAAAAATTCAATTTTCACCTTGTAAATTCCTAAACAGTTTTTGAGAATGTGGTAAAAAATAATCTCTTCTGAGGTAAAATAACAATCTTATTAATAACTCTATCAATGACACTGCTGTCGCTTTGAACAAAATATGATGAAAATGTAATGCCTCAAGGAAAATGAATATGTAATTTACAGTAGAACAAATACATTAAGTTGTTTAGCCATGTATATATTACACACAGGTCACTCCCCAGTATCCATGCCACCAGCAAGATCTGCATTCCAGCATATACAACTCACTTCCCAATAGCCATGTCACCAATGAGTCCTGCCCCCCAATGTATACAGCTCACTCCCCAGTATCCATGCCACCAGTTAGATCTGTATTCCAGCATATACAACTCACTCCCCAGTATCCATGCCGACAGTTAGATCTGTATTCCAGCATATACAACTCACTCCCCAGTATCCATGCCACCAGTTACATCTGTATTCCAGCATATACAACTCACTTCCCAGTATCCATGCCACTGATGAGACCTGTCCCCCAGTACATACAGCTCACTCCCCAGTATCCATGCCACCAGTTAGATCTGTATTCCAGCATATACAACTCACTCCCCAGTATCCATGCCACCAGTTACATCTGTATTCCAGCATATACAACTCACTTCCCAGTATCCATGCCACTGATGAGACCTGTCCCCCAGTACATACAGCTCACTCCCCAGTATCCATGCCACCAGTTAGATCTGTATTCCAGCATATACAACTCACTTTTCAGTATCCATGCCACTGATGAGACCTGTCCCCCAGTACATACAGCTCACTCCCCAGTATGCCACCAGTTAGATCTGCATTCCAGCATACACACCTCACTCCCCAGTATCTATGCCACTGATGAGACCTGTCCCCAGTACATACAGTTCATTCTTCAGTATCCATGCCATCGGTTAGATATACATTCCAGCATACGCAGCTCACTCCATAGTATCTGTGTCCACTTTGAGATCTGTCTTTTAGTATACTGCTTACTCCCCAGCAGGGGCGGACTGACCATTCCAGCACTCGGGCACTGCCCGAGGGCCTGGGGTCAGTAGGGGGCCCCATGAGATGCCTTTGATACCTTTCACAGGCTTTTTTGGGTGTGGTTTGAGTGTTGGCTAGGACACAGGGGCCCCATGATTTCCTATTGCCCGGGGGCCCCTTGAGTTCTCAGTCTGGCCCTGCTCCCCAGTATTCATGTCCCCAACAATATTACCATTCCAAAATACACAGTGAAAGAAGATATATTCCCCAGCACACACAGATCACTCCCCCCCGTATTCATGCCAAAAATTATCCACCACAGCAACACATTTTCTTCACTCCACAGTACCCATGCCACACAAGTGATACTTTCACTAAAGCACACACAGCTCACTCCCCAGTACCCATGCCACAGGTGAGATCTTCTCCACAGCTCACTAACCACCATCAATGCCCCAAGTAGGATCTTCAATCCAGCATGCACAGCTTACAAGTATCCATGATCCCAGTGAGATGTGTACAACAGCCTACACAGCTCACTCATGAGTATCCATGCCACAATTGAGATCTTCTCAAACCCCCCACCCCCCCACCCCCACCCACAACATATCACCTAATTTCCAAGTATCTATGCCCCAAGTGAGATCTTCACTCCAGCGCACACTACTCACACCAACGCGACAAGTGAAATCTTCCCCACCCCCCCCCTCCCCTTCCCCAGCACGCACAACTCACTCCTTAGTATCTATGCCTCAACTGAGATCTTCACTCCAGCATGCACAGCTTATTCACCAGTATCCATGCTCCCAGTGGGATGTGCACTCCACCACACACAGCTCACTCCCCACAATCCATGTCACTAGTGATACAATATCTGCACTCCAGCACACACGCACACACGCACACACACCACTCTTTGGTATCTGTGCCTCCACAAGAAGACAACCATGCCAACGCACACATGGAAACAAACACACAAGTACATACACACACACCATTACCCAGTATCTATGCCCTTACAGTAATACTTGCATTTCAGCACAAAACATCAGTCCCCAATATTCACATGACCATTGGGATCTAAAAGTTAAATGTTTGGAGAGGTTATTTATCCATATGGTGCAAGCATCTAGAATGCCAACATATGGCGATTTTTGTGTTTTAAAAATCAGATCTAGCTGCAGGTTCAAATAGAAAGGTGATTTAAAAAAACAATATGGCTTGTGTAGAAATTCATATACATTTCCTTGCCACTTTCCCTCCAGAGGATTTACCCCCCCCCCCCCTTCCTGACCAGGCCATTTTTTGCGATACGGCGCTGTGTTACTTTGACTGACAATTGCGCAGTCATGCAACATTGTACATAAGTATGTCCTTTTTTTGCCACAAATATAGCTTTCTTTTGGTGATATTTGATCGTTTGCGTTTTTAATTTTTTGCACTATAAACAAAAAAAGACCAACAATTTTGAAAAAAAAAACAATATTTTTAACTTTTTGCTATAAAACATATCCAGTAAAAAGATGTTAAAAATATAATTTCTTCATAAATTTAGGCCAAAAAGTATTCTGCTACATGTCTTTGCCCAAAAAAAAGAAAATATATATTTTTTTTCACTAGTAATGGCGGCGATCAGCAACTTATAGTGGGACTGCGGCGGGCATTCTGACACTGGGTGGGAACTGACTAATTGCCACTGAAATCCCAATGACACTATTACAGTGATCAGTGCTAATAAAAAGCACTGACACTGTACTAATGACACTGGGCAGGAAGGGGTTAAAATCGGGGGCGATCATAGGGTTAACTGTGTGCTGTGTGTGTTTTACATAGTGTGCTGTGTGTGATTTACTAGGGAGACAAGCTGCTTTGAATTGCTATGCTGTCAGGGGAGAGATCTGTGTTTACATACAGACCTCTCCCCTGTCAGCTCCGCCGAAAAGTCCCATACGAAAATCGGCGTCCGGGACCCGGTGATTGACATGCCGAGGAGCCAATAGCAGCACGGATAGATAGTGCACGTGCCCCCTGCCTGGAAAAACAAAATCACGTATATATACATGTAATTTTGCATATCCCTGCCGCCCTGTAGCAGTACTTCTGCTATAGGGCGGTCGGGAAGTTTGCCCAGTGCAGTCCTGCCACAAGACAAGGTGAAATGCCCCATTTCCTATGAGGACCGTTCATACCACAGTGTTGCTGTAGTGTGGGCTGAAAAAAGTACTGCTTACAGTAAAGCTTCAGGAAAGCTGATTGCTACGCAAATCACCGCATTGCAATGAGATGGTTTGCGTTGAAGTGAACAGAATTGCATTTAAATGTCGCTCAAAATATTTCAATAATATTCTGTGAAAAAAGTAAACAGTGTGATTCACTGGCTCAGCTCTTTGGTACGGTGTCCCCCTGCAGCACACCAGCGGATATGCGTTCAGCTTGACTTATTGGGGTGAGCAAGGTCCTCAAATATAAATCTGATTGAAATGGATATAGAAACTTGAGGTTTTGTGAGCCAAATACAGCACTAGGACAGTTTAGGAATGTTAATTGAACGAGGCACCAGATTTTTATGTAGCTTCTTTGCATAAACTTGCAAAGTTGAATATTTTAGAACGTTTCCCGGCACCTTCATTATGGCAAACATTTGCAGTGAATATTGTACCTGCAGTTAATATTATTATGTTAATTAAAGTAATTTTTGATGTTACTGGGTATGGCGCCCAGAAGACCTATTGTGGTTGATCTACTCAATTCAGAATCCTGTTTCCATTTGAGTCTGACATGCCTGTGCTGAGAGAAATGGTGGCAGCCACTGCTTACAAAAATGGGAAAGTATCGAAGCCATTGGCACATAAAATAGAGCTGTTATCTGAGGACTTTTCAGGTACTACAGTGATGATAACACGATTTAGTAAAAGTACTCATTTTCCCACTATACAATTCTATTAAAACTTGTGGGCAACTAGTGACCAAATCTTAAAATATGTTGCATGAAAATTTGGTGTCTAATTGGGTTTCAGAACAAATTAGACAATATCCCCCTACACTCGGTGTGCTCCCCAGCTGGGCACCTGTGTCAACTTTCCGGGCTGAGGAGTGGGCCCTCCTTATACTTCAGTAATACCTGGACAAGAGGTCCCTGAAAACTTCTGAGCACCCCAGAGGCTCAGGCATAATACTGTATTATTATCACACTTTGGGAATGTTACAAATACATTGTTGTATTTCTAACACTGTTGTTGTACTCAACTGTATTGAAAAATTTTGTAATGAGGGGCCCATGGAAGTCAAAGGAAGAGCAGGAAAACACATGATTTGTGCATCCATGAGGGTTCTCATTTATACAGGTCATGGTCTAACCAATAGTAAGTCACTGGATTTGTTCTGTAATGTTGACATTTTGTAGCTTGTCCTAGAAGCCATTTCTTCAGCTCTAATGGGTGTCAAAAATGGGTGTTACTCATTAGAACTGAAGAAGTGGCTTTGATAAGCTACAAAGCATCTTCTGCATTACAGAACAAGTTTTGTTAAATGTGACTACTACTAGATAGGCATGATATGTGTGTTTTCATGTGCTGCAAATACATGATTACTGAGACCCACTTCTCTTTTGGAAAATGTCAGACTGAATGTCATTCCTGAATGCAAGCACATAACTCAAGGAAAAACATGAATATGTGTTAATGCATGAAAACGTGTAAAACTGAATGAACGTGGAAGTACAATGATACAACAGCTACCTTAAAGTCCAAATGAGTTTATAGAGAAAATCAGCTAAATACATTACAGGTGCATCAAAACAAAAGGTGTTCAAAGTTTAAAGTGGAACAGCGCTGCATCTGAGTACCACAAACCAAAAATGCTATATAATTCATTTTTAATATTCAAAACAAACTCCTCCATCCATCTATGTCTCCATGCTTTATTTTGTCGAGAAATCATTTTGAAAAACACCTCCTGGCATTTCTGGCAGTGGCCATCTTGAGTAAGGGCAGATGACTCATGCAGCAGTTACTTCCTGGAATCCATCTCTCCTCAGCTGAGGCATAGGCTGAGCTGAGAACACCCCCGAAGACTCCTGGCATGTATGACATAATTTGCCTAGGTAAGGAAACTGCTACTGGCTTCTCGGCAAGTCAATCACTGGGTCCCGACCGAGACTCGGTGATCATCGGCGGAGCTGACAGAAGAGAGGCTGTATGTAAACAACACAGATCTCTCCCCTGTCAGCATGAACAGGCTGCTTTGTATTGCTCTGCACAGCAGAGCAAAACAAAGCAGCTTGTCTACATAGTAAAACAAACACAGCACACTATGTAAAAACACAACACAGCACACAGTTAACCCTTTGATTGCCCCAGATGTTAACCTCTTCCTGCCCAGTGTCATTAGTACAGTGTCAGTGCTTTTTATGAGCACCGATCACTGTATTAGTGTCACTGGGGATGTCAGTGGCAGTTAGTCAGTCCCCCCCAGTGTCAGAATGGCCGCCGCAGTTCCACAATAAGTCCCTGATCGCCGCCATTACTAGTAAAAAAAAAATAATAATAAATTCCAGTATATATACCGCCATTTGTAGACTATATAGACAACGTAGATAATAACTTTCACATAAACCAATTAATATACACGTATTGGGATTTTTTTTTTAACAAAGACATGTAGCAGAATACATTTTGGCCTAAATGTATGAAGAAATTTGATTTTTCTAATTTTTTTTACTGGACATGTTTTATAGCAAAATGTCAAAAATATTGTTTGTTTGTTTTTTTCCAAAATTGTCTGTGCATTTTTTATTTTGTGCACTATAAACAAAAAAAGACTGATGATCAAATACCACCAAAAGAAAGCTCTATTTGTGGGAAAAAAGGGCATAAATTTCATTTGAGTGCAACATTGCATGACCGCGCAATTGTCAATTATAATAACGCAGCGCCATATCACAAAAAATGGCCTGGTCAGAAAGGGGGGTAAATCCTCTGGAGGGCAAGTGGCTAAGAACCCGTTTCCCACCATTTGCATGGGACGTTGCAGTGCTGTGAGCTGAAAAAAGTATTGTACTTCTTTTCAGAGCCGCATGTTGCCACACAAACTACTACATTGCAATGCAGTTACAGTGAATAGAACGGATTAAAATGTCACTTGTAAATAAAGTTCTAACAAAGAAAAAGTAAACAGTGCAATGAGCCAAAATCGGCGCATCGGCACTGTTCCTCCCAGCATACACCAGCAGTTGGGTGTTCTTTGCTGATCTCAACAAGCACTTACAGTTTTTCTTCAGAAAACAGCTATAGCCTGAGTAGAAAAGCTTGTTGCCTACCAGTATACTGCAGAGAAGGACCCTTACTCTCTGTGTGGAAGCAGTGGTCTTTCTGCAGAGATCTAACATGTCATTCTGAGCCAAAAATTCACTTTGGCCTTGGGGTGCCCACAAACATGGGATAGTTGGATGTACAGCTCCAACCTGCCCACCATCTAACATGCTAGTCTCCCAACATGCATACAAACCCTATGCACAGTGAGAGTCTGCCTGATTGTGAACAGGGGAGCAGGCTGAGGACAACGGCACAGGTAGACGACACTAGCGCCATCTACCTCACACAAAAACAACAAAGATCAGTACAGGTTTTCTATGAATGCTTTTCTATGTGAACTCATATTTATCACATCAACACTCGGATAATACCTGGAAATTATTTCCATAACAAACTATCATTTCAAAGGACTCAGTGCTGTTTGAAATATGAGACATGGAATTCCTCACCTTTGTCCATTCCATAAAAAAAAACGTCTAAAACAAAGCCGTATTTTCTTAATGCAAGGAAGTTCCTTTTCTTGAAGTTACAAAAAAATGGTTTAAACCCTTGTAACACTGTCTGCAGGTTCAGCCAAGCCTTCAATAGGACCTCCAATAAAATGACAACATAGACTGCTAATGCTAATTTGGAAACACTGACACCAGTCTGATATCCACATTACCTGTAATACAGACAGTCTTCTCACTTGCTTTGTGCAACCTCCCTCTCCTGTTTCAGTGTAAATGGGTATGGCTGCACTGCACTCAGATAAAACAAAGACAATCTGAGCAGCTCTGCTTGTAGACACTGGGCACATGGCACCATGAAAGCATACTGTATTGCTGCAGTGATGATGACCATTATATCAAAGGGCTTAAAGGGGCTTGGTCACCAAATTCAAATAAATTGCAGGTGAAAGCACAGAAAAACCAAGTATTTAAATGTTTATTTGTCTTGGTATTACTTTCCCTTGCTGATATTTTATTATTCCCTTACAAAGTGCCTTTGAACTTGCTCAGGAATTTAATTATTCCACGAAGAGTCCATTTGCTAGCAAAGCTACAGATCCACCTTCCTCCAGTCACATCATAATCCTCTCCTCTTCTGAGTGTGTTGAATTGCTGTCTGTGCTGTCCCAGCTCCTACACACATCCCTATATAACCTTTTATGTACCTGCCAGGTAAGGATCAAAGGGGAAAACTATAAAACTATAGCCTTTGAGTGACAGCTGTGAGTCTGCTGGGACTGCTAACATCACATCCAAGACTGGGAAACCAATAACTTTCTCAAAAAAGTTTTGACAGATTAGTCTATGCTGTGGGGAGGGGGGGTTAGTGGGCAGAAAAAAGTGTGTTTGTGGAAAAAAACAACAAACAATTTAGCAGAACATGCATGTTCCCCTATATTTTATCCCTTTGAAAACTCTAAGTACAGGAAAATACAGATCGATCTGCCAAAAATACAGCAAGTTGCCAACTTCCTGACAACACTTCCTCTGCTTTCCTAAAATTTCAAGCAGTGTTTTCAGCCCTTCCTGGGTTCTCCCTGCTGGACTACAACACACTCACCCCTAATGTTACATAGATGAGGAGAGGGGGATGTGTTCTATAGTCCAAAACAGAGAACTGTGCAGGACTGACAACACTAGTTTGGATATCATTTGCAGCAGACTTCACTGTGTTGTCAGCTCAAATAGAAATTTATGCGCTCACATGATTCCTGGCAAATCAGAGGGTACCTATCTGTACTACATACTAAACATGTAAACATGGGGCAATGTGCTTGTATTACAGATGTGTCATTTGTCTTTTAATTACTATAATATTGCCCAAAAACTTTAAAAGACCCTCATACTTTGCCCCGCATGGACTAAAGGATCTCAACAGGCACAGCATAACCAATTACATGTAAACAACTTTAAAGCAAAACTGAACTATCTCAGTCAACATGAACTATTTTTAACCAGTATGCTGCTAGCCCTATTAAATAGATATGACAGCATAATATATTTATTTGTTTTGCATTTCTACAGATGCTTCCTGCTTTCTAGCCTAGGCCAAAATGTCATACATCCCAGGAGATTTCATGGGCATTTTTTTCCTCTCCCATCTGGAGGAGGGGTTTTCTCTGCTAAGCACACTCTCCTGCCTACATGTCTGAGCTAAGGGCAGATGGATTCCAGGAAGTGACTGCTACACGAATCATCTGCCCTTACTCAAGATGGGTATTTCTCAACAAAATAAAGCATGGAGACATGAATGGATGGGTGATTTTACTGTGAATAGTAAAAATGAAGTAGCTTCCCTAGCAGGCTGATTATGTCAGTATTTCTGTGCTCAAAGCGGTACATTGTTTTCAATGGAAATATGTTGTTTTTTTATTGCAGGTCTGTAATTCTTAGGAATAACTCACTGAAATCTGTCCGAACAAGAGTAAACATCCTGGGTATGATAACATTTTAAACATGAAATCATAAATTATAATATAATAAATAATCAAATCAAATAAATAATATAATAATAATAATAATAATAATAAATTTAATTCAATAATGTAATCAAACCAAAAACACTGAAATATGAAATATAGCGCCAAGTTCGCACATCACTGAGCAAAGTTGCAAAATCGTTTTCAGTGTCTGATGATGAATTTCCCCACGAATCATTATCACTCAATTCTGCAAGTGGTTCTGATTTACTATCACTGTTCTCTAGCTGGTCTGAAACTGCTTTTGACCTAAAGGGATGCTTTTTGGACGCCATGGTCTCAGTTTCCAGGCAGAAAGAACAGTAAAAATGCAGGCAGGGCACAGGAAAAAGCACTCGGGGCAAAATGTATGTGAAATGCTTTGATACAGTAATGTTTTACTATGTGATTTTAGTGTATTGAGTGAATGTCACTTTTTAACATTTTTAAATTTCCGCCGTTCCGTCCCCCGTACGTTCCGATGTCGCAGGGAATGGAACCCGGAAGACGGATGCCGGCATTCGCCGGAGGAGATGGCCGGGGACACTGCAGGGGGGACATCGTGGGAGTGCAGGACAAGGTAAGTGCAGAAGGGATCCCGGAGCAACGCTGCAGTGTATTCCCGAGTGTAGCTCGGGGTTAGCGCTTTCGACTTTGCTGACAGGGCCCTGAGTAGTATAGAGCCTTAAGAGACATTCTCCAATACATTAGCTTTAAGTTAGACCAGTGTTTCTTAAGCAGGGTTCTGCAGAACCCAAGAAGGATTTCTGCCTCAAGTCATCATTACCGGCCATTGGCACTGCCAATTCCCTGCTCCAATGTGTTACTCAGTACTGCTGGGTGCATTGGTATCATTCGGCAATCCTCCTGAAGATCAGGTTCCTGATATCAGAGAGAAGAGCAGTGCATGATGAGAGAAATGGTTTACAAAGCCAACTACTACTCCAGATTAGTACCAGTACCAAGTTAGACACCTTTCTTTTTAATTGCATATTAACAACAATGAAAATATATTGTACATTTACATCAGTTCCTGGCTTTAACCCCTTCATGCCTAAGGGTAAAAAATGTTAAAGCCTAGGGAACATTTTGCAACTTTGATATGTGTTAGCAAAACTGTACATAACATCACAATTACTTTGTACATCCAGGTGGATTATACCTTGTTTTTTTTCAGGACAAATTGGGCTTTCATTTGGTGACCTTGACCCAAACATTAACCCTGGCACTGACCTAGATCAAACCTTGATCTCTGTATTTTTATTTATTTTATTTTTTTCATTATTATTTTTTTATTTATTTTTTTTTACAAACACTTTTTCTCTCTGAAAGGACAGAGGGAGATACAATGTCTCTCTCTCCTTCATTCAGAGAGAGAAAACAAAGGGGGCGGGCTTCACAGTGACTGATCACTGTGACATCAAGTCAGAGGCTTTCACAGTGATCATGTGAATTGGGAGTTCTGGGTCCCGATCATAAAAACAGGGCCCGGGACTCTCACTGACACCCCTTGCGGCGCACTCCCAGCATAAAGATAGGTACGCAAATTAGCGGCCCCACGGAAAAAAAAACCCAGGCCAGTGAGGCCACTAATTTTCATACGCTCATCGCCAAGGGGTTAAGGATCTCACAATCAAAGGTCATAGACATGCAATGGTCCATTTTGGAAAGGAGCCAATTCACCTACCATCATGTCTTTGGAGTGTGGGAGAAAACTGGAGTGCACAAAGGAAGCTCGCAAGTACAGGGAGAACATACAAACTCTACACAGATAGTGACTGATGTTCAAACCAGAGACCCCAGAGCTGCAAGGTACAGAGACTAGTCACTAAGCCACTGTGGTGCCCCAGACATTTTTTTCTTTATGTAACCACACCTCCATCACAATAAGCAGCCCCTGATTTTACAAGGTGCACTAAGTATTGTTACTACTACAGGTACTTCTATAGCGCCGTCAATTTATGCAGCGCTTTATACACACACACATACACTTTTTTTGTACATTCGCATCAGTCCCTAACCCTCGAGGAGCGTACAATCTAAGGTGCCCAACTCACATTCATACATACACATACTAGGGCCAACTTAAACAGGAGTCCGTTAACCTACACTAATAAAAATATACACCACTTTTAATTTACATCTTGCTACTGCCATTTATAGTCTGAATATACAGGAGAAAAAAAAATCTACCAACATTTAACACCTATATATCATTTATGGTTCATACAGTATAATTGTAGCACGGTAGTATATATGTTAAACTATCATATCATAATTGTACTGTATGATACATAAATAAAAGTGCTAAATGTTGGTAGATTTGTTTTCTTATGTATTTTCAAACATTTTATATAGATCAAATATTTGCATTGACAATGCCATGGCCATATACCGTATCTATTTAATTTTTTATATATATTCTATTTATTATTAAAGAATAATATATGCTGTCATATCTACAGATCAAATGATCACACCAACATTCAATGAGAGGTAGATCAGAAAATAATTTTAAGGCCTACCTGAGATCTTAAAATGTTTTTAAGGGTTCCTCCAAGGTAAAAAGGTTGAGAAAGGTTGAGCTAGACCAGTGGTTCTTAACCTTGTTGGAGGTACTGAACCCCACCAGTTTCATATGCGCATTCACCGAACCCTTCTTAATTGGAAAAATAAAATATGATTTTTAAAATTCAAAACATAAGTATATATTTAGGTATATATTTATACATAGGTGCACAAAATGAACAAAACCGTTAAGAACAAAACCATTAAAACATGATTTTCACACAAAAACAAAAACATAATAATGAATATTTACTGCACGAATCATATGAGTCGGGTGTGGGTCTTCACCTCCGCCGAACCCGCGAGACTGACTCACCGAACCCCTGGGGTTCGATCGAACCCAGGTTAAGAACCACTGAGCTAGACTATAAATGTATATGTTATGACACTGAAAATGACTCACTTTACCTCGACAGAAGGCCTGTCCATTGTACCAACTGACCCCAGAGACACATGAAACCATTACATTCTCAGCACCTGTTAGACAAAACCTACTGTGTCTGCAAGTCAGCTTAAACCAGACAGCAAAAGTTACATGGAGTCTCGTATGAATAAACCTAGTCTGTCTGTTCTGGCTCCATCTGCTTGCTAGAATCAACAAATAGCTAAAAGTCACACGAACATTGCATATTTGCAGAAATATTGATTGAATGTAAAGTATAACATACAAAATAGGGGAATCATCACGTTTTAGGACCCATTCACACCATATGTGTTGAGTCGCTCTAGGCAGCCTTGGCCAACAGTCCCAATGTATAAGCAAGGCCATTTGTTTCAGGTCCTATTAATTTACATGACCATTCTGTGATGGAAATGCTTCTTTTTTTTTTCCCCAGAGTTGCATGTTGTGATACACTAATATAGATTAATAAAATGTTATTCATTTTGTGACATTTCAATAAAGTTACAGTGCAATGCATCATTACAATGCACAGTAAGGCGTGCAGGTGGTATGATTAAAACCTTACTGAAACAGATTTCCTCCTCCTGAAATTTGCACTTTAGAGGTACATAGACCTAAAGTGTAACTCACCTTTTCATGAAAAAATTAACTAACCGTACACCATCATAATGCTGGCATAATGAGTACCCATCAAAATGCTGGCAATGGCATATGCTCATTGGTCAGTGCTGCCACATGAGACCATGCTGACCAATAAGAAATGAGTTTGAGGCATCTTCTTTCAGTAAGGTGTCGCAGAAGAAAGGACCACATCTCATTCTTCATGGGTGCTTGCCATTGCAAGCATTTTGATCGGTACTTACTATGGGGACGTGTATTGCATTGTATGGACTGCTGTACTGGCAGCATGGGGCATCACAGTCGCTATATGCTGTGGGGTTTGGAGGGGTGGCCAGGATATTTGGAGTTATTTCACCTTTTCAAGTTTCAGAAAAAAAGGTGAACTAATCCTTTAAAATATACCTCTCAACTTTAGAACTTGAGAAAGAGGGGCATCTTGATGCACAGATTACATGTGACACACGTAGTAGTAAAGAGTGATGTGGCTTCTTTTTACTGACTATTGGGAGTGGTTCAAAGCAAAGTTAAATAGGCTCAGTAAAAATGCCCTTGCCTTGATGGGAAGAAAATACGGTGGAGCTGATGGACAGGGGAAGGAGAAAATGACCCAGCATCATTGGTAGAGCTATTGGACTTCACATTAATATGGTGGCCAGCTTGGCCAATGGCAGCCTGTTTACTTCTATGGCAGATAGCTTGGCCTGACAATTGCCTATTCATTTCTATGGTGAAACATGTGTTGGACCGACCAAATTCTGTTCAAATACTGGGAAAGTTGGGGCACATGACTAATATAACACTATTGTGTGCAAAAATGTATTTC
Source organism: Staurois parvus (assembly GCF_062004578.1). Lineage (NCBI taxonomy): Eukaryota > Metazoa > Chordata > Amphibia > Anura > Ranidae > Staurois > Staurois parvus. Next base: position 8,110,416 of record NW_028318340.1, read on the forward strand.
ATGGCAGAAAGCATTGTTTTCTCGTTGTTACGGTGCTGAATTTCAGCTCTAAACACCAGAACACACTATACAGGGCATGCACAGTGTTTATATCTGCTTTGACTCCCACTCTGGTAGAGTAGGTGCCTGCTGCCAGAGGAAGACAGTGGACAGGGTCTACACAGACTCCAGCCAAAGTCATAAACAGTCACTGTACTGGACCCTTGCAGACTATGGGCAGTGAGAATAATAGTGTAGATTAGGGGTCTCCAAACTTTCTAAACAAATGGCTAGTTTACGGTCTTTCAGACTTTAGGGGGGCTGGACTGTGGCCATTGGGAGTAGATTTTGTCCTGGTGACAGTGGGAAAAAACAATGCATCTTTGGTGTCAGTGGGAGGAATCGTGTCTCTTTGTTGGTATCAGTGGGAGGAATAGTGCTCAGTCATTGGTGTCAGGGGGAGAAATAGTGTCCCATCATTAGTGTCAGTAGGAGGAATACCTGCCCATTATTGGTAGCAGTTTGAGGAAAAGAGCTCCATCGTTGATGTCAATGAGAAAAAGAGTTCCCCATTGCTCATGTCAGTGAGAACTATGCCCCATTGTTGGTGTCAGTGGGAGGAAAAGTGCCTCCAGGGCCAGTTGAAGAGAAGCAAAGGGCCACATCTGGACCCCAGGCTGCAGTTTGAAGAACACTGGTGTAGATGCTAGACAGGAGCTAGAATAAATTTAGGATTTTGCTATGTATGCAAGTATCTCAAGCCTGCAGTGAAAAGAGTAGTAACCCTGTAGAATGTGACCATGTACTACAAATATGTCCATGTGGATCTCTAATGAGCTACACACAAAGTGCATTTTAGGCAGGAAACAGTAAGTATTACTATGTCTCTGAGGTCTGTTAAGGCAGAATTGCACTTACCTTTATTGGGCTCCAAGCCCCTCACTACAAGTTCTGTAAGGAGATTTATTTACATGTTTCCAGCATTCTGCCAAGATCTGTATTATGTTGTCTCCTCAACACCGTACAGCCTCTTCTAAATCCTACCAGTAGTGCCTGTGCCTCCAATGTATGCAAACCATGGACTCCTTCAGGGTGTTGGAAAACCTGTGCTCCACCTATACAGGTGGTGAATGGAAGAAAGGCATGTACAGAGTGTGCTCCAACAGAAGAATAAAACACACCTGTCTCGTAGTATTAATCAGTATTTTCTAGAGCTAAGCCATGTGCTTTTATAGGACATTTTTATGAAGCACTGCAACAAATCTGAACAGTGTCATTGCCTCTTATGACTATATACAACCATCAGAGCTAATGTTACTGCTTGGTCGCAGTCAGTATTGTCAGACCTGCAACTTCCCAATAGTTATCAGTCTTACACTCTCCTGACACTTTTCACATATAAACACAAAAACATTTTAAATTACAATTTCAGTTTAAATGGGCTAAAACATTTCAGGCCAGGTGCATTTAAAAAGAGGTGTTCTTTTTTATTTTTACCATGATGTTCTTTATTGAAATGTAGGCATGGTACAATAAAAGTAACGTGCACAGTGGTACAGAGAATTACAATAAGGACAATCACAGTACTGCATGGTGCAAGCCCACATAGGCCAAAGAAAGTCAAAATCACAAACCACAAAGTAGGCTCATAGTGATAGGATGACAGAACAGTTCATTTTCTGTAAAAGATAGTCACAGCCTCAGCAGAAACCCCTGCCCATTATCAGAAAGTGGCCGCAAAGGACCCTTGCCCTTTGTGGAAGCAGTGGTGTATCTGCAGAGGTCCAACACGCCCTCTGCAGAACCAGAGCTAAAGCTTTCCAATCTCATGCTCCACTTTGCGAGTTATAATATTCTAACTTGCCAAAAAAATGTACACTTTTTTTGCTTGAACAGATTTGGGTTCAGAGACTTTTGCTTGCTTTCAGTGGGTTTTTCTTTCCCATACAGATTTATGAGAATGCAAGGTCTGCTTGATGCAGACCCATTGCAGGTCAGAAGGAGTTCAACTGCAGGTCAAATGCCCCTATCAATGAATTTGATTAATTTCAGAATCATCTGATTTTGATGTCAATGTACATCTTTGCTAGCACACCACGGATCAACAAGTACTGTCTGAAATAATGCCAAAATTCTCATCGCACTGGCTCCTGGGTTAGGCTCAGAGGAAGTGGGTGCTGCATCAACAGACAGCTGGAGACTGGCGGTATCACAAGTCAATGTACAGCTTTGCCAGCACACCACTGATCAACAAGTACTGTCCAAATGGTTTATTGTAGAATGATCACATTACAATGGATAAAGTGCAATGTTTCGGATTCGCACAGGACCTGTTCATCAGGAATGTGATTTTGATGTCAAACTGATGCCATTGGCGCATCCCAAAGCCCATCAACACGGGGCCTAAGAACTGGTTCACACTAAATGAAACTTGAAATTGTGCTACTTCACTTGAAGTAGTGCGATTTCAAAGCCGCAGATCAGTGCGATTTGTACCTTCGATTTCACTGCAGCTTGCTACTTCATTTAACAAACGTCAATGCAAGTCATAATGAAATCGGAAAAAAGCAGCGCAGGAACGATTTTTGAAACTGCACTTTTTCAAATTACACTGATTAAGACAATTCCATAGAAATACATTAGATGTGACTTCAGGTGCGATGACTAAATTGCATGTCGCACCGGTGTGAACCAGAGTTTTGACAACCTACCACCAACAGATTCTACTGCCTCATGGTTATAACAGGTTGTCTAGGTCTGCTTAGTTTGGTTTGTGATTGAAAGATAGCTAAAAGTGGTTGACATTTCCTGACAATTACCATCGTGAATGGACAGCATTGCCAGCTAAAATCCTTGAAACGTATATAAGTGGCCAGAAGAAGAACTTCAATTAAAGTAAACCTATCATGAGAGGCTTCCATTCTGGATTTTCTGAAAATGCTTGCCGACTATTTATGTACTCATACTGATCAAGAGGCTTCAATAATTAATATGTCATTAACGCAGAACAAGTATGCAGATTAATAAACTCAGAAGTCTATGTCTGCATACATACCCTGCATAAGAGACTCAAGAGGGAATATTTATAAAGCAGTGATCTGACATTCACCAGTCAACGCAGGTGAATCATCCAGGTGCATGTGTTTTAAATGACGGGATTGATTCACCACCAGTGATTGTTTGGTGAAAGTCAAATTCACAGCTTTTTTTTATTGAATAAAGTATGAAGCCAGATGATCAGATGACAGCCAGGTAATCAGCGTTTTTCAGAAATATCAACTATGGCAGTCTTCATGTTTCCTTCATGACATAATTGGCTGGCCATAGATGGATTGAAATTCGTCCGGTTCAGCAGGGACTGGCCAAATTAAGATCTATGTACAGTATGGGCAGACCAGTGCTGCAGGCTATAGCCAGCAATACAGATCAATGTGGGAAGGTTTCTACACTGTCAGGACACAATAGCACAGTGAGAGGATTTCTCCATGCACCTAAAATGTGTGGATGGGGAAACTAGGTAATTATTTTTCATTCAGCCAGCTGGATGAAAAAAAAAAAGAACTATAATGTATGCCCCCCTTAAAGTGCCCTTTAATGTGCTACAATAATCTGCAACAGCAGATGCCCCTAGGAATAGGATTAAAAAAGGCCATTGTGCATGAGGCTTTATGTGCTACAATAATCTGCAACACAAGATGCACTAGAATGATTATTGTGTTACTACATATGGGGATGCATATTGCTCGTTAGATGTTGATGCACCGATGCAAAGCATAAATGCGGATGCACCAAAGACGATATAGTCTCTACAACTCTGTGTTGTTTCTGGGTACAAAGAAATGCCTGTAAAATTCTTGGCGATCCTGTCTTTCACTTTGGAATGAAGATATGCACAGACAATGATTCAGTATGCTAATTATGGCTTCTGCTTTTGCTGTGGCTGATATGAATGATAACACAATAGGGTGACCAGTGAGGGGGTTAGGGAGAAACAGAAGATATTCAAACAATGGAATTTAGTCTCTAGTAGATAAAATATTTAGGTATTACTTTTCATGTGCGATACCAGACATTACTGGTAATTCATGTAGTGGTATTATATTCTGTGATAGGCAGGAAGAAAAAAATTGCATATATAATTCAAATTAAAGTGTTATGAAACCCTTGTTACCAAACTGAATATGCAGCACCACACCTACTGTCCTAATATTGTCCCTTTCCCATTGGTCTCTGCAGCCTGTTTTTGTAGCCCAGTCTTCAAAATCTCTCTCTTTAGCACTTATAATGTGACTCCAATAGCATGCACTTTCTCCCTGGATTCACCTCTCTGTGCATGCTCATAGCAGAGGCTATAAAGTTTCGGTCACACATGACCAGAGTAGTCCAGGCAGGAGGATCCAGGAGGCTGCTAATGCACACACATACGCAGTATAGACTAGGCACAAGTATTCTTGAGACGTGAATGTTGACCACACGCTACTAGATTTTCAAATGAATGTTCATATGAATATTTATAAAAAAATGTTTGGTACTTTTGTTGACGTGATGAATGTTCTTGGAAAGTACTTCAAAACTGAATTTGCTTTTAACAATTGATTTTAAAACGAATGGACTTTCCTTGACAAAAACCACATACACTTTTAGAAATTTGTTTTAGAAACATTTTCCATCCTGCTCCTTCAAAATTTCTCATCACTGTGGTTGAAAAAGAACACCGACTTCACCCCATAAATGATTAGAAAGTCAAACATTCCAAAAATGAAAAGTTTTAAATACATTGTCCTTGTGTATAGCCAGCTATAGTCCCGATGCAGGAGGAGTGTACAGAGACTAAGGGGAGGTGAGATGACCTGATGCGTTCGTGAAGCAGCACTTTAAAGATGGCAGCATAGAGGAGCACCAGTTGTATGCGTTTGCAAACACATATGCTGTAATAAAACTACTGGGAATTGTCCCCTTGACTGGTTAGAATGAAATTAGCTCGGAGAGTTTTGTTATACTTTGTTATACTTTAAGCATGAACAAAAAAAACAAAACAAAAAAATGCAATAAAATAACTGAACTTAAAGTGTAGCTCCACTATTGTTGAGAAAACAAACCTTCCCCACCTTTCTCCTACCTCCACTCTTAACTCCAAAACGCATTGACTCCTGCTGCCTTCCTCCTGGGTAAATGCACCTTTCTCCTACCTCCACTCTTAACTCCAAAACGCATTGACTCCTGCTATATTCAGAACAATTGGTGTATTTATATTTTTGTATATGTTGACCAGCTCTCACCTTCAGCTGCACCCGTTTTACGATTGGTGTCTGTTTCCTGAGAGAATCATCCCCCACTCCTCATGTGATCTTTATCAGCTTCTAATTGGGATGGAGTTGAATGCTCATTTGAGCATCTCCCTATAAATTTAGATCAGCTCATGGGGGAGATCTCTGATGGGGGGCACAGTCTCTGATGGGGGTGCTGCTTCAGATTGAGTGCGGCTTTGAACGAGTGCATAGAAGAAGCAGTTAAACGCAGCAGATGAACTAAAGCAGGAGAACTCAAGCAGCAGGAAGACACAACAACAGCAAGAAGCTCTACTGCATGCTGGAAGACTGCAAGCAAACACCCTGGGAAACCTCTTACATGCCTGAGTCCCACTCTGTGTACCTTTATATAATACACCCCTCTTCTCCTTATCATATTACTACCCTCTGTTCCCAAATCTCATTTCTTTACCCCTCTGCTCCACCCCACAACCTGTACATCTCCCCCTCACTGCTATCATCTTCCTACTATTGCTCTCTTCACCTCCCCAAAATGCATCTTCCACTCCTCCTTCTCATTTTCCTCTCCTCCGTTCCCAAAATCCATTCACTATATCCCTCTGCCCCTCCCAAACAATTGTATATCGTGTCCTCACTGCTTCCCTCACCCCTCTATGGCACCCACCACCTCCTCCTATTACTCCGCTCTCCCACTGACCCCAACACCTCCACTAGGAGTTTCTCACGCTCCTGCACATCCCGCTCCCATGCCACCTTTCTCACTCTTCTCCTCCTCCTAGCCGCGGGGGACATCTCCCCGAATCCTGGCCCTCCACCTCCCTCACCCGCTCAACACCCTCCCGCCTCCACGTCCTACTGCAACCCCCACAACTTAGTATCTGTCCCCCTGCTCCCTAAAATCTCCCCCCCGTTTTCATGTGCACTCCTGAACGCCCGTTCGGTGTGCAACAAGCTTACCGCCATCCACGACCTCTTTGTTTCCCGCTCCCTCAACCTCCTAGCGATCACGGAAACCTGGATCCAGCCCACTGATTCTACCTCCCCTGCTGCACTCTCCTACGGAGGTCTCACCTGGACCCACTCACCCAGGCCTAACGGTTGTAAAGGTGGTGGGGTTGGTCTGCTCCTGTCACCGCAGAGCACCTTCCGAGTCCTCCCAAACCCCCCCTCCCTATCCTTCTCCTCCTTCGAGGCCCACTGCCTCCGACTATTCTCCCCAACCCCCCTGAAGATTGCTGTGATATACCGGCCTCCTGGATCCATACCCCGCTTCCTGGATGACTTCTCCTCCTGGCTACCCTTCTTCCTCTCCTCTGAGCTACCCACCATAATTCTTGGGGATTTCAACATCCCTGTCAACCTCGACAACCCGGACACAGCCCGTCTCCTCCACCTAACCTCCTCCTTTGCATTTGCACAGTGCATACAATCCACCACCCACTCCGACGGAAATATCCTGGACCTTGTCTTCTCCAACCGCTGCGCTCCCCACAACCTCACTAACACCCCCTTCCCTCTCTCTGACCACAACCTGATCACCTTCTCTATCTCCTCGTCCTCCAATGCCTACCCCTCCAAGTGTCACACTACTACAAGCCGTAACCTCCGCAACCTTAACCCTGCCTCCCTCCACTCTGCAGCTGATCAACTCCACGACCGCATCCTCCCCCTGTCCTGCCCCGACTTGGCTTTGACCGCCTACAACAATGCGCTCTCAACAGCCCTCGACTCACTAGCGCCTTTAACCACACGCAACATCAGACCCCAACCGCTCCAGCCCTGGCTGACTGATCACACCAAAACCCTCAAACGACAAAGTCGTGCCCTGGAGCGACTATGGCGCAAAACCAAATCCCAACAAGCCTTCATTCGCTACAAATCTGCCTACCACACATACACCTCATCCCTCCATGCTGCCAAACAGGCCTACTTCTTGACCCTCATCAAGGCCCTCTCCTCCAATCCTCGCCGACTCTTCTCTGCCTTCAACTCTCTACTCTCTCCACCCCCACCTCCACCCAGCACCTCACTCACTGCCCTTGAGATTGCCAATCACTTCAAAAACAAAATTGACACAATTCGCAAGGACATTGCCGCAACTCACACACCCTCTCAACCCGTCCCCTCTCACACAGCTACCCCCTTATCCCCCCTCCCCCTCGACATAACCCGCAGGGACTTCGTCGCTGCTCAAACTCTCTCCAACCCCCTTCACCCTCACTCAGCTACCCCCTCATCACCCCTCTCCCACAGCCCCACCACTGCTCTGACCTCCTCTTCCACCCCACCCTACATTCCTCATACTGAAGCTCCCCCAACACTCCACACCTTTGACCTTACTACCATCGAGGAAGTCTCCAAGATCCTCTCTGATGCCCGCCTCACTACCTGCCCCCTCGACCCTATCCCCTCACAACTCCTACGACCTTCCTCCTCCTCCATCCTACGCTCCCTCACCCACATCTTCAATCTCTCCCTCTCCTCAGGCACTTTCCCCTCCCCTCTGAAACATGCACACATCACCCCCATACTTAAAAAGCCCTCCCTGGACCCCAATGACCCGAACAACCTCAGACCCATCTCCCTGCTCCCATTTACATCTAAACTCCTCGAGCGCCTTGTCTACACCCGCCTATGCTCTCACCTCAACGACAACAACCTCCTCGATCCCCTACAGTCCGGCTTCCGTCCCCTACACTCCACCGAAACTGCCTTACTCAAACTCTCCAACGACCTGCTAACCGCCAAAGCTAACGGCCACTATTCAGTGCTCCTACTCCTTGACCTCTCTGCGGCCTTCGACACAGTCGACCACCCCCTCCTCCTCAAAAAACTACACTCCCTCGGCCTCAGAGATTCTGCTCTCTCCTGGCTCTCATCCTACCTGTCACAACGCTCCTTCAGCGTTACCTATAATGCTACCAACTCCCCCTCTCTGTTGGGGTCCCTCAAGGCTCTGTCCTCGGGCCCCTTCTCTTCTCCATCTATACCTCCTCCCTTGGCCAACTCATACACTCTCACGGCTTCAACTACCACCTCTATGCCGACGACACACAAATCTATCTCTCAACCCCCCACCTCACCCCCTTGGTCTCAGCCCGAATCACACACCTACTGAGCGACATATCAGACTGGATGTCGCTCCACTTCCTTAAATTGAACCTCTCCAAAACCGAGTTTCTTGTCTTCCCCCCAGCCCGGACACCACCCCCCATTGATTTCTACGTCACATCCAACAACGCTACCATCAAACCCGCCCTGCAGGCCAGAGTACTGGGTGTCATTCTGGACTCCAACCTATCCTTCCAGCCCCAAGTCCAATCTTTAACAAACTCGTGCAGACTCCACCTCCGCAACATCGCCAAAATACGCACGTTCCTAACCCCAGAAACCACTAAACAGCTCATCCACTCCCTCATCATATCACGACTCGACTACTGCAACTCCCTCCTCACTGGCCTGCCTCGCCGCTGGCTATCCCCTCTTCAGTCCATCCTGAACACGGCTGCCAGACTCATTCACCTTTCCAACCGCTCTGTCTCTGCCACCCCCCTCTGCCAATCCCTCCACTGGCTTCCGATTGTGCAACGGATCAAATTCAAAATCCTAACGCTGACGTACAAAGCTGTCCACCATACTGCCCCGAACTACATCACCGACCTAATATCCAAGTACCGCCCAGCACGCACACTCCGCTCCTCACAAGACCTCCTTCTCTCTAGTTCCCTGGTCTCCTCCTCCCATGCCCGCCTCCAGGACTTCTCCAGGGTGTCGCCCATCCTCTGGAACTCCCTGCCCCAACCCATCAGATTATCACCTACTCTCCTCTCCTTTAGGCGCACCCTGAAAACCCATCTCTTCAGGGAAGCCTACCCCACCCCCTGCTAACTTGCCGACCTCCTCCACTCTTCCTACCACGCCATCCCCCACAGCTATCTCCTCCTGTGCCACCACCTCCTCCCTCCTAGATTGTAAGCTCGAAAGAGCAGGGCCCTTGATCCCCTCATGTTTTGCATTGTATTGGTATTGTTCTGTCACATGTTCTGTCTCCCTTTGTAATGTACAGCGCTGAGCGAACTATTGGCGCTTTATAAATACTGTATAATAATAATAATAATAATAATCTATGTCAGTGTTTCTCAACCTTTTTCCAGTCGGGAAGCCCTTGAAAAGTATTTTCAGTCACGAGGAACTGCAATGCAAGGCTTGGTTCATGTACTGTGCGTCATTCATGGAGCGCACGTGAAATTGCGCTCATTCCTGACACGCAGACAAATGCTCTGCTCTATAGGGGTACCCGCATACATTGGCAAACGCGGGGTGTTTTTGGTGTGGTGCAATTTTAAAACTAAGGTCAGGGATGGCTTTCATTGCATTTCTGCAGGTAAGGCAGCTCATTGAAATGAATGGGCTGCCCTACACACCAGGGGCGGACCGACCATTTGGAAACTCTGGCACTGCCCGAGGGCCCGGGGTCAGTAGGGGGCCCCATGAGATGCCCCTGGTACCTTTTTCATAGGCTTTTTTGAGTTTGGGCAAGGACACAGGGGCCCCATGATCCCCTATTGCCTGGGGGCCCCATGAGTTGTCAGTCCGCCCCTGCTACACACAGCCACACAGATGTGAACCAAGGGCCTGTTCACCTGTGAGGTTGGAGGGCGATAAAACCACGCAATTGAGCTGCTTTTACCACCCCCAACTGTTCCCCGCTTAGCTGCAAAAACAGCAGCTAGGGGTATACATATGCTGTTGCCACAGCTGAAAGTATACCTCCAGGTGAATGGGGTTGAACTACAATCACCTCGCAACTGTGTGCGCATTGCACGCAGTTGTGGTGTGGTGATGGATGCTGCTTTTTACGGGGTTAAACTAGGTGGTGAGGAGGCAACATATTGCCTCTTTACCACCTGTCAAATGCCTCTGAAAAGTGATCTGAGCATGGATTGTTTTTTAGAGGAGCAGTAGTCCTTGCTGCTATTATGAACAAGTCCTAAAAAAGCAGTTCTTAAAAGGACAGTAATAGGGGGTCGAGATTAAAAGTAAAATACATATACACACACATATAAAAACAAATACAAACACGTATACAGCATTATGAAAAGTTGTAGTACCTTATCTTCCATCACACAGCCAGGTACTGCACTCTAGGGGGAAGCAGAGAGCACAGAAGACACTCCCCTTCCCTCTTTCACTTTGCTGAGCGGTGTGACAGCTCCCAGTGCTGATGTACAGTGTGGTTGGGGATCGGGAGCTCGGGCTCAAGTGACAGCCATTCTCCCCACGGCACCCCTGAAGACCTCTGGCGGCACCCCGGTTGAGAAAGGCTGATCTATGTACATTACATGGATTTGAACAAACTTTGTTGCAACGTCCTACCTGTTGTTATTCTGAAGAAAGAGCTGTTTGTTTGACTGTGACCATGTTGAAAAATCAATTTAATTGGAATGGTATCATAATTATCAATCAGCTGCTGCACATGCAGGGCTCTAATGAGGAAAATTAAGTCTGCATCCCTTTAGATGTGATTTCCTATTGGGAGTATCTCACTAAAAATGTAATTTATGTTGCAGGGATGCCAAAAATCTGACTTGTATCTTAGTGCAGACATCAGTGAGCCAACCACACAAGCAGGAAATGATGTTGCTGGGGAGCATTCTGTACACATTCTGTGTACAGAACACCTCCAGGTAGCCATATTGCATTTTACAGAAAATTACAGCACTGCACATTGAAAATTTTTTAATTTGCTATTTTTTTGTCAGCAAAGTCAAGTTACCCTTTAACCACTTGCCCTCCTGAGGATTTACCCCCCTTCATGACCAGGCAATTTTTTTGCATTACGGCACTGCGCTACTTTAACTGACAATTGCGCAGTCATGCAATGCTGCACCCTAATGTAATTTGCATCCTTTTTTTTCCACTAGTTGAGCTTTCTTTTGGTGGTATTTGTTCCCCTGTGCGTCTTATTTTTTGCGCTGTAAGCAAAAATAAGACCGACAATTTTGAGAAAAAAAAACTATATTTTGGACTTTTTGCTGTTAAACATGTCCAGTAAAAAAATTTTGTCATAAATTTAGGCCAAAATGTATTCTGCTACATGTCTTTGCTAAAAAAAAATCCCAATACATGTAAATTAATTGGTTTACGTGAAAGTCATAGTGTTTACAAATGGCGGTATAGATAATGGAATTTTTTTTTCTACTAGTAATGGCGGCGATTAGTGACTTTTAGCAGGACTGCGGTGGACATTCTAACACTGGGGGGGAACTAACTTGGTGTCACTGACACCCCAGTGACATCAATAAAGTGATCAGTGCTAAAAAAAAAAAAAAAAAAAGCACTGACACTGTACTAATGGCACTGGGCATGAAGGGGTTAATGTGGGGGGCGATCAAGGGGTTAATTGCGCGCGCCCCCTACCCAGAAATACAAAATGACATGTATATATACACATGACTCTGCGCACAGGTGCCGCCCTGTACCAGTATATCTGCTATAGGGTGATCCTTAAGCGGTTAAAGAATATGCAAACCCAATATTTCATATTTATGATATGCACCTACTGTACTATGTACTTGTATGAAAAAGTATCCTGTTCTCATTTTATTGCTTCCTTTGTGTGAAATCCCTGGTGTTCCTGCCAATCCCTCTGCTTTCCTATTAAAAACTGACCACACTAGGCATGAGAGCACAACATGGTCAGTACTCTAGCTGTCCTAGGAACTCAGCCTGACCTCCTCCAATGATCAGACTTTCAAGCACAGCCTTTCACTGGGAAGATCTGTATCCTGCTACTTCTCCTTCCCCACTTCTCTTTTATCCTTATGCAGCTGAAAACAGAGGGCAATTATAAAAAAGGGAAGAAAGGAATTTATATATTTATTTATGTTGTATAAACAAATGTTTTCCCTTTCATTTCTATTTTAAACTGAATAGGTTGTTTTACAAGGTGTACATACATATACTTTAACAACAGTGCGTGTGTGGGAGTAAGCATCAAATGTAAGAGGACTACAAGCACTTTGATAGTGCTTGGCACCTACAGAGCTGATTTAAAGAAAAAAATCCAGGTACAGATATTTTTGCATAGTTACCTTGATCCAGCTTGGATCAATCAAACTATGTATATACCATACCTGTGGATCCCTCTAGAAGCTGGAAATCACTATACTAGACACTACTACTATAGTGATCCCCATTAGCTTCCAGATCCCATGCCAAGCAGCAGCCCTGCTGCATAGCGAATACAGGAGGTTGCCTGCTTGGCACAGGTGCCATTCAGAGAATGCTTTGCCTTTTCTCAGTGAATGCAAAGCACTCTCTGAATGGACAAGATGGAGTGCGTTGCATCATTTCCCCACCTCTCCAACTCGTACAATCAAAAACCGCTTTGCAGTCACTGAGTGAATGCAGTGTTCCCTGAATGCTGTCCATGCTGAGTGGGTGACCTCCTGTGTTCACAATGCAGCAGGGCAGCTGTTGTGGAGTAGCAGTATCTACTACAGTGATTTTCAGCTTCTAGAGGGATCCACAGGTTTGGTATACGCATGGTTACATTAGTCCAAGCTGAATCAATGTAACTATTCAAAAATACCCATACCTGGAATTTTTCTTTAATGTCTGAACCATTTAACAACTGGATTTCATAGTAGGACACAGGGGTGGACTGACAACTCATGGGGCCCCGGGCAATAGGGGTCATGGGGCCCCCGTGTCCTTGCCCAAACTCAAAAATGCTTATGAAAAAGGTACCAGGGGCATTTCATGGGGCCCCCTACTGACCCAGGGCCCTCGGGTAGTGCCCGAGTTTCCAAATGGTCAGTCCGCCCCTGGTAGGACATGCACTAGAGAGCCAGTAGTCCTTGTCTGCCCCTTTTTCTGAAATCTGGCATACTGTAATCTGTTTGTCGAGCTGCCCCTAATGCCTTCTCTGCTTGATCTATCATGTGTATTTGAGCATTAATAGTTTATGGTAGCCACTGCTAATAGTGCTGAAATACACCTTGGCTGCCTCCTGCAGCTCCTTCCTAGTTCCAATCCCTAGCATGCAAAGAATGATTTCATGCTGCTGGAGCATTGGCCAGAGCTAGCGTCCTAGGCAGGTGCTGGCTTCCAGGAGCAGAGGCACTAAATTCCAGGCAGGTTGGCTTTACACAACTCTTTCAGGCCTGCTGTGTCTGAGGTCTACTTCAAGGTACACTGAAAATAAATACATAACATTTACAGTGGAGCAAAAAAGTATTGAGTAGTGTGTTACTGATGGTAGCCTTTGTTACGTTGGTTCCAGCTCTCTGCAGGTCATTCACTAGGTCCCCCCCGTGTGGTCCTGAGATTTTTGCTCACCGTTCTTGTGATCATTTTGACCCCACGGGGTGAGATCTTGCGTGGAGCCCCAGATCGAGGGAGATTATCAGTGGTCTTGTATGTCTTCCATTTTCTAATTTGCTCCCACAGTTGATTTGTTCACACCAAGCTGCTTGCCTATTGCAGATTCAGTTTTCCCAGCCTGGTGCAGGTCTACAATTTTGTTTCTGGTGTCCTTAGACAGCTCTTTGGTCTTCACCATAGTGGAGTTTGAAGTGTGACTGTTTGAGGTCGTGGGCAGGTGTCTTTTATACTGATAACAAGTTCAAACAGGTGCCATTGATACAGGTAATGAGAGCAGGACAGAGGAGCCTCTTAAAGAAGAAGGTACAGGTCTGTGAGAACCAGAAATCTTGCTTGTTGTAGGTGACCAAATACTTATTTTCCACCATAATTTGCAAATAAATTCTTTCCAAATCAGCCAATGTGATTCTCTGGATTTTTTTTCTCATTTTGTCTCTCATAGTTGAGGTCTACCTATGATGCCAATTACAGGCCTTTCTCATCTTTTTAAGTGGGAGAACTTGCACAATTGGTGACTGACTAAATACATTTTTGCCCCACTGTATGTAAGTAGCACAAGAATCCTTGCCCTACCTATGTTTCACAGGTGCCAAGAGGATTGTTGCGCCACAGAATATACTAAAAAAATGCATAAGTACCTTACTTATGCTACAACAAATCCACCTCTGGTGCAATAATCCACATGTGTTTTTATAGATTTTAAACGAACCTATACGTTTCCACACAGGGAAAAGTAACAGGCTCACATTAGCCTCCCTCCCTGAAGAAGCTACACATACTCACCTTCCTTTTGCTTAGTACTGTACGTTTTAGATCTTTTTGAACACATTTCTGCCAGTGTCTGTACAATGCGGATTGTGACTCTGGGGACATGTTTCTGACAGTGTCAGTATGATACTGATTGAATCTCTGACGGTATGTTTCTGGCAGTGTCAGTTTGGTACTGATTGTGTCTCTGCGGACATACTTTCATCAGTACGGTACTGACTGGGTCTCTGAGCATGTTTCCATCAGTATCAGTATGATGCTGATTGTGTCTCTGAGCGTATGTTTCTAGCAGTGTCAGTACGGTACTGATTATGTCTCTGCGGACAAACATTCATCAGTATGGTACTGTTTGGGTCTCTGAGCATGTTTCCATCAGTATCAGTATGATGCTGATTGTGTCTCTGAGCGTATGTTTCTAGCAGTATCAGTACAGTACTGATTGTGGCTTCGAGGACATGTTTCCATCAGTACGGTATCGATTGTCTCTCTGAGCATGTTTCCATCAGTGTCAGTACGATACAGGTTGTGCCTCTGAGGGTATGTTTCTGCCAGTGTCAATACGGTACTAATTGTGTCTCTGAGGATATGCACCTGGAGACATGTTTGTGCTTGCGTCAGTACACTACTGGTTGAGGATCTGAAGAGATTACTGGTTATGCTGTCTCTGCAGACATGTTACTGGCTTTGATTGCAATAATTGGGTTTTAATTCGAAGTCAGTACTTATGATCTTCATTTTGCTAAAGTTAAACTACTGCAAGTCCTGATAAATTGGTTTTGTAGAGTTGGGGGAGGCGGTACAAGGAAGTTGGCTTAGGAAAAAAAAAAGAAAGAAAGAAAAAAGGAGTATAAATCTATCCAGAGCCACCCATGAGGTCAGCTGAGGTGGCCGCCTCAAGGGCCACTGTTAGAGATTCTGCATATAACCAGAACAGACAGTGTACAGTCCACATGTATTTATCTGCTGCTTCTCTACTAACAGGAACCAGGAACTTTATTATACAGAGAAAAGACAGTTTAACATACAGTGGGGATCGAAAGTTTGGGCACCCCAGCTAAAAATTTGTAATAATGTGCATAAAGAAGCCAAAGAAAGATGGAAAAATCTCCAAAAGGCATCAAATTACAGATTAGACATTCTTATAATATGTCAACAAAAGTTAGATTTCCATCATTTACACTTTCAAAATAACAGAAAACAAAAAAATGGCGTCTGCAAAAGTTTGGGCACCCTGCAGAATTTATAGCTTGCACTGCCCCCTTTGCAAAGCTGAGATCTGCCAGTGTCATGGATTGTTCTCAATCATCGTCTGGGAAGACCAGGTGATGTCAATCTCAAAGGTTTTAAATGCCCAGACTCATCTGACCTTGCCCCAACAATCAGCACCATGGGTTTTTCTAAGCAGTGGTCTAGAAAACTGAAACTGAAAATAGTTGACGCTCACAAAGCTGGAGAAGGCTATAAGAAGATAGCAAAGCGTTTTCAGATGTCAATATCCTCTGTTTGGAATGTAATTAAGAAATAGCAGTCATCAGGAACAGTGGAAGTTAAAGCAAGATCTGGAAGACCAGGAAAAATATCAGACAGAACAGCTTGCAGGATTGTGAGAAAAACAATTCAAAACCCACGTTTGACTGCACGATCCCTCCAGAAAGATCTGGCAGACACTGGAGTTGTGGTACACTATTCCACTATAAAGAGATACTTGTACAAATACGGTCTTCATGGAAGAGTCATCAGAAGAAAACCTCTTCTGTGTCCTCACCACAAAAACCATCGTTTGAACTTTGCAAATGAACATATAGACAAGCCTGATGCATTTTGGAAACAAGTTCTGTGGACCGATGAGGTTAAAATTTAACTTTTTGGCCGGAATGAGCAAAGGTACGTTTGGAGAAGAAGGGGCACAGAATTTAATGAAAAGAACCTCTGTCCAACTGTTAAGCATGGGGTTGGATCAATCATGCTTTGGGGTTGTGGCCAGTGGCACAGGGAACATCTCACGAGTAGAAGGAAAAATGGATTCAATAAAATTTCAGCAAATTTTGGATGGTAACTTGATGCCATCTGTAAAAAAGCTGAAGTTAAAGAGGATGGCTTCTACAAATGGATAATGATCCTAAACACACCTCGAAATCCACGGGGGATTACATCAAAAGGCGTAAACTGAAGATTTTGCCATGGCCTTCACAATCTCCTGACCTCAACATAATTGAAAATCTATGGATAGACCTTAAAAGAGCAGTGCGTGACAGACAGCCCAGAAATCTCAAAGAACTGGAAGACTTTTGTAAGGAAGAATGGGCAAAGATACCTCAAACAAGAATTGAAAGACTCTTGGCTGGCTACAAAAAGCGTTTATAAGCTGTGATACTTGCCAAAGGGGGCATTACAAGATATTAATTCTGCAGGGTGCCCAAACTTTTGCAGACGCCATTTTTTTTGTTTTCTGTTATTTTGAAAGTGTAAATGATGGAAATAAAGTCTAACTTTTGTTGACATATTATAAGAATGTCTAATCTGTAATTTGATGCCTTTTGGAGATTTTTCCATCTTTCCTTGGCTTCTTTATGCACATTAATACAAATTTCTAGCTGGGGTGCCCAAACTTTCGATCCCCACTGTAGATGTAGCTACAAACACTGCAATCTACTGATTGAAGAATATATCTGAAATCGTTGCACAAAATACATGAACAATGCACTCCAACAGCCGCTCATGGAGACATGGTGGGGATGGCACTGAAGCTGTATACTGGACACTCTATCCTCTTCTTCCTCTTGATGTATGAAGAAGAGGAAGCTGTGCCTGTGTCAAATTGACCATAATTCACTATAAGCTCACCTGAAGAAAAACTAACACTCCCCCACCCCCCCCACCCCCAACTCACACACACACACTGTGACAAGATCAGGAGCACCAGCACAGCAAAGAACACTGGGACAATGAAGTTCTACAACCCTGGATAAGACTGCAACCAAGTACACAAACTGCATGAAAAGTCTGTATAGTTTACCAACGTTTGGATTGTTTCCTACAGGTGTTCACCCCCAAAGTATACATATAGTATACGTGACCATTCAAGTCCCTGGGCCCTTTGCTCCCAAAATCCCCTTGATTGATGGAGTGTTTTTTTTATGTTTGGTGATGTCTTGGCTTCACATGTTATACCATCAATATATTGTTTTGTTTAGTTTTTTTCATACATACAGGGCTTGGTAGCAAATCTGGAGAGGGAGGGAAGAGAGCAAGAGCAGCAGTCCCTTTGCTGTCTTAAAATGGCACCTGGGATTTAAGTGGTTAAAAGAAAACTGTACTCAGAGACAGCGCAGTGGTCTTTTTTTTTTTTTGCCTAAAGCCGGCCATAGATGGATCAAAATGTGGATGGTTCAGCAGAAAACGGCCAAAATTTCAATCCATGTATGGTTGGGATGGTTGTACTGAAGTCAGTCTGTCTATCGATCGACTTCAGTACAACCAGCCTATCAAGTTTTTTTTTGTTTGATCACTACCGGTGGATGTAGCCACATGCTACTTCAGTACAACCAGCCTATCAAGTTTTTTTTTTGTTTCATCACTACCGGTGGGTGTAGCCACATGCAATGATCATTGTATTCTGGCACACACTGGGAAGCCTCCCGCTCTCAGAATACAATAGCGCAGCGGAGGGATTCCCCTATCCACACCGACTGTGTGGATGGGGGA
The DNA here is from genome assembly GCF_062004578.1 of Staurois parvus. Classification (NCBI taxonomy): domain Eukaryota; kingdom Metazoa; phylum Chordata; class Amphibia; order Anura; family Ranidae; genus Staurois; species Staurois parvus. Next base: position 8,128,526 of record NW_028318340.1, read on the forward strand.
ATAGAGCAATTTTCTTTCCTTCAACCCATGGGAGAGGGAAAGAAAATTGGTTAAAGTGGAGCTCCACCCAAAAGGGGAAGCTTCACTTATTTGCACCTTCCCCCTTCCACTGCCACATGTGGCACTTTTTTGGGGGGAGTGGGTACCTGGTTTTGGCCCCCCTCCTTCCCCCTCCAGTCTTCTGGGACAATTCACATGTCCCAGAAGACTATGGGACCAAATCAAAAGGCCCAGCGCGACTTGCGAATGTACAGTAGGAAACCGACTGTTAAGCCACAAGGATTCACTTACGGTATCCCTTACTTGCAATTCCATTACCGGGAACCCATAGGCTAATGAAGAACTAGCCTGGGTGATGACAATGCTTTTTTGAGGAATATTACCGGGGAAAGTTTCTGAAAGATTTTTTTGAACACATTATCACTCGAGAAGGATTTGATCTAATTTTGGACTTATAGGGTTTGGACTGCACGGATTTATTTATTATTGAAGACTTATTTTATAGCATCTTCTGCTTATTAATTTTTATACTAAAAGTAAGCAGCTATGGTATTTGTACCTGCTGAATTTAAATTTTTTTTTTGGGGGGGGGGCCTCCTCTTTAATGTATGGCCTGCTTAACCCCTATTCCCCTCATTGTAGTCTTAACTCAATCAGATGGTATCAGCATGCAGCAATTTCTAGATCCTTCACCCAAAATCTCTGATATGGCAGAATCTGTGTAGTCGATCCCTATCAATTTCTACCCAGTTGATCCCTTGCGAATTGCAGGCCAAAGACATAATATATTACAGAAAAAGATTCAGCATGGCAGCCACGCAATTAGTATTTTAGGATGTGGAGGTTGGCAATGCACCCAGATTCTCTCATCATGGGTTTCCTTTAATTGGACAAGTGGATTTGACTGTGGCAGAGATGTAAAATTTCTTCATGGGCCAAGACTAACGTTAGAAATGTATGCACTCTCTAATGTGCAGATGTATGATATATAATTAAAAAAAAAACATTTATTCTAAAACACAAATGCTTTTCCCATAATTTACATATTAAATGTAATTTTTTGCTCCACTTCTTGTGTAGGAACAGAATGAACAGCAGGGAAGGAACAGCATTCTATTATATTTAAACAAGCTAAAAATATCCCAGGCACATTAGCCAGACCACATCCACAAGAATATGTACAATTTTAGACTTTTGCTGTACAATGGCTTATTTTAGTATACTGAACCTTTTTATAAATAAACTAACAAACAGTTACAGTCCCAAGCAGGAAAGGGAAAAAATAAAAGGCAAAAGGAAAGGAATAAATACAAATTCATAGACATGCAATAAAACAGGTTATCATTTGCCTTGTCAGAAAAATACTTCTTGAAAACAAGAAAAAATATTTTTACTGGAAACAGTATTGACTCATACACAATTTTATCACAAAAATAACAATGCAAGTGCCTGGGTGGAACCTGCTCTGAGTGATATACATAACATTACCGCTGTAACAACATACTTACACTGTAGTATGTCAGTAGTATACTTTAAAATGAACATATGATGAAAGTGCGCACAAGACAATTTTATCTTCAGTGAAATCACACATCATCACTGTTAGCAGATCCATAGATATAGGTAAAGTTTAATACAAATCCCGATCTTCCCTATAAAAATTAAACTTGGTCCCACCTATCTCCGGAGCCTAATTATTGGTCTTTTTTATTATTATTATACTTGATTTATATAGCACCAACTGTTTGCTCAGCGCTTTACATTATAGTGGGAGACAATACAGTAACAATACAGTTCAATACAAGAGGGATTTGAGGGGCCTGCTCCTTGGAGCTTACAATCTAGGAGGGAGGGGTTAGTGGTACAAAAAGGTAGTAACTATGGCGGATGGAGTAGTTGGAAGAGTAGAGGATTCCAGTATTAGCTGAGGGCAGGATAGGCTTCCCTGAAGAGAGAGGTTTTCAGTGATCGCCTAAAAGTGAGCAGAGTAGGCGATAGTCTGATAGATTGGGGTAGAGAGTTCCAGAGGATGGGGGAAGCCCTGGAGAAGTCCTGGAGATGAGCATGAGAGGAGGAGACAAGGAAGCTAGAGAGTAAGAGGTCTTGCGATGAGCGGAGAGTATGGTGTGGGTGATATTTAGAGACAAGATCGGTGATGTAATTTGGGGCAGTGTTATGAACGGCTTTATACGTCAGTGTTAGTGTTTTGAATTTTATCCGTTGGGCAACGGGAAGCCAGTGGAGGGATTGGCAGAGAGGGGTGGTGGATACAGAACGGTTAGTAAGGTGGATAAGTCTGGCAGCAGCATTCATGATAGACTGAAGAGGGAATAGCCTGCGATGAGGTAGGCCAATGAGGAGGGAGTTAAAATAGTCAAGGCGATATAACAAGGGAGTGAATAAGTTGTTTATTGGTTTCTTTTAATATAACAGGTGGGTTCACTGAACAACAGGAGGAGTGAGAATTGAAAGGGGTTAGGGACAAACTTACTGTAGCTCTTGGGAAAAGCTGAGGTTCTGCGTTACAACTATAACATTTATGGAAAAGTAATTTGGATGCAATTCTGACATTTCAGGTTGCTTTCTGTTCCATAGTATATTTCATAATACAGAAATACTCTCTCTAGTGGTCACCTGTACATCAGGGAATGTGATTAGCATCCCTGCTGAAAAAGACACTGTCAGTAGATTGAAAAAGAGGCAGCTTTGAAAAGCAAAAATTATAGCATTTACCAAAATGTTGACTCAGAGCTGGAAATACCGCCAAACCCCTGAGCATCAAGCACTTCTACATACACTGGATGTCAGTCTCCCTGGTGTGTGCTGTGGATCCCCTTGTCAGTCACCTTTGTGTTCCTGTGCGGTTATATGTGAACAGCCACAAACACTATCAGTTTGTCACAGGTTAGAAATACCTGGCTGTGCTTGCAGCAGAAATACTCTGATCTGGTCAGTGCATGGCCCTGCACGGCCATGTGAATGAACCTCAAGGCTACATTCACACTTGCACTCCTGGGTTTCAGAGCAGTTATCTGGGAAGTAAACACAACCTGCATGCTTCAAACATCATGTTTTTCTGCCTATAGAAGTTCCTGTTTTAAAGTGGGTTTAGCCGTGTTCAGAGTTAATCCAATCCTGGATGTACAGAATTCTAATTTTTCTAAAACGCAACTAAACTGACTGCATCTAAAGTACAGTTTGAATGATACCAATGAAAAATCATTATCTGCATTGTAGGTATTCTAAAAACACATATAAAAGGTAGGTTTGGCACTGCCAGATGAATAAAGCCTTAGCAGTGACAATTTTGTTCATTTAAATAGTGTCTGCCTGTCTCTCTGCTATAATTAGCATTGCATTCAGATCTCATTTTTATCACCATATTCATATTTACTTCTCCTAAATAGAGAAATGATTGCCAGAATAATATCAAGACATCTAATCACGATCAAAGGTAATTACATCATTATTCCCAATTGTCAGCATGATGCATCTGCTTTAGGTTATTGACAGTGTAACAAGTAGGACCTCACATGGTTGCTTCTTCTTTATTAAATGAAGCAATTTTTTTTTAACAAATAGAGTTTAAATTATATAAATATATATATGTGGCACGGTCTACTATATTTGCAGATTTGTAGTCGATCTGTTGACTGGCCCTATCCAATAAGTGCACATCATCCAGATTGCCCAATGAGTTTACTGGGACCAGGACTTTAATGGAGAGAAAGATATATAAACAGTTTTTGTTATGGGGGAAGGGCTAAATATGAACAGAGCTAGGAATTACTGCGGGCGACAGGTGAAAAAGAACAGAGTCAAGAATTATGGAGGGGGAATCATGCAGAGTATCCAAGAAACATGAGAAGACAGGCTCTACCATTACATCTGAGTACACTGGTCCTTTATCATAGAAGAGTTTCTGCTGTCGCAATCCCATGGGTTTTCTCAGGACAGAATGCTGAAATGATACATTTTAACAGTAGAACATGGATGGGAGTAGTTCAGAATTTTATTTTTTGCAAAATGTGGGGTGAAATTTAGGAGATACTGGCGCAATACATTAGAATCAATAGAGAATGGTTAGTGCATTTTTTTTTACCCAAGCAACTGTTGCCTAAGAAGCTTAATGTGCAAAACTGAATGTTTCCGCATTAGTGAAAATTTCATGCCTAAATCAATTTATCTAAAATCACTCCAGTCAACTCTAAAAAAAAAAAAAAAAAAAAAAAAAAAAAAAAGAACTAGTAGTGGAGTGGCATCATGTCCCTTCTGGTTTTGATCATAGAAACTGCTTGTGGTGGCAAGACCTAGGGCCACAAACTAGCATGTAGCACAGAGTCTCATAAGATCCCACAAATGCAGCTTCCAAAATGACTGCTGAATCCTCTGATTTGACAGCCATCTATGCTCATGGATCATTTGCCTGACCAAGAAGTATTTGTAGAGGTTTGAGACTGCCAGATACCCCTCTAGCCAAAGTTGCTCTAGCACAGTTAAGTGCATTTTACCCATTACATAAGAACCCACGCATATGTGTTTAAAAACAGACCTCAGAATTCACACAGGGAAATTCCAAAAGGACATATAAAAATACAAAAAGTACATTAGTTTTTATGAGATTTGTCTTTCCAGTTAGTAAAAAAGGAAAGTCTTTCCATATGCATTCAATTTGTTCATAAGTAGGAGGAGGGAGACATTCAAATGGATGAAATCCAATACTGATTTGGCTAGGACAATTCCCAAATATTTAATCTTGGAAATCCATTGCACTGGAACAGCAGGTTCAATGAGTCTAATGGATCTAAAGGTAAGACCTTCAGCTCTGAATAAGTGTAAAAATGTATATGTATTGTTTCCAATAGAGATGGGCTTGCATCCTCTAGAAAAACCACTAAATCATAAGCATAAAGCAGCATTTTCTCCTTCAAGCCACCAATATTCAAACCTTTGATCAAGGGAGAGGTGCAGTGGTCTCGGGCAATGGGATCAGCCATAAGGGAAAATAAGCTGTGGACACAGGGCAACCCTGGCTCGTGCCACTACAAATGGGGGACCTATGGCAAAGAGTGCTAAGTGCCAAAACTCGGTGAGGCTGGTAGAATGTGCCTTCCATCACCACAATGCAGTATTCTGTAGTTGAGAGGCAGCCTTTTATTTTATCCAAGTCCTGCCAGAGCAGGCCACATTACAAGGCAAGCAGTCCATTTTAGACATACTTTAGACATACGCATAGTCTTGCTGGCTTTAATGGCTGCCAGGATGGCTGTAGCGGGACTGGACTCCAGGGGATCCCCTGCCATCACAGTGTTGCACCACCAGTCTGTTTGTGCAGCTGCAGAAAAGAGATATGTGGATGCTGCAGACAAGAGCCACAACAATTTCCTACAAAATGTGCCACTTTAAGGGTGCCTAAAAATGCAGAATATATCACCAACTGCTAAAATGCAACTATTTATTGTAAAATCATTAAAACCTGATTTTTGCCTGACAATACATTCATTTGAAGTGTACAGACATAAATATAAAAGTCCTTAACACACAGTAAATTGTTAAGTATGCCCCTTCATTTAACATAACGTGACTATTTGATATAGACTAAAGTCCTGTCAGGGGAAGCAAAATGATAAATCATGACACGTTTTGGAGGAAATCAAACCCCGCTTCCTCTGGTTCTTTAAAATTTATACAACAGAGTTATCCAAAATTGGAATTAGGAGACTGGGGAGCAGCATCCAAACCAAAACGTCCCCCTAGGAGAACTGGGAAGTAAATTGTGTATGTGGGAGCTTAACAATCTTCCCTTCCAAGGAAACCAGAGAAAGGATGTGTACACATCATTTTCCTTTGAGAAGGAGACCTCTTCACATGTAGCTGCCATCTTATCACACGTAATGGGAATATGAAAGGCCTTCTTTTCCAGAAGTCTGAAGGGCTGGTTGTGGCAATAAGCAGGAAACAGGGCTCCTTAGCTCTATCTCGACTGAGTGTATTCTCCTGTGGTTTCCTTGGAAGGGAAGACTGTTAAGCTCCCACATAAACAATTTACTTGCCAGTCCTAGGAACTCACTGAACTGCAGCCTTTGATTCACAAAAGTTTTCAAACTTGTCGGTTTGACAGAAGTCAATTTAATGACTGTAGAGCAGGAACGGCCACACACAGATCAAAATTTGGCCGATCTCTGCTGAACTGGCAGACTTTTTATCTGTCTATGGCTAGCTTTAGTTCTAGACATGTACAATACTCTGTGTGCCTTGTGACTTGTCTTATTCAGAAAGTTTTTTTATACAGCACAGTGGCTGAATTGTTAGCACTTCTGCCTGGCAATACTAGGGTCGTTGGTTCAAATCCCAGCCACGGCACCACCTGCCTGGAGTTTGCATGTTCTCCCTGTGCCTGCGTGGGTTTCCTCCGGGTACTCCAGTTTCCTCCCACACTCCAAAAACATGCTGGTAGGTCAATTGGATCCTGTCTAAATTGGCCCTAGTATGTATATGAATGTGAGTTAGGGACCTTAGATTGTACGCCCCTCGAGGGTTAGGGATTGATGTGAATGTACTATATATATACACATATATATATGTGTGTGTGTGTGTGTGTAAAGCGCTGCGTAAATTGACGGCGCTATACAAATACCTGAAATAAATAAACATATACTGAGCAGCCATTTGCTATGGACCAGTTCTGTCACAAGGGGACAAGGAAAGAGCCTTTAGCCCTACGCAAGCTTCAAACAGAATGACTTGGCAATTATACAGGGCTTCTTCTTCTTGTAGCTCCTGCAGGCTAAGAGTGGTGGCGGAACAAGGAAAAAGAAACATAGGCAATGGGGGCTGGTGTTAATCTGAACCTTAATAACAAAAGCACATGTTCACTTTAACCTAAACCTAGCACTATTTCTAAGCCCCACGTGGTACTTATACCATGGGAAGGATAAGCATAAGAAAAGTAACAATGATATAATCATTATGCTGAATATACTATGTGTCAAAAAAAGTCTATCCAACAAATCTTTCATGGCCTATTTACGATATGTCAAATTATTGTCCCAAGTAGGTCTGTGTCCTAAACCAGTGATCCACTGCGCACAGAAGTGGTTGCAGATGTACATCCGAAATCCACACTTTGTCATCTAGCATGATGTATGCAAATCAGGATCAACAAACGCGCACCCCAGTCTGTGTTCAATTTAGCACAGGAAAACTCTGCACAAAACCCTACTCTTCACTAAGGATGAGCTCAGGTGTGTTTGCATCCTATTCCGAACCCAACTGAGCCCACCAGGAAGAGGACACCTGTACTGGGTCAATCATCTGCCCCATGAGGTGTCCCCCACCCGACAACCACACGTATACATGTGACTGTGGAGCGGGGAATGTCTTGGTCCAGTGTAGGTCACAGCATCCTGGTGGGATCAGACTAAGATCAAACCACCCAGTTCCACACAAGTCTCCTGCATTAAAGGAAACATTCACCTTTTGTAAAATGGTTTGGTACCCCAACTCTCACCCCCCCCCCCCGTGACAGCAAGCAAGAGACCTGTGAGTGAATGAACTACAAGTCCCATCTGCCACGGTGGCACAGTTGTAGTTCTCAATGGATGCTGATGAGCACCCTCATATTTCATGGACTCTTCCTGCACTTCAGTAACTGTCTGCCCATACGGGAGGTACAGGTAGACAACTGTACTGAGTGTCTGTAGAAGCCTGACATTGCATCCGCTGATTGCAGGTGCAATTGTTTGCAGGCTGCATTGTAAAAAAAATTAAATAAATGCACATTCCATTACCTGCAAAATCAAGTGCATTTATTATTTTTTTTAACAGGTGAAGTTTTGGCTCGTGTACAAAGTCTTAGGGGCCCTTCATGTCTACACTCTTCTGACTTTGACAGGGGTCAGCAGCTATCTGTCATAAGCTTCTTTCTCATGGGCAACAGACTTTTCTACCCTCTGAAAGGCAATCCACGCTAATTCACTTTTCAGACTATGACTGACTGCCAGTTTACAGGCGTTCAAGAGGATCAAAATGGGGATATTTTTTACCCCAGTTGACATTTTATGTTGAACTACAATGCTGCAACTGCCATAGCCATGTTCGACACACAGTTGTGTTTTGGTCCCATTAACGTCAATAGGTAAAAATGACAGATGTTGCCGCACGTCAAACTTGACATGCCAAAATAAAATTGCTGCACTGTGAATTGTTTCAGCGCGACTGTGGCAATGTCAACTCACCCCTCTGGTCTCCATGTAAACTTGTAAGTGGGTGGTCTGGGGGAGGTAAAAACTTGGATCAACCACCTGTTTTTACCACCACCTCTGTGAACTATGCCTTAATGTTTACTATTATGATGAATAGAGGTTACAGCAGAACAAAAGTACATGTATCAGTGAGCATAAAATGCAAACTATAATAGAAATAAATGGTGGGTCACAGATTTGGCATTAGATCCCTCACTGCGTCATGAAGTGTGCCCCATGTGACAAGTCCCAGCACAAAATTGACCACAATCAGATCATTTCTTTGACCTCAATCTGCTTGTCAATGGCCAAGTCATCTGCATTTCTCTCAAGGCAAGAACTACCATGTTCATTTATACAATTTTATAGAAGCTGATTTGCCCATGGATAGGTTTTGCTCCTGGAATGTCTCTGATTATAGGAAATAACTAAAATGCATCATAAAATATAACCTTTTATGAATGCTTTATCAAATTGTCATCTTTTTCTGTCTTCTCAGATTTTTGTACTGTAAATTTACTAAGCAGCGTGATATAAAGAGTATTTAAATTTGGGAATTAAAACCATTTCTAGACCTGTGGTCTTGTTATGGCACCTTTATACACTATATGATCAGCAAAGTACAATGGAAACAATTTAAAAATGTCACCTAGGCAATTTAATGTCCGCAGGCATGCAGGGTAATTACAATCCCACAGGACTACAGGGATGATGTAACACTGATTGATTTTCTATTATAGTATACAAAAACAAGGAGACCTAGAATCTGTCATTCTTATAAAGCATTGGCAGTGATTTAACCTCTAGCTTGCCTTACCTGGGATGATTGAAGGTCTCTTCTTAGTCCGTCTTAAAGGATCCATGATTTTGATGTTTTTGGGAAGCCTCCCTTTAGGATCCAATCCTGAGAGCAGCTCTGGAGGAAGGCTGCACCATCTGGATACCTCAAGATCATTGTGATTGAGCCAAGGCTTACTCTTGGGCTGTTCATACAGGCTGCTGTCATCCAGTGCCATGATGCTGTGCTCCCCTTTCCTAATCAGCAGAAATTAGAATACAAATACAGGGGTTTCCTCTGGTGCGGGCTCATGCTTAGCCATGCACTTGTTTGGGAAGTGTAGCCAAGAAAGGGGCGTGGTCTTGGACAGGTGTAGGATTACTAAACAGCTCTGCCCTGCTTACAGGTAAAAGGCTGAAGGCAGCAGGAGGAGGGGAGGAAAGACAAAACCATTAGATTGAGAAACTGATTTGTACTGACTACAAAGGCGCAGATAATCTAACATCCGGATGTACTACCACATACGTTCTGGCTGCTATGACCAAGGTGTTGCTTGGTATGTCATGTGATCATCTTAGTATGATTCACTTATTATCAGTCATTTGTTTACAAAATGAAATTCATCAACGTTTAGGCTGCATTCACACCTGAGCTGGGCGTTTTTGGTTGTAGAAGTATTTTTGCTGGTGTATTTTTTTTTCATGATTTTTAGTCATTGGAAAACTATTTACTAGGGAAAAGAAATGCGCAATACGTGCATTTTTTGTGTGTCTTTTTCAAGTATGTTTGAGCATTTTCAGGTGCTTCCATCAAGTTGATTGTGGCCAAAAATGCTTCTAGTTCTAAAGAAGCTCATGGACTTTTTCCAGCTTCAAGAGACAGAATGCTCAGGTGTGAACAAGCACAGCTGAAAACCATGGGGTTCTAGATGTGGAGTGTTTAGCTACAAAATGCTAAGGTGTGAATAGACAACGTCATAAATAATGATTGCCAATAAAAATGGCTGTGGAAGGACAGTGACAATGTTTGTCCTCATGCACACTGGGTGTCCAATCCCAGCGTTTTCATTTGCCCAAGTACAGCATTTAGCTCCACTGACTGCAGTTTGTCTATTTAGGAAGAGCTGAAATAATCTGCAGCTGGATGCCGTACCATGTGGTACTCATGCTTTGGGCTGTATACCACTTTAGGGATGTTTGCCCGGAACAAAGGTGTTCATTTATACGTTCCTGAGCACATAAGACCCTAAAAGGTGCAGCATTCAGTTCCATCCAGCCGCTGCATATTTTTTCAACCTGCCTTGGATTTTTACAGGTTGCAGGCAATGGGGATGGACGTTGTACCTTTGCCCCCCGGACACATGAATACACTGGATTGGACGCACAGCGGCATTTCACATGTAATGTTGAAGTCTAGTTGCTATACTATCCTTATACTGTTTTCTTTTCAGCTTTTACAATGTATAAAGCAAAATATTGTATTGGTATATACAGTACAGGAAAAAAAAATTTCCTTTCATTTCAGGTTTTGTTCACACTTTCAATCGAAATAAATGCACATGAAAATGTCAATGTTTGTTCACTCATGTTGATGTGGGTTGGTGCATGTTTTCACTTGCATTGACACACAATGTAAAGTGTACTGCAATGACTATCCAGTCCGAGCCCTGTTTTTTTTTACTCGTGACATACATATCCCAGGAAGCTTCACAGTGCTGAAGACAGCTTTCATAAATTATGCAATATCCACCCGTGGTGGAAGGAAAGAATATTGCTCGATTCGGTCAACATAGTCAGTGTTGATGGTGGAATCCATCTTGAAACACTATTGTGCTCTGCCGGTGTGGAACTTTCCTGCAGGTAGAGCTCAATGGTAGCGGCAATGCTAATCACCTGACAGGCTGGTTGTACAAGTCGATTGGTTGGTTGAGAGACTTTAGGAGGGATTTCTCCATCAACTTTGACTGTGTTGATGGGGGAATTGAGCAATGTTCTTTCCTTCAACCTGTGGTGAAAAAGAAATATAACTGCATAATCTATGGCCTGCCTTGCTTAGGCAAGGATGACAGTGTGGAAGGAGCAAAAAAAATTCTGTACCCGGGAGGTGTGTGTGCATCCAGTGGGTGAAGTTCTGCTTTCAAGGGAATTAAAAAGAAAGGGCTGATAGAACGTGCAGGCTGCTGACCTCTCCTGATGAAAATGCTAGTTGCCTTGCTGTCATGCAACCATTTCTGGGCCATTGACCTTAAACAAGTATGCAGATCAGGAGTTCTAACTTCTCTCGTACGCTTGTTTTCAGGTCAAAAATTTCAAAACGGTTGAAAACAGACAGGCAGGTTGTATTCTCAGAACAAGGTTGAGAATGGTGCCCTACGTATTTCTGTCATTAAATGTTTATTGCCAAGAAGCATAAGATAACAACGTAGTTTAGATTTGAGATGAAAATACTGTCATTGCTGGTCTCATGCTGATAATGCGATTTGCTTGGCTTCCTCTGTGTTCAATAATTTGTCACTAACCCAGAAAATGTTTGCTGTTGGTTACTGAAGAAATCAAACGGTGGTGTATGCTGCTTCTGATGGCGACATTAAAGTGAACCTGTTACATCATGTAATCCTGCTGTGAGACAAACACAGGAGCTCACATTGTTGAACATTTTTTGAAAATACAAGTTACCTGGCCTCTGTACTGACCTCCAGTACTTTTCTACCTTGTAAAGTATGCAAATTGGAGATTTAGAAGTCCATACCTGCAAGCTTCTTCCAGGTCAGTGACCCAAAGTACTGAAGCCAGAGCATCAGAATGTCCTCCAGGGCAGCCAGTATTTTCAGAGGGAGTGGTCAGCAATGGCAGCCTCTGTGTTTCCTCTAAGGACACAACTGCCCATCTATGACCTAACCCAGCTTTCCTAAACCTTGCATTGAATGAGCTGTTGATGTAATTTATAGCATGATAGGAACAGACATGTGAACAACTGGGTTGTGGTAAATAAATATTTGCACACTGTAATTGTAGAACACATAATTCTGGCAAGACATTACAATGAGTTGCTTTTCAGCCCTGCACTCAAATGTACCCCATTAACAAGACAGAAGTGAGCAGCAGGTTGAGAACCACGAGGGAACTTCAAGTTGTGGGCCAAATGGATAGACTTGAGCACTACTGTTGAAAATTTAAAAAAAAATAATCTTCACTAAGATTGTTAGCATGGATAATTTTCTTCCCCTGTGCACATCAGATGTCGTGTATGAAGACAAATTAGTAGAGCAGAACATATTCTGTGAGAATACAATACTGAACCAGAAACAGGAGCTAGCACATTGCTAACATAACACCTACTCCAAGAAAAAGAAAAATGTCTCTGGTGTTGATTTCCATGAGGGTGTTTAGGTTGAACCTACACACTTGACCTCCCTGTTCATTCTATGAAGGGTCTAGAGCAGTGATGGCGAACCTTTTTGAGCCCGAGTGCCCAAACTGCAACCCAAAACCAACTTATTTCTTTCAAAGTGCCAACACTGCAATGAAACCTGAATATCGAGCTTTTGGTTTAGAAAAAACAACTCGTACAGTAGTGCAAACTAATTAACAGTACAGGGAAGACCAGAGACTGCGGACAGTACAGGGATGACCAGAGACTGCGGACAGTACAGGGATGACCAGAGACTGCGGACACGGTACAGGGATGACCAGAGACTGCGGACACGGTACAGGGATGACCAGAGACTGCGGACACGGTACAGGGATGACCAGAGACTGCGGACACGGTACAGGGATGACCAGAGACTGCGGACACGGTACAGGGATGACCAGAGACTGCGGACACGGTACAGGGATGACCAGAGACTGCGGACACGGTACAGGGGATGACCAGAGACTGCGGACACGGTACAGGGGATGACCAGAGACTGCGGACACGGTACAGGGGATGACCAGAGACTGCGGACACGGTACAGGGGATGACCAGAGACTGCGGACACGGTACAGGGGATGACCAGAGACTGCGGACACGGTACAGGGGATGACCAGAGACTGCGGACACGGTACAGGGGATGACCAGAGACTGCGGACACGGTACAGGGGATGACCAGAGACTGCGGACACGGTACAGGGGATGACCAGAGACTGCGGACACGGTACAGGGGATGACCAGAGACTGCGGACACGGTACAGGGGATGACCAGAGACTGCGGACACGGTACAGGGGATGACCAGAGACTGCGGACACGGTACAGGGGATGACCAGAGACTGCGGACACGGTACAGGGGATGACCAGAGACTGCGGACACGGTACAGGGGATGACCAGAGACTGCGGACACGGTACAGGGGATGACCAGAGACTGCGGACACGGTACGGGGATGACCAGAGACTGCGGACAGTACAGATGACTGCTGACCTTTGGGGAGGGAGGGGGGTACCTGAATTTGACAGGTACCCTCTCTTACTTCCGCAGAGTTTTTTTTTTTATCTTACCTGTTCCTTTATCCAGCCGTGCGCTGTCTTCCCGGCTTCTGTAGTGTGGGCGCTTGTCGGACAGCCGGATGCCCAGTGCGCATGCGCGAGAAGCGCTGCGCTTTGTGATTGGTCCGGCGGCTTCTGGGATCTGTCATGTGTCCCAGGTACCGCCTTACCATTCACAAAGAGCACTGCTTCTTGCACATGCGCACTTGGGACCCGGCTGTCACGCACACTACAGAAGCCGGGAAGACAGCGCGCCGCTGGATAGAGGGACAGGTACGGTCCCACTGCAGAGCTGAGCGGCCGGCCCGGTATTCTGACACGGCGGCGGTGGAAATACCGGACCGGCCGCTCTATATTCGCTCCATAAGACGCACTGACATTTTCCCCCCTTTTTTGGGGGAAAAAAAGTGCGTCTTATGGAGCGAAAAATACGGTATTCTCCTGGCGTGCCCACAGATAAGGCTCGGCGTGGCACGCGTGCCATGGGTTCGCCATCACTGGTCTAGAGCTTCATACATATTGGGCATTTAGCCCCTGCACCTAAGATTCTGTTGGTGTGGTGGAAGGCACAGGTGCACCATCCAGACCTGCTGCCAGCAAAAGTCTAAAAAGGCTGAAAAATGTGGTAGATGTGGTGTTTAGGGTCGCATGCATGCAAGGACAAATACCCAGAAAGAAAGAATCTGAGGAACAGAGGCTAAATAACCAGTGTGCATGAGGCCTGAGGGCGTCTGTAGACACAGGACAGTTAGATGTGCAGAATGAGAACGCTGCATATACATGAATGTTTGGCTTGGGTGGTCGCTCATTTGTTTGTCAATGGAGACAAGAAGGTTCAGGAACCATTGCACAGGCAGATATGGAAGGGGGGGTTTAATGTTTGGAGTTGATCAATAACATTCAGGATTGGCTTTCTAATATGTAGATGTTCCCACCTTTACCCATGCAAGACAAAATAAAAGGATTGCCCAACGCCTTTCATTTGCAAACCCCCAGCAGCATACACTCTCAGTAGGAAAAGAAGTTCTGGATTGCTGTGGACAGGGCTATCAATGCCTCTTCAGCCAAGGCCTCATGCACACTCAGGGGGCGGACTGACCATTCGGAAACCCGGGCACTGCCTGAGGGCCCGGGGTCAGAAAGGGGCCCCATGAGATGCTCCTGGTACCTTTTCATATGCTTTTTTGGGTGTGCTTTGAGTGTGGGCAAGGACACAGGGGCCCCATGATCCGCTATTGCCCGGGGGCCCCATGAGTTGTCAGTTCGCCCCTGTGCACACTGCAGCTCAAAGAAGCTGCTCCTACAGCAGTTTGAGCTGTTTTTGATCTTTTGTTTTTCTCTGCCTGTTCACTCCCATCCATGTTAGCCTATGTGTCCATGCCCACTATAGGTATTTTCATGAGTTTAGTGGCAGGGGAGTTTATAGGCAGAATGAAAAAACATCACGTGTGTTCAGAAGTGGAGCTTTTGAGCATAAAAAAATGCTCAAAAGTGAAAAAGCACACAAACGTGTACGTAGTAGTGCATTCTAATGGCCAGAATTCTGGCCAATAGGATGCATTAATGCCAGATGCAGGAACACACATGAATGTGCATTAATACGTGTTAACACATATGCAAAAATGCGTCTTTTTACCATGTTTTAGATTCTGAAAACTCCTGTAGCCCAAAAAATGTTTTTGAACTCCTCAGTGTGCATGAGGCCTAATAGTGCTGAGCCAATGAGGGGAAATGAGTCACATGCATGCCCATACCTAAAAGTACTAGGCATTGCACTTTGCACTGGTGCCTTGTGATGGGCTTATATCATCATATGAGGGGGACAAGGAGTCCATAGTTTTGTGTAGACTCCAACAAGTTAGACTGGCAGACTTTCATGTCACATCTATGTCCACACAGGAAGAACTCTGAGATTGGAGACCATTAGATTTTCACAATATTCTTGCCTCAATCATTATACTATACGCATCCACTTTAAGTGCATGTCAGGTTACTGCTCTTCTTTTTTGCTTTTTAGCTAGGAAGAATCATCTGTTAACTTAACGATTTCATCTTACCCAATCATTAGCAATGCAATATTCTAGCGATTTAACAGTCTGCTGTCTAATATTCTCACTCATGATGGGGCTTTCATTTTTCCTGTCGTTTAATATAGAATCAAATATTTTATTTTGATATACATGTATTTATATAACTACATTAGGTTTTCCTAAGATAAATGATAGAAAAGATGATCAGTAAAGTTTGTTGATCATTGGTTCTTCTAATGACTATGAAGAAACCTACATCGCACAATGGTCTTTTTCTGCCAAACCTAGGCCCCTTTCACATGGACACCTTCTGGTCTGCTCAGCAGGGGATCTATTAACAGATTCCTTGCTGAATCTGTGCAGAATGGAACAGATGTCACTCTTGTGACAGCATTTAGCTACATTTAACTAGAGTTTTCCAGATTCATATTAGATTTATGGGCAAATGGATGTAAACACACTTGTGTCTGTTTACATCAGACTACATCTGATCTATCACATTTAGATCAGGAAAAAATGAAAAAGATGCAAGCCTTTTCCATTTTTCAAATTTTTTATTTTTTTTTTAAGACCTAGACAGACTCCAGGTCAGAAATGCATCTATTTACATCCGCTTTTCCATAGACTTACATGCAACATCAAATCGGAACGCTTGTGTGAAAGAGGCCGTGTGATTTTTCTTTAAATGTTTTTGAGAGCTTGCAATAACTTGTTGACTAATGATAACACTGGATGTTTTACGTGTTATAAACATCTATTACATCCGGTGTGAACTATATACTTTATCAGCAGAGAACAATAAAGAGTTGGCCAAGAATGTGCAAATCACCTGCTTCAGAATCAACCTCTCAAAATACTGACATGAACCAGTGACATGGCTAGAGGGGAACAGTAATGCAAAAAGCCTACTAGATATAGAATACACAAATAACAATTATTTGTTCACCTGCATGTTTGCTAAACTACAATTATCAATAATATTGAGCTAGATGACTTGTGGCAACAAACACCTGTTGGCCTGCAGGGCCTGACTAGGAGGAAACCGGATTCCAAACATCTAGAACCTGGCTGTGCAGTAACATCAGTGACTCTGTAGGAACAGTGCCCCCAGCGGTTATCATAGCTGACAACTTTTTAAAATTAATTAGGAAACGTGTTCTGCAGCTAAGACAGTGTATTGTGCATAATATGCACATTGCTGTCTTTCACAATATCATAATTGTAAAGTATACACATATTTATGGCAGAACTTCACAAAGCACTGTTTGTATCCAAATTGCAGTATACTGTACCACCATAGTGTGTTTGGTTTTTTTTACTGTAATTTGTTTCTAAAAAAACAAAAAAAAACCCCAACATAGACAAAGAGTACCATAAATGAGTAAAGCTTTTGGTTCTGTGGTCCCCCTCCTCAGTAGTACTTTGCATTGTAAAAGCCCCTGTGGGCTCCTCCAGTGTATCTGACATATACCACCCTAAGCACTCAGTCCTCGTTTAGATTACAAGCAGACTGGATTTGTTTTAGCATCTGTATCCACACCAAGCTGAATAAAGGCAGCCAACAAAAGTAGATGCAGCACATGCATGGACAGAGTAGCTGCATGACCCTGAGCCCAGAGAGTGTGCGTGGCCAGGCTTGGCAGCCACTCCCAAACAGCTGTCAAATTTTGATATGCAGCTGTGTACATGGAGATACTACATCTGCATCCACTGCTATAGGCTGCCTGCACGCAGCTTGAGACAGATGCAGACCCCAAAAGAAAGAATGCAATGTTTCTTCTGCAATAAGATATACCTAGCTACCTGCTCACAGCAATCTCCACCATGTAAACTGGGCTGTGCATGTGCAGGTCAGCTTACATCGCCGACATGGTCCCTGTGCTGGGATGACTGACTCCTGCACATGCACAGGAGTGAAATCATCTCATGCTGGCCAATAAAGATGGCCGGAGAATGGCACCTAGAAGAAAATACCGGTGAGGGACGGGACTGATAAAGGAAAGGTAAGTTTAGCTCTGCATTATTTACGGCTCTTTCGTATAGTTGCAACCTGCTTTAAGCTACATTTCACATTGGTTTATAAATTTTACTGATTTATTACACATGCTATTTTCTAGCACAAAAGTTCATGCGTAATAATCAGTAAATACTTGCGTAACACTGTCCTGTGTTTATGCACCTGTGTGAATGTCTTCACTGAAAACAATGCAGTTGCGTTCAGATCTGTAAAAAAAAAAACACTTGTAAATGCATTCTTGTTTTCCCTGACTGTGTGAATGAGGCCTTAAAGCAGGAGCCTAAAACAGGAAAAAGTGATCCACAAAGCATAGAAATGTTGGGTATACTTCTGCGTGTAGAAGAGCTAAATTCAAGTGTGCCAGTGTGAATGAGCTGTACATTTTTTTTTTTTTTTTTTTTTTTCCCCATAATTTACATATAGCGCACTGCAGCCCATTTGATACTTTTGACAGCTGATACTCCATCACATGAATATAGCTGCAAATAATACAGCATTTTTCTTCCCATTTTATATATATATATATATATATATATAATATATAATTTTTTTTTTTTCTTTTACAAACATGGGCTTGAGTGGTTTTATGGTTTGCGAACAGCTGCAGAAAGATCAGTAAACGTACGCTGTGTTCAGATATGTAAAAACAAAATGGAATCATTTGAATCCAAAGTCCTGTGCATGGTTCATATTTTAATCTATAATCATTAAAACTACGTATTGTAGTACAAGAACTGGATTGTATCCTAGAACATTAGCCAACAGGAGCCTCATCCTACCAACAAAGGGGGTTGAAAATTCAAGGAAAGTCAGGTCCTTAGAATGGAATTACATTTTTTTTTATTTTTTTTAAGCTGCTTCTCTGGGTGATGGACATAAGTTACTGCATGCAATGGAATTTAATATGTATATAAAATGAGAGTGCAGATTCCCACACCTGCTCCAGCAATGCATCACATCAGAGTTCCATAGGCAGTATCTACATCTTCTCTTGGTACAGGGTCTTTTTTGCTTCTCGATAGATCAGTGCAGGTTGACATAACTCAAGCAATGAGCTGTGTGTAAAGGTTGGAAGGAGGAAGAGATGAACCCTTGATTGCACAAAAGACATCAAGGGGGAATTTAAAAAAGCAGTTACAATCTTTTTCCGTCAGTATGGCTCCTTTTAAAATGGCCTGTGCCTAATTAATTCATAGAAGCCTTGTGAAAATTTAATTAGGAAATCTGACACGTGTGCCAGATTTAGGTAGTTCTTATTCCCACCACTTTAAGAATCTGTCCACAGAGAAGCAAACTAGTGGTAAATAGGAGCAGCTCTGAGCTGACATACAGAAATACTCCAGTGGTCAGATAGGGGTATTTTGTGATGGAAAGCTGCCATGAATGTGATGGCTTCCTGCACAGGGCTCAAAGTTGCTTTGAAGGAGGCAGCTACCAGCACCATAGCAATCAATGACTTGTTCTTATCCCCATTTAACTGCCAACTGTGAGATTTCCCTGACTGAGTGGTGTGTGTAAACAAAGGGGCGAGAATGCTGACTGACACAATTTTTTTTATATCTGACAGTGGTTATATTTGGACAATTGTCAGCCAACTTCCTTACCCCTTTGTTTTCTTTCACTGTTGGCCAATGAATATCCCAGCCAGCAGCTGAATGGGGCCAGGGATAAGTCATTGGATTCTATGACACTGGGCCCTCCTCCATGTGACAGATTCATGGGCCTTTTCTCGGTAGGTACCTGAATCAGTTTCCCAAACTGACATTTATTCTGAAAGGTGTCAGGATTATAAAGAGTTTCTATGATACTCTATATAAATCCCTCTAGTTCTGTATTATACCTTCCTGCTTCCATTGTCTTGTTACAAGGCCACAGTTCTGCTTTAAAGCAGGTACAAATGCAACTCACATTACAAATACTGAAACACAAATAATCTGTACTGTATTTCTGTCCCACTTTGAGTTATTTCCAGTATACTGTATTCTCATCTTTAAATTAACATAATAGTAGAGGAAAAAGAGAACGGGAGATGGAGACCCACAATATGGTCTCTCCCCCCCCCCCCCCCCCCTTGCTAGTAGGATTTATTGGTGCCACACCCCTTAATTATGAGACACTGAAAGATACATGACCCTAAGTGAAAAAACTAATTGGGTTTTAAAGGCACCATACCACAAAATTAAATAATATTCGGATATAACAACTACAGCTTTATTAATAAAATTAAAAGCACAGTTGTGGTAATGAAAGTTGAGCAAATAACAAGTTCATTTTAAAAAGCATGTTTTGCTTATGACAGATAAAATCAATGTATAACATTGCAAAATATGGCCTTTGATAACATGAATGTCATAAACGTTCCAAGTGGATACTTTTTATTTCTCCGATGCGTTTCACGGGATGCAGCCCGCTTCTTTAGGGAGACAAAGTATCTAGTTCTAAAAAAGAAAAAGATAAATATGTAGCATATTGAAAAAAGTGATATAGAATCTAACAAACGCTGTATTAGCATTTGCCCATCAGTAACATCAATGACTCTGTAGGAGGCAAGTGGAAAACATGAGCATTGGATCCAGACAGAAGTGGAAGAGGTCCCTCAATCAACAATGTAGATGTCCGCCAATTGGACAGGATTACAAATCCACAGTGGGAAGTTGAAAAATTATCAAAAGATCATGATGTTTAACGTGTCCCAGGGCATTACAAACTACACCCCATACTTCCCAAACTAATTATATACTGAAACCCTAAGAATGGGGCAACAAAGAGAAGACAAAGTATATACTATATCCCTAAATAGACTATCCACTTAATACTGTGTCATATACTAAAATTGTTTCAAATCATTATACATTTGATCCTAACTATACCCTCAAAAGAAGGAAAAAGGGGTAAAAAACATAGTATATGGGTCCATTTATAGATGTCACCCAAGAACATACCGCATCAAAGTACTTAAATGAAATCAATCCTTTGTCTAGTGATAACAGTTCTCCCAGTCCTCTCAAGGAATATAGGCATGAAAAAAATGCATCAGTTCACAGGTTTTAAATAGCAGACTATGCCACCAAATTGCCGGCGTTTCCGCCGTATGGAGCAGGTGTCATGACGCCTGACGGTTGCAGCCATCTTAAAGAAGCCCATTCAGGAAGACAAAGTACTGGACACAAATCTGCCACCATAAGTACTGAAGAAAGAGGGATTAGCAAACCAAAAGAGAAAAACTGTCCAGATTCAACATCTATGCATATATCAAGGTTACAGTGTTATAAAGAACATGCATTCATGATTCCAGATGACCTCCTTAGTCAATTTTGATCACCAGCTAACTTTTACAATTTACTATTTAGAAAACCAAAAACGTGAATTACACATAAATAGTACATAACCAAAATCATAATACATCAAAAAAAATATAATGGTAAATTACAAAAGTTTTAGAGTACACACAAAATTTATACAAAAATACCAAATGCAGCAAATTTAAATATAGGAATATATGATGGCTGAAAATGTAAAAAAAAAAAAAGAGAGATTTAAATAATTCAGGGTAAGAAGGGTTTAAAACTCAGTGAGTCATTCAAACCCGGAAGCTGTGTCGCCGCCAGGTTATGTATCCATCTCGCTTCTTTTTGAAGGATATGACTAGAGATGAGCGAATTATTCAAAAATTCGATTCGGCTGATTCGCCGAATTTCAGGAAGAAATTCGATTCGATGCGAATTTATTCGCTACGAAGTTAACTTATAAAAAGGGTTTCTAGGCTTCAGAGAGCCTTTAAATTAGTGCAGAACACTGTACCTTTAATTTAAATGCCCTTGGAGATGAGGAAGGAGAAGGAGAAGGAGAAGGATGAGAAGGAGAAGGATGAGGAGAAGGATGAGAAGAAGAAGGAGAAGGATGAGAAGAAGGAGAAGGATGAGAAGGAGAAGGATGAGAAGAAGGAGAAGGATGAGAAGAAGGAGAAGGATGAGAAGGAGAAGGATGAGAAGAAGGAGAAGAAGGATGAGAAGAAGGAGAAGAAGGATGAGAAGAATGAGAAGAAGGATGAGAAGAATGAGAAGAAGGATGAGAAGAAGGAGAAGGATGAGAAGGATGAGAAGAAGAAGGATGAGAAGAAGGAGAAGGATGAGAAGGAGAAGGATGAGAAGGAGAAGGATGAGAAGGAGAAGGATGAGAAGGAGAAGGATGAGAACATGGAGAAGGAGAAGGATGAGAACATGGAGAAGGAGAAGGATGAGAACATGGAGAAGGATGAGAAGAAGGAGAAGGAGAAGGATGAGAAGAAGGAGAAGGAGAAGGATGAGAAGAAGGAGAAGAAGGATGAGAAGAAGGAGAAGAAGGATGAGAAGAAGGAGAAGAAGGATGAGAAGAAGGAGAAGAAGGATGAGAAGAAGGAGAAGAAGGATGAGAAGAAGGAGAAGGATGAGAAGAAGGAGAAGGAGAAGGATGAGAAGGAGAAGGATGAGAAGGATGAGAAGGAGAAGGATGAGAAGGAGAAGGATGAGAAGGAGAAGGATGAGAAGGAGAAGGATGAGAAGGAGAAGGATGAGAACATGGAGAAGGAGAAGGATGAGAACATGGAGAAGGAGAAGGATGAGAACATGGAGAAGGATGAGAAGGAGAAGGAGAAGGATGAGAAGAAGGAGAAGAAGGATGAGAAGAAGGAGAAGGATGATAAGGATGAGAAGAAGGATAAGGATGAGAAGGATAAGGATGAGAAGGATAAGGATGAGAAGGAGAAGGATGAGAAGGAGAAGGAGAAGGAGAAGGATGAGAAAGAGAAGGAGAAGGATGAGAAGAAGGATGAGAATGAGAAGAAGGATGAGAATGAGAAGAAGGATGAGAAGGAGAAGGATGAGAAGGAGAAGGATGAGAATGAGAAGGAGAAGGATGAGAATGAGAAGGAGAAGGATGAGAATGAGAAGGAGAAGGATGAGAATGAGAAGGAGAAGGATGAGAATGAGAAGGAGAAGGATGAGAATGAGAAGGATGAGAATGAGGAGAAGGATGAGAAGGAGAAGAAGGATGAGAAGGAGAAGAAGGATGAGAAGGAGAAGAAGGATGAGAAGGATGAGAAGGAGGAGAAGGATGAGAAGGAGGAGAAGGATGAGAAGGATGAGAAGGATGAGAAGGATGAGAAGGATGAGAAGGATGAGAAGGATGAGAAGGATGAGAAGGATGAGAAGGATGAGAAGGATGAGAAGGATGAGAAGGATGAGAAGGATGAGAAGGATGAGAAGGAGGAGAAGGATGAGAAGGATGAGAAGGATGAGAAGGAGGAGAAGGAGGAGAAGGATGAGAAGAAGGAGAATTCCAAGCCGGCAAAAAGTGTATCTGCAGAGCTCCGCTATTTCTTAGGCTATTTCTGACAGTTCTGTGACATTCACTCCATACAGCGGTTGAAACCGCTGTATGGAGTGAATGTCACAGAACTGTCAGAAATAGCGGAGCTCTGCAGATACACTTAGCGGAGCTCTGCAGATACACTTTTTGCCGGCTTGGAATTATTCTTATTTTCATCCTACTTCTTCTTCTTCATCCTCATCCTCATCCTCAGAAGAAGAAGAGGATGAAGAGGAGGAAGAAGAAGAAGAAGAAGAAGTAGGATGAAAATAAGAATAATTCCAAGCCGGCAAAAAGTGTATCTGCAGAGCTCCTCTATTCTGCAGATACACTTAGAGGAGCTCTGCAGATACACTTTTTGCCGGCTTGGAATTATTCTTATTTTCATCCTACTTCTTCTTCTTCTTCTTCATCCTCATCCTCTTCTTCTTCTGAGGATGAGGATGAAGAAGAAGAAGAAGTAGGATGAAAATAAGATTAATTCCAAGCCGTCAAAAAGTGTATCTGCAGAGCTCCTCTTAAGTGTATCTGCAGAATAGAGGAGCTCTGCAGATACACGTTTTGCCGGCTTGGAATTATTCTTATTTTTATCCTACTTCTTCTTCTTCTTCATCTTCATCCTCATCCTCTTCTTCTGAGGATGAGGATGAAGAAGAAGAAAAAGAAGTAGGATGAAAATAAGAATTCCAAACCGGCAAAAAGTGTATCTGCAGAGTTCCTCTATTTCTGACAGTTCTCTGACAGCTCCTTCACATGTACAGCGGTTGAAACATCTGTTTCCGAATAAAAACATCTGTATCCTAAATGGAAACAAATAGATACAATGTTTCAACCGCTGTACATGTGTTCCTTCTGTCAGAGAACTGTCAGAAATAGCGGAGCTCTCTGCAGGGACACTTTTGCCGGCTGATCGGGAAAAATCCGATTCGCGCACCCGAAGTAGGCAAATATTCGGATTCAACGCGAATCGAATTTTTCCTGAAATTCGTATCGAATTCCGGTTCGCCTGGTTCGATTCGCTCATCTCTAGATATGACTGTCCCAGTCACCACCTCTAGGGTTTAAGTGAACTCTTTCAAGAGCAAAGAACCTAACACATTGTGAATTCTTAGAGTGGTACCAGGTACCATGTCTACCTATAGGGGATGAGATATCTCCCGTTTGGATTGCTGAAACATGGTCATAAATTCTTTTCCAAAATTTGCGTTTGGTTTTACCTATATAGAAGCTGCCACAGCTGCATGTCATCATGTAAACACCTGCCGTTTGGCAGTTGGCATAGTGTCCTGGTTCATACATCTCTCCATTCAGCAGAACATGTTTTCTGCCTTGGGATATATATTGACAGTATGCACAGCCACCACAAATGAAGGTTCCCTTATGGTGACATGGATCTGCCCTTCCTGATCTGGTAAAATGACTGTGTACTAAGGCATCTCTAATTGACCTATTCCTACGATAAGTAATCTCAGCTTTGTCCTTCATGCACGTAGCTACAGCAGGATAAGCTTTTAATAGATACCAGTATTTATTTATGATATGACAAACTTGTTGCTGTTATACCGCATAATTAATTTAGTTACTGTATTAGGACTGGGATGCAACGTCTGAAAAATCAGATCTGTACTTGACTGTAGATTTACTCGTTGATATGCTTTTTTTCAACATTTTGTTTGAGTATCCACGAGCTAACAATCTAATTCTTAATGCACCAGCTTCTCATTTAAAATCTTGATTGGAACAATTGCGTTTAAGACATAAGTATTGGCTATATGGTATAGACCTAATTAGATTATGTGGATGGCCACTACTGGCTCTTAAGATGGTATTGCCAGCTGTGGCTTTACGGTATAGAGTAGACCCTGAAGTATAATCTTCCTGTATAAAGCTCTCCACATACAAAAAAGAGATGCGTTTAGGATTACGTGTCATTGTGAAAGACAGGTTGAAGTCATTGATTCCTAGATGTGTTATAAAGGCATCCAAAAGTTCTCTGGTGCCATCCCAGAGGATGTGTCATCAATGTGCCATGACAAAACATGGTACAGGTACATTGAGAGAGACTCCTCCCCAAATATCTGACGTTCCCCCCCAGGTACAGATTGGCGTAGGTTGGGGCACAGAAAGTCCCCATGGCTATGCCCTGCACCTGGAGGAAGTGGGAACCATCAAAAGTAAAGTAGTTATTGTTGAGAATGTATCGAAGAATTTCAAGGACAAATATATTGACTTCAGTCTGGTCCTTGCTTCTTTCCTGTAAAAACATATTAACAATATCCAGGCCCTTACTGTGTGGTATACTGCTGTAGAAAGCTTCTACATCCAGGGCCACTAGTAAAGTATTGGCAAGGACCTGCATATCTTCAATTGTTTGTAATAAATGAATTGTATCCTGAGTGTATGATGGTAAGCTGGTAACATGGTCTTAAATGCATGCCCACCAAGGTATTTGCATTTTCTGTGAGCCCACCACATCCAGAAATGTTGGGCCTACCTGGGGGTTTGTTTAGGTTTTTATGCACTTTCGGAAGGGCATAAAAGGTAGGGAGACGTGGCCATTCGTTATTCAAGGATTCCCAAGTGCTCTTCTACAGGGCATCATTGCTAATATTATAGGAAGTTAATTTTGCCTTATTTACCTGATGTTGGGAAAACATTTTTATACCATTTCATATTTTTGTAGAATCTGCAGGCACATGGCACTATATTGATCACAGGACATTACTACAACATTACCTCCCTTATCAGAGGGTTTTATCACTAATTCCTTTCTTTTCCTTAATTTTTCCACTGGCCTCCTACAGAGTCATTGATGTTATTAATCGAGGTAAGAGTGTTTGTTAGATTCATTATCACTTTTTTCAATATGCTACATATTTATATTTATTTCTTTGGTCTATCTTTGAACAATTTTAGAACTATATACTTTGTCTCCCTGAAGAAGCGGGCTGCGTTCCGTGAAACGCAACTGAGAAACAAACACAGTGTCAACTTATAACGATTATGCCAACTATGACATTCATGCTATCAAAGGCCATATTTTTCAATGTTTTATATATTGATTTTGTCTGTCATAAACAATACTTGCTTTTTAAAATGAATGTGTTATTTGCTCAACTTTCATTACCACAAATCTGGTTTGAATTTTATTAATACAGCTGTTATATCCTTTTTGAGTATTTTTGTGGTATAGTGCCTATAAAATCCCATTAGTTTTTTCAGTAAGGGTCATGTATCTTTTTATGTCTTTAACCACTTGCCTATCGGGCACTTATACCCCCTTCCTCCTCAGGCCAATTTTCAGCTTTCAGCGCTGTCGCACTTTGACAATTGCGCGGTCATGCAACACTGCACTCACATGAAATTCTCATTTTTTTCACACAAATAGAGATTTCTTTTGGTGGTATGGACTTGCCGCTGGGTGTTTTTATTTTTTTGCGCTATAAACAAACAGAACAAACATTTTGAAAAAAAAAGGTTTTCTTTGTTTCTATTATAAAATGTTGCAAAAAGGTAATTTTATCTCCTTCAATGATGTGTGTTGATGAGGCTGCACTGATAGGTGGCACTGATGAGTTGGTACTCATAGGCGGAACTGATGAGCTGGCACTAATATGCAACAATGATGGGCACTGATAGGCGGCACTGACTGGTGGCACTTCTGGACACTGATGGGCACAGCTGGGTGGCACTGATAGGCACAGGTGGGTGGCATTGCTGGGCACTTGTGGGCGGCACTGCTGGGCACAAATGGGCAGCACTGGTGGGTGGCACTGCTGGGCACTGATCATCAGGGCACTGATAATCAGTGCCCTGATGATTGGTGTCTATCCGTCCTCTGACAATTGCCGGCTGTCGGCAGTAAAGTGCAGCCAATCACCGGAAAATTCAGTTGCTGGTTATCTGCTGTGCCATTGGACATGGTTGATCACGTGGTAAAAAGCCGCCGTGATTGGCCTTTTACCACATCACGTGATCAGCTATGTCTGTAGGACACAGTGATCAAGGGGATTGCCGGGTGTGTGCCCCCGGGGGCGTGCAGGAGGGTGCGTTCTTGGAGGATATAATATGACATCCTCCCAGAACTGGCCGGCTGCAGTGTAGCCATCATTTGGCTATCTGTGGTCAGCAAGTGGTTAAAATAACATGTGTTCACACAGTTTCTTCCATGTATGAGTAGAAAGTTTAGTACGCTTCTTCATATATTACCTTTGACTCACACATCCAGAGAAATGATTCATGGTAAAAAATATTTCACAATAATACACATGCACATGAGGAACAAACACACCTGAATGTGTCGGGTCGTATGGGTGCATGTCGAATAATAGGAGTCTTGCCTAATTTTTCACCTAAGTACCCTGTCAATCTCTACTTTGTGAGGTAATTAACAATATAGGTGTCCGTTTATGACACAGAATAGCTGCGATTCAGAGGATTGCAGCTATTCTCTGGTCATTCACAGTTTGACACTCAGGAGATCAGCGGAGAACATGTTCAGCCCTTCGCTGGAGATCTGTGTTCTCCCTCCAGATTCTCCAGCCCAGAGCTGGAGAATCGGAGGAACCGCAAACTAAGCAGCGATAATTTACCTCTGTTTAGTAAACTGATCTTTTACTGTAATCACACGAAATTATAGTAAAATCAGCCGTTTTCCACTGTTTGTAGAACGTTCTCCCTTCCTTCGGAAAACTGCTTCATAAAAGGCATTCACAGGAGAACTGTGTTCTCCGAGACTGCCGAGAACTGAGCAGTGATTATTTATCGCTGGTTCACAAACGGACACCTTAGTCTGTCAGCCCATAATAAAAACCCCCAAAACCAGAGAAGATGGCAATTCTTTCGTTAAAATTTGGAGGATTTAACTTGCACACGGGATCCTAAAAATTAAACTGGAGGTTAAACCACACTTTTATGCAGCCCCATTTATAAGCTGCAATGGCAGCCATATGGTGGCATTGCATGCCACGATGATTTTCATTACAGTGCAGCAAAAAGTATTCCCTCTATTGCATTTGGAAGGCACTCAACAAACACAACCCACTCTTTGACTAGGACCACACTGCAACTGCCCAGCAACCATATGTTTTAGGGGTTAAAACAAGGCGTTATCTCGCTTCTCAATGGCCCTTTCAAAAGTGATCCACCAATGAGGGCCTTACAGAGGGAAACTCCAGTGTAAACGAGACCTTTTTCACATGGGCAAAAGTAAGAATGGTGGCTTGGGTGGTATGTACTGCTACACATATAAGAGAGCCCTGAGTGGAGGGGGGCACTCTGGAAGAAAGTTGCATCCCTAGTGGAAACAAACTAGATCCCAGAGCCTCAAACACCACACAGAATGTAAAGTGTCCAGTACAAGCCTGTACAAGTGAGTTTTTCCACATTGTACAGTTGAATTGTTTCTCTGTAAATTTTTGGTTTACCAATGACTACGTACTGCAAGAGACTACCTGAAAAATCTAATTAGGAAGGCCCAACCATAACAATGTTGCTGTTAATTCTGAAGAGTACTGTACAATCAGATTGCTGTATATGTGATCAGCATTCCACAAATATCGCCTGAAAAACTGACTGTAGAACTGGAATACTCCAGAGAATATTTTACTTGCATCTTTTTCCCTTCTTCGTCTTTCAGGACAGCACTTTGAAAGACCTTGGCTCCTCCACACCTGAGGAAACACCTCCACCCAAAATAAAACGCCTGCCTCCCCCCTCCGACCTAATTTTTTCGCTGTTTCCTCCGGTGGGGTGACACGCGATGGAGGCCTATCCAGGTGCGGTCAGAGACCGGAGGACTGGTGAAGGGAGAAAGGAAATTTACACCACCCTGGACATTAAAGAGAATAAAAAGCCCCTGATGTTACATGACTAGATGTATCAGGGCATGAAAGAGCAGTTCTAGTGGTGGTTCAGGGGATAAAGCAGTGAGCTTGAAAGCATGAGGTCATGAGTTTTGAATCCCCAGACCGGCGAGTTGGTTGGTACATAGTAGGTAGGTGGTACTCATAGCTAGATTTTTTTGGGTCCTTGACCAGACAAAGACACTTCAGGGGATAGACCATTTCCTAAATGGGATCTGACAACGGTCCTTAATGTACTGACAAGATCCCCGTTTGAACCTCTAGATTTGAGCTCCCTAAGGGCCCTGACTCTCAAGATGGTTTTCCTTGTAGCGATTACTATTGCAAGAAGAGTGACTGAATTAGAACCTCTGTCAATCATAGCCCCCTTTTTTTTTTTTTTTTTTTTTTTTTTTTTTTCCCAGGTATTTACGGATAGGGTTACATTTAGGACAGTCCTTTGTACCCAAAGTGGCCTCGAGTTTTCATAGAGGTCAAGATATTACATGCCTTCGTTTTGCTCTAATCCTTCGTGTGACCAGGAGGTAAGGTTTCACACGCTGGATGTGAGAAGGTGTGTTCTTTATTTAGAAAGGACGAAAGAGTTTCGGAAATCAGATTTGTTTTTTGTTTCTTTTTTGGGTGTAAGGAAGGGTCAGAAAGCTTCCGGATGCACATTAGCTAGGTGGCTAAGGCTAGCAATCGGGCAGGCATATCTGGACGAGGGCCTGGAGGTCCCAGAGGGCATCATGGCACATTCTACTCGTGCCATGGTGGCCACACAAGCTGAACGGCCCGGTGCTTCCCCGAGGCAGATCTGTAGAGCTGCGACTTGGTCCAGTTACGGCACCTTTTGTCAGGCATTAGACTCGACCTGGTCTTGGTGCAGGAGCAAGCCTTCAGACGTAGGGTTCTGCAAGCAGTATTCCCACCCTAGAGGTGAGTGCTCGCTTATCCTCCTCAAGGTACTGTACTGAAAGACGAAGAAGGGAAAAAGCAAAGTTACACTTACAGTAATGCCTTTTCCAGGAGTCTTTCAGGACAGCACCGGTTTCCCAACCTCTGTTGCATGATTTTCAAGAGATACATTTTGTGTTTTTTGGTGTCTTATGTGGTGTCTCCCCAGGTGACCGGAGGTGTTTAAGCGTGAACTGAGGTCAGAGGGGAGAGGCAGGCATTTTATTTTGGGTGGAGGTGTTTCCTTAGGTGGAGAGGATCTGAGGTCTCTCAAGGTGCTGTCCTGAAAGACTACTGGAAAAGGCATTACCATAAGTGTAACTTTGCATTTTTTTCCCATATAAATGTAGCGCTACTCCTGAAGAAGCTGCTAAGTGTAACAGGTTCTTTTCCCGAACAGTGCGGAGGCAGTCAGGCACACAGCAACAGTCCATTCACTTCAACTCAGGGCTCCAGGGGCAGTCAGCCCCTCTCCTCTCAACTCACAGATCCATCTCCACAGGCACAGGGATAACATACAAACCTAAGGCCGGTAGGGCCGTGCACGTTCGCTTGATTATCTAAACATTAAAGGTGAGGATTTGCTAATCTGTTTCGACCAAAATAAGCAAACAGAAGGACAAGGATGGAAAATTTCTGTCAAATCTAATGGGAACGATCACATTCTAATGATTGAATTAACTTTCGTCCGAGAAATTGTAACTTTTCTTATGTACTTGTCAATCCTAAAGTTTAGCATTCGGTCTATGAAAATCAAAACATTGGTATGATACTCAAAGAAAAGTTATTCAAAATTAGTCAAATCCATGAAGAATTGAACGATCAGACGAACCATTTTATAATTTCATGTCCAAACATTTAAACTAAATTCTACAGGTGCAAGGCCAGCTTTACTGTACTTTGCATATTCAAGCAGCAATTTGCTCTACCTTACTGAAAGCAGCCTGTCTGTCTGACAACCATCTCCAGTCTGCACATTCTAGCAAAGACAAGCTGTATGCAGTTATAAACTGTGAAAATAAAGGGATCTTATTCTGGCTTTCAGTGGTGTGGAATTCCTTTAGTGTTATTGCTACATGTTACAAGTCAGACCTGCAGTGAAGCGTTAAATTCTTTCAGAAGCATTAGCATATCTGAGAAGAGTCACTGGGCTGCAGAGCTCTTAAAAGACCAGTTTGAGCTGGAGAACTCGTTTTAATTATAGGTTTTAGCTGCAGTCTAACTAGATTTTGCACCTAGGTTTTTTCTGTATGCTGTTTTCCAAGTGCAAGCTGTCGTTAAGCATGCTGGCTGTAAAGCTGCACAAAGCTAGAGTTATATGAGAGTAGAAGCCGGGTGTAACATGTTAGAATTTGCATAATTCAGTCGTTTCTTCTGACCTTGAAAAGAGTCATCCCTTGGAAAATATTGCTCTACCCACCAGAGGTGCTTAAAATAAAACACATTCCATTGAGGAGGGGGATAGACTGGCAAGGCTATTCAGAAAATCAGTGACAACAACTACTTCAGATCCTGGAAGCACCCTTTTCCCATCATTACCCATAATTGGCCCAATTAATGCCTAAGCTTCATATTGGATGTGGAATCCACCCATTTATGGCCTTGGGCTGGCCACAAGCATTCGTTTTCAAGCAATTTCATCATAAATTTGTATCATAAAACTAACAGAATGGACCAAGGCAACCAACCATTAACAAAGATCATTTCACAGTGTCAATGGAAAACCGTGGCAGCTTGAGTTCATTAGCTTGGTCAATTTTGAGAATGAAAGCTAGTTGGTGATGTTGTTGATATTGCCTTAAAATTGCCACATGTATTGGCAGGTTTCAGATCAGAATGAAGGGATATCATTTGAATGGACCTTTTAAAATTTAATGGTAAAATGTAATCAGTCTGACAGATCAAATCTGACTTGTGTGACCAGCATTATGCTTTTGACAACTGAATTGAATTAGCCAGCAGTAGAGTGGTCTTCTGTACATTCCTGTAAGCACCTGTCAAAACATTAAAGTGTAGGTGTTGATAAGCAATTTGTGATGGTTTGCAATGGGGATGAGCAGAACAGCTTGTCCCATACAATCCCCCCAGGATAACTATGTACCCCTTACTAATTCAAGTGGGCCCCCTTATTTTTAAAGCCCCCTGCCCTCAGACACCCACAACCACTGCCCAGGGTTTTGGGGAAGAGGCCTATGAATTCATTAATATAAGGCCCCACCCCCATGTTGAGCATGTGCCCTGAAATAGTTCACCCCCCCTTTTCTGGCCAGTCAGCCTGCATGCTTGTATTATTTGTCTGGTATGGGTTTCCTGAGAGACCTCATTTTTTATGGGATACACCTTTAAACATATTTGGAGGACCTTTTGGGGGTGATCTCTGTGGCATGTATTGTGTGTGCGCGTGTGTGTTTTTAATAGAAGCCAGAGGGGAAATCACACTGGTACATGTTCCCCAGGGTACTGAACACCCCTCCAGTTTTTTCTGACAATCCTTTGCCTATCAGTCCAGAAAATTGAATATTCTTGATTTGACAGATTCAGTTCCCATTGATTTCAATGGATTTCAGGTCTGGCATTGAATTGAACCCAGGGTAGTTTGTCTCATCCCCATAAATGTGTGAAGATCCCAACACATTTACATCCTTGAATTCTGTGACACATATTCACTATGCCCTGTGAGCAGGCACTGCTGTGTAGTGGTGCATCGAAATGAAAATTCTGGTATCAAAACTGAAAATTCAGGATGCACTTGCCATAGACTGAAAGCAAAATGGACAGTTTTTAAAAATGCATACATTTTTTAAACGCAATTTTTTGGGAAAAAAATACACTTTAATGAATTAAAAAAAAAACAAATTACAATATATACCACAATTTTTTGTAAAATATGAAAGATGATGTTATGCTGAGTAAATAGATACTCAACATGTCATGCTTTATTATTGCACATGCTCGTAGAATGGCCCCAAACTATGGTAATTAAAAATCTCCATGGGTGAGGCTTTAAACATTTTTGCAAGTTACCAGTTTAAAGTTACAGAGGAGGCCTAGTGCTAGAATTATTGCTCTTGCTCTGACGTTCGTGGCGATACCTCACATGTGTGGTTTGAACACTGTTTACATATATGGGCGTGGCCTACATACGCGTTCACCACTGCACAGGAGCACGGGGGGGGCAGTAGGACTTTAAACATATTTTGTTTTTTATTACTTTTTTTTTTTACACTGTCCCTTTAAATTTTATTTAATTACTTTTATTCCGATCACAAGGAATGCAATCATCCCTTGTGACAGAAATAAGCAGTGACAAGTCCTCTTTGTGGAGAGATATTGGGTCAATAAGTCCCTACATCTCTCCTCTACAATGTAAAGCATTAGATAAAAAAAAAAGTATTGATCTAGTGCTTAAAAAAAACCCAGTGTATTGGTGCCTATTTTCATATCAGTCAAAGGGCGATAGGGGTATTTGCAGCCGAACCGTTTCAGCTAGCGAAATTTCAGTGCATCCCTTTTGCTGTGTCACACATTTCACGGAATCTGTCTTCTGAACTACAGAGGTGCTGAGAGGAGGAGTTTCAGGAGGTAGAATCCGTACAAGAATTGCTAATTGCAGGCAGCAAGGTATCATGTGATATGTAGTCCTTAGAAATTGAAGGTAAATAGGAGAAGCTGCAAAGCATGCAAGGAACCCAGAAAGTTGTGGAAAAAGATGAGCAGCAGACATGCAGCACTCACAACACGAAATATAAATAAGCTTACAGTATATTGGATTGTCAAAAATAACTATTGCTTGTGTTTAATGCCTAAGGGTAAAACAAATCTAAATGCCTAAGCACAATTTTGCAACGTTAACATGTGTTAGTAAAACCGTACATATTATCACAACTACTTTGTACATCCAGGTGAATTATAGCTTGTTTATTTCAGGACAAATTGGGCTTTCCTTTGGTGGTAAATGATCATGGATATCTCCTGATTTTTTTTTTTTTTTTTTTTTAATCATCAAAGGAAAACTGGCCCAAAATAGTAAAAAAAAAATCATTTTTTTTTTATTTAGCTGTGTGTTTCTTGTTACTACCATAACCTACCACCAAAGCACAACCCAGAAGTAATTCTCCAGCTCCTGACGATGGCAGCGATACCATATATGTGTATGTTATTTGTTGTCTGTACCCGGAGTACAGCCCAGAAACAATAGTGCACATTTTTGTTTGTCTTCTTTACCTAAAACACACTGACATAATTTTTTTTTTTTAAATCCTGACCTTTGACCCTGACTTTTTGACCTTGACCCAAACACTTACCCTGGCACTGAACTAGATCAAACCTTGATCTAGGTATCTTTTCTTTATTTTTAAATAAAGTTAGAGAGATGCAATGTATCTCTCTCCTCCATTCATAGAGAAAAAAAAACAAGGGGGTCAGGCTGTACAGTGACTGATCACATTAATAGCTAATCAGAGGCTATCACAGCAATCATGTGACCTGGAATCGGGAGTTCCGATCGTTAGAACGGGACCCGCTGCTCTCAGTGACATTGCGGTCTTAGTGCTGGGAGCATGCCGTGTGGCACGCTCCAAGCAGAAAGACAGGTACGCAAATATGCGGCCCCACAGAAAAAAGCACAGTTCTGTGAGGCCACATATTTGTGTTACGTCGGCGTCAAGGGGTTAATATTATTATTAGTGTAGCTAATATAATGCCAGTGTTCGAAAACAAACATGTATGCTGTGATCATAGAACTCCTTTAATGGTAGCATAAAGAATGTCTTTTGATTCTGCTACTGAAGGTATTACGAAACCTAAAAGTGATACAAAAACAATTGCAAATTACAGCAATAATGAACAGTTTTACAATCTTTTCATTAACACCGATAAATCAAGTGCTTAGTTAAAAGTAGCAAAATTGATCAATGTCAATGACATATGTACTCACTATATTTATACAGAGGGCCCTTCAGGGTTGGGATCCAGAGACATGTTCTTCCTGTTACTGCTCTTCTGAAAGTGTCTTTACCAGTGAAGTCACTAATCTACAAACTTTGTCCAAGTTTCCTTGCTCTAGACCAGGGGTGTCCAGCTCGTGGCCCAAGACAGCTATGGATGCGGCCCCATATGAAATCATAAACTTACTTAAAAATTTTGATTTGTGGAGGGAATTTTTTGCAAAAATGCATTTGCACCCAGTGAACACATGCGTGCGCAGAAATATTTGACAGTGTCTCTTTACTGGACTTTTATAAGCTTTATCTTCCCAAAGAAAAATCTCCCACTCTTCACAATCACGCCTTATTCATGTCATCAGTTTTTGGCAGCACCTATATTTGTGAGCAGCTATTTTCAAAAATAAAGCAGATAGCAACCCGGTCACATCGGGTGCCACTTGGCATGCGATTTGCATGCCAGGTGACTTGCAAATTGTATGTCAAGTCACACCCTATTGTCTACTTTTAGAACGGTCGGTTTGGTTCCAACTTGGTCAGAGCCACAACGATTTCTAAAGTAGTACATGCACTACTTTTGGTGTGATTTGCATAGACATCTGTGTCAGATGTCTTGCAAATCGCATCTCAAATTAGCATGTCACCTGACTTTGAAATCCGTGCGATTTCACTGTCCGTTACACGATTTCAAAATCGGCTTTGATATAACCAGGGTGTTAAGGGCAAAATTAGAACTAAAATATCTGATGAGCACCTTAAATTCATTGAGAATTTCTATTACAATCAAATCAGATAATGATGTGTTAGTTTATCAAAAACAGTGTCAAATATCACACTAGTTTTATGTTGCCCTCTTTTACTTTTATAATAAAAGAAAAATGAAACTTTATTACTCAAATAGGTACATTGTCTATATCAATGATCTAGTGGTGCCCCGAAATGAAAATTCTGGACCAAAACCGAAAATCCAAGATGCAAATCCAAAAAACGAAACCAAAATGGACTTTTATTTATTTATTTATATATATATATATATATATGTATGTATTAAATTTAAATTTTTAATTAATATTATGATGAATATGCATTTATTTACAGCACCTTTTTTGACAACAGACTGCTTTGACACTGAGCAGTTTTTGAAACGCTTTTGTGTTTAAAAAAAAAAAAAAGGTGCAAGAAAAAAGCTCATGCATCCATTTAAATTCAATGTTCTGTATGTCTTCACAATGCTTCCCTTGCGGCGTTAAAAATCCTGCTTGCCGCAATTTTTGGCGCAAATTTGGCGAGTTAAAAAAAAAGAAAACGCACACAGTGTGTTTTTGACATGTTTTTGATTGGTTTTGCGTTTTTTAATCTGCCCAGCAACAAGTTGTCCAAAAAACATCAAAACCGTGTGTGCAAAAATGCAAACCGCAATCCAAAACACAGACTGCATTGGTATGAACCAGGCCTGAAATGTACTGAAATTGCAGCAAAAAAGCACATGTGTTGTGTATTTGATGCATTTTGTGTTTTAAATCTGCCCAGCAAAAAGTTGTCCAAAAAAAAAATTAAAAAGCAAGATGCATCAAAAAATGCATAAAAAAATGCAAAACGGACAAAATGCAAACTACATTGGTGTGAACCAGGTCTGAAATGCATTGAAAACGCATGAAAAAGGCACATGGGTTGTGGTTTGATACGGTTTTTGTCACGACTTATGAAAATTGCACACTAAACGTGGTAAAATTGTGGCCAAACCGCAAGTAAAATCACAGGTAAAATCGCAGCAAAATCATGTGTTTTTGGCGGCCATTATCGGCACCTTTCTTTTTTTTTTTTTTGCTATCAGCAAAATGCTGATAACACTAATTTTGCCCAATACATTTTGGCCGCCGATATATCGATGCATCCCTAAAATGATCGTTAACTTGTGATCTGTTCAACTTTTTTTGCTCATTATTTATTATTATTATAATACAAGATTTTTATAGCCGCAACAGTTTACACAGCTCTTTACAATATAAAGGGGGATAGTACAATTACAATACAGAAGAATAGGAGGGCCCTGCTGATGTAGCTTACTGTCTGATGGAGTACAGTTCTTCGGTGAAGGTAGGGTAGGCTTCCCTGAATAAATTCATTTTCAAGGATTGCCTAAAGTCGGACAGGGTAGGAGCTTAACGGACATACTGGGGCAGGGAGTTCCAGAGGATGGGAGAGGCTTTGGAGAAGTCCTGGAGGTGGGAGTGGGAGGAGGTAACAAGGAAACTAGAGAGCAGGAGGTCTTGGGAGTTGTGGAGAGGATGATTTGGGTGGTATTTGCAAATGAGGTTGGTGATGTAGCTGGGCGTGATGTTGCGGATGGCCTTGTATGCTGTGGTTAGTATTTTAAATTTGTTAGAGGTTACTACACATCATTACTGCTGATTGGTTGCTAGAGGTTACTGCACCTTTATTATTGTTTACTGTTTGGTTGCTAGAGATTACAACAGATCATTACTGTTTACTGATTGGTTGCTACAGGTTACTGCACATCATTACAGCTCACTGATTGGTTGCTAGAGGTTACAGCACACAATTTCCTCCATTTCTTCACACCACAGACTGCAGAGGGGACAAGACCCACCAATAGAAGGAAAATTCTAGCAATAAGCTTAGCAGAAAACACACAACTATGGAGGTTGAGTGCAGGTAGGAAAAGAGCCCAATGTGAGCAACATCTCCGAGGATGGGCTGCCAGGGTACATAAAGAGTGCAGGGTTGAAGGGGGCAGTAAGTACAGACTGCAGGGTTGAGGGGTGCGCCGTGTACAGCGTGCAGGTTTAAGAGGTGCGCCGTGTACGGAGTGCAAGTTTAAGAGGTGCGCCGTGTACGGCGTGCAGGTTTAAGAGGTGCGCCGTGTACGGCGTGCAGGTTTAAGGGGTGCGCCGTGTACGGCGTGCAGGTTTAAGAGGTGCGCCGTGTACGGCGTGCAGGTTTAAGGGGTGCGCCGTGTACGGCGTGCAGGTTTAAGGGGTGCGCCGTGTGCGGAGGGCAGGGTTGAGGGGTGTGCGGAGGGCAGGGTTGAGGGGTGCACTGTGTGCGGAGGGCAGGGTTGAGGGGTGCACTGTGTGCGGAGGGCAGGGTTGAGGGGTGCACTTTGTGCGGAGGGCAGGGTTGAGGGGTGCCCTGTGTACATCCAAATTCTCCCCCTCCACCCCCCACCCCCAAGTGCAAAGCTCTCTTCTTAACAGATTTCAGTTCATAGCTCCCCCACCCACACACAGCCCACACACACACACCTTTCAGTAGAGAGCTTCCCTCCTGCCCCAATTCCTTTCCATCCACCTAGAAATGTTCACAGTGTGGCTGCAGAGGAATGCTTACAGTGTGTCCGTGCAAGCTGCTGGTGAGGAGGAGCTTTTGCCTGTGTGGATTCCCTGCCTACTCCCTCCTCTGCTTTTCTATGGAGATGATGTGTAGAGCAGGGAGGGATCTGAGCGGTCGCCGGGAGAGGAGCGTCTGTCACTTATAAATACAGAAGCTGTATTTACAAGTGACAGAAGTGAACAGCGCTGGAGGTGGTGGAATTAAGGCTGAAAAAATACCCTGACGAGTAGCGTGGGCTCAGGGGGCAGCTGCTTTGGGTCCCACAACAATGACTGGGCCCTGGGTAGCTGCCCCTTTTGCCCCGCATGAAAGATGGCCCTGTGTATTAGTTTAGCAGAAGCATTCATATAGACTGAAGGGGGGATAGCCTTTGTAAAGGCAGGCCAGTGAGGAGGAAGTTGCAGTAGTCAAGGCGGGAAATAATCAAGGAGTGAATAAATTGTCTTGTGGTGTTGTTAGTCAGGCTCATCAGCTACTCTTTGTTAGTGTATTGTATGTGATGCCCAAGACAATTCTTCCAATGTGGCCCAGGAAAGTAAAAAAGTTGTCTCAATTACAGTTTCCATATCTCTTTCTTTCTTTTCTTTTTTCCTTCTGTCTCTCTCTCTTTATTGTTCTTTCCTTTTCTTTCTCTTGCTCCTTCTTTTGCTCTCTCTCTCTCTCTCTTCCTCTCTCCCTCCCCCCTCTCTCTCTCTTTCCCTCTCTCTTCCTCTCTCTCTCTTTCCCTCTCTCTTCCTCCCTCTCTCATTCTCTCTCCCCCCTCTCTTCCTCACTCCCTTTCTCCCTCCCTCTTTCCCCCTCTCTTTCTCTCTCCCCCCCACCTCTCTTTCTCTTTCCCCTCCCCCTCTCTCTTTCCCTCTCCTCCCGTCTCTCTTTTTCCCTCCCCCCGCCTCTTTCTCTCTCCCCCTCCCTCTCACTTTCTCTCCCCCTCCCCCCGCCTCTTTCTCTCTCTCTCTCTCTCTCTCTCTCTCTCTCCCCCTCTCTCTCTCTCCCCCCCTCTCTCTCTCTCTCTCGCTCCCTCTCTCCCTCCCTCTCTCTCGCTCCCTCTCTCCCTCTTTTTTTCTCCCTCCCCCCTCTCTCTCCTGTATATTTATTACTATATATAAAATGTATCTATATTTATTATTACCATATATAAGTTACTGATTCACCTTCCTGACCTTTGTAAAGCTTTTTGGATGATGTCTCTGCCGTGCTACCCTACTTTCCAATCTCTGAAATATTCACCTATCAGCCTTCTCAACCTAACCTCATCTTCCAACTTAATACAATTGATCCACACTCCTATTCACTCTGGTAGCAATATCCTTGACCTTTTACTCTCTCATCTCTGCATCTTTGCAACCTCTCCAATACCCCATTTCCTCTCTCTGATTACAACCTTATCAGTTTCACACTCTCCCTGTCTTCACCCCCCTATTCTTTCAAGAAGTTGACAATTACCCATAGAAACTTACACGTTAACCCTTCTCTTCTCTGCTACTGACTGCCTCTATGTTGGGCTCTTTGCCCTGTCCTGCATGACCTTCACAGCTAACTCTTCTCTGGACACATTTGCCATTAGGCCCTGACTGCTACAACCCTGGCACATAGACAGCACCTGAAGTCTCAAAAGACATAGCTGTGTTCTTGCATGAGGCGAGTGTAGTATAAAACTAAATCCCTTCAAGGATGCATCTTGTATAAATCTGCCCTCATAAAATATAATTGCTCCCTTTGTGCTGTCAAACAGACCTATTTTATCATTCCCATTAACACGCTCTTAGCCATTCCTTGTGAACTCTTTTCTACCTTTTAAAGCTCCACTTTATCTCCCACCGCCTCCACCTAATAACTAATTTACAGTCCAGGACATTACCAACAGTTTAAAAAACAAAACAGATGCAATTTGTGATGAGATCTCCACTGTTCGCTATACTGTACTTGACACACCGGGGTTTATTTACTAAAGCTGGAGAGTCCAAAATCAGACTCCCTTCTGCATAGAAACCACTCAGCTTCCAGGTTTCATTGCCAAAGCTTCACTGAACAAGCTGAGGTTAGAAGCTGATTGGTTTCTATGCAGAAGGGAGTCTGATTTTGGACTCTCCAGCTTTAGTAAATAAACCCCACCTTGTCTACCACCACTTTTTTTTTTTTTTTTTTTTTTTTTTACCCTGTTACTACAGAAGAGGCCGCTAAACTTTTTTGCTGCCCACCTAACCATCTGACCCCTGAACCCTGTCTCCTCACCACCTGTTCACTCTTTCTCTATTCTGTGTTCTCTAACTAGATCTTCAATCTCTTCTGCTCTACTGGCATCTTCTCTCCCCCCTCTTAAACCTGCCCTGTTCATCCCCATTCTTAAAATCCCCTTGCTAAATACCACCAGTCTGAACAATTTAAAACCTCTTCCTTGCTCCTGCCTACCTCCAAACTTCTGAATGCCTAGTTTACAACCATCTGAACTGCTTCCTCACCAATACCAACCTTCTCAACCCCTTACAGTCTGGCTTTTACCCACAACAAACTGCCCTCTTAAAACTCACTAACGACTTACTAACTGCTAAAACCAATGGTCACTACTCTTCACTCCCTTGGCCTCCAAGACCCTGCTCTTTTCAGTTTCTTCTTTTACGATCTAAGTGCTCCTTCAGTGTCACCGGCACCTTTTGTCTCTTCCTTACCTCTTTCTCTTGCCATAGGGACCCCCCTCCCAAAGGCTCTGTTCTCAGACACCTCCTTTTCTCTAAGCACATCTCCTCCCTTGGTCATTAGATTGCCTCTCGTGACTTCCAATACCATCTCTATGCTGAAGACACCAAAATCTATCTCTGTCTTCTGCTCTCTAACTCCCTCATCACCTCCTGCCATGCTTGCCACCAGGACTTCTTTACAGCCTCTCTTATTCTCTGGAGCTTCCTACCCCAATCTTTCTGTCCACATCCTTCTCTGTCCACCTTAAGGGGATCTCTCAAAACACATCTTTACAGGGAAGTCTACCCTGCATCTACCTAACTGAACTTCTACTTTTTCCATCAACTCCCCTCCCCCCATAGTTACTACTAGTTACACAGTTACTGCACCACCACCCTTTTACATTATAGGCTCTCACAAGCAGGGCCCTTTTCTCCATGGTACATGGTATTGTAACTGTACTGTCCCCACTTACTTTGTAAAACAGTTTGCACTATATAAATTGTGGTATTGTAATAATTATATGTATGCTATTATAATTTAATAATAAAAAAAGTGTGTGTGTGTCTATCTATATCTATATATCTATATATATATGTGTGTGTGTGTGTGTGTGTGTGTGTGTGTGTGTTACTATAACATCTGTTATCTTAAAACCTAAACCTTAATATTTCCTTGCTTTCATTTGTTTCCTCAAGCCATTAGTTGATGGCTGAGAATATCGCTAAATGTAAATTTACAGCTGCACATTCTAAGCTAATATTAATATAACTGGGTTATTCTGAAGTGTTCTATATGTCAGCCACATATCTTACATGAAATAATTGAGTTGTTTAACGTCACAGCAGAAATGTGTAGTGGAAGATTAACTTCATTTCCAAACTCATCACGGTATTCACTGGGCATTGTGATAACATACCTTGTTATTATCTATTGTGTTACATTTGATCTATTTGCCTCTACCACAACATCTATCTATCTATTTATCTTA
Organism: Staurois parvus; assembly: GCF_062004578.1. Lineage (NCBI taxonomy): Eukaryota > Metazoa > Chordata > Amphibia > Anura > Ranidae > Staurois > Staurois parvus. The sequence continues at coordinate 8,170,167 of NW_028318340.1, forward strand.
GTATGAAATGTTGAAGTAAACATTAAGCAAGGTTAAAGTTGATCTCCGATCTGTAACAGACCAAGTATTTTTCTATTAAACATATTTTTAAATTCAAGTAGCAACAGCATCATAATTTGTATTCTGTTGATTTCCAGCAATCATGTGTACAGCAGAACTCGGACTGGGATGAGCACTCCCAGGGATGAGAATGCTGTGGGATGAGACAATCGGCCTTTAGCTCATTGCAACACTGTAAGAATTCTCAGATGAGGTGAAAATAGACTTATGACCTCATCAGGGTGCATTTTTATTGTCCTAACAGCAGGCTGGGGGAGGGACCTTAATCAAGCTTAAAGCAACCCTGTCGCCAATATAAAAAACTAAATAAAATAGTTAAAGAATGTACTTATTCATGTTGCTGGGGGAATCTTTGCTTAAAGTGTTCCTAAACCCAGGACCCTGCATTCACTATATCTGGTCTCGCACAGAACATGGAAATGCAATTATTGTAGTAAATATAAACTGATAAATATCTTTTCTCATCAGCAGTATATAGGTCTTGTGACTTCTATCAGTGTCCAGCTGAGCACTGGTTAAAGCTTGTAGGAGGAGTTTTCATTCTCCTCTCACTGCCCTATGAGGCTGCAGGACCCCTGACCCTCTGTCTGGACAGTGCTGATTGTTCCCTGTGCTGATCACATGCACTCTCCTAAGAAAAAGAAAAAACTCTCTAGCAATACAAACCAAACTGAGCATGTGCAGAGTGTCCACGAGGCGATGAAATGGGGATGTGGAAGAAGGGGAGGATCGGAAAAGACAGGATCAAACATCCTTTTTACGCCATGCGGAGGAGTAATCCCTTAGGTTCCACAGTGAGTATAACAAGCATGCTTTACTACATATACAGACTGATTTTACTGTTGTGGGTTTAGTAACACTTTAGGAGTTCCCCTAACTGGAATTAAGGGGCCAAGCCCAACCCCTGAAAAACAACCCCACACCATAATCCCCCCTCCACCAAAATTATCACTTGGCACAATACAGTCAGGCAAGTACCGCTTTCCTGGCAACTGCCAAACCCATAAATGTTGGATTGCCAGACAGAGAAGTGTGATTTGTCACTCCACACAACACATCTCCACTGCTCTAGAGTCCAGTGGCAGCACACTTTACACCACTGCATCTGATGCTTTACATTGCACTTGGTGACGTAAGGCTTGGATGCAGCTGCTCGGCCATGGAAACCTATTCCATGAAGCTCTCTACACACTGTTGTCGTGTTAATCTGAAGGCCACACGAAGTTTGGAGGTCTTTAGCTTTTGACTCTGAAGACAGTTGTGGATATCTGCGCACTGTGCTTCAGCATGCACTGACCCCGCTTTCACGTTTCCCATTTCATCGCCTGATAGATTTTACGTGGCCTACCACTTCATGGCTGAATTATTGTTGTTCCCAGTTGCTTCCAATTTGTTAGAATACCACTAACAGTTGACTCTGGAATATTTCGTAGCAAGGAAATTTCATGGATGGAGTTATTGCACAGGCAACTTGAATTCACTGAGCTCCTGAGAGCAATCCATTCTTTCACAAATGTTTGTAGAAGCAGTCTGCATGCCTAGGTGCTTGATTTTTTACACCTGTGGCCATGGAGATGATTGGAACACCTGAATCACGATTTGGAGGGGTGTCCCAATATTTTTGGCAATATAGTGTATGTGGCAAATGAGGTTTAATGATGATATATGTAAAGTTTTTTGCACTTGGGGGTTACGAATATGCACATATCATACATACTGGGGGGGGTGGTACAACTGGGGGAATCAATGGTGGAGAAGGATCTGGGAGTTCTGGTAGATCACAAGCTTAATAATTGGCATGCAATGCCAAGCTGCAGTTTCTAAAGCGAGCAAAATCCTCTCTTGTATTACAAGAGGTATAGACTCCAGAGAGAGATATCATATTACCCCGGTACAAATCATTACTAACACCTCATCTGGAATATGCAGTTCAGTTTTGGACACCAATTCGCAAAAAAGATATCGAGGAAATGGAGAAAGTGAAGAGAATGGCAAAAAAACTGATATGAGGCATGGAGGAGCTCAGCTATGAGGAAAGATTAGAGGAACCAAATTTATTCTCTCTTGAGAAGAGGAGATTAAGGGGGGATATGATCAACATGTATAAATACATCAGTGGTTCATATAGTGAACTTGGTGTAGAGTTATTCACTTTAAGGTCATCACAGAGGACAAGAGGGCACTCTTTACATCTGGAGGCAAAGAGATTTAATGTCCAAACACTGAAAGGATTTTTCACAGTAAGAGCTGTGAAAATTTGGAATAGACTCCCTCAAGAACTGGTTTTGGCCAGCTCAGTAGATTGCTTTAAAAACCAGCTGGATTTTTTCTTAAATATACATAATACAGATGAATACTAACATTTATAGGTAAAGTTGATCCAGGGTACCTCCAATTGCCTCTTGGGATTTTAGGAATTACATTTTCCCCTGCAGGGGCAAATTGGATTATGCTTTGCTGTTTTTTTTTTGTTTGCTTTCCTCTGCATTAACTGTGGGTATAGTATTGTGTGTGTATATAGGTTTGTATACATTTTTTTTTAATGGTTGAACTAGATTGACTTGTGTCTTTTTTCAACCAGACTATTTAACAATATAAATAAACGTATGTAACAGTGTTCAGTAGTATAAAGTGTATTAATCTAACAAACATATAAATGTAAAGTGCATTATCCTAATGAACATATACCAATGCAACATACAGTATGTCACATACATATATAAAATAAAACCTGGTCAAACAAAGTCCCAAATGTCCATATGAGATGAATTTTCCACAATAGTTCTTACGTTCGTGCAATAATGTCAATATGCAAATTATCAATTCTTTAGTGCGCTTCTCCCATCTATATTCATATTCTCTCACCTTAATGTTTTGACCCAACAATAGGTCTCATGCGCCTTTCCCTTATAGTGGGGTCTCCATCAACATGGTTGCTTCCTCTTTCTCCTTTCCACTGATGATCTCAATCCACCTCCATCTTCCGCAATCCCGCAACATACATGTGAGATTCTCTACAAAAGAAATAAGATATGAAGTATTTTATTAAAACATTTTAATTTACTCCACTTATGTTGTACAGTATAACTGGTGTACTTCAGTATTCAAGCTCATAGTATGGATAACCTCCAACAAAATGGCCACCTGCATACATCTGTATTAGTGGCATGACATCACCGGCTCCTCCCTATGTGTTACGTAAACCAATTACGTGACTTCATAGATATTTTTTTTTCCTTTTTAGATTATTACTTACAGTATATATCTGATTACTTAGAGGATATCACTTGTTCAGCTAGGTGGGGTGAATCCAAGAAATCATTTTATTCTCTAACCACACTAAGCAGCATAGATGGACAAATCTGCAGTGCTTGCCATTGTATTCCACAAAGCAGAGCCTTGTCTGGCAGACTTGATTTTTATATGCTGCAGTAACACTTACAGGTCTTATCCTTCTCCCAGCTCGTAAGTGGGCTGTAAGGCCCGGTTCACATCTGACGATTTGGGATTGTGACCACAATTGCTGCGATTCTGCTCACAATTCCAAATCACGTGGCAACCACTGCACAGCATGCAATGCACATTAAGGGATAATGGCACCCAAAACATGATGCAATTCTGCCATGACTGTCGCGCAACAATCGCGGCAAGCTGCACTTTTGCTGCGATTCTGCTCACAATTCCAAATCACGCGGCAACCACTGCACAGCATGCAATGCACATTAAGGGATAATGGCACCCAAAACATGATGCAATTCTGCCATGACTGTCGCGCAACAATCGCGGCAAGCTGCACTTTTCAAAATCAAATTTTGGGTGACAAAAGTGGGTATGGCAGCCCATTCAAGGGAATGGGCTACCCTCAGGGCAGCTGATGAGGCAGTACAACTGCTCCTCTTGTACCGGGTCTGGGGCTTTTCACCTAAACATGGGGGCCTGGGTATCTTTGCCGTTTATCTATAGTGCAAGCTGTCTTTAATAGAAGACCTGGCTCCTAGGCTTGCTGGGATATAAATTACATTTCCCTGGGCCCCGAAAGTTCAGCAGAGGCACCCAGAAAATGGGATCAGAGAGGAAACTTTTATTTGGGATCTCAGGCACATAAAGCCTGTGCCGTGGTTCTCAAAGTTTTGGTTGGCCGTGGCTATTTGTTACTTTTCCCTGGCTGATGCTACCTGCCTGAGTAAGCACTGAGGAGGATGGAGGGTGAATCTGTAACTGGGCAGCTGGAGGTAACTAAACAGCGCGGGAAGTGAGGAGACTGAACAGAGCCGGCTGCAGGAGGTGAGGTGATTGAACAGAGAGAAGAGAGCACAGGATAGGGATCCCTGTGCACAGGCAAGGCACAAGGGGCAGCACTTATTTCTGGAAGAAGGTACAGAGAGAAACAGTAACTTTAGCACTGCAAGTGGCAAGCCAGAGCAAACATCCATGTGCCTGACAGCCATATAGAACCTGCTGTACTGTGATTATCATCCTGCTAATGATGATGATCATAGGCACAGTGGAATGAAACGCTGTGTTTTTACTACCCCCCAACCACTCCCCTTATGCTTCAGATGCATTTCAACCATATTCTGTAGTATGGTGGTGGATTCACACATTCCCGATGGCTGCAGCAACCAGAAGTGTGTGTAAAACGTCCTGCCACCACCACTGTATTACAGACTACAGTTGAAATGCCTCTGCAGCATAAGGGAAGTGGTTGGGGGACAGTAAAAACACAGCTGTCCATTTTTACTGCCCCCCAAACAAAAGTGTAAATGAGATCTACAACGAAGCATCATACTGTACTGAGTGTATGTAAATCTGACAAGCCAACTGTAGGTTGTCAGATGGAAATGATCCAGCTGATTGTTTCCCCATACCTTGTGAGTGCCAATGCCCCTGCCTTGTTTCCTTATCATAGCGTACCCATCGGCAGACCCAGGACCAGCATAGCAGATGCTGCCAGGTAGAGGGGAAGGGAGATCAGTGAACGTCCATTCGCTGATTTCCTCTTACTGATAATGACCCAGAAGCTCTGTGTAAAAGGCCACTTCCAGGTCCTAGTGTTGCTTTCCCCAGCCATTATGATTAGGCAAAAACCTAACCCCCACTTCATCCTCACTGCATTTGATTGACAGCAGCAGAAGCCAATGGCTCCTGCTGCTGCTTGAGTCCTTATGTGAAGGGGAAGAGAGGGGAGAAGAGATGTTGCTATGCACAGGGCTGTACCTGTTCTTCCCTCTCTTCCCCTTCACACAGGGATGCAGGAGGACAGAGGAATAGAAAACGTTTTTTACCTTAAAGCAAGGAATGCATGCAGCTGTTGCGGAACTACAAGTCCCATCATGCCTCTGCCTGTGGGAGTCATTCCTGTAACTGTTAGCCTTGCAATGCCTCATGGGATTTGTAGTTCTGCAACAGCTGGAGGGCCAACAGTTTGAATGTTTTTAGATTTAGTATCACTTTAAGACTTGAGGAATCTCTATTAGGCCTTAAAATCTGAACACACATACTGTAAGCTCATCCCTACCAATGAGATTTCTATAGCCAATTTTATCTAGTCTAAACACACCTGAGCTATCCTGCCAGGAAGCTATCACTGCATACTGATAATCACTGCATACTGATAATCACATGTGGCCAAGGCATTCCATGACCCACATCCATACGTAAACATTCTGCAGAGTAGGGAATGCCTCAGCCGCCTGTGATTGGTAAGGCGAGGTGACAAGGATGGGGTGGGCCTGTCAGGTAGGCTGTACGGGGCCCCATGATTTCTCTCAGCAGCCCTATGCACCATGCAAGATCACAAGACAATTGCCCGTCAAAATCACGTAGCAGGAACGCTTGTTCCAGCTATATGGAAGTGTGAATGCAGCTTTAAAAGAGAAGCAGCAGACTGATGAACTTATCTTTCACTCACTCTGCTCTTTCCTTCTATCAGCATGTTTCTTGTGGGCTGACTTTTCCAATGGATTCTTATATTTTTATCACTCTTTTGTCTCCACTGTCTCCAAAATGTAAGAAAATTGTACCAAAGACAGTGAGACTCCTTGCAAAGGACTGGTCACAGTGGAAGGCAATAAACTGCTTTAAATTTAGATCTCAATCTGTATTGGTTGTACCTGCTAAACCAGTTTTAGGAGTTAAGGGTGGAGAGTTAATGTCCTACATTAACATCACTTTCTCTGTGACCACAGGGTTCTGAAAGACTGACAGGATAGAAAGCGAACAGCACATCTAGAAATGCATATGTGTAGCATTATCCCCTTGGGTGTTGCTGTTGAATTTTAGGTCCCCCTATAGTCCTGCACAGCCAGTCAGTTAGCATTTTCCACTTGGCTTTCATCCACAGACAGAAATTAGGCCTCGAGCATTGCTTTTGTTGTTTTATTGAGGGGATTAAACTTGGGCATCCTATACACCCCTTTACCCTATCCAAGGGAACTGAAATTTGAGGACAACATCCTGAACTATTCACAGCTTCTCCTCTTTCTGACACAGTCTCTGTTGGAGGGCTAGCCAGCAACTCCAGTTGTACTACCCCAGACTCTAGATGAACTTCTCTTCACCCAGCAATCTGAAGGTGTTCTTCCTGAGCATGGGACCTAGCTCCTGTTCAACTGGGCTGTTCCTTCCTTGCCACACACATGGTCCTCTCTCAGGGAACCAGTGAGTCCTGAGATTTCCTCTTTTCCAGCTCCAGGCTTGCAGGCAGGCCCCATTCCAGCAGGCCTTCTGGCAGCCTTCTTCCTCCAGCCTCACATCTTTCTGACTCGCACTCCTCTTCCACCACCACACTCCAACTCCCGCTACTGAGCAGACTCTAACACCTTTTAAGAGAGTCCAGCCCCTTGCCAAGCCTCCTGTTGGGGACTGGCTGAGGTCCCTCAAAGGTGCAGCCAACTACTCTTCAGATTCACCCACTGCCTCCAAGGCTCTCCTCCGAAAGCCTCAGAGCATTGGGAAATTCCAGAGGGGCTGGCCTGCAGAGTTTTTCAGCCCTAACCCAAGTTTGACCCCTCTAGCTATTGCACCTGAGCCGCTATTCAGCTCCTGTCTACCCATTAGGGTTCTACCTCCACCTAGTGTAACTAGGAGGGTGCTACAGATGTATGAAGTCAAATGGTGTTTACTTACTACAGACACTACACTATTTTGTATTGCAGTTATTTTATATAGGGCTTACAATTCTACACAGTGATTTACATGTTGTAAACATGGGTCCCTGAATTTAAGGAGCTTGCAGCCCAAGGCCCCTATCTCGCATAAATACACATATGATGTAGGGTTGCCACCTCATCCCTCTAAAACCGAACACAATAATTACACAGGTTCTGAGGTTGTTAATGCACACAAGGCACTAAGTGAGTTTAATTACCACCTTAATCAGCCACAGAACCTGTGGAATTAATGTGTGTTTGGTTTTAAAGGGATGAGGTGGCAACCCTAATATGATGGCCACTATAGACAGGATCCATTAACCTAACAGCATGTCTCATAAAGTGTGGAAGGAAACTAGGGGGAAACCCATGGAAGCGCAGGAAGAACATGCAAACACCATCCAGGGAGTGTCCTGGTTGGTATCTGAGGCAAGGACCTTGGTGCTGCAACCAGGGGTGTATTTACCACAAGACAAACAAGGCATTTTCCTAGGGTGGCATTTTTCAGGGGGGACAGAACTGCCCCTTGGAGGAAGGGACACACACGGCATGAGGACTTGGTGGGTTCCGAGAGATGCTGTGGGTTTCATGACGGTGTATGCACAGCCTGACTCTCTTTCCTGGGGATGTCAAGAGCTGTGAAGGTGAGTGTCTTTCTCTCTCTCGCCATGGGGAATGGTGGCTGGTGTATGGGGGGCAGTGGTAGTGGAAGGCTTGGGTGGAGGACAGGGGTCTTCTTGGTCAATGTCAGGCTCTTTCTGTGGGGGGGGGGGGCAATTTTTGTATTGACACCCTTTACTTTATTTTTCTTTGAAAAAGTACCTGAGATTGTAAAATGACACATATTTAGCTAGAACTGTGCTACAATACTCAGTCCTGTGATATATCTTATCTGCCTCCTGGCTTTGGAAGAGTATGTGTGGTTCTACCGCGCAAGCACAGACATCTTGATAGGGAAGCTAACCTGAAGTAGGTACACTGTGGTGGGCCTTGGAGGCAAAGACTTGTAAGGTACAGATCTTTGGGGGGGGTCTCCTTTTGGCTCAGGGGGTTGAAGGGAAAGACAACAAAAATGTTGAATTTTCTTTACCTAGTACTTGGTCCCAGTAAGGGTATCTAAATTTATACCTGGCTACCCCTTCGCGTGTTTCTGTGGTTGTGGGTAAGAGAGCACATGTGCCCATATTTGGTGGACTTGCCTGCTTGTGCAGTAATTCCGGACTGAGATTTTCTGGATGGCCTGCACCCTGATCAGCACTTCACTAGAGCCTGATCCGGTCCTTGCAGTAAATCCTAATACCCTGGATCCCACTATAACTCAAAAATGCCTTTTGCTCCAGCTTATGATGACAGCTAAGCAAACAATAGTTCACTTTGGAGAATAAAAATAAGAGTTACTCAACTCATGATACATAGTAAAATTGAAGCAACTATACAGGATACAATCCCTAAAACATCTTAAAATTTGGCAACCCTGGGAAGATACAGTGGGGATCGAAAGTTTGGGCACCCCAGCTAAAAATTTGTATTAATGTGCATAAAAAAGCCAAGGAAAGATGGAAAAATCTCCAAAAGGCATCAAATTACAGATTAGACATTCTTATAATATGTCAACAAAAGTTAGATTTTATTTCCATCATTTTACACTTTCAAAATAACAGAAAACAAAAAAATGGCGTCTGCAAAACTTTGGGCACCCTGCAGAATTTATAGCATGCACTGCCCCCTTTGCAAAGCTGAGACCTGCCAGTGTCATGGATTGTTCTCAATCATCGTCTGGGAAGACCAGGTGATGTCAGTCTCAAAGGTTTTAAATGCCCAGACTCATCTGATCTTGCCCCAACAATCAGCACCATGGTTTCTTCTAAGCAGTTGTCTAGAAAACTGAAAATGAAAATAGTTGACGCTCACAAAGCTGGAAAAGGCTATAAGAAGATAGCAAAGCGTTTTCAGATGTAAATATCCTCTGTTCGGATTGTAATTAAGAAATGGCAGTCATCAGGAACAGTGGAAGTTAAAGCAAGATCTGGAAGACCAAGAAAAATATCAGACAGAACAGCTCTCAGGATTGTGAGAAAAACAATTCAAAACCCACGTTTGACTGCACGATCCCTCCAGAAAGATCTGTCAGACACTGGAGTTGTGGTACACTATTCCACTATAAAGAGATACTTGTACAAATATGGTTTTCATGGAAGAGTCATCAGAAGAAAACCTCTTCTACGTCCTCACCACAAAAATCATCGTTTGAACTTTGCAAATGAACATATAGACAAGCCTGATGCATTTTGGAAACAAGTTCTGTGGACCGATGAGGTTAAAATTTAACTTTTTGGCCAGAATGAGCAAAGGTACGTTTGGAGAAGAAGGGGCACAGAATTTAATGAAAAGAACCTCTGTCCAACTGTTAAGCATGGGGTTGGATCAATCATGCTTTGGGGTTGTGTTGCAGCCAGTGGCACATGGAACATCTCACGAGTAGAAGGAAAAATGGATTCAATAAAATTTCAGCAAATTTTGGATGGTAACTTGATGCCATCTGTGAAAAAGCTGAAGTTAAAGAGAGGATGGCTTCTACAAATGGATAATGATCCTAAACACACCTCGAAATCCACAGGGGATTACATCAAGAGGCGTAAACTGAAGGTTTTGCCATGGCCTTCACAATCTCCTGACCTCAACATAATTGAAAATCTATGGATAGACCTTAAAAGAGCAGTGCGTGACAGACAGCCCAGAAATCTCAAAGAACTGGAAGACTTTTGTAAGGAAGAATGGGCAAAGATACCTCAAACAAGAATTGAAAGACTCTTGGCTGGCTACAAAAAGCGTTTACAAGCTGTGATACTTGCCAAAGGGGGCAGTACAAGATATTAACTCTGCAGGGTGCTCAAACTTTTGCAGACGCCATTTTTTTGTTTTCTGTTATTTTGAAAGTGTAAATGATGGAAATAAAATCTAACTTTTGACATATTATAAGAATGTCTAATCTGTAATTAGATGCCTTTTGGAGATTTTTCCATCTTTCCTTGGCTTCTTTATGCACATTAATACAAATTTTTAGCTGGGGTGCCCAAACTTTCGATCCCCACTGTAATTTCCTTCCACCAGGTTTTGATGATTCTTTACTTGAGCCCTAGTCTTCCATCTTGCCTCAGACTTGTTAGGAGCAGATGACCTCTTTCACTATTTCTATTTTTCCCTTTTCCTTTCTACTTTTTACCATCAGTCATGTGAAAATGATTTTCGAGTTATATAGCCACACATATTTCATGTTCTTAACTCTTAGATTGAATGCAATAATTTTGTTCCTTGATCTATTTTTGACTATTACGTTACGTTTTAGAGGCTCAGTGCCTCTGTTCCATGCATATATATTCAACAGAATACAGTACTGACTCTTTAAATACTCTTTTGGTTACATTTATTGTGTAGTTATGACCTTTTTTACAGCCACTGCCTGGATAACCTAGTATACATGTACAGTATGTTGTATGGTAATGTTGTTTCTTTGTATTTTGTTCACCAACAATAAAATGAACAAGAAAGTTTCTTTACCTTTTAACGAAAACCACGACTTTTAAAATATTGATACCAACGCCGCTAATGACGAATGTACTGTACATCAAATTCTCCAACACAAATGCCAAGCTTTTTTTTTTTAAAAGTATATTTCAATTCAGCAAAGTGCTGGAGCTATTTTTGTTCGTTTCCATTTTATGCGATGTACATTTTAAAGTACTGTTACTAATCTGCTGCATGTGTAAGGTCCAGTTCACACCTGAGCGACTTGAAGTGCGTTTTCAAAACACCTGAATGCTCAAGATCAAGATTCCCATTATATTCATAATGTCTGCTTACACCTGAGCATCATGTCCCATGAAGATTGTCACTTGAAGTGTGAAAAAGTACTTCAGGTTCTTTGATGCAGAGTCAGGCGGTTTTTGTCCCTGTAGACTTCAATAGAAATGCCTGATGTTCTTTGTGCAATTTCTTTCCTCTTCATTTTGTTTTAGCCAATGGTACTAGGAGAAGAACAAGCCTGAAAATACCTGAAAAAGGCATGTAAAAATGTGCATTATAAAAAGACACTCCAAAAAAAACTTGAAGCTCAAGTGTGAACCAAGTTTAAAAGCCATCTAAGGACACTATCCTTGGCATAGCCGCTCCGTGGTACCCTCGAGGGCTTCTTACAGGTACATGTGTACCATGTTCACTTGGCAAAGTAATAAAAATGGAGGACAAGGGATACTTGCATGTGTTGAAAGGTAAATATCTAAATAATAAGGGGTACAATCACATTTTATATGCAGAAACATATTTACGGAAAACATTTTGGAGGGTGGAGCCTAACCACTACTTTCTTAGAGTACTAAGGTAAACAAATGAAAAAGAGAGTGACACACATAGATTATTTTGGCATATATCTCAAATATTGGAATTTAAAAACTACGGCCAATCACGAACAGACCTTCTCTTTATCCATTGTGCTGAGTTCCAGTTTTTTTCTTGCTTCTACAGTAGCTGGATTCTAGCATCTGCAAAATGGTGAATCACTCAGCCTTTTGTACAGTCTTTAAAAAAAAAAGAAATTCTGCAACATATGTCCAAAATCAACAGAACTGGATGAATGTTGCGGGAAGCATTTATAAAGTATGAACACATTTTGCCTTCAATATGGGCTTTATTCATTGATTGCAGAAGCAAATAATTAGGTCAACTTGTATAAGAAGCAATTTGTTCCAAATCAATAAAATTAGCCAAGCAATATCTACGTATCACCGTTAGACAGCGAGGCTCATAATGTTCACTTTAAAAGCCTGGTGACTGGATGGCTTCTACAAATATTTGCTCTCTAAAGCTGGCCACATTTAAGTGAATGTTTATCATTATTATTGAATCTGGGGCACATTTGACACTGTACTATACAGGCACTGGGGAGATTTTACAGCACTGATCCTTCATACGTCCTTTTAATTAAATTTTACTGAGGTGATGCAATTTTGCCTAAACATTTACCTGCTTACCTTTCAAACTGAAAAAAAGGGAACACATTTCTGAAATCACCCAAGCCTCAATAGTAACATGGCTATATTTGACGTGCCTATGTTCACTTTTGAAATATACCATTCGTTTGAGGATTTATGTGAGCCTGAACTCAAAAAGTGAAAATTTGTTCTCTTATAGGAAACATCTTGATGTGTTAAAGTTTTACTAAACCCCAGACCCTGCATTCGCTATATCTAGTCTCCCACAGAACATGGAAGTGCGATTATTTTGGTAAATAGAAACTGCTAAATACCTTTTCTCATCCACAGTTAGAGCAGTCTTGTGACTTCTATCAGTGTCCAGCCAAGCACATGTTAAAGCTTGTTGAAGGAGTTTTCATTCTGCTGTAGGAGGATACAGGACCCCTGACCTCTGTCTGGACAGTGCTGAATGGCCCTGTGCTGATCACATGCACTCTCCCAAGCAGGGGTGGACTGACAACTCATGGGGCCCCCAGGCAATAGGGGATCATGGGGCCCCTGTGTCCTTGCTCACACCCGAAAAAGCCAATGAAAGGTACCAGGGGCATCTCATGGGGCCCTCTACTGACCCCGGGCCCTTGGGCAGTGCCCGAGTGCTCAAATGGTCAGTCCGCCCCTGCTCCCAAGTAAAAAAAAAAAAACCTCTCTACCAATACACAGCAAATTGAGCATGTGCAGAGTGACTCCACACGCTATGTCTTATCAGGAGATAAGAGGGGGACACTAGCAGAAGGGGATGATCAGAGAAGTCAGGATCAAACAGCCTTTTAACACAATGCAGAGGATTAACCCCTTAGGTTCCACAGTAAGTATAACAAGCATGCTTTACTGCATATACAAACTGATTTTACTGTTGTAAATACTTTAACTGTGCTGCAACAGTATCCTGAAAATATTTTGTCTTCAGTTTCTCTTCACAAATAGTAGTGAAATAACTGGTCTCCCCATCATATCAGATTCTGTCTTTAGCTCTCCAACACCAAGATGGATGCTGCATCCTGCTTATCCTCTGGGGAGCCCTGCAACATTTATCTGAAGGTCTCTTTAATATACTGTATATACCTGGGTATGTGTACACAATTTCACCAGGACTCCTGGTGCCCCTTTGCTAATATTAACTCTTTATACATTGGATGTATGTACTTTTTATTACTTTCCTATTTTTAATCTTTTATTATATAAACCTCATATTATTCCCTTACTAGTGTGTATCTATAAATTTAAGGATAATGGTATATGCTGTCTGCAATTTGTCCAATTACTTTGATTGGATTATTGGTTTATTTCCCAGGACAGCAATCCCTTCTGCTCACAGGGGCCTTTTCAGGGTGGAGACACTGCCAACTTTGTTATTAAACCCACTCTTCCACTTAGAGAATGTTCTGGTTCTCTTATCTCCCTTCACGTTTAGTGCAATTTATTGGTTGGGGAGGGACATTTTTCACATATCATCCCACCTCTCCCCAAAAGAGATCTACACAAGCTTGCCCAGCTACTGCGTGCAAAAAAGGAGAATGTCCTAAGGTTTTGAATTCTTCCACATCACAACCAGTATGATTCTTTTGCATAGAAAATATTGATTCTGATATTATTTTTTTATAGTTCCTCAAAGATAACCTGCAATGACATAACAATACCAGCAGGGACAGCTCAACTCAACTTTTAGCTCAATTTTTGTACTAAGTGTACTGTCCTGAATGAGTCTAGAATGTCTCCTGTGCCAGTGAAGCTGCCTAGCCACCCTAGTGATGGACTTATAGCTGCACATTTCCATTACCTTTCCTAGCCTTAAGCAAGCCATAGATTTATACAATTTTCTTTCCTTCCACCACAGGAAAATTGTTCCATTCCGCCATCAACATGGTCAGTGTTACTGGAAGAATCCTTCCCTGCAGAGCTGTTCTATCGGTAGGGAGTACTCCATGCTGGAAAAACACAATGATCACTGCTGCTAGCAGTGATCTCATGCAAAAAATCTGACAGGCTGGTAGTACTGAAGACGATTGATGGATCAACTTCATTGCAACCAGCCTGCCCATAGATGGATCAAATTTCAGCTAGTCCCTGCTGAACCGGCCAAGATTCAATCTGTCTATGGCCAGTTTAAGAGATTAACAAAATTAAATCTTGTTATAGCAGCCGCTGGCAAGCTTGAAGTGCTGTTGTTCTAGTAAGTTATAAACATAGTTGAGTATTTGGATTGTATGTATACAGATTGAACTCTTCATTTACACATTTATTCGATCTTGTGCGCTGTCCCTCTGTGCATCTCTCTTGTGAATTACCAGCACCTTCCCAGAATAAAGATCTATTTAACTCTGGAAATACTGTAGATATTACAAATGATGTTTTCTCCATAGTTTCTAATATACTGTATATCTGGATTTGAAACACAAATCACTCTGATTATTCCATTTTACTTAGCATGAGGGTAACTAGGCTTTTTATGTGCAATATGAGGGAACACACTGGGTGACGGTTGTAAGGAAGTGCATGGTTTCATTAGAATGATGGCTAGGGGCTACAATAATAGCAGTAGGGGGCTTTTATGATGCTACCATTATTGAAGGATTATGCTAGTGGAGAACAATTATAATGCTGATTTTGAATGTTACAGCATTGAAAAAGCATATTACAATTGCTGTTATTTTGATGGCTAAATAGTACTCTATGTACTCCACTTTGGCAGTCTTGACGGTGAATAGCATTCTGTTTGTCTACTTCAAGATGAGCAATGGCTCCTGGACAATGGACAAGTAAATGGATAAATGGGTAAATGGACAAGGCTGACTTATCTCTCCTTTTTTATAAATATATTGACATTTTAAAAAATGATTTGGTAGGTCAGGGCTAACTAAGATATCCATGACTTCCCGACAATGTTTTTACAATATAAGGTAGAAGCATTTTGTGAGGATTTCATTTTCACCATAAATCTTCTTCAGGTATCTCTGTCAGTGCACAACCACAGGCATCCCTAATCCTACAATGTAATGAACTGTGGCACTCAGCAGGGAAAACAGACAGTTCACCACAATATAAGGAGAAGAGTCTCTACAGTATATGGGTATTCCAGGGCTATAATCCAGAGGCTGCACCTGTATAGAGTTAGAAGAGATTCTGCAAATACGCATAAGATGAGAAGCAGCGCCGATCTGAGTGTAGCACAATGGATTTATTTCTGACAAGCAACAAATTGCACAACCACAAAATAAGAAGTAAAAACAGACGCTCATCAAAGAAAGCTACTATCTGCTGTAGGTACCACCAGCCATGACCAATTCGAGTGGCACTCGTTCGGAGCAAACGAGCTCCTTCTCTAGCCTGAAGGAGCGCACATGCGTCGAATGTGTGCCACGCCCACTGCTACATACCCGATGTGTCGTTCTCATGTCTGACACCCACAGAGCCTCTGGATCATTCAGGAAGTGTTGGAAGCCACCAGCACCACCAAGTTCTACCAGTGTGTCTACCAGCGTGA
Organism: Staurois parvus; assembly: GCF_062004578.1. Classification (NCBI taxonomy): domain Eukaryota; kingdom Metazoa; phylum Chordata; class Amphibia; order Anura; family Ranidae; genus Staurois; species Staurois parvus. The sequence goes on from NW_028318340.1 coordinate 8,185,889, forward strand.
AGCGGCCATGGCCAGCGGTACCTACAGCAGAAAGGCATCCCTAATAGTGCTCAGACCAGCATTCAACCATAAACATTTCTACCAGTGCTCAGACACCAGGATCCCTATCAGCACTCAACCAGAAGCATTGTTGCAGCGCTCAAACAGGGGCATCCCAACCAGCGCTCAACCACAAGCATCTCTACCAGTGCGCAAAAAAATAGATCCCTACATAAGGTTGCTACCTCATCCCTTTAAAACCGAACACATATTAATTACACAGGTTCTGAGGCTAAATTAATGCAGACAAGGCACTAAGTGAGTTTAATTGCCACCTTAATCAGCCACAGAACCTGTGTAATTATTATGTGTTTTAAAGAAGTGAGGTGGCAACCCTACCCTACCAGCATGCAATCAAAAATATCCCTACAGGTGCTCAACCTGAAGCATCCCCACCAGAGCTGGGCCAGTAGTATCCCTACGAGCTCTCGGCTAGGAGCATCTTTACCAGTGCCCAGCCAGAAGCACTCCTACCAGTATGAGGTTTTTTCGGTAATTTCAGAGTAAGTAAAAAATAGACATTAATAAATATTGAAACTAAGAGTTTCTGAACTAGCTGGCTGTATTATGTGGAACACAAAGCCCATAAACTGAAGTATCCCGCAGAAGATTATCTGCACTTTTTTCTGCACTTACAGGATACTAAAGGCTCAATTCACAAAGTCTAATGAGATCTCAAAATTACAATCACATAGCTGAAAATAAAGATCCTTATCCTTGTGTAAAACATTGTGTGTTTAAACCTATAGTGAAAAGAATTACAGCCAAAACTGACTAGTGAGCACCAGCAAACGGCAAATAAATTGTCTGTGACTTTGATGAATCATAATTGTGTTGCTACATTTCCAGCAACCCTAGTACAGTGACTGAGAGAGAGTGTCCAATGCTGCCTGCTTGGATGTAGAAAAAGAGCAGGTAGGCACATGGGATGATTGGAAAGCAAGGTTCTTGGGAAACCCTTCCGAATCTCACCAAAAATGGTGGGAAATGTCTTGGCACAAATTGGGAAAAACTTTGAAGATATGTGTATTTGATCAAGAATAAATGTAGATTCACACTAATCAGTATGCACATCTCTATTTCGCATCAGATTCAATGAGCAAGCATGGCATTACTGTGGAAAGTGTGAAAATAAAAAGTAAAGGGCACCCCCTGCAGGCAAGCAAAAGAACACCGTGTATGCATTAAACTGCCAAACATAATATTTGGAAAATATTGTTTGCTTATTTTATCCGAAAACGTAAAAGTACTTGAAATGTCTAGGTAAAGCTGGTATGTGCAGATAATGCACCATAAGGGCGTTTCCCTGCACAGTAGATTTATACTTTTACCCTTCAAGCTTTTCAACTGCTGGTACATTGATGGCAGAGAACAAATGGCTAAAGGGTAACATTTTTTTAATCCATAACAACTTCTGTAGTTGTTCTTACCAGATCGGCAGCCCAACTGTTGAAACTGAAGATAACAGATGACGGACAGTTAATGTAATTGGTATTGTCTATTATGCAAGAAACAAAATTATAATTCATCAGATGAATTCCAGATATGGATATTTTACATAGGTACATTGGTCCAGCTTGACAGAAAATATGAAGCTTTTCTGAATTAATAAGGACTTCTTCTGAGTCTCTGTAGGTAAGTGAGAAAAACAAATGACTAGCATTTTTAGGAAGGTCAGCAACGCAATGGCAGTTTGAGACCCCTTTCACATGAAGGGTCCGGGCAGGTCCACCTATCAGTTTTTCAATTGGACCTGATCAGACAGTCCAGTCACTGCTATGGACAGGCAGGTGTAAACTGATCTGTGTCTGTTTACACCTACCTACCTTCGGTCCAATTTGGTCCGCTAAAGAAAAGGGATCCATCCTAGGCCGATCGGATTAGAAGGCAGTGGGGTGTAAACCGACAGCGGCGTCCGTTTACTCCCGGCCACTCATAGAGCAGAGCAGGCTCTGTCTGTTCATTCTGCATAAATTGAGCAGTCATGGATGGCTCATCTAACTGATCTGCAACAAGGCTGGAGGAGATCGGAAACCATGCCATATAAAAAAGGAAAGAAAAAAATTAAGATCAGCATTTTCTAAAATTAAAAAAAAAAAATTAATGCAACTAGGTAGCCAGCTGTGGCTGGATCCTTAGGGTGTGATGCAGCAGAATCTGTCCTTTTGCAAATTACCCTTTTATGGTTTCACTTTTTACATGGGATTTTCCCCTTTGTGTAAAAATATGTTTAAGCCCTCTGACTAACCAATCAGTTTTTTTTTACAGTACTGACAAAGCAGAACAAGGCTCTGTGATCATATAGGGTTCACTGAGTGTTAACGCAACACAATGGCAGTTTAAGACATCTTTCACACCAAGGATCCGATCAGGTCCACTTATCAGTTTATCAGGTAGACCTGATCAGACAGTCCATTCACCACTATGGATCAGCAGGTGTAAATGGACTTGTGTCTGTTTACACCAACCTACATGCAGTCTAATTTGGTCCTCTAACCGAAAGGGATCCATCCTCTTCCATCAGTTTACTCCCGGCTGCCCATAGAGCAGAGAAGGCTCTGTCTGTCCTGGATCTTCATAAACAGAGCAGACACAGATGGCTCATCTGCCTTCCCTGCTCCATTCAACAGGGAATCGGCAGATTATTCGTTTTGCCAGCACATGTTTCCTCTAACTTTATTGTATTATGTTCATTTTGTAGTGTCAGATGTTTTTCAAGCTTTATAAAAGACATTTTCAAGTAATCTAGGTATTGGTCTAAACACAGCATTTCATTGTGCTATTACTGTGTGAGGAGTTAATGTAGGTCTAAAAGAAATGACTAAAATCTCATATTGTAGTACTCCCTAAAAAAAACCCCTAGAGGCTATTAGAGACCCCCATAGATTAGGTAAGCCAACATGTCACCTCAGGGTTGAATTCTTGACTTGTAGTGATGATGTGAACAGATGGGCTTCAGTCACTTTTGGACATTCTCCAGGGAAAGAGGGTTAGGGCACAGGACACCTGGACAATGCACAGATTCCAAGAAAACCACCTAAAGCTGATATACAAAAAGAACCTTTAAGCCAGACTAGTGCTTTGTTTTGTTTTTTTTCTGACTAAGCAGTTGTAGCACATGAACCCTTTGGACAAGGCACCAGACTTCTTGCAGTCTTCAAACATTTATGGTGTTCTTCAGAGCAATCTCCTACCTGGTGCTCCCAACAAAGATTCCAGCTGTACTACGGCTAGGAAACATCTCCCACCAGGCAGTGCATGCTTCATGCCCTAGCCTTTTGGTTTGCTTTTCCAAACAGATGTGCTCCCCAGCCAGTAGACCTGGAAGGTCAGGAACAACGGCACGCACACCCTTCCAAACAAAGTCTGTGAGGCAAGAAAGGATAGTTCTCCAAAATGTTTATCACCTACCAATGCACGCCTGGTAATAAACCTCACAGTGGTTGTCCAGGGAGATATAAATATTCCTAACTAAGGCAACTGGATTTCCCCACACTATTGCCTGGGGCATTCCCCGGCAACAGGCAAAAGTGAATAATAACCTGAACTTAGGGGAAAGCAGAACTATAAAATCAAGCTGAGGCTGACTACAGCCCAGCAACACTACATTTAGAACATGGACACTACTGCTTGTGACCCAATATAATGGTTATGGTCCCCGTTTAATCTTCTAGCATGTAGAATGTAAAAAGTAGTTTTTAATTTTCTATTTTATTTGCAGTTATTAAAATATTTTTGGTGATCCTCCTATGAAGATCCTTGTTCAGGCACTTCCTGTTACATGACGATAAGCAAGCACACTCTAAGCAATACCATATACTTGTGCTGGAACAAGTGCATACAGACAGGACATTTCTGCATCAAGGCTGGAGGAGATCAGCAGCAATGTCATACAAAAAAGAGAAGAAAAATGTTGAAAGCATTATTTTGTTAAATAAAAAACTTAATGCAATTAGGTACTCAGCAGTAGCTGTACCTCCAGGGTGTGATGCAGCAGGATCTGTTCTTTTACAAATGGTTTTACTTTTACTTGGGATTTTCCCCTTTATATAAAAATATGTAAAACCCCTCTGACTTTGTTCTGTTAAGAACTGCTCCTATAGTTTTTTTTTTTTTTCTTACAGTAGTGACAAAGCAGAACAAGGCTCTGTGATCATCTGGGGATCACTGACTTTTAATCTGGAGATATATTTTCAATACTGCACAACATTTACCACGGTGTGCCATCTGACAAACACAGGAGGGTTTTTTTGGTGAAAGTGATAAACCTTTTTAGCTCTGGAACATCATCTAATCCATCATACAAATAGAAACGTCATACTACAGTAACTAGAGCCTGTGCCTGACACACTCTATTGAAACAAGCGTGCAGTTTGGAAATACCCATCTATTATATTCTCATATACACAAAAGGAAAGCGGGTGACTTATTATTTACATCTGACAGCTGTTTCCTGTAACCAGAGAGGTGTCATCACAACAGATGAGTTGACCAGGATGAGAAACATTGTATGAGGGGTATTTTATGTACTACCCATATCTAAATGAAACACTTGACACATCATGTGGTGCTGATCAGCTCAATGTCGAATCCAAATGGCAAACATTTTTGAAGTCTCTAAAGGCTTCGGAATAACCTTCAGCAATAAAATTACTACTATTCACATAAAGAATGGTGGAATCCTAAGGCATTATTTCATTTAGTGCTGAACCAGAGACACAGATGGCAATAATCATGCTGGTTAAGCAGAATTGTTCAAATTAACAGATAATTCAATGACACACAGAAGTCAACTGTCCCGGATTTGCCGGGAGAGTCCAATATCTCTCTCCCCTGTCCTGATGATGTGTCCCCGGTTGTGTCCTGAGATCACAGCTTCCCCCTTATTTGAGTTCCTGAGCGTGCATATTAACTCAAGGGTATTAGCTGAGGTAACCGCAGCTGCTAATAGGTGGTTTCAGCATAATTAGGGGTGGGACTGGACAGAAAGTAGGCTTGATCTTGGTTGGACTGTCCAGAAGGTGGACATATCAGTTGTGAGCAATGATTGATAGTTTCCAGTCCCCTCTGGGATGAAGATGTTGGTAAGTATAGACATGCTGATTTATTATATCTTCCAGGGACTCCTTCAGCAAAAGTCCCGCCTGCTTTTTTCCAATCCTGCACAATTGTTAAGTCATATTATGGTATAATGCATCCCCAAATGATCTTCTATCCTGTAGAGAATAAATATATATTTGTGTCTTTAGACAAGTGTGTCACAAGCTCAAAATGGTCTTGAAGGGCAGGGAAAGACACTACTCTAGGGAAATCCTGAAGCTAGAGTTCTAAAAACTATTAGTAAGTATTAGGCAACTTAATGAGGTCCAGTCAAAATATTTGTTTTGAGGGATATTGACCTTTTTAAAGTTTATTTTAAGGCTATATGAAAACTTGACTGGTTGACTGGTGCTTCTGACCTCTACCACACCCTCCCCATTATGACGTGCAGGGCAAAGCAACAAGCTTTTTTATGCCCCTCCATCCCCAGCAGTACATAGTAAACATGTATTCAATCTCCCACCTCTGCATTTAGCAGAGGAAAACAAAATATAAAATAGCCAGTATTTCTAGGTAAGGCTCATTGACAGCACTGGACCAATCCCCAAGCACCAATGCTGTCACCTGATGAAAGTCCATAGCCATATGACTTGTGCAGATTGTACAGGTTGGTTTTTCACAAGCCCAGATTCACTTTAGGAGAGCTATATTGATATGGATCAATTTTAAACTGTTTAGGGCTTTGTTTTTAATATTTCTATCAAACCTTTTGTTTGACAAATAGACATTTAATGTAGGATACACTCATGACAAGGATTCCCAGAGCACTATGGGTATTCTAAGAAAAAAGGGTGGCAGAGGCTTTGTGCATATTTGAATCTCTGTCTGTAATTGAAATTTCAGACCGAAGCAGAACTCATTGATAAGCTGCTCGTTTTTGCTAGGGGGAGGACAAAGCTCATACCCACCTGACCCCACGCTCTCCCGCAGTTCAGTGGTGGACTGTTCCTGTCTGTGGAGCGTGCTTTGAGTGGGGGGGGGGAGCAGGAGCAGAAGGGACCAGTCTTATGCTAGAAGGACCAGAGGGAAAGGTTAGTATACTGTATCTCCACTGTCCTCCCCCTATAGCATAACTGTCAGGGCAGGGCTGTGGAACGGACAGGTAGGCCTAGTGGCAGGGTAACACACTGACTGATGACAACCACCACCAACAGACCAAAGTCCCTCAGGGTGCGGAGTCTAAGTCCCAGGCTGCCCTTCACCAGGGCCCCTGATGGTGGGGATGGACTTGACGCAGCCAGGAACCAGGTCGCGGCCCCCGAGACACCCCGGCTGCGGTAATGGTCGCCACCAATGGCTTGTAGCTGGTAAGAATGACAATAGCGTAGTCAGGCAGGCTGGGTCGATAACAACGGGACAAAATGGTACAGAACAGTAGACAGAGAATCACAGGTCACGGGCCGGGTTCAGCAACGGAAGGTCAGATCGAAGGAAAACACAAAGAATGGTCTAGTTACAAGCCGAGTCAGATACCAGAAGAGTCACGAGAGTATACACAGAGCTGTAGCAACACAAAGACACAAGTGCAAAGAGCATGTGCAGATCACAGGCTTATATGTACTCAGCCACACCCCTCTGGGGGATGGACCTCAGAGACCTGAAGGCATAAAAGACTCCCACCATGCTCTGCAGAAACCCAAGATGGACGCCAGTACATGAAGCCGCACAGTCTCTAGGAAAAGGTAGGACCTTGACAATAACAAGCAGTTAATCCATGCAGTGCGGGCACAGCCCCACATTTTGCCCAGAATTCTCCTTTAATTAACAGTACTGTCCTATTTTTCCATCAAAAGAAGTCTTTAACTGTTTAAGTGTTTTTTTTAATACTCTTTATATAAAATCATTGGTTAACAAGTATTCAATCTTTGGAACAATTCCTACCCAAATTCTCCTCAGCTAGTCCCATTGTGTGCTCCGTAATGGAGAAAGCAAAGCCCATGCGTTGGCCCACCTCAGAAGATTGTGGTTGGTGGCTGTGTGAACTATTCCTTTGCAAATAATTGCAAATCCTTTGCAATAAAATATTCCTTTGCAAAGTTAACCGCTTATTTGCTTTTAATAAATTAAACCTGGTGTGTTGAACAGGTAGTCTTCCACCCCTGGAGTAAGGTGGCTGGCTAGAAGAAGCTACAGAAAACAACAGGTAGCTGTTCTTAATGCCCCGTCCCACAAATATAACATGTGAACTGAGCCATTTGCTCACTTTTAGACCAGTCAGTTGCAGGATGCTGGCCAGACCCCTCTGTCAAGCATCCATAACCTGCTGGTTTGTGAACCTACAGAAACTGTCAAAGTTTTTTTTGATACACAAAATTTTGTATAAAGACTGAGAATATATATTTCAACATGTAAGCCTATTCTTTATTCTCTGGTTCAACACTTGATGGCAGTGCACAATAACAATAGTTTGTAGCCACTGAACCTGTCTTTTACAGAGACTGTGATATTTATACTCCAAGGGGGACTCCTGCTAGGCATAGTTACATTCATAATAAGAGTTTACCATTTTACAAGCAACAAATAGTACAAGATATCAGCTTTAAATTATTACAAACATCAGAGGTATTTTGGTTACATGCACTGTATATTAATGGGTATAGGTAATGCATGTACCAAAGCCAAGAGTACTTGACGTTTACGTAAACCAGTAGATACTGAGTAAAAAGACAGAGGTACCTAGTTTAAGAGTTTAAAAGAAGAATTTTGCCTTGTCTGTAAATTCCATATCTTAGAGTATAGGACAGACCACAGGCAAAGTTTTCATAGACTCTGGGTTACAGGCTGGTACATTCAGGTGATTGGACACTGGCAAAGATTTCTAAGACAAGCCCCCTTGGCATCTCCCCTATAACCCTTGGCATCTCCCCTATAACCCTACCTCACTTGGTTTTGTAGAAAGCAATACAGAGTAACCAGGAATTGGAAGGGAGGATGGCCTGTGAATGTAGCTACAGTTGTGTTCAAAATAATAGCAGTCAGACATCACTAACCTGATCAATCACTGTTTTTGGTAGAAATTATATTTCTACATGGCAAATAATTTACTAGCAGGTGTAGTAGAGTAATAGAAATCCAACAGTCATGACCTGCATGCTGCTGATTCTGTATAATTGAATCACTAATTGAAAGGGGCATGTTCAAAATAATAGCAGTGTGGAGTTCTATTAGTGAGGTCATTCATTCTTTGAAAAACAGGTGGCAATTATTGCCCTTATTTAAGGAAGGAAGGCAGCAAATGTTGTACATGCTGGTTACAGTGCATTTCTCTCTGAAATTCTGAGGAAAATGGGTGGTTCTAGATATTGTTCAGAAGAACAGCGTACCTTGATTAAAAAGTTGATTGGAGAGGGGAAAACATATAAAGAAGTGCAGAAAATGATAGGCTGCTCAGCTAAAATGATTGCAAATGCTTTAAAATGGCAACCAAAACCTGAAAGACGTGGAAGAAAGCGAAAAACTACCATTCGAATGGATAGAAGAATAGCCAAAATGGCAAGGACTCAGCCAACAATCAGCTCCAGGAAGATCAAAGCAGTTCTAAAGTTACCTGTGAGAACTGTTACAATTAGAAGACACCTATTGGAAGCCAAGCTATCTGCAAGAAGCCCCCGCAAAGTCCCACTGTTGAAAAAAAGACATGCTGAAGAGGTTACAATTTGCCAAAGAGCACATTGACTGGCCTAAAGAGAAATGGCGCAACATTTTGTGGACTAATGAAAGTAAGATTGTTCTTTTTGGGTCTAGTGGCCGGAGACAGTTTGTCAGACGACCCCCAAACACTGAATTCAAGCCACAGTACACTGTGAAGACAGTGAAGCATGGTTGCGCAAGCATCATGATATGGGGATGTTTCTCATACTACGGTGTTGGGCCTATTTATCGCATACCAGGGATCATGGATCAGTTTGAATACATCAGAATACTTGAAGAGGTCATGCTGCCTTATGCTGAAGAAGAAATGCCCTTGAAATGGGTGTTCTAACAAGACAACGACCCCAAACACACCAGTAAACGTGCAACATCTTGGTTCCAGACCAACAAGATTGACGTTATGAAGTGGCCAGCCCAATCCCCGGATCTTAATCCAATAGAAAACTTGTGGGGTGACATCAAAAATGCAGTTTCTGAGGCAAAACCAAGAAATAGAGAAGAACTGTGGAATGTAGTCCAATCATCCTGGGCTGGAATACCTGTTCACAGGTGCCAGAAGTTGGTTGACTCCATGCAACACAGATGTACAGCAGTTCTCAGAAACAGTGCTTATACAACTAAATATTAATTAAGTGATTCAAAGGAAAGCAAAATCTTCAAACATTTTTCAGTTTATATAGTGAATGTTTGAGTTTGTAAAGAAGAATACAAACACTGCTATTTTTTTGAACAGTCTAATATTCACTTTTCTTCAATTTTTTAGAGGAACAACACAAATTTGATATATTTTTCTTCATGTTTTGATTTGGAATAGAATGTGTAGTGTTCCCAATGCATTTGTGTGTATGGAAATAAAAGCTATTAGAAGGATTTTGAGCTTTATTTACATTTTTCAACACACTGCTATTATTTTGAACACAACTGTAGGTAGGAATAGAAAACTCAAAGACCACTCTGTCTTTTAAGACATTAGTTTCCACATCCACACTGTTAAAGTAGGAGATTGTGAAGGAGGGATACATGACCCTGAGATAGCAGATCTGACCTGTTTTGAAGAGGCCAGGGATCGTCTGCTAGTCCACGCATGTCATTGTACCAGGTTCTTCTGAACCAATTCAGTGAAATTAGAATTGGTATTTGCCTCTCTTGTTCTACCTTTTAGAGCAAATGAGTCAGAACTTGCACTTGAGGGAAGGCATAGATTGGCCTGAATTGAGACCAGGGAATTATCAAGGCATTTGAGGCTAGGGTTTAAGGATCTTTGGTCCTGCCTTCAAACAGAGGGCACTTATTGCATCTGGAGGCTAGGATGTCTACATATGGAGTCCCTCATTTCTGACAAATCAGATTGAAGATGTATGGGTGAAGGACCTATTCCCCTTGATCTAGGCAGTGGCAGCTGAGATTGTCCACTTTCCAGTTTTCCACTCCTGGGATGTGGACTACAGAGATCACTGGGCATTGAGTTTCCATCCATGAGGTTATCTGTCTGGCTTCCTTCGAGGCTGCATGACTCCTAGTAACCCCTGGATGGTTGATGTAGGCCACAAGCTTGGCATTGTCTGACAGTACCTTGATTAGCTGCCTCATAGAAGGGGGTCCAATGTTGTAGAGCCAACAAAACTGCTCTGGGATCCAGGATGTTGATAGGGAGTTTGGCTTCCATTGGCAACCATGTTCCCTGGACCATGAAGGACTGGAACACTCCATTCCCGCTTGAAAGATCGACATCACATGTTATTGCTTTCCAGTGATAGGGAAGGAAAGACCTTCCTATTGCTAGAGGTAGGCTTGTTATTCACTAAGATAGATATTCCCTTGCTTGGCTGGACAACAGCATGGGTAGTTTGAGAGAAAGAACATGCCTGTTCAAGTTCAACATGATGTTGTGCCAGAAAGCTCTTTAAACTCAATTCTCAAGTATGGGCTCTGAGAAAATAAAATTTCTCTTCTGGAAAAAAAAACCTTTATTTGGAATGTGTCCAGGACCAGAAGAGAAGACTGGAGAGCAGATTTTTTTTTTTAAATTTGATCACCCATCTGTTAGCTTGGAGCATGTAAATTCTTCTGTGGACATTGCTGACAACTGGATATGAGATTAATTAATTAATACAGGGCGGTGCAACAAACTATAAGTAATTATCTGCCAATGCTGAAAGTGCTAATGAGGTGGATAAATAGGAAACATTCAGATAGGCATCTTGGATGTCTACAGATGCCATGTAGTAGTCTCAGAGAGGCAATTACCAACCCCGCAAATTTCATACAAAATTTTCTAATTTGAAGGTACACTATACTGCCAAAAGTATTGGGACACCCTTCAAAATCAGATTCAGGTGTTCAAATAACCTCCATGGCCACTGGTGTATAAAATCAAACACCTAGGCATGCAGACTGCTTCTACAAACATTTGTAAAAGAATGGGTTGCTCTCAGGAGCTCAGTGAATTCAAGTGTGGTACCATGAAAGGTTGCCACCTGTGCAATAAGTCCATCTGTGGAATTTTCTTACTACTAAATATTCCACGGCCACCTGTTAGTGGTATTATAACAAAGTGGAAGCAACTGGGGATAACAGCAACTCAGCCACGAAGTGGTAGACCACGTAAAATGACAGCGCGGGGTCAGCGCATGCTGAAGCGCACAGTGCGCAGAAGACACCATCTATCTGCAGAGTCAATAGCTACAGACCTCCAAACTTCGTGTGGCCTTCATATTAGCAAAACAACAGTGCATAGAGAGCTTTATGGAATGAGTTTCCATGGCCAAGCAGCTGCATCCAAGCCTTACTTCACCAAGTGCAATCCAAAGCGGCGGATGCAGTGGTGTAAAGCACGCCGCCACTGGACTCTAGAGCACTGGACTCTCACACTTCTCTCTCTGACAATCTGATGGACGTGTCTGGGTTTGGCAGTTGCCAGGAGAATGGTACTTGGTTGACTGCATTGTGCCAAGTGTAAAGTTTGGTGGAGGGCGGATTATGGTGTGGGATTGTTTTTCAGGGGCTGGGCTTGGCCCCTTAGTTTCAGTGAAGGGAACTCTTAAGGCATCGGCATACCATGACATTTTGGACAATTTCATGCTCCCAACTTTGTGGGAAAAATTTGGGGATGGCCCCTTCCTGTTCCAACATGACTGTCCACCAGTGCACAAAGCTAGGTCCTTAAAGACATGGATGATCGAGTTTGGGGTGGAGGAAGCCTGCACAGAGTCCTGACCTCAACCTGATAGAACACCTTTGGGATGAATTACAGCGGAGACCTTCTCGTCCGACATCAGTGCCTGACCTCACAAATGCGCTTTTGGAAGAATGGTCAAACATTTCCATAGACACACTCCTAAACCTTGTGGTCAGTCTTCCCAGAAGAGTTGAAGCTGTTATATCCACAAAGGGAGGGCCAACTCAATATTGAACCCTACGGACTAAGATTGGAATGCCATCAAAGTTCATGTACGTGTAATAGCAGGCGTCCCAATACTTTTGGCAATATAGTTTATTTGTTTAGGGATTAAGTCCAGAATAGTATGACTACCCCCACTGATCTTTGGTATTGCAAACAGGGAACCAGTTACAGAAGTAACATTACAGGCCATCCAAGTATGGCTCTCAAAGTTTACCGAGGTTGCGCAATCTGGATGCACTGTGTCTATCTGTGGTATTACAAGGCAGCGAAGAGTTTGAAGAAATCAAGGATAGAATAAAATGGTTACACCAAGGTTGTTTATTCTCCGTGTAGCAGAAGAGGTCCATCACCTTAAGACACTAGAAAAAAACTGTGGACTCACTGAGTGGAGTAGGGTTATAGAGGTGATGCCCAGTGGGCTCTGGAAAACGTTGCCAGTATCCATTCACCAGAATGTACGAGCATATAACCCAGGATCTATGAATACATTGCCTGTGTCCTCTGCTGTACAATTAAGATAAATGGTTTTCTGTTAAATGAAACCTAACAAAAAACAAGTATACAGCTTAAATTCCAGACATTTTCTTTACTGACTGAGAAAGTACTGAAGACCGAGGACTCCAGCCAGACTAATGGTATTTCAGAAGAAGGTCAGCGATGGCAGCCTCTATATTTCTCCCAGTACAGATTTCCTCCAAAGTGGCACCATGGCAGCAGCAAGGTGAGCAACTTTTAAAGCTAAATTCTGGGCATTACTCTTCAATAGTCACAAAATATATAAATCCAGTTTTTGTGCACCAAATTACTTAGTAAAAGTAGAAGTGACAGCATCACTGTGCTATACATATTCTGTGCAGAGAGCAGAGCTGTGAGAAGGATCTAACAGGTCCACCCACTACAGGCTGCCTGCTAAAAACTACAGGAGGGGCAGACACAAGACCAGTCATGTTGCATAGGGAGAGAGAGTAGCAGTGACTGGTCAGGAAGCTCCTACACAGAGGTAAACTATCATGCTGGATTACTGCATAGGTCTTGAAGAACTAAACAAAGCACAATACGATTAAAGTAAGCTTCGGATCACACTGGGTCCGACTTTGAAATCATGTAACTTCACTTGAAGTCACACAATTTCAAAGTTGGATGGCACTGCGACTTCAGGTATGACTTAATAGACATCTGTGCGACTTCATGCACAGATGACTATGCAAGTCGCACCCGCAATCAGCAAAAGTAGCGCAGGAACTACTTTTTACATCAGTGCAAGTTGCTCTGATTAGAACGGTTCGATTGCCTGTCACTGGATGCATTTTATCATGCAATTTTAACGGTCAAATTTCATAACAATTCGCATCAGTGTAAAGCAGGGCTAACCGTACATATGCTTCTTGTATTTAATAATATTTGCTAATCCCAGGGTTTATCCTTAAAATCTAATTTTACTATACCACATTGACTACCACAATAGAAGTGGAATTTGATTTTGGGTTTAAAGCTATTTTAAAATGTCAAATCTAACTTGATGTGGGAAAGTGGGGAAAAAAGCTTTAAATAGGTTTTCCATTTTTAGGCAAAAAGTGCTAACCTGTTGTCTTGCACCTCCTGGCCTTTACTTATTGGTGGAGCTCTTCTCACTTGGCACTCCTGTTAATTAAATGTTGTAATCTAACACTGAAAACAGATGGATTTTTTTAATACTAGTAACAAATGGTATCCCCCATCCACACATTCGAGGTACATGGGGGAATCTTCCCCAAATGCGCTATTGTCTTCTAACAGTGGGATTCCTCCGTTATCAGAATATACTGACTATACTGTATATCAACATTCCCAAGCTGATCATTAGATTGACTTTTCTCTAGAAGGAATGACCATAGATTGTAAGCTCGAAAGAGCAGGGCCCTCAATCCCCTCATGTTTTGCATTGTATTGGTATTGTTCTGTCACATGTTCTGTCTCCCATTGTAATGTACAGCGCTGAGCGAACTATTGGCGCTTTATAAATACTGTATAATAATAATAATAATAATAGATGGATTGAAATGTAGTCACTTCCTGCTGAACCACACACATTTTGTTGCATCTACAGACAGCTTTAGGGCTCCTGTACAACAGGCTTACAAAATGCCACTTTTACAGGTGTTTTTTTTTTTCTGTCTGGAAATGAAACTCTGTTAGCCTATAGGTCCGTGCACACATGGGCATTTACAGGCATATTCGAAGAGTATTTATAGGCAGGAAAAAAAACATCACCACCACGTTCAGGAGAGGAGCTTTTGGGCAGAAAAAACATGGAATGTTCAAAACGTACCTAAACGCTAGATGTGTGCATGAGCATTCATGTGTAGGAACATTTATGCATTCTAATGGCAAGAATTAATTAATATTCCAGCCAACAGAATTCATTAAGATGCATATGCATGAACGTGCATAAACGTGTGTCCAATACACAGCTCTTACTGCATTTTTAAAGCAACTTTTCTCTTGCTAGGAGAAAGGGCCTTCAGAGGAGCTGAGCAAATGCTCAGTTTACATGAGGCTTTAGGCTATGACCACACTTTCTTTAAAAGAACAACCCAGCCTAGGAAATCAGCTGTGTTTCATTAAAGACAACGCCTTGCAGGTATAGCCAACCTTTACCCCCCGGTCACATCAAGCCCGACTTTGAAATCGTGCGAGCAGGGGCGGACTGACAACTCATGGGGCCCCCGGGCAATAGGGGATCATGGGGCCCCTGTGTCCTTGCCCACGCTCAACCCTACTGACCCCGGGCCCTCGGGCAGTGCCCGAGTTCCCCAATGGTCAGTCCGCCCCTGCGTGCGACTTACAGTGAAGGTGCATGATTTCAAAGTTGGGTGAGATGCCGATTTTCAGGTGTGATTTGCAAGACATCTGACACAGATGTCTATGCAAATCGCACCAAAAGTAGTGCATGTACTACTTTAGAAATCGGTGCGGCTCCGACCAAGTCAGAACCGTACCGGTTTGACCGCACTGAGGACAATAGGGTGCGACTTAGCATACGATTTGCAAGTTGCATGGCATGAAAATCGCATGCCAAGTCGCACCCGATGTGACCGGGATGTCAACCCGTTCTAGGTGGAAGTAGCTATCTGCAGTGCTGCTAACACAGCTGTTCAAAGAGCCATCTGCCAACAAGCAGCTGAAGAGGCATGTGAAAGTGTTTTATAGTCTCTGCCATACAATAAACATGCCCAGACCCAGGCATACTTGGAAGAGAAGTAGGGCTTTTTCTTTTTTTTCCCCATTTATACTTACCTAGGTGGATGCAGTATTGGTCTGATGCTGCATCTCTCCCGTACGGCTCTAAGACCAGGTTCACACTGATGCGGTGCGGGAAATGCTGCGAATACTGTGCGTTTCCTGCACCGCATTGCAATCGCATGGCGTCATGTGATCTGGTGTGGGTGCCACCTCAATGTTAAATTATTGACACCCCAAAATAGACTGCAAAACGTGATGCGATTGCCAGAAATCAGATTGCATGAGTGAGAACACCCATGTGATGCAATTCAGGTGCGGGTAAAAAAGGGTCCTGCCCCTTTTTGGTGCTGATGTGATGCGATTTTGTTTTATAAAAAGTTTAATGTACATAGTTTGGGTGCAGGTACAGTTTAAGCCATGATCAGATCCCTTGCTGAACTGGAGCAGAACGGAGATCACTTTTCTTTGGAGATTGTCTATAAAGTGCCCAGGGAGCCCATAAACTGAAGGCACTCTGTTAGACAAACAGCGATCTGCTTCTGTGGTTGTATGCTAGCTCTGGCCTGATCTCTCCTGTCTTCTGTACATTAGTGTAGGTTAGTAATGCTGCCAATCAATTGAGAATCAATAATAAAAGCACGTTTTAGGGTGAGCCAGAGCCAGCAACCATGGAAGCTGGTTGCTGTTAAAATGACCCTGGTTTTTGGGATCCACAAACGTTATACAAAAGAATAGAACTCTCATACAGGCATCTAGAAGAAATTACAGCTTAAAGGATAAGTTCACCTTTTCAACAAAAAAATAAATGCACATTTTTTTGCAGGTAAAAAAATGTGCATTTATTATTTTGGTCTGCAGGAACCTGGAAACCATTGCACCAGTGATCAGTAGATCGCTGATGCCATGCAGGTCTCCTGCAGACCTGTCAGAATATCTGCTTGCCGTACGGGATGTACAAGCAAGCAGACATACTGACAAGAAGAATCAATGAACTACCACTGTGGAGCGCTGTGGAGAATAGTTTATTGAGGACTACAAGCCGAAAACCGCTAAGGCTGTCGAAATTTGTAGTCGCTCATTCACAGAATGCTGTGAAGGAGTGATGCAGCTGGGCGGATAAGATCCCCTGCTAACTGTCAAAACGGGGGTCTGGGGGTAGTGGGGGCCTGTCAGATCGTAACATGTTACATGTTGCACCCTGAATATGGGTGTAACATGTTACGAAAGGTGAACTTATCCTTTAATGGCTTCCCAGAACCTTTATTCCTTCAGAATAAGCGGTAGTTATCAGAAACCATCTTGTACAAAGCAACGAATCATGCCTGAAGACAATCATGTCACCACAGGAATTGGGTCTAAGGCGTGCATAGGTCTAGATTTTAAACACAAATCCAGTGCAAATTATTTTAGTTAAAACTTCCGTAAATGTTTGTAGTGCTGTTTGCTTCCATGTTGAGGAGATACCACTCACTTTTTGCCGCAATAAAACCTTGTCCTACCCTGATATAGAGGCATGAGTGTAGAGCAGCCTTTCTCAACCAGGGTGCCTTGAGGTTTCTTCATGGGTGCCTTAGCAAAATGTCTAAAAATTGCCCAAAACTTGTATACAAGTCAGCGGGTGGAACAAGCCTGCCTATTAGCTACACAAAGCCACAGGTTTCCATTGTGCACCATTATGACCTGCTAGCCGTCTGCATCCTGACAACCAATGACATCATCAATTGATAAGGAGGAGGTCCGTTGCCTGCACAGCATCCTAGTTTGATCTTCCCCTGCCCCTCTTCATCAGCACTGAGGTCACATTACCTCAGTGATGGAGAAAAACTGAGGGAGAAGAGAAGCACAGGGATACTAGTCAGTATCAGCGTGTAAAAGTGTATTTGCTTTGGAAGAATAAATCACCTCTAATGTTGGGTGTCCTACATCTGTGGATGTTGCTGTGTTTATATAAAACTACTAGAACAGTTTTTCACATTTTAGAATGTGGTGCCTCAAGACTGTGCATAATTTTAAAGGGTGCCTTGGCATTGTCCATAATTTGAGGGTGCCTCAAGACTGTCCATAATATCAAAAGGTGCCTTGACTGAAAAAAGGTTGAGAAACACTGGTGTAGACCCTTTTTTTCCTAGAAAAGGAAGGGGGGGGGGGGGTCCCTGGATCGCCAGGGTGCAGCATACTTTTTTTTAAAGGTGATAAACTATGAAGGCCCCATTAACAAGTAAGGAAGCTTTGAACTGTTCAGGGGACAGAAGTAAGTGTAGACCCCTCTTAGTTTGCTGGTTATTAGGTAAATTTCTTAACCTCTTTTTGAATAATGCGCAGATGAACAAAGGAAACATAGTCTGTACTGTGCAATCTTAATATTTATGGGACTTACACCAATCCATTGTAAGGCATTGCCCAGAAGGTGGGGGAGGAACCATTAAAAAGTCTGAGCCTGAGCAGAAAGGAGAGTCTGCAGCATGCTGGTGTAAGGAAGCATTCCAGGGTGAAACCAGGAGGAGACCCCTGTTGAGGGACCTTGCTCCCCTGGGCAGAAGTCAGGGAAGGAGCCAGCAAAAGGCCAAGAAGGGTCCCTAGCTGGGGGGACCTGAAGAAAAAAAATTCCCAGGAATCCAGGGGGTCAGGAAAAAACTCAAGGGAGGAAGCTGAAAAGAAAGCTGTGGGAGAAAACCAAAGATGTCCTGGAGGCTGAGTGAGTCTGTGTCTACTTCAAAAGGAATGAATCTAGTGGATATTGTAAGGAGGCAACCGATGGCTGAGTAAGTACAAAACCCCAGTGCTACAAGAGTGACCGTTTAGTGCTTAGCTTTGAGAAGAGGACAGGATCACAAGCAGCTGGTAGATCCCATGGGCCTTGTTACTAAAGTAAACTACAGACTGAAGTGTGCCAGTACAGCCAAGCAGGGGTACAAGTGGTTCGGGTATCGTACAGGTGCAGCTGAAGGAGTACAAGTTCTTTTTGTTGCTTTTTTGAAAATAAGTGAACACGTGCAACCAGAAGGTTAGCAATCCTCAACCTGTTCAAGTTTAATTTTTACAGTTCCAGGGTTTCCCATGCTCTAAGTTCATTGTTCCCCAATAAAATACCAAAAATAAAACCCCTAGACTGATTACTGATCCTGTGGAAGTGTGTGGAAAATACCATTTGCCTGGCTGTGGGTGCTGTAAAGGGGGGAAATAGGCCCAATTACCAGCGGCTCCTACAGGGGTAGCACTACATAAGTAATGCAGAGTGTACGGGTCAGGGGTATGTAATGCAGAATGCGGGGGTCAGGAGTAAGTAACGTAATGTAGAAGGCTCAGGAGTAAGTAACACGCAATGCAGAAGTCAGTAGTATGTAATGCATAGTTCAAAGGTCATTAGTATATAGTGCAGGGACCATTAGTAAGGAGGCAGAGTTCCCAAGGTCAGTAGAAAGTAATGTTGCAAAGTTCCTTTCTGCAGCTGCTAAAATACCATTACATAGCAGCAAACAGATATTTGAAGCTGCTGGTGCCTCTGGAGTCCCACGGACATCAAGGTATAGAGTCCTCCAGAGTCTTGCAACTGTGCATAAACCTTCTATTCGGCCACCAATAACCAATGCTCACAAGCAGAAACGGCTGCATTGGGCAGAAAAATACATGAAGACTAATTTTCAAACAGTCCTGTTCACTGATGAGTGCCGTGCAACCCTGGGTGGTCCAGATGGATAGAGCAGTGGATGGTTGGTGGACGGCCACCCTGTTCCAACAAGGCTGCGATGTCAGCAAGGCGGTGGTGGAGTCATGTTTTGGGCCAGAATCATGGGAACAGAGCTGGTTGGCCCCTTTTGGGTCCCCAAAGGTGTAAAGATGACCTCTGCAAAGTATGTGGAGTTTATGACTGACCACTTTCTTCCCTGGTACAGAAGGAAGAACTATGCTTTCTGTAATAAAATCATCTTCATGCATGACAATGCACCATCTCATGCTGCAAAGAATACCTCTGCATCAATGGCTGTTATGGGGATAAAAGGAGAGAAAGTCATGGTGTGGCCTCCATCCTCCCCTGACCTCAATCCTATTGAGAACCTTTGGAGCATCCTCAAGCAAAAGATCTATGAGGGTGGGAGGAAGTTTACATCCAAACAGCAGCTCTGGGAGGCTATTCTGACATCTTGCAAACAAATTCAAGCAGAAACTGTCCAAAAACTCACAAGTTCAATGGATGCAAGACTTGTGAAGCTGCTATCAAATAAGGGGTCCTATGTTTCAATGTAACGTGACCTGTTAAAATGTTTACAAAGTTAAAATGTTGTTAAAAGTTTGATTGAAATAGCTTTTGATTTCAGTAAATATGCTGCACACACAGCAAATGACAATTTTCAGTTCTTTACAACCTATAAAGTGTTTTGAAACTTACTGTGCGTAATAATTTGGAACAGTGCATTGTAAGTGTTTTATGTTTAACAAAAATACTGTTATCATTAGGAGGTTTGTTCAATAAAATTGGAATTGTACTCTTAATAGTTGATAACATGAGAATTATGCTGACTGTTATTTACATCAATTATTTAGGTCAATGAGAAAAATATCATTTGCATAATAATTTGGAACATGGTGTAAAGTGAAGCAAGTAAGTGCAGCGCAGTACAGTATATGTGAATGTACACAATAACAGTGTTTCATTGAAGTACTGTATGTAGGTAAAGAATGAATCTGGGACAAGTTACAGTAAATGTGCTCAGCAAAAACATCATTCGGACTTCATTTCCAGGCCGTTTCCTCCCCGAGGACAAAACAAGAAATCCTACATCTTTTTTTTTTTCTCCACATTTGTCACTGCTCGTCTATTTATACTTTAGAGAAGATTCAAGGGTGGTGTTGCCATGGCAAACTTTATTTAGACTATATGTAGGGGCACAAAATCACGTATATATGCATAACATTTCCTGTACTAACCCAGACTACCCGAACGTCACCCTCTATATATGTTACACGCTCCTAAATCGGTTAGGATAAGCGTTTCAGAAGGTGCAAAGAGCAGTAATAAAAACATGCTGTAACGCATGACAGCCAAACTAACGTTGCCTGCTTCAGTTTAAAGCAGAACTCCAGGCAAACCGCTAAATGCACAGAAGAAATTCCGATATGTAAGCTGTAGATTTACACAGGTCTGCCTGGCAGGGCAAAGGACCTGACATTTCTCTGCTGCAGGTCATTAACACTTAGGGCTCATGATAATGGTGCACTGAAATGAAAATTTTGGTGCCAAAACCGAAAATCCAGGATGCACTTGGCTGAAAACTGAGACTGAAACCGAAATGGGCAATTTTTAAAAATGAATATATTTTTCAAATGCAATTTTTTGAGAAAAAAAATACACTTTAACCACTTGCCCTCCAAAGGATTTACCCCCCTTACTGACAAGGTCATTTTTTGCGATACGGCGGTGTGTTACTTTAACTTACAATTGCGCAGTTATGCAACCCTACATCCAAATGAAATTTATGTCCTTTATTTTCCCACAAATGGAGCTTTCTTTCAGTGGTATTTGATCGCCTGTGTGTTTTTTATTTTTTGAGCTATAAACAAAAAAAGACCAACAATTTTGTAAAAAAAAAAACCCACTAATTCGACTTTTTGCTATAAGTCATATCTAGTGAAAAAAAATTTTAAAAATCAAACTTCATCATAAATTTTGGCCAAAATGTATTCTGCGACATGTCTTTGCTAAAAGAAAATCCCAATACATGTAAACGAATTGATTTACCTGAAAGTTATAGTGCTTACAAATGGCGGTATATATACTGGAATTTTTATTTCTTATTTTTTTATACTGGTAATGGACTTATAGCGGGATTGTGGTAGGCATTCTGACACTGGGGGGGAACTGACTTGGTGTCAGTGACATCCCCAGTGACACCAATACAGCGATCAGTGCTAATAAAAAGCACTGACACTGTACTAATGACACTGGGCAGGAAGGGGTTAACATCTGGGGCAATCAAAAGGTTAGCTGGGTGCTGTGTGTGTTTTACAGTGTGCTATGTGTGTGTTTTACTGTGTAAGCATGCTGCTTTGTATTACATCTCCCTCATCAGCGATACTTAATGAATGCCAGGTTCCGGCGGGGAATCACCGGCCGGGACTGGCGGTCCACAACTGAAGTCGCCAATGGTGGCGCAGATATGGCTCATGCACCCCCTACCTGGAAATACAAAATCACGTATGTATACGGTATTTTTTGCACAACCCTGCCACCCTGTAGCAGTAGTTCTGCTATAGGGCAGTTGGGAAGCAGTTAATGAGTTTGTAAAATATGAAAGATGATATTACACCGAGTAAATAGATACCCAACATGTCAAGCTTTAAAAATGCGCATGCTCTTGGAATGGCGCCAAACTACGATACTTAAAAATCTCCATGGGTGATGCTTTAAAAATTTCTACAGGTTACCAGTTTAAAGTTAAAGGGGAGGTCTAGTACTAGAATTATTGCTCTTGCTCTGTCATTCACGGCGATACCTCACATGTGTGGTTTGAACACCGCTTACATATGTGAGCATGGCCCAGTTATGCATTCACCACTACGTGCGAGCATGGGGGGCTGGAAAGAATGTCACTAGCACACCAAAGAACTCTGATGTGGGTCCAAAAGCTTTAAGTGAAGTGAGGGATGGTGGGGCGGGGTTATTTTCTGAACCTGTATCGGGGCTTATTTTCGTATCGGCCGAAAGTGTCTTATGCAGTGCAGGATTACCAAATAGGTAGAGTAGGCACCGGCCTATGGATCCCACACCTTTTAAGGGCCCCACGACAAAGGATCAAAATAATACTGATTTGATCTTGAAATAAAATTACAAAAAATTTTAACGCTGTTTACAAAAGATAGAAAAAAATGAATCAACTTAAAGAAAATAAAAATTTTACAGTAAAGACTCTACAGCAGGCATTACTAAATGGCGGACCGTGGTCAGAATATGGACCGGGTGACAGTCCTTTCTGGACCGCGGCCACACCACTTAGCAGACTGAGTGGACTGCTCTCCTCCTGCCGCTGCAGCTGTTAGAAATCAGGATGAATGGCAGTGTGGACTCCTATTCTGTATGTACTCGCCGTAGTTACCGCTGCTGTAGAAGTCACAGCAGGGAAGAGGGTGGGAAGAATGGAAGGAGGGCGGGAGGCACTGCAGGCCTACAGGAGGAACGGGGGAGGGGAGCTAACCTTTCATATTAACAAGCGGATCACTTGCTTTTTAACAAGAAGAGTTGGGCAGCTCACGCCCTCAGTGAAAACTTTCTATGTCTCTTTCCCTGCCCCGAGTTCAGCAGCGGCAGCAGCAGGTCGGTACATTCAGAAGAGGAGACCTTCCTTCCATTCCTCCTGCCCTCTTCCCTGCTGTGACTTCAACAGCAGTGGCGACGATGGCGGCACCTGCGAGTACATGCAGAACAGGAGTCCACCCTGCCATTCCTCCCGCCCTCCACAATGCTGAGTTAAAGTAGGGGGGGGATTATGGGAGAGGGGGTTTGTGATGTCAGAGTCGGAATATGTGATATGGGGGGGCTGTGATATGGGGAACTGTGATATGGGGGAGCTGTGATGTGGGGGGCTATGAGAGGGGGAAGCTATGATATGGGGAGCTGTTAGAGGGGGGAGCTGTGATATGGGGGGGCTATGAAGTGTCATTACTTAAGATAACAACATAATACATATATAAGGACAAACAAGGTTTTCTTATTGTGAATATTGTTCTGCAACAATGACATTTTTTTCAGAATTCTTAGACAATTAAATGTACCAAAACTAAATTTTAAAAATGCACTTTTCTTTTTTTGAGCAGTGTTAGTTTAAAAATAAATACTGGGGCGCATGCGCGGCCGGCTACGGGATGGACACGCTTTGAATACAGCTCCGTCCACCCGCCACCTACAACGCGGCACTCACCGGCCCCGGGGGACATAAATCACCCCACAGTGTCACCGACCTCTGCCCGCATCCCGACCACCATGCCCCGCAGGAGGAGAGCCCCTGATCATCCAGGGAAGCTCACTAACTTCTTCCCTGCTATTGTGCAGGGAATCCAAGATGGCGGCCGCAGCAGAGACACACAGGGAGACAGCAGCCACGAGGAGGACTACAGGGCTCAGCACAGGGATCCGAGGCTGCAAGAATCGCTTTACCCAGGGGACCCTGGTGAGTTCTCACCCCCTCTGTCACCCACAACTAGCAGCCCTGCCAAATCTAGGCCACGTTTAGACCAGGACCCTAACACATCCTACCAAGCCCTAAATATCACACCTCCACCCGCTACTTTAAACCTGCCAGATATAGACGCATTCCCAGCAGCAGATCAGCCGCTAACAGAGGTGTCCATGAAACACCTGCTGACGTCACTCCGTCAATCTCTACAAAATGACATTTTTGCGTCTTTAAACCAAATAACTAATGTGGTACAGCACCAAGAACGTAGAATTTGCCATATTGAAAGCAGTCTAGGTGACATCATAACAGCGCATAACGATTTGATTGACGCCCATGCAGATCACTCGACTGATATCGAGCAAATCAATTTAAAATTAGCAGACTTAGAAGATCGCTCGCGTCGCAACAACATTAAATTCAGAGGGATCCCTGAATCAGTGCCGAGCGAAAGTCTGCTACCCTACATACAGCAATACTTCAAACTACTCCTACCAACACTTCCAGATCTAGAGCTCGCGATTGATCGAGCCCACCGACTGCCTAAACCGGCGTTTCTGCCGGCTTCTATTCCAAGAGATGTGCTGATACGGGTGCATTTTTACCACATTAAAGAAAAAAATATGATTGCGGCTAGAAACCCACCACCTCTCCCGCCATCACACGCAAATCTACGCCTCTATGCAGACCTATCCAAAGCCACGCTCCTTAATAGAAAAAAAATGATTTCCATCACTAAGGCCCTAAGGAATCATGGCATAGCCTACCAATGGGGCTTCCCAACTAAATTATTAGTGCGACGACAAGGCAGAATATTCACCGTCAGGAACCTGGAAGCAGGCTTAGACCTGCTCAGGACATAGAACATTCTCCCTGCAGATACGCATGACACCACCTCTAACTCTGCCCAACGCATGGAGACATCTCAAGCTGTTACATAGAGCATTCCAGGTGCTGACATCTTTCCTTTTCCCCCCGGGGGTTATTTTTCAATGCTTACACTTCTGGCGATCGGCCTACATATAATGAAGTTCGCCCTCCAAGTTTACGTGTGGCATGACCCTCTCGGCGGTCAAAGCCTGTTTATACCCCCCAGCTCTAAAGTAGCGATGTTGGCTACTTGGCCTATTTGCATTTTTTGCAAAACTATTTTTAGTATCCCTTGTGTTTCCTCTCCTTTTTTCCTACGGCACCGTCAGCTAACCCTCCTTACTTCCAATCGTCTTGTCTTTGAGGCTACATGGACCACTTCCTCTAAACCTTCACTCGAGCCTTATGGGTACCATGACTATCCTATTACTATCCTTTCTCAGGAGATTACCGAAACAACAACCCGACATTATATTTTCAACGCAGAAACTTATATAAATGATTAATATAACATCTCTTAACGTTAGAGGCCTAAACTCTCCTTTCAAGAGATCGCTGCTCCTTAAAGAAACCCGAAAATCCCGAGCCGCCATTCTCTTTATACAAGAGACTCACTTCGCCACGGAAAAAACGCCTAAACTACACCTGCACCATTTCTCACAAATATTTATGGCAACCAATCTCAAAAAGAAAAACGGAGTAATTATAGCCATTAATGACTCTCTCCCTTTCCGATTCATCTCGAAAATGGCCGACCCACATGGACGCTTTTATATCCTCATTTGCCAGATAAATGACATAACCCACACATTGGTGAATGTATATGGCCCAAACAACAACCAAATGCAATTTTTTCGAATGCTCTATAAGACCATCTCGGATCATAAACAAGGCAAACTCATAATTGGCGGAGACCTCAACGTTATGTGCAACCCACTCGTGGACTCAACCTCTAAGAAGCCACCCACTAAATATACCTTCAATCAATTTCTACATGATCACGACTTGTATGACATATGGAGATGCCAACATGGCTCTGAGAGAGACTATACCTACTACTCCCCAGCGCATCTCTCATACTCCAGAATAGATATGTTTCTCACTGACAAATGGACATTACAAGTGACTTCCTCTAACATTGGAACCATTTCCTGGTCAGACCACGCATCAATCAGTATATCCTGAAATGACGATCGACGCTCGGCGCTTCCACCGATTTGGAGACTCAACTCTTCGCTCCTGAAACATCCGGACAATCAGAAACATATTTTAGAAGCCCACAAATTGTTTTTTGATACCAACACTACTCCGGATATCTCAATTACTACACTTTGGCAAACTTACAAGGCCTACATGAGAGGTATCCTCATACAATTAAACTCCCAAATAAACAGACAGCGCACTCAACAAATTGACCAGCTTCTAACCTCCATTAACCTAAATGAGGAAATTAACAAAAAATACCCTAACCCTGCTATTTCGGCAATTCTAAACCAAGATAGAAACAAATTACGCACCCTTTTACTCCACTCTTATGACACCAACCTCCAAAAAACAAAGACCAAATTTTATGCGCTCGGAAATAAAGCTAGCTCTCTTCTTGCTAAGACCATTAAACAAAAACGACTTAAGACCAAAATATCTACGATCCAGCATCCAATCACACGTTCTCCTCTTACAAATCCACTAGATATTGCTAACGCTTTTGCAACATACTATCAGAAGCTATATAACATAAAAGACGACTCTAATACAACCCAACCAACGATCCCTCCATTGAACGCTTCCTGCATAAAACCAATCTCGCCCACGTCAACCCTTCTCAACTCGAATCTCTATCGGTACCAATCTCAGCCTTAGAAATTGAAAAAGTCATAACCACTCTACCTTTAAATAAATCACCAGGGAACGATGGCTTCACTAATGAATACTACAAAACATTTACATCCGACCTTAAGACACATCTCTCTGCCCTCTACAATCACGTGGCATCTGACGGGGAATTTCCCCCTGACATGCTACAATCAATTATCACAACCATCCCGAAACCAGGTAAAGACCCCCAACTCGCTCAAAATTACAGACCAATCTCGCTACTTAATACAGACATAAAAATATACGCCAAGATAATTGCTCAAAGATTACTCCCATTCCTACCTACATTGATCCATCCAGACCAAGTGGGTTTTATACCTGGTAGACAGGCTCCTGACGCCACCAGGCGAATTATTTCTCTACTCCACCACCTTGAAACTGACAAACGTCCCTCCCTTTTTTTATCACTAGACGCGGAAGAGGCTTTCGACCGAATTCACTGGAAATTTATGACACTTACATTACAAAAGTTTGGCTTTACGGATTGGATCTTGTCGGCGATCCTCGCCCTTTACTCTAAACCCTCTGCTAGAGTCTTAACTAATGGCACGCTCTCACAGCCCTTTTGTATATCCAATGGAACCAGACAAGGTTGCCCTCTGTCCCCCATCATTTTTTCCTTACTTATAGAACCACTAGCGACTAACCTTAGAAACGATCCAAACTTCACGGGAGTCAAATACCTCACCACTGAACACAAAATCAGTCTCTTCGCAGACGACATTATACTGATGGTTACAAATCCATATAAATCACTCCAGACGATTCGTACGCACATTCAAGACTACTCAGCGGTCTCATATTGCAAACTTAATGAATCCAAATCATCAATAATAAATTTATATATGCCTTCTATTACCCAGGACTTACTATCTAAACAGTTCCCTTTTACCTGGGAAAAACACAGCATTCCTTATTTGGGGATTAGACTCACCCCTACTACTACTCACCTTTACCCAACTAATTACAGATCGCTACTTGAAACTATCCCACGGGATCTCAAGAGCTTTCGCACATCTAATCTATCGACATTAGGTAGAATAGCAACACTAAAAATGTGTATTCTTCCTAAGATACTATACATTTTCCGAACACTCCCCATCCCAGTCCCATATTCTTTCTTCACTAAACTCCAGGCCATATTAAACAAATTCCTATGGAACTCAAAAAAACCCAGATGCACCACGAATCTCCTAATACGTCCAACCGCCAGAGGTGGAGCAGGCCTCCCACATATGAAATCCTACTACCAAGCTGTTCTATTAGACCAGCTCTTCTTCTGGTGGCACCCCTCCCCGGAAAAAATATGGACCACCTTGGAAACATCTTTGTACCTTCCATACGCGATAACGGACATACTATGTCTACCTCGAGCGGCTCAGATTCAAGCGTTTCACAAACACCCATGCATACAGGCCTCCTTAATGGTATGGCACGATTTTGTTGACTACAATAAATTAGGGAAAAACAATGTTCAAACCCCTACCCCACTTTCGTCCTTGCATCACATCATACCTCATCTAAATTTAACAAAGTGGACGACCCTTGGCATACATCACATTCAAGACATATTTACCTCAAGCAAATTGGACTCCTTCTACACCACTCAAAGCAAATTTCACCTTCCTGACAATGAACAATTTACATATATGCGCATAGCCCATGCACTCCACAAAACAAGTATCCCGCACACAACAGAAATTCCTGCAACTGCGCATCATTTCTTTCATAGAACCAAATACCCAAAAAAAGGAATCTCTGTCTTTTACACACTTATAACCGAGAGGCAATTTACAACATATACTTCCTCTTTAACCAACTGGGAGAAAAATTTCCACCAATCAATATCCCCAAGCATATGGGAAAAAACATTTACCATTACGTACAAGGCCTCGAAATGTTCCTCCCACTGGGAAACATATTTAAAAATCTTACATGAATGGTACTTAACTCCCACTAAATTATCACTATTTTATCCACAACACTCGCGATCCTGCTGGAGACACTGCGGAGAGTCTGGTACGCTATTACATATACTCTGGAATTGTAGGTCAATTAAATCTTACTGGAACAAAATTTTTCAAATAATTTCCTCAATTACAGGTACGTTAGTAACACCAAACCCCGCTTTAGCTCTCCTGCATATTGGCGTAGATAAGTTTCCTACAAATACACGTACCATTGTTATACATACTTTAGCAGCAGCAAAAACCAATATTACCAGACTATGGCGCTCTACCACCACTCCCCCTTTGTCTCGCCTCTTTTCCGATCTCAACCTTCAATGTGAAATGGAAAGAAGGATCGCCTTACAAAACTCCACTTCTCACAAATTTATTACCCAATGGTCTCGATGGCTAAAAAACCCAAACTGTTCTGTAAAATGATTACTAATTATACCCATTGTAATACAAGTAACCCGTCATCCACTGGTGCCCTCTCCCTCTCCCTCCCTTTCCCTTCCCTCCCCATTTTCCACTTCCCCCCCCTACTTATAATCTTTCGTTCTCTAGACTGGTTCACATGACAATGAGCATACCTCTCATGTACACAATTGGAACCTAAAGTATCCCCGGCCTATTGGTGGGGATCTTCCACTCCTACTTCTTTACTCATGCATTATGATCCTTCGAGTGAACCCTTCTAGTTTCATGTTAATATGTTATTATGTTTACCCTTTTGTATGTTGACAAAATTTTTCAATAAAAACCATTTGAATATAAAAATAAATACTGTTACTGCACATAAAACATGCACACTTTATTCTGTAATTTGTCCTGTTTAAAATGACACTAAAATGATGATTCTGGTACAAAGCATTGAAGAGTTATTTACAAATTAAATAAATAATTTTTTTTCAATTTTGTGCTTTTTTTCAGTGTGAAACATGTAAATGTATATTAAAGGTGTAAAAATATTAACAAAAAAAGCAAACAAACAAAAATTGTAATTATAACTAGTTTATAAAACAGAAATGAACAAAAAAAATCAGCAGGAAAATAATAATTAAATGGAGAAGGAGCATAAGGAGTTAATTATTAGGGTTGATTAGAGTAAATTAAGGGCTAAAAGGGGGTTAAACAGAGGAACATTCAATAAAAAAAAAACAAAAAAGCCCCAAAAATTCTTTTTTAACTTGACAGGTTGCTTTTAACTGACTTTATCTGCACAACAAAGTTCATCCCCTTGATCTGTAGATGAATAAATAGATAACTTTCTGTTTTAATTTTTTGACAGCTCCAATTGCCTGAACCCCACCAATTGCCCCCCCCCCACACACACAGAGACACACTGAATGAGTCATAGCTTGTTAAAGTGGAACTTCACCCTCTCAATAGATAGGAAAGTATATTCTATTTACTTGTTTTAAACTTTTTTTTTACATGTCTTCCATTACTTCCTGGTGTCTATTTCTAGGAAAATGATGTCATGCATCCAAGCAGTCTTCAGGAGGGGGCGGAGGGTTCTCAGCTCAGCCAATGCATGAGCTAAGGGCAGATGAATTCCAGGAAGTAAATGATACATGAATCATCTGCCCTTACTCAAGATGGCAGTGACGGGCCAAACATTAAAACCTAATGAACGTTCAACCGTGAACTTCGAACTTAATGCAAGTCTATGGGACTCAAACTTGTAAATTCAAAAGTGCCCATTTTGAAGGCCTAAATGGAAGTTATTGGCTATAAAAGGGGTATGGCGAGTCAGGTACTGCCCTGAGGGACATGAATCGGTGGGAAAAAAAAGTACCATTTTTAAAGGGACAGTCATTTTTCAATGCTTAAAGTAAAAAAACTCATTTAAATGTCATGCCTGGGGGAGGGGGGCCCCTTAAATTACTTGCAAAGATGTACATCTGCACAATGTATAGAACCTGCTGCAGCAGGACTAACATTTTTTTTCAAAATAAAAACAAACAAAAAAAAACAGCATTGCACCCCCCCCCCATGCATACCAGACCCTTTAGGTCTGATGGGAAGGTTATAATAAAAAAAAAAAGTGTGTGGAGTTCCCACAAAAAGCAATACCAGGCCCTTTAGGCCTGGTAGGACATTTAAAAGGAACCCCACCCCAAAGAAATAGGGGGGGGGAGCAAAAAAAATAGTTCCATGATTGTAATTCATCATCAATCACGACGTCCAGCGTTGTCACAATGATGCTGACTTGCCTAATTAGAAAAAACCCCAACGCTCTCCAACCCATCCGGACCTGCCGAGCATTCGCTGCTATCTGACATTTGCCAGTCAGATCTAAACAATTGGGCAGAGCTAGTGGTGATGTCACCGATAGCTCCACCCAATTGTGCTGTAATTGGCCAAAGCATTGCATCTGACCTGTAGTCAGGTGCACTGCTTTCGCCAATCACAATGTACTGTCAGACAGCGGTGCATTGTGGGTGACTATGTGTTTGCCGAATCCTGTTGACAACTGAAAGAACTGAGCTTGAAGGTATCAGTTTCAGGTATTGGAGCATTTGCACGAGTACTGATAGCGGTGCAATGCTTAGTATCAGTATCTGTGCAAGCCTACATGTGATCAATGTCTCTGCACATGCCAGGAATGTAACTGCTTTTGAAACTGTTAAATTGATGGCTTTAGTTCCTCTTTAAAGTACATAAACCACAGACCTCAAGTTCACAATACAGTTTGTCTCTTAAAAGCTTGCCTTCTTTAAGCTGTCAGTTTGTAAAAAATGTGTGTATGTGTAATATGCAGTAGTGATGGTCATCTCCATCTAGCGGCTGATATGCACACTACTTAGTTAAATAATATCCCACTAGAGCACACGCACGCACGCACGCACAAGAAACCTCCAGAAACCTGGGACATGGGGAACTACTTAGGAGCTTCTATAGCAGGCATCACTAAATGGCAGACCATGGTCTGGGCCTGGACCGAGCCACTGTTCCATCTGGACCTGTGGTCTCCCCATAGGAGCTGCGTCTTTCCCCCAGCCTCCGCCACTGTTATTATAACAGCAGAGCCTTCCTCTGGCAGCACTTTCCTCACGCTATCACAGCATGAGGAAAGTACTGCTGATAACCGGCAAATGTCACAGGGGAGATCTGCATTGCACTGGTTATCAGTGCCCAGCAATGCCACCCATCAGTGCACAGCAGTGCCACCAATCAGTGCCCAGCAGTGTCATACAGCAGTGCCGCCAGTCAGTGCCCAGCAGTGCCGACAGTCAGTGGCATCTGTCAGTGCTATCAGTCAGTGCCGCCTATCAGTGCCGCCTACCAGTGCATCATCAGTTCCTCCTCATCAATGCCCACTAGTGCAGCCTCATCAGTGCCCATCAGTGCCGCCTATCAGTGCAGCCTCATCAATGCTCATCAGTGAAGGAGAAAAATTACCTGTTTGCAAAATGTTATAATAGAAACAAAGAAATCTTTTTTTTTTCAAATTTTTTGCTCTTTTTTTGTTTATAGTGCAAAAAATAAAAAGCCTAGTGGTGTGTAAATACCACCAAAAGAAAGCTCTATTTGTGTGAAAAAAAGTAATAAAAATGTCTTATGAGTACAGTGTTGCATGACCGCTCAATTGTCATTCAAAGTGCAACAGTGCTGAAAGCTGAAAATTGGCCTGGGCAGGAAGGGGGGGGGGGGGGGGAGAGTGCCCGGTAGGCAAGTGGTTAAAGCCTACTACAGATTCAATTTTGTTCTGGGAACAGGGCAGGAGGTCCCTGTACCACTGCTGGAACACAGCACTGTTGCTACATACAGATTATACAGTGTTGGCAAGGGACGCATGTATTAATGAAGGAGAGTGTATGTTTCGACCAGCTTGGTCCAAACTAACTATTTCAAGTTAAAGCAAACCTGGATTTAAGCTTTAAATTCAGGTACTTATAGCATTTAAATTTTTTAAAAAAGTACATTTAATGAAATACAAGGTGGAATCAAAAATTCTGAGACTAGCTCTGTTTACAAGAAAGTACTTTATCTACGTTTACATACTATCACCTTCAAAACAGTTCCCTTGCACAACAATACAGCACTTCCAGCATTCCTGCCACCTTTGGAATGTGTCCTGGAAGTCTTCTTTTTGAAGCCTGTCAAGCACCTTCTGCTATTCGCGCTGGATCTCCACAATATTTTCAAAACAGTAACCTTTGAGTTAGATCTTCATCTTCAGGAAGAGGGCGAAGTCCGCAGGAGCCAAATCTGGTGAGTAGGGTGGGAGCGGAAGTGAGATCATTGCAGCCTGGGGATGAACTTGGCAGCAACACAACGCACATTCAGGATTGCCTAGACTGTTTTGTATGACACACCGACAATGGCAGCAATATTGTGGATTGTTCTCCGACGATCATCATGCACAAGTTGCCGAATGGTTTCGACATTTCAACATTTTTAGAGGATGAGCTCGTTGAAGGTCTTCCTGATCTCTAGTTGTCTTCCGGTGATGTTCTTCCGCTCTTGAAGCATGCATGCCACTCAAAACGCCTTGAACAATTCATTGCAGAATTGCCATAAACTTGCCGAATCATGTCAAATGTCTCTGTGGCAGATCTGTCCAGTTTCACACAGAATTTCATGTTTTCTCTTTCTCACTTGCTGTCCATGATGAAATAGCAGACGTGGTAAAACGCACATGGTCAGAATAGCACCAGCTGCACAGCTCCCGATGTACACAGGATGATGTCTTTTGGCACACTGACTTATGAAGTTTGGTGCTCCTTGGGACTGTGTGTACAGCTTTGTGCTGCCATCCATCTGTTGGCATGTTATAAAACTAGTCTCAAAACTTTTTGATACCACCTCATATTATTGGATAATGAGTGCATTATTTGTATCTTTTATATCTTTCTGTAGTTCTGCTTTACCGTCAACCTGTGCTTTGTCCAAGAGATCCAATCATAGTGTATTCGGATAGGCTGCCATTTCTAGCCCCATTCTAAGAAACCTGATCACCTGACTGTCTTTGGCTTCAATAACTTCTATGTCACTCTTTCTGAGAGACTGGGAACAAGCATGAAAAATAGAAAGTCAGAGTACAGTCCTGGTCAGTGTATTGGTCCTAGGTCAGTGACTCCTAGAGTGCTGATTCAATATGGCACCCAAACAGTTTCACAAAGAGAGGTCAGGGAAGGCCGCCTCAATTTCTCTCAGTACAGGTTTTCTTTCAGCAGAAATAGCTATTCTCTGACCCACGTTCATCCTACAACACCTTGTATTCAGTAATGCCTACAGAGATCTATTCTTTAGGTTTTTTAAAATGTATGCTAACCCCAATTAACATATAATTGGATCCGGGATGTGGCTGAATAATTCAGAGGGCATGCAGCAGCTCATGTTTCTTCTTTGCTCCTTTGGACGAGGTTTCTCTTTCCCGTAGGGACACCTTTGTATTAATACAAAAGTCAGCTGGCTGCTAAACTTCTTTTATCATCAACTCTAAAGCCATAGATGGATAGAATTTCAAACAAAAATTCTTAGGAATAGTCTTAAGAAAATTTCTGTGAAAAATTTCAGAACAATCAAATGTCGTTCAAAAAATTAAGTTTGGTGAGATGCCAATTTCAAGTGCGATTTGCAAGACAAATCACATGCCAAGTCGCACCTGATGTGACCTGGGTGTTAGGAGTGAATAGACTTTAACCACTTGCGTACCGGGCACTTTTATCCCCTTTCTGGCCAGGCCAATTTTCAGCTTTCAGTGCTGTTGCACTTTGAATGACAATTGCGCGGTCATGCAACATTGTACCCAAACAAAATTTGTATCATTTTTTTGAGACAGACAGAGCTTTTTTTGGTCGTATTTAATCAAAACTGGGTTTTTATATTTTTTGCTAAACAAATGAAAAAAGACCAAGAATTTGAAAAAAAGGTTTTCTCAGTTTCTGTTATAGAGTTTTGTAAATAAGTGATTTTTCTCCTTCACTGATGTGTGCTGATGAGGCTACACTGATGAGGAGGCACTGATGAGGCTGCACCGATATGAGGCACTGATGGGCTCTGACAGGCATCACTGATGGGCACTGATAGCCAGCACTGATGGGCACTTACAGGCATCACTGATGGGAACTGATAGCCAGCACTGATAGGCACTGACAGCCAGCATTGTGGAGGCACTGATAGCCAGCACTAATGAGCACTGATAGGAAGCACTGATGGGCACTATTAGCATGCACTGATGGGGCTACACTGATAAGTAGGGCACTGATAATCAGTGCCCCGATGATCAGTGTAGGTATCCCCTCTGAGAAATGCCACTTACCGGCTCTCCTCTCCTAATGCGCTAATGCGCTGTCAGCGTGAGGACAGTACTGTCGATAACCGGCATTTCCTGTTTACACTGTGATCAGCTGCTATTGGACACAGCTGAGCACATGGTAAAAGGCCGCTCTGATTGGCCCTTTACCTCAAACCATGATCGGAAGGACACAGCAATCACAGTGCGTGCCCCAGGGGGAGCGCGGGGGACATAGTTCTGGGAGAACCTTCCCAGAACTAGCCGTCTGCGCTGTAGCTGTCTTTTGGCTATAGCGCGGTTGGGAACTAGTTAATGAACAAAATCCACATACACTGTTGGAGATGTTTGTTTTAGAAACAATTTCCATCATGTGCCTGTGAATATTGTCTTTATTGCGGATGAAATGAACATCGATTGGACCCACTAATGATGAAAAAAAATATAAACTTTCTTAGAACATTCTTTTGCTAAGAATTATCATTCAAAATTCTACCTATCTATAGGCAGCACAAAATTCAATAAGTTCACTTTCAGGAGCATGTTAGGGTATTACATATTTATGGTGTAACATGTAACATGCTTCTATATACCCACCTCCTGCCTTCTCCCTGCACCCACTATCACAATTCATAAAAAGCTGGCAGAGCCCTGCATGTACACATCAGTCATTCACAGTTTCCTGTGAATTAGCAGACTACAATTATCATCTGCCATTGCGGCACATGACTTGTAGATGTCAATAAACTGCAAGGGCACTGGTGAGCACTCACGTGTTTCATTGCCTGCCTGTGCAGGAGGTATGGTCAGACAGCTGACTGAGAGTCTGCAGAATGCATGCATTGCACTTGCGATCTGCTGATTTGAGGGTGCAATGCTTTACAGGCTACAATGTAAAAACAATAATAAATGCACATTTTTTTTACTTCAAAAACTATGTGCATTTATTTATTTTTTTTTACAAAAAGGTGAACTTAGCTTTTAAATGACGCTCAGATTTCCAGACTCCTAAACATACATGGATGTAACATGTTCATACACACAGCAGACATACATGGCACCAGCCATATCTTGACATACAGTAGTCTGCTGACCAGAATATTCTAATCATCTATCTGCCCCCTGCCTTGGATTTGCAGGTGAAGAGACTATAGAGTCAGGCAATAAATATATCTATTAAGTGGCGGGTTTTGATTGCGTTGTGAAATTCTTAATTCAATCATTTTATTTTAATTAATTTTAATTAACTCATGAATATATGAACTCTACACATAAAGTTAATAACATTGCTAAAACACACATGGCGATTGTTTACACTGCCAAAATCATTTTGGTATGCTCTTTCTTCTGTGTTCCACCCTCTCCTGCACTATTTGGCTGCACAGAAAAATGAAGGTGATCACACTTTCTACCCACAGTGGTTTTACAGGCCCTGTGTCACTGCCCCGCCTCCTGTCTGCTCTTTGATTTACCAGTCAGTGCTGTTACCCTTGTGACAACTGCTGAGCTCTCCTTTTGTTAAGTATTTTATTATATTTTAATTTCTGAAATTCATACTGCATGTGAGCTGCAATGAATAAACTATTAGATAGTGCTTGTGTAAGAAAACTGAATGTGAGCGTGGAAACAGATTAGCATGAAAAAAAAATGAGGTCAGTGCCTTTTTTTTAGTGTAATCTCTGACTGACAGATCTCCTGGGAATATCTATTCTTAACTGGCTAGGCTGCTGGAGTCTCCTGTGCTTCCTATGCACGCGTGTGGTATGGGCTGAGCACAGTTAGTGTGTTATTAGACAACTTTAAACTGACGTAAGAATTAGATTTATACTTCCTGCCATCTTAGGCCAAAGGTCTTGCAGTGCCCCTCTTCTACACCACTTAGTGGGCTGGCTTTGGTATGAGAACATCAAAGTCTAAAGCTGACCATGCAATGTTCAAATTTCAGCTGGTTACTGATGAACTGGATGAAATTCACTTAGTGGGTGGTCCCATTGGCCCCCTCCCACCCCAAAACCTTCAATTGGAAGTCAAATTAGCTGAGTGGAAAACTGACAGAAAAACAGCAGCTGCATCCAATAGATGCAGCCGTGGTTTAGGTAATTGCACAGCCTTCACTGGAAGCTGTCAGAATGCAAGGGACCACCAGGGGTATTCATGAATCCATGCTGTACTGGGTGTATGGAGGAATCTGTTAGATTTTATCTTTCAGTCATCCTACGGCTGAATTAACCATTTAAGGACCTCCCAACTGCAATGTACTGTGGACAGGCAGCCTGTACAGGCCAGCAGCATACAGGTAATTTTTTTTTTAATTATATCTTTTATTACATTTTTCAATACAAACAAGAAAAGAAAACTTTTAATACACAAAACATAAGAAGGAAATACAAAACGCAAATACCTCAACAATACATCAATTCCATTTATATTTTCTACTCCTACCCCATCTTCCTTCCAACAGCCCTCCCACCACATACCCCAGTCCATATCCTCTTGTTCTCTATCTATATCTGTAACCCTTCACTCCATTCTCTCTCTGGGGTTCTCCTTTAAGCTCTCTCTAATGTCTTTCCACCATAGCTCCAACCAGTTTCAGATCATTTTTAGATGTTTTAAAATTTAACCAACTACTCCACGTTTTCCTACATTTGTCTATTTTATCCTCCTCAATGTGGTATAACTCCTCCATCCTATAGCTATTATCTACTCTATTTATCCAATCATTTATTCTCGGTGGTTCTGGGACTTACCAAAATTTGGGAATCAAGCCCTTAGCCGCACTGATTAAATGGTATAGTACCCTATTCCTGTATAGATCTACTGAAGGCTCACATTTATAAAACAGGCACATCCACGGGTCTCTTTGTACAATAATCCCACATATTTCCTGAATATATTGTATTACTCCGTTGTTCCCTTTTCCCCCTAACCTCTCCAACACACCAGTGAAACATCTACTTGTTGTTTATGTGCCCTACTTGGTGTAATATACCATCTCGCCAAACATTTGTAATTCATTTCAACTGTGCTCATATTCATCACCCCATGTGTTGATTTAAATATTGTATTCCTTTGTTGTTCATTCAATTCTGTTCCAAGTTCCTGTTCCCATTTTCTCAAGAACCAAGGAGGATCGGGACTCTCCAAGTCCACAAGAATCCTATAGATCTTGGAGGAATGAAGTTACATTCAACAGTTTTTTAATACATATAGATCCTCCATGGTCCTCAGTGGTTGTGGTAACGTTGAAACAAAATGACATAATTGACCATACCGCCACTCATCTAATGTGAAAAATAAATCTTCATTCTTCTTTAACTCTAAAAAAGTGTACAATTTCCCTTTATTCAATATATCCTTCAAACCTGCATTTTTATCTTTAAACCATTTCCCAGTGAACTACTATTCACATCCAATGTGCAAAATTTATGTGGTACTTGTAGCAATTGTGCATACAAAAGATGGACGCAGTCCTCCATCTAGCTAAGGATCCTCCATCTTGTATCTCTCTCTCTCTCCTAGACAAATCCCCCCCTCCCTCTCTGTTAAGTGACACGTGGTCCCTGGATGCTGAGTTCAAAAAGGCATCAAGGCCCAGCGGGAGAGCTCATGGTTATAAAGCCCAATTAGCCTGGCCCCCGTATGTTTGCGAGACTCTTGCTGGAAAAGGATCGTAAAGCCATAAACCAAGCCCTTCACTGAGCACATAGCAACCCCTCCTACACTGGTGAGTCAAGCTTCCCCTCACCCAACACCTGCAGTACTTGGGGCCAAGCCATCCCTGCCTGACAACCGCAGATATTACACCTGTGGGAAATCCGGACATCTCAGGCGCATTGTCCTGAGCAGAAGCAGATGACATCACCTGGCCAGCCGGCCAGCAACTCTTCTTCAATGCTGTTTGTCTGCAGGAAGATGCGGGTAACCCCCGCCAACTTGCAGCCAGTCACTTTGGGCAACCGGTCTGTAACTGGTTTTCGTGACACCGGGGCAGAAGTCACCTTGATCCGACCTGAGGTGATTAAGCAAAGGAACCTCATCCCAGGAAAGTTCCTTACCCTCACTGGAGTTGGGGGGAACCGTTCACGCATACCCTGTGCACAAGGTATTCATCGATTGGGGTGCAGGAAGGGGGATGAGGGAGGTGGCGGTCTCGGATGAAATTCCCACACCTGTTTTGTTGGGTGCCGATTTGGGTACTCTTGTGTCCTATTATGCCTCTGCCAATAATACCCTGAAGGCCCCCCTGGAACTCTCTGGACATGCCAAGGTACTGTGTGCAGATGTTGGGGTAATGTTTTGGCAACCTGTGGATGGACAGACGGAGGGGGCTGGGAATAGAGTGGAGCTACAGGAGTCTCCATTAGCTGGAGAAGGAGAGGAAATCCCCTTGCATGGGGAGGTAATGAACTCATGTGTCATTGATGGTACAAATGTAACTGTTGATAATGATGACGATGATGATTATATTGATAATGTCAATGATAATGATGATGATGGTCATGATGATGATAATGATGTAATTTTATTGTTGGGGGTCACCCACAGTGCTGTGAAGTGGGCAGAGGTACAATCTTTGGGTGCTGAGCAAAGGGATGGTCGGGATAGGCCTTTTCCTTGCCCCGGCACAGAGGATTCTACCTTGATAACCGCCCAGCCGTTGTCCTTGCATGGTACTGGACAGCTGGTTGGGACTTGTGGTCCCACGTCCAAGGCAGCACTGGGGAATGGCCAAAATGTTGCATTCAGCAGCAAACTAGCTGTGAGCTTCCCAGCTGAGAAGGTAAACATCAGCTGGTTGGGACTTGTAGTCCCACGGCCAAGGCAGCACTGAAGAGTGATCAAAACGTGGACTTCAGCAGCAACCTAGCTGTGAGCTTCCCTGCTGAGAAAGGTAAACAACAGCTGGTTGGGACTTGTAGTCCCATGGCCAAGGCAGCATTAGAGAATGGCCACAATGTTGCATTCATCTGCAGGCTAGCTGTGATCTTCCCTGCTGAGAAAGATAAACAATGGCTTGACAGGGACAGTGAAATGAATGGTCTACCAGTAGGGAGCTTGGGGACTGAAAGAGTGTTACCTGATCTGGCCTGTCAAAGTGTACAGGGAACATCTGAAGCCAGGGAGGAACCGTCCTCCAACTATTTCTGGCTTAGATTCCCTCCCCAAACACCAGGCAGACAAACATATGTCATGGGCAGTGACAACACACCTGAATTGGAACTTTCCATTCAGGTACAGAAGCTGCTTGCACGGCCTATGGTAGATGGTGTCTGGGTTCAGGGAAACCCGGGGAGAGCTCACCGTGCTGTTCATGAATTGGACAGCAGGGTGTATCCTTCCCTCATGCCTTCGGCCCACCTCATCTCACAGGGGGTGCAGACTGAATGGGCCAAAGAGACAGAGGGAATAGCACATTCAGGGATCCAGGAGTCCCGCGGGGTCTGGGCATCTCCGGTAGTCTCGGTCCCCAAACAGGATCAGATGACCAGGCTTGGTTAAGACCTTGGAAAACTGAGCGCCAGCCCTGTGGTTGTGGCCTACCCCATGCCCAGGAGCCATGAGGTAATGAAGCATCCGGCAGGTGTCCGCTGTCTAACCATCATGGACCTGAGCAGAGGGTATGGGCCACCATCTCTAACCCAGGAGGCTCAGGACGAGTCGGCCTTCACCACCCCATGTGGCTTGCCTGAATTCACGGGAAAGCTAGTTGGGGTTGAGAATGCACCAACCACCTCCCCAGGGGTCAGGAATGACCTACAATGTAGAATGGAATTGTGTGCAGTTGCCAACTTTATGGGCCTTGCAGTGTTTGGCCCTCTCTGGGAAAAGCAACTGGGGCCCCTGTCACTCGTCAGGAACAAACTGCCCGTGCCTAGTCTGACAGTTGAGAATGGTAACTGTCAGAGGGGCGTGTTAGTGGTTCAGCCTTGGGAACCACCAGTAGGAAGAGACCCCCAGAGGTCTGGTAATGGGGAGACTGAGGCAGTTATGGCCTGGCCTACTCCTCAGGCCAAAAAGCAGGTTATGTCAGTCTTTGGTACAACTGGCTACGGTAAGATGCTTGGGTGCAACTATCATGGCTCAGTTGAACCTGTGACTGACCTAGCAGACAGGAAACTGATGGAAATGGTGTCCTGGATGCTAGCAGGTAAAGAGGACTGTTCATCCTGGACAAAGGTACCTGAAGACACATCTGGATGGCGAGTTC
This sequence comes from Staurois parvus, assembly GCF_062004578.1. Lineage (NCBI taxonomy): Eukaryota > Metazoa > Chordata > Amphibia > Anura > Ranidae > Staurois > Staurois parvus. The sequence goes on from NW_028318340.1 coordinate 8,226,621, forward strand.
CAGAATTTGCCTGTCCGGTTCCGGTGCACACAGGCGCCACTACCTTTGGGCCAGATGTAGTCCTGGGCCTGAGGAAGGAGATTGGAGAGGGAAATCACATTCTCTACCTCGACAAGAAGCTACATCTCAATATGTTAGCATATGACACCCCTGAACAGAAGTGTTGTGGGAACAGGTGGGCACCACGGCAGTTGCCACGATGTCCGGGTAGTCACAGCCGATTGGTGCTCACTCCTGACAACTCACTTGGTTGGCACACCAGTGTTGCTGGGGAGAACAGCACCCTTCTCAGAAGGTACCTGGTTCTCCTGCAGTGCAGTTGTACTAGATCACCCCACGGTGACCCTCTGGGCACAATGGATCTGTTCCCTGGTCAGCCAAACCAGCAGCAGGTGTCGGTTGCGTCAGGAGGAAAATTGCAGTTCCCTCCCATGCAACCACCTGAGGGGGGATGTGTAGCAATTGTGCATACAAAGATGGACGCGGTCCTCCATCTTGCTAAGGATCCTCCCTCTTGTATCTCTCTCTCCTAGACAAATCCCTCCCCTCCCTCTCTGTTGAGTGACACGTGGTCCCTGGATGCTGAGTTCAAAAAGGCATCAAGGCCCAGGCTCATGGTTATAAACCCCAATTAGCCTGGCCCCCGTATGTCTGCGAGACTCTTGCTGGAAAAGGATCGTAAAGCCATAAACAAAGCCTTTCACTGAGCTTCAAAGACATTCCAGATAAACCGAAAAACAGACATCACATTCAAACTCCATTTTCCCCTATGATTTCACATCTTGGAATATGAAAGACTTACATAAAAACCAGACATATATTCAGACCGGTCACTTTAATACAAGTCGTCTGATATATTATACTCTGCTCTCTGTATATTTATATATATATATATTGGCTGCATCTTTTTCTGTAAATATTTTTATTGCACCCTTTTGACCTTTTAGTAATAAATCTTACTTTCTGAAAGCGTTGAACTGTTTCTAAAGCTCTTTAATGCAAACTAAGAATCCCTGCCTCTGAAGAGCGTTACTGTGTGTTTTAAAACGTCTGCATACATCTGTCTGGGGTGACATTGTGTATACAAACGATTATTCAAACATCATAGTGTTATTGCTAATATTGCCGAGTTTCCTCTCTGTACAAAAAGGAGGTTGTGGCAGTGTGAAGGGTTAATTGCATAATTAACCTGACCCAGTAACAATCGCTCCCAGGCTGCAGGTACACAGACTGTGGTCCATTAGCTGGAAAATCTTTGTGCAGGGTGCAGCTGGGTGTGGCATTGTTACGCACGTGACAGTGCGGTTTTAGATTGACTTCGGTCACGAGTTTGGTGAGAAGGGCTGGGGTCTGACGCCGCGATCATCACAGTATTCACACCATTTTCCCTAACTGTGCCCTACTCAAAGTTTCTTCCAAATTCACCCAACCTATCCCTTGTGCATTAAATGTCCAATCTATTACACATGATAGTATCACCGCTTGGTAGTATTCCCTAGTCGTTCCCTTTTGCTATACACAATACTTCATAGTTAATTCTCGGTTTCTTATTTGCACAGATAAACTTGAGTATCATCTTCTTCACTGTCTCAAACAATGATCCTGGTAGGTGTACTGGGAGCATTTGAAACTTGGTACTATCGCCATCTTTACCAGGTTTCTATGCCCTATCCGGGAAGCTCTACCTTTTAAAAGTCTCCCCAATGCCTCCTGGATGCACAGGATCTGCCCTACGGGGAGGAGCCAAAATGACGTCGATGATGAAACGCGTAGGGCGGAGCTTGATCGATGTGACGTTTGTCTACGAGCTACTGCGCATGTGCTGAGTAGCTGGGTTCGTTTTCTGTGATTGCTGTTATGCTGTTGACGCTGGTGTCGGCTGGGACACCTCCTGAGTTAAGTGCATTGAGTACCTAATAAAGGAATTTGGTTTTTAATAATACTGCACCATGAAGTTCTCTTGTTTCTCCCGAGTGTCTGGCATCTTCTTCCTTGGATACGATTAAAGGTGGCTTTTCTGGAGAAGTGGATTTCCTTGATGATAATTTGAAAGCATTTTTTTTCCATTTGAAATTGGTCTATGTGGATCGGTGTTCTGCAGAATTTCATTTCCTGAAGATATATCTACGAATGATTTGCCATCATATCATCGCCCCCAGAGCAATACATGTTTTTTGTTTTATAGCTCTGGTGAGTTTATTTAGTTTTTTGGTGGTGGTCTGTCATATTTAGACATTTTTTTGCACATTTTTTGTGTTACTTATATTTTAAAGTGTGGACTTATTATTTGAACTTTTTCTCATTTAATTATTATTTATATATATATATATATATATATATATATATATATTTGGTATTTTTTTGTGTCACGGATATATTTTTATATTTACTAGCGCAAAATATTTTTTGTAATAATCGTTACACTTTATTTACTTATGGTGATTTTTTGCAGCTGGTATATCACAACAAGTGATTTATATATATTTTTCATTTTTCCATAGGCGCTATTATATATATTTTCTTTATCTCCAGCAAACTCTCCAACATCCCGGGACCACTGCACCCTACCCCGGAGACTAGCCTGGTCCTGTACTGTGGACAACAGCTGGGAGTATACATGAGAAATCATGCCCTTCTTATGGGTTGCCTGAGTTACATCCTTAAAAAAAAACTAAGTCTGTCAATGTGAGATTAGAGAGCAAAGAGTGAGCCTGTACCGCATGGAGTAGCTGAAGATATTGATAAAAATGCTTATGTCTAGATGTAAATTCCATTTGCAGTTGTGAAAAGGACTTTAGGATTACCTCTGAGTACAGCTGAGATATGAATTTCAGGCCAGGATCCCTCCAGTCGTGAAAACCCTCCAATTTAGCCAGTTCTATATACTGCGGATTGTTCCACAAGGGAGTACAGGAGAGAAAGCCAGTAATATGAAAACATGCTTTTACCGTACTCCAGACACGCCTTAAGAGGTTTGGAGCCATAGATGGAAGGACCAGTAGAGCCATCTCAAGATGAAAAAGAGCAGAAATGGTGGAATCAGGAAAGGGAAATCAAACTTATAATGTGATCAGTATTATCAGGCGAATCCCAGCCAACCAGTTGCTGCAATTGGGCCCCCAGAAAATAAAGTCTAGGCTCAGGAACCGCCAGCCCCCCCAACTCCTTGCCATATTGCAATGGGGACAATTTTATTCTAGCCACCTGTTTTTCCCAAATAAGACTCCTAAACTGCGGGGCCCAAATCATTTTAATTAAATTGACTCTACCCACCACCGACAGGGAGTTTGCACCAACTGTTACACTTAAATTTTTGCTGCTGGAGTGGAGGTAAAAGATTAAGAGAAATAAACTGTTTAGGATCAGGAGAGACTACCACCCCCAAATACTTAAATGTAAACACTACTTGGATGTGTTGTGTGCAAACTGGGAGGGGGAGATCTACAGGATCCAAGGACATCAACACCAATTTATGCCAATTAATTTTAAAGCCGGAAAATCTACCAAAACGTTCAATAAGGGACATAACAGCATCTAAGAATGTGGAAGTATCGCCCAAATATAACAGTGTGTCATCAGCATAAAGGGATATCTTTTCTGAGAGAACACCCCTTGTAAAACTGACGATATCCGCAGATTGTTGCACCAAAATCGCCAAAAGTTCTAACGCCAAAGTGAACAAAAGGGGCGAGACAGGACAGCCGTTTCTCCTCTGCCTCTGCAGCCTGAATGAATTTGATAAATCCCTGTTAACCCGGATTTGGGCACTAGGGGCTGCATAGAGAAGACGCACCCAACCAATGAACTTGGAACCAAAGCCGAATCTAGACAATACTTCCCGTAGATAAGGCCATTCCACATTATCAAATGCCTTGGCCGCATCCAAAGATAAAATTGCCCTCCCCCTAGGATTGTCCAATGGAATTTGCAGGTTCAAAAAAAGTCTGCGAATATTATTAGCCGTCGCTCTAGAAGGAATAAACCCTGACTGATCTTTATGTATGATATTACCAATAATCCACATCAGCCTAGTAGCTAGAACCCGGGCCAGCAATTTAGCATCCGTATTCAGAAGGGAAATAGGTCGGTAGGAGTCAGGTTTTAAACATTCTTTTCCAGGCTTCAATAGTACTATAATAACAGCTTAATTCATGGAGTGGGCAAACCATTTCCATCTATGGTGGCATTCAGGGCATTGAGTAATGCTGGGAAGAGTTGTACACCGTATCTATTATAAATTTTGAATGGCAAACCATCTGAACCTGGAGATTTATTACTGGGGGTGCCTGCCAAAGTTTCAGATAGCTCCACAACAGTAATTGGTATCTCTAGTTCTCTCTGGTCACTCTCCGATAGAACAGGAAAAGAGCAGGTGTCTAGAAACTGCAAAAGCTCAGAATGGGTTTCTACAGTTCTAGACGCATACAGATCATCATAAAAGTGATGAAAAACTCACAGGATTTTCGCATGACTCATGCAAATCACTCAGTTAGCATCCTCAATCTTATCTATAGTGGACACCCCTTGTTGTGACTTTGCCACAAGAGCAAGAAGGTGCCCCTTAATTTCCCCCTCCTCAAAATATTTTTGGTGCAAAAAATATCACTTCTTATCAGCCACTTGAGTAAGCACTGATTCATAAAGGGCCTGGGCCTCTTTCCAGGAGGTGCAGTTACAGGGGCTTAGGTCTTGGATCATCTGAACCTCCCGCTGTTGAACATCTAACCGTATCTTCTCCTCCCACTCCCTGGATCTACGCTTAAATGCTGAAATCTCCCGGATAATCAAACCCCTCAGGAAGTTCTTCAATGCATCCCAAACCATTCCTGGCGGGGACAGGCCTTCATTCTGCTACAGAAAGTCTGATAACTCCTCCGGAATCAACTCAGACTCCGGAAACAGCGTCAACCAAAATGGGTTCACCTTCCACAGCGGATGAGAGCGCTCATAACACACCTGTAGCTTTACCCAGGAAGTGGCATGGTCAAACAGAGCCCTGGGTTCATACACAGCATCAGACACATATGGCAGGATAATCGAGTTCCCAAGGCCCAAATCTATGCGTGAAAGCCAATCATGAGTAGCAGAGGAACATGAATAACATTTTGCTGTCGGATACTTCATCCACCACACATCCCGGAGGCCCAATTCCACCAATAAATTAGCAAATAGAGTAGGCTGGCTGGGAAGATAATTGTCTGCCCCTACCCCCCAAGAACAATCTATCCAAACTAGAGAGTAAGCAATTGTTAAAATCACCTAACGTCAATAGGGGAACATCAGGATGATTGGCCATAAATTGAGCTAGACACAGGCAAGGTCCCTAAGCCCCTTATGCAACAGAGATTAAGTGATCACTTACAGAACAAAAACAAAAAAAGGTACTTTTTTATGTATATACACAAAGTTTTGCCTTTCATTTCTATTTAAAACTGAATGGGTTGTTTTACAGGATAAGGGTTCACTTTAAGGGAACTGTTAGTACACAGTACATTATCCCATCAATAAAAATAAAAGAGCTGTGCAAGGACAGCAACAATGAAGACCCAGCAGGACCTGGCAGGTAGTGCGGCAGTCTGGAACAATTTTCTTATACACAGGAACTGATGGCAACATGTATAGGAGGCTTTGTGCCTCCCTGGCTCCCATGCCACCCAAAGCTACAGTCTACATTGACTATACAGATATTTGGTCCTAGATGCTATGTGGTGCCTGAAAGTATCTTTACCTGCAAGCGGGTTGTCTTCTGTGTGCCAAGAGAGCCCATGCATGCTGTGGCTTTAATATATGTTGTGCCACATACTTCCACAGCACAACCCAACCTAATCCTGAGAAATCACTATGGTGATAAACTACATGCTGACCAGAACCAAAAGTCCCTGTGCCCAGTGGACTAAAAGTGCTGTTCATGAATCAATGTTTTGGTTTGTACACCTCTAGATGAGGCATTAAAACAATAGCCTGATGTGCAAATTGAATCTTTACTTTGCTCATACAGGCCTAAGCAACAGGATTAATTAATGCAAAGCTCTTTCCCCAGCCATGTGTATGGCAAGGGGGAATAAATAGAGACCACAAATGGAGAGCACAGCGCACATCTACAGAGTAAGCATGGCCTGAGTGGGAAGAAAGCCAAGTGGGTCAAACAAGTTCCAACCTCTGGGCTGCTTGCTTAGCTGTACTGTACTAAAAACTGGTTGGTGGGGGTCCAATACCTCACCACTCAGCAGCTGAGTGTGGGGTGGTGGAAGCAAGCATAGAGGTCATCTGCTTTCTTTCTGCAATTGCAAAACAATATACTTTTGGACATAATCCACATATGTATTTTCAAAGGGAATTGTGGAGTTAAAAAGGGACAGAGATACTTGAATACAGTTTCCAGTGGAATCAATGATATTCTATCTGAATATCATTTAATTCAATGGTGGATTATAAAAATAATTACAGTTACATTAAAGTGTTACTAAACCCAGGACCCTGCATTCACTATATCTGGTCTCACACAGTACACAGAACATGGAAATTCAATTATTTTAGTAATTATAAACTGCTAAATACCTTTTCTCATCCGTAGTTAGAGCAGTCTTGTGACTTCTATCAGTGTCCAGCTGAGCACTGGTTAAAGTTTGTAGGAGGAGTTTTCATTCTCCCCTGACTGTTCTATGAGGCTGCATAAGCCCTGATCCTCTGTCTGGACAGTGCTGATTGGCCCTGTGTTGATCACATGCACTCTCCCAAATAAAAATAATTCTCTAGCAATGCACACCAAACTGAGCATGTGCAGCTTGCCCCCAAGGCTCTGTACTATTAGCAGATGGACTGGGGACAGTAGAAGTAGGGGAGGACCAGAGAAGACAAAACTAGAAAAAAAAGTTTTTTTTTTTAAAGGTGGCCTACTAGTAAATTTATATAACAACCAAAAAAACTCTCAAATGTTAAAATCCACATATAATATTTTATTACAAATTTCTTAAAAATACACATCTCATTATGAACACATCAGAGAATACAGGACCAAGTATCCTTTTTACACAATGCGAAGGATTAACCCCTTAGGTTCTACTGTGAGTATAACAAGCATGCTTTACTGCATATACAGACGGATTTTACTGTTGTGTGTTTTGTAACACTTTAACTTTATATACATACAGTACATAAAAAAAATCCCCAAAAAATAATAAAGTCTGTCTTGACATCCACATTTTCTCATTCCACCATACAGCATACCTTAGATAGAAAGAGGGAGGGGAGCATTAGGAACACAAGGGTATGCAGTTGCATGTGCTGACGGGGAGCTTGCTGATTGGAGGACAGAGCAGAGTATATGATCTCTCTGTGTTGGTGCTCCTTCATTGTCCAATCAGTAGGATACAAAATGCAAAGGTGGCACCACTGTATTTCTTAACTGTACCAAAGAAAGTGGTGTCACTCTCCTGGCTGAGCTGTTTGGCCTGGAAGTATAAATCACAAAGGTAGCTAGACAGAATTACAAATGCTTTAGCAGATAAGGGAATTTACAAATGTATATTTCAACTGCACATTTAGCTCTTTGCCTGGGGCTCAGCTTTAATACAGACTATAAAGACATTACAACCTGTATACATGCAATCATTTTATTGCATAAGCCTAATTTGTCAGTGCAGAGTATGCAATAAAAATGGCAAAATCTGTTTACCCTGTTCTGTACTATAATAAAAATAATAAAGAATGCAACGAAAAGTTGCAATATGCCAACTGATAAGTACAATCCTTTTAAGCTGGAGTTCTGAAAAAATTGTGTGAATTTATTGAATGAAATCCCTTTAAAACTGCATTAATAATTCATTACATTTGTTATTCTTAAAGAAAAGAAAATCACAACTTTACGTTTCTGACACAGAAACACTCAGTACATAAGCTTTACTGCTAAGATATAAAGGGAACACTTTACCTTTTGATGCAGTGTGACATCCACTTTCTTTCATCTGCTAGAAATTACACTGCTGTTCACATGCTGGATCCTCTCTGGGAAAGAAAATTAAAAATAAAAAGATTTCAGTAAGTCTGCAGTTGTACGACCTGACAAACTAAATTGTGCCTCCCAGGGTCGGGCATGAGTCTTTCTATTAAACATGCATATTGTAGTGATGTTTCCTGGGGGAAGAGGACAAACGATAAAGCTGGTCATATAGTGTTAGATTTTTGAATGGCAGTTTTTTGTTGAAGTGCCATACTAATCTTTAGAATTTTAATTTTCTATTTTTGATCCCTGATGTCCAAATACAACACACACATTTTTTCCCAATGGAGGACCACATTTACAGCTAGAGTTTCATTTGTTCACATAAGAAACAAGAAATATTTTCCATCCTGAGCCTATTAATTTTCTTGTCCGTATGGTCGCAAACAAATGTCAATTTGTTCCCATTAACTATTAGAAAATTGAACAAATGTTTTGAAAACAAACATATTTGAATTAAATTCTACCAGCGGCTGGCTAGCTTTAAAGGTTCATAAATTTCTAACATGAATGTTATCTTCGGTAGCAACAAGAGTGGATCTTCTGTCCACATTGGCAGAGATAGAATTGATGAGAAATGATACATGCCTCATATACTGCTCCTTGAGTTGTTTATAAGGATCACTGGTGAATGACCTGTCTTAGCCAATCCGCGTATAATGCCGGCAAAAGAGAGCGTATTGCTCTGTATTGCTGCTCTTTCAAGGAATGCATACAGGAGCAGGCAATGGAACCAGTCCTGGCAACAAACAGCTGATAGCGAACCATCCCTGTCCAGACAGGTGGTGTTTAGAGTTGGGTGAAAGTGGTATTAAACCTAAAAGCAAACATTTCATTATATTTCAGCTTACCAATTCTTTCTTAGATGTGATGGCTGCATTAGTTTTTTTTAGGCATTCATTTCTTTATTATGACCTGTGAGCCAGCCAGTAAGCTTTTCAACAGAACAAGCTGTTCTCTTGCAGTTAGAGGGTGGAGACAAACCATTTACCACAGGGGCGCTTACAATGATCAGCTTTTATTTATTAATGAAGTCAAACTTTTAACCCAAAAGGAGTGTATCTGACAATAGCAGCCTCTATGGTAGCATGAAGGCAAGTAAAACTACTACTACTACTACTACTACTACTACTATTACTACTACTACTACTTATAACCCCTATTTTTTCTGACTATTTTAGCTTGTTATACATCGACACATTCTTGTTTTAGAGCAAAGACCATCCAGTACCTTGCTACTGGCTCCTCCTAGGTTAGTACATGTTTTATTTCATATTTACCAGTCTGCTTGACGTCTGCTTTATTGTTGATCCAATAAAGTTCTTGAACCTACTACACTATTGGCATTCCCTCTTTCTTGACCCTCTTTCTGGAGGGTTTCAGATCTGCATCTACCATTTCTGGGGTACCTGGAACCAGGAGGGGGACCCCTGCCTGCCTAACTTTTGGAACGAAAGGGCTCTATATACCTGGAGGTACTGCACCCAAGGCCGATGTCAGTATTTGAGAGGGATGGTCCATGTGTCCTTAGGATCTGCATGTCTGGCTGGTCATCCGCATAAGAGTGCACAAAGGCGCATTTAAAATGTGCGGTCGGTGAGTGCGCATTTTTTCTATCTGATACCAGTCACCTTTATAAGGAGGAAGACCTTCATACACCTATGGTCACTTAATTGTGGAAGGACTTTATGAACTATTTCATTTGTATTCATTTTAGCATGTTCTTTTTTAATTAATACACCAGCGCTGCACTATATATTATTATTCTTGCTTAAAGGTCCAGTGATTCCTTAGAGTGTTCCAGCAGCTGAACTATGAGCGCTCGCTTTATCCTTATGCCAGAATTACTAATACACACTATGTTTTCTATGGCCTGGTGCAGCCCAAATGCTGCACGCTGTACAACATGAAGCCACACCTGCAGGGCTGTAGATAATATTTTTATATTTTTTCCCTGGAGTGGGGGGGGTTCAGCCTTGGGTACCTAGAGAGAGGTCCTATAAAATATTTGTTAATTATTGTGCCGCGCGCAAGAGTCTATTGGGATCAATAGTGCATTTATGCACAAGTATAGCATAAATTTACCTTCCTTCCTAGGCCAACATCCTCACTCCGGTAGAGATTTCTCTCCCTCCCACTAGTTACGATATCCTCCCCACATTACAGATTCCCCCCAATATAGATCCCCCCCCCAGTACAGATACTCCCCCAGTACATCTCCTCTCAGTATATATTTGTCCACTACCCCAAGTACATCTCCCCCCCAGTACACCCGTCCCCCCACCAGTACAGATTCCCCCAGTGCAGATGCCACCCCCACTATTACAGCTTTCCTACCTAAACCTCTTTCCCTAGTATAGATCGCCACCCCACCCCCATCTGTACAGATCCCCCCAGCATATATTCCAGTACCCCCCCCCCCAACAGTACAGTTTCCGAACATACACCTTTTCCTTTGGTATGGATTTCCCCTCATGGTCTCCTCCATTTGTCTTACTCCCCCAGAACAGATTTCTCCCCTCCCCTTGGCTGTGTCATGTGACGGGAACTGAGGAGGAGTCAAGAGAGTCTTCCTCGCTCCAGTTCCAACAGGTGACAGGAGTGGCAGGTGCAGTGCTAGCAGTGTGCAGTGATACTGTTTAACCATTTGCCTTCCAGAGGATTTACCCCCCTACATGACCATGCCAATTTTTGCGATACGGTTCTTTAACGGACAATTGCGTGCTCATGCAACGCTGCACCCAATATAAATTTACGTCCTTTTCCCCCACAAATAGGGTTTTTCTTTCAGCTGTATTTGATCACCTGTGTGTTTTTATTTTTTTGCGCTATATATAAAAATAGACCGACAATTTTGAGAAAAAAAAACAATATGTTTGACGTTTAGCTATTAAACATGTCCAGTAAAAAATGTTAAAAATCAAATTTCGTCATACGTTTAGGCCACAATTTATTCAGCTACATGTCTTTGCTAAAAAAATCCCAATATGTGTAAATTAATTGGTGTACATGAAAGTTATAGCATTTTCAAATGGCAAAGCCATACAAAGCAGTGTGCAGGAGCTGTCAGGGGAGAGATCTGTATTGTTTACATACAGGTCTCTACACCATCGGAGATACTTGGTGATCACTGGGTGCCAGCAAGTAATCACCGGCCAGGACCCGGTGATTGACAGCTGAGGCCACGAATGGTGGTGTGGGTAGGGCGCGATCTGCAAAATCACATATATTTAGATAATTTTGCGTACCCGTGCCGCCCTAAAGCAGTATTTCTGCTATAGTGCGCAGCGGAACTGGTTAAATAATGTACTCCAATAAAATGTAGACAACTACACAGCACCACTGCAAAATCTCGTCGCAATACCTGTGCTGTTCCCCTCATATTTGTTATTTAACTGTGCATTGTATCACCAATTCTTATTTCACCATGTTTGTTTCTATGTCTTGATCTGTTGCTGCCATCTGCTGGCCAGAATTTGCATGCTGCATGCCTCTGTTATAGCTAGTAAGTTTTTCCTCTGCTGGGCGTGGTTTTAGGCAAGCCTTGGTCCTGGTCACTTCCTGCAGCCATTTTATCTGCTATATAGCTGTGTGACAGGACATTCAATACCCTGGGCTTGTGAAGGCATCAGTTTTTGACCAGCAGTTAGCCTCAGGACAGCATCAATACCTCTACTACCTTACAGTATTGTATCACTGTTTGTCGCTGTATTTTGGACCAAATAAACCCACGCTGATTTCATTCTCATGTATACGTTTGGATCCATCTAACCTGAGCATCTGCCGGTCCGGTCTGCTCCACTGCCTGGATACGAAGGTAGGAAGTTACACAGCTATTGTCAGTTATACCTTCATTCGCCTTCATGTGGGGACAGAACAGTCAAAAACTGCCTTAAAGTCCATACCCCGCTACAGATTCCCTCAGAGTCCAGTACCACACTCAGGAATCTCCCTAGCAACAGGCCCACTTGCAGCAAATCTGCCCGGCTACAGTGCATGTTCCACAAGCCTATGCGGAAGCACTGCACATACGCAGTATCTATACTCTCGCCTGGAAGTCCTCCAAGCCATTCCTAAAGTCCTATATTAACTTTTGCTCGCATAATAGAAGTACTGTTTATGCACGTTCCTTACACTGCCGTGGCCGCCGCAAAACCCCGCAATTCATTCTAAATATCTTAGAAATTTTGTCAAGGTGCCCTATCGGAGCTGTACTGCGATTTTCAGCCCCCAATTCAAAAGTTCATTTTCTTAAAGAGACAGCGCACCTTAAGTCAAAATGGCCGAAAAGGACTTTGCACAGTTCCCCAGTGATGAAATAAAGCAAATGCAACCTGATACTGATCATCATGAAGGGCAGGGAACAGAATCCACACTTCCAGCAGAACAAGTCGTGCGACCAAGACGCTCTCTCAAACCGACGGTAAAGGTCACTGAAAATTATCACACCACGAAAGATGAGCTATGTGATAACCTGGAGGAGCAATGGGAACGAGTTTCCTCCCTCATGTCCGGACTTAAATCCTCCTCAGGTGATGCCACAAGCTTACAAGTTGCCATCGGGCGGCTGGACACAGCTCAAGAAAGATACAAGAGACTGTCCACAAGGTATATAACCTTTCTAAAAGACTCCAATATCGATGAAGCCCTATCAGAACTGAGCAAGGCAGAATCAATAGCCAGACAAAGAGACGTCATGGTGCTGGATGTTAAAGGTAAAGCGGAACTCCGTATCTCTCATTTGCAAGAAACTAGATCACACAGATCAAATTCATCTAAACATTCCTCTCGGTCATACAAATCATCGTGCTCAAGAAGCTCAGCCTTGAGCGACAGATTACTAGAGGCCCGCATAAACGCAGAGCAATCCAAAGCGAGACGCTCCTTCACAGAAAAGGAAGCTCTTGCAAGAGCAGAGGCAGAGGCCAAGAGGGCAGAAGCAGAGGCAGAGGCCAAGAGGGCAGAAGCAGAGGCAGAGGTCAAGAGGGCAGAAGCAGAGGCAGAGGCCAAGAGGGCAGAAGCAGAGGCAGAGGTCAAGAGGGCAGAAGCAGAGGCAGAGGCCAAGAGGGCACAGGCAGAAGCAGAGGCCAAGAGGGCAGAAGCGGAAGCAGAGGCTCGAATAAAGATTTTCGAATCAGAGATGCAGGAGGAAATTGCATTAGCTAAAGTAAGATTACTCGAGCAAGCATTGAGCCAAGGTCTTGATCCAGTCTGCTCGCTACCACAGGAGATAGATGATCCAGTTGATCGCACCAGTGACTATGTACTGAATCAGTTATCTGCGCCACCCCCAGTTTGTAGTACCGTCCAAGCCGACAACACTGAAACCTCCAAGTCAGCTCTACCTGCGGTACCAGTGCCACCCACAGCACCCGAGCAACCTAATAACCGTTACCCGGATGTGCCCTCTCAAAGACGGTTGTTACAGAAAGATCGCTATCAGGCGTTTTCTGGCCTACCTCCACAGCTCAAGCAGCAGTCATCACAATATACAGAGGCTAAACGAAAGCTTAACCCTGCAGCTACATCATTCTACCCGGAAGCATCTCACCCTTTCACGCCAGGCAGCCCATACGCCCCAGGGGCATCACAAGTCGTCATGGCAACAAGCAGTGAGAAATCAGATATGTCTGAGTTTGCCAGGTTTATGGTGAGCAGAGAGCTAATCAACACCAGTCTCTCAAAATTTGATGACCGTGCAGAGAGCTACAGAGCTTGGAAGGCAACCTTCAAGGCCGCCATCGCTAACCTCAACCTAACCGCAGAGCAGGAGTTTGACCTCTTGATCAAATGGCTGGGCCCAGGCTCCACAAATCGCGTCAAGAGCCTCAGAACTGTCTACATGGGACAAGCAGAAGCAGGTCTCGCTGCCGCCTGGCAGAGACTTGAACGTACCTTCGGCAGTGCAGAAGCAATAGAGAAGGCCCTATTCAAGAGACTGCAGAACGTTCCAAGGATCAATCTCAAGGATGTCCAGAAGCTTCAAGATTTAAGTGATCTGCTCATGGAACTGGAGCTTGCCAAGGGTGACCCTCGTCTGTCCGGGCTGTGCTACCTGGATACAGCTCATGGAGTGAACCCAATTGTCGTGAAGCTACCATACAGTCTGCAAGAAAAGTGGGCGGCATCAGTCTCAAGGTACAAAAGAGAGCATGACATCACCTTTCCCCCATTTATTCACTTCTGTAGGTTTATCGATGAACAGTCCCAGATGAGGAATGATCCCAGCCTCGACTTCCTGGAGCTCAACACTACAGCTTCAGCAACATCATCATCAAGGTATGAAAGCATCACGCATAAACACAGAGACTTCAAGAGCAGCGTGAGTGTTAGAAAGACTAACCTACCATCTCCTGCAGTACCCACGGGTAAACAGTACACTACCTCATCAGGAGATAAGACTTTCAATCGTGAATGTCCCATTCATAAAAAACCACACTCTCTGAACAAATGTAGAGGGTTTAGATCCAAAACCATACAGGAGCGCAAGAAAATCCTCACCGAGCTTGGGGTATGTTTCAGATGCTGCGCTTCATTGGAGCACATGGCTAAGGACTGTAAATCTGTCATCAAGTGTGAGGAGTGTCATAGCGAAAGACATCCCTCAGCTATGCACCCAATCCCACTCTCCAGAGATTCACCCACTGCCATCACCACCAGTCCTGCTCCAAGTCATGGCGGGGAGCCCCAAAATTACGCTAATGCAGCGACTGCTGTTTCCTGCTCATGCTTGGATGTATGTGGGGAGGGCCAGTGCGAGAAATGTTGTGCCCGAATATGCCTGATCAAGGTCTACCCAGAGGGACTACCAGAAAAGGCAGTAAAAATGTATGCCATCATTGATGACCAAAGTAACCGGTCCCTAGCAGGTCCTAAATTCTTTGAAGCCTTTGGAATAAAGGGACCATCCGAACCCTATACCTTAAACACCTGCTCGGGCCGCATAGAGACTAGCGGCAGAAGGGCACAAGGATTCATCGCTTCTCCTGTCAGTGGGGATACGGAAATACCCTTACCGACGCTGATCGAATGTGATCAAATACCCAACCATAGGGATGAGATTCCTACCCCAGAAGCTGCATTTCACCAACCTCACCTAAGGCACCTAGCCAACGTTATCCCACCTATGGACATCAACGCCGAGATTCTACTCCTGCTCGGCAGAGACAATCTAAGGGTACACAAGGTGCGTCAACAGTGTAATGGTCCTGACTATGCGCCATATGCCCAGAGACTGGACTTGGGATGGGTAATCATAGGAAATGTATGCTTAGATCAACCAAAAATCGACTCCTTCAAAACGTACGTGCGTGCAGATGGACGCACAACTTGCATTAAGCCGTGTCCTCATCACTATGAGGTGAAAGAGAAGTCTCCAGGCCTCGTACAACTACCTGACGTCATTACTCCCCTCTTTGCCGACAACTTGGGGAGATCAGTCTTTCATACAACCAAGGATGACGATAAGGTAGCCTTATCAGTAGAGGACAGAGAATTTGTCAAGATAATGGACAGTGAGTTCTTTAAAGACGAAACCAATCACTGGGTTTCTCCATTACCCTTCCGAGCTAACAGGGTAAGACTCCCGAACAACCGGGAACAAGCTCTGTCTAGATTTAACTCTCTTCAGCGTACCATGAACAGCAAGCCTGAAATGAGAGAACACATTGTTGCCTTTATGGATAAAATATTCCGTAACAACCATGCAGAACCAGCTCCATCCTTGAGGAAGGACGACGAGTGCTGGTACTTGCCTTCATTTGGAGTATATCATCCACGAAAACCTAATCAAATTAGGGTTGTCTTTGATTCAAGCGCCAAACATCAAGGTGTATCTCTTAACGATAATCTCCTCACAGGTCCTAATCTGACTAATAACCTAGTCGGAGTGCTGATGAGATTCAGGAAAGAGCTTGTCGCCATCACTGCTGACATTGAACAGATGTTCCATTGTTTTGTAGTCCGAGAGGACCACCGGAATTTCCTCAGGTTCCTGTGGTACAAGGACAATGACACCAACGCAGAGATGATGGAGTATCGTATGAGGGTACATGTGTTTGGAAACAGCCCTTCACCAGCCGTAGCGACTTACGGGCTTCGGAGAACTGCAATAGAGGGGGAATCTGAGTATGGTACAGATGCCAAAGACTTTGTGGAAAAAGACTTCTACGTGGACGACGGGCTCAAATCGCTACCAACTGAAGAAGCGGCTATCGATCTGCTCAAAAGGACTCAAAATATGTTGTACCAAGCTAAACTTAGGCTACACAAAATTGCTTCAAACAGTCTAACCGTAATGAGAGCCTTCGAGCGAGGTGATCATGCACCTGGATTCAAAGACATTAACCTGGGACTGGACAGTCCACCTGTGCAGAGGAGCTTGGGCCTCAGATGGGATCTCTCGGCTGACTCCTTCGGTTTTCAAATAAGTTGTGCAGACAAGCCATTCACAAAACGTGGTGTCCTATCAGTGGTAAACAGCCTATTTGATCCGCTGGGATTTGTAGCGCCCATCGCCATACAAGGTAAATCCCTACTGAGACAGCTTTCTGAAACCATCAAGGACTGGGATACCCCACTTCCCTCCGATAAAGAGCAAAAATGGGAAGCCTGGAAGCAATCTTTGTGTGCTTTGGATGAGATCCACATCCCAAGATGCTATATTAAAACCTCACTTACTTCTAGCGTAAAGAAGGAACTCCACGTGTTCTCGGACGCCTCCACAGAGGCCATAGCAGCGGTCGCCTATCTGAAGGTCACAGAACCCAACAAGCAAAATCACGTTGGATTCGTCTTTGGTAAGGCTAAGTTAGCCCCCAAGCCTGATCATACTATTCCCAGACTTGAACTCTGTGGGACTGTGTTAGCAGTGGAGATTGCAGACTTCATACAAGAAGAACTAGGTGTCAACATAGATGAAGTTCAGTATTACACGGACAGTAAGGTCGTATTAGGTTACATCTACAATCAGACAAGACGATTTTATGTTTACGTCAGTAACCGCATAGAGAGAATCAGGAGGTCCTCCAAACCTGAAGAATGGTACTATGTACCATCCGAACTTAATCCAGCAGATCATGCCACTAGACCTATGTCTGTAGGTTCCTTTACTAACTCTACTTGGCTTACAGGTCCGGAGTTTCTGCTAAGACAGGCGGACGAATGTGTACAGGAAGTTTTCAGCATCCAGGATCCGGATAATGATCCAGAAATACGCGCTGAAGTCAGTGTATTGGTCACTGGAACAAAGCAAACCTCCAGCCTCGGTTGCCAGCGCTTTGAACGTTTCTCTAGTTGGATGAGACTCGTCAGGACTATCGCAAGGTTAGTGCACATTGCAAAATGTTATCACAATACTCACAAAGATAAGGATTGTCACGGTTGGCACGTCTGCCATAAACCCTTCTCTGCGGAGAACATCTCTCATAGTGAGTCCATCATAATACGTCACGTCCAACAAGAGGAATTCAATGTAGAATGGAAGTGTTTATACAACAAACAGCAGATTCCAATAAAAAGCCCTCTTGCCAACTTAAATCCAGTTATTGACAGTTTTGGCTTGCTCAGAGTTGGTGGTCGTTTGAATCAAGCCCACCTAAGAGTTGCAGATCAAAATCCTCTCATCATTCCCAGCAAACACCATATCACCGTCTTGCTGATCCGACACTACCACAAAAAGACTGAACACCAGGGCAGGCAAATCACTGAGGGCAAGTTACGGTCTGCTGGCCTTTGGATTATAGGTATGAAAAGACGTGTGGCCCAAGTATTGCATGACTGTGTTCACTGTCGCAAAGCTAGAGGAAAACAACTACACCAACAAATGGCTGATTTGCCTGCGGACAGACTATGTACAGAGCCGCCTTTCACCTACGTTGGCCTAGACGTCTTCGGGCCATGGATGGTGTCCGCACGCAGGACCCGTGGCGGTCACGCAAACAGTAAGCGTTGGGCTGTACTATTTACTTGCATGAGTGTGCGAGCCGTTCACTTAGAGGTCATAGAATCCATGGACACATCCAGCCTTATTAATGCCTTAAGACGGTTCTTCGCAATCAGAGGACCAGTGAAACAGTTGAGGTCTGACCGTGGAAGCAACTTCATTGGAGCCTGTAGAGAACTGAACATAGACACCAAATCCATTCAAGATCACTTGGCGGAAAAGGGTTGCACCTGGATTTTCAATCCTCCTCATAGTTCCCACATGGGGGGCTCCTGGGAGAGAATGATCGGAATCTCACGCAACATCTTGAATTCTATGTTGATGGATGTAAACTCTTCAAGACTCACACATGAGACTCTAGTCACCCTTCTCGCTGAAGTTTCAGCTATCATCAATTCTAGACCCCTCGTGCCAGTATCTATGGATCCTGAAACACCAGCTGTACTGACTCCAGCTATTCTACTTACCCAAAAAGCTGAGATTACACTAATGCCTAGTGGAGAATTTACTCATGCGAATATCTACCAAAAACACTGGAAACGTGTACAATACCTAGCTGATTACTTCTGGAACAGGTGGCGAAAGGAGTATCTCAATATTCTTCAAGGAAGAAGAAAGTGGCAACACCACAAACCAAACCTAAAAGAAGGTGACCTCGTGTTGATGAAGGAGCAACAAACCGTACGGACTGACTGGCCTATGGGACTAATTACAAAGGTTCTTCCTAGCAAGGATGGCAAGGTCCGTAAAGTGGAGTTGAAGATCTTCAGAAAGGGTGAGCTTAAAATGTTTGCAAGGCCAATTAACGAACTCATTTTGATACTACCCATCGAGAACATTCCTGCTGGGTGAACTCTACTGAACTTGAACTTTGTGGTTCTTCTCTATTCCAACTCGGAATCTACTATATTGTTATGTTTATTGCATTCTAACATGTTCTTTGTTACAGGTTGTTTTATATTTTATGGACATTCGTCATAGTGAAATCCCTTATGGAATTTCAGACGGGGAGTGTGCTGTTCCCCTCATATTTGTTATTTAACTGTGCATTGTATCACCAATTCTTATTTCACCATGTTTGTTTCTATGTCTTGATCTGTTGCTGCCATCTGCTGGCCAGAATTTGCATGCTGCATGCCTCTGTTATAGCTAGTAAGTTTTTCCTCTGCTGGGCGTGGTTTTAGGCAAGCCTTGGTCCTGGTCACTTCCTGCAGCCATTTTATCTGCTATATAGCTGTGTGACAGGACATTCAATACCCTGGGCTTGTGAAGGCATCAGTTTTTGACCAGCAGTTAGCCTCAGGACAGCATCAATACCTCTACTACCTTACAGTATTGTATCACTGTTTGTCGCTGTATTTTGGACCAAATAAACCCACGCTGATTTCATTCTCATGTATACGTTTGGATCCATCTAACCTGAGCATCTGCCGGTCCGGTCTGCTCCACTGCCTGGATACGAAGGTAGGAAGTTACACAGCTATTGTCAGTTATACCTTCATTCGCCTTCATGTGGGGACAGAACAATACCCGATTTATTTTTGTGGAAAGACTGCCTCTCATGCAGTGGCAGACTTTCTTCTCACAGGAATGAATTCAATTTGTGCATACATGCGCAGAAGACTACAGGACTGTCTGGAAGTTTCGACCGGCATCTGTATGGTTTCTGTGGGCAACACAGAGTAGGTAAGGTAAGCCAGGAGCATGGACAGGTGAGTATAAGACCCTGGATCATGGGGTCAAAATAATGAAAGTAAATTGATCCTTTAAAAGCTCCCCACTGTAAAAAATTAAGAACAAATTTAGTTCTAGTTTATAGAAAAAAGACTTTATTATACAAGTGGACAAGGATAAGCCTGGAAAACAAATTCGAAAGACAAATCTGAAATCGGTGAAATGATGCTGAAGTAAAAATTGTAATTATATGTATTATTACTGTAATGCCAGAGAGAAACCTGCTGACTGGCATTGCTAATTATTTGCAGTATTTCTCTGTTATTTCAGTGCAGGCCATCTGTTCCTGCTTTGCTTAGGTGAAAAGTTTACAATATTGTATATGTTTTTGTTGAAATGAATATTTAATCCAAGCCATTGTGTGAGTGATTCTACCCCTCCTACAGGCCCAGGTTATCTATGCCAAATGAGATTTTGAAATACTGGGAAGACATCATAGACAAGACTACTCTGCTGGGACTCAGTGATGTCCATTACATAAAATATACTGTAATTAATTCACAGGCCAACACACGTTTCCCTACCAGCTCTAATTTTTGAGATACAGCATACATGCCATATTTCACTCTGGTTGTCCGTCAAAAATCAGGATATTTTAATGTAGTCTTTTATTTAATCTCCTTGTAACATGAAAGAAACACATAAAAAATATCTATAACCTATGTAACTATGTAACAAAATTTGCTGAATAAAGCAAACATAGGCCAAAAATTAAATGTAGCAGTACCCCAAAGGAGCCACTAGGTAATCTGGGTGATCTGCACCTCAAATCCAAGAACAACCTCAGCCCCACTGACCCACCTGGTTGAATGAAAATTACTGCACTTATGGGAAAACAAGTGTGGATACCTTTTAACTCGACAGTGAATTAGCATCAGGAAATAGATACAAAATTGTTTAGTGGTAAATTAACTCAATATTTGGGAACGGGTTAGAATAAATGATGGTTTCAGCATAAATGAAGACACAGAAGGCAGGTTCAGACGCAGTCCACTAGACAGTAAAATCACTAGGCCAAGGTAACTTAAAATAGAGTTCTGTACCACTAGACTGGGTCTAACTCACAAATCAGCAAAGACAGCTATAAACAGTGCTTATACCTGTAATGTGTTTTATTAATGCTATAACTAGTCTAGAATGCACACTAGGAGAATGGCTATGAAATGGTGATTCCCATGTCCACTGTGAGGTACCTCTTAGCATAAGCAATAGATGAACACTTCTGTGTAGCGGCTGCAAAGTGGCAGTCATTAGTCCTAACACTTAGCCGGCTAGCATTGAGGCCCAAGTGCCATGCTGGAGGGGATGCTCTGTACTGGTGGGGAAGGAGGAGTACTGTACTGGTGGGGAAGGAGGAGTACTGTACTGGAGGGGGTCCCAGTACTGGTTGGGGGGAGGAGGTTTGTACTGGAGGGAGGGTCTGTACTAGTGGGGTGGGAGCGGGTCTATATTGGAATGGGGGCTCTGTACTGTTGGGGAGAGAAGAGTCTGTACAGGTGGGGAGGGAGAAGGTCTGTAATGGTAGGGAGGGAGCTGGTTTGCACTGGGGAAGGGATCTGTACTTGTAGGGAGGGGGTTTCTACTAAAGAGGGACTAAGAAGAGGCTGAGAACGGTATATGATCTGTGGGGATGGTCTGTACTGGGGGTCTGTACTGAGAAGGGGCTGGGAGAGGGGTATGCGCTCCAGGGAGTTTAGCACTATAGGGGAAATTTGTATTGGAGGGAGAATCTGTACTGGAAGGAGGGGGTCATTTTTGGTTGTACTCCGTACATTAATCTGTGAGTTATGCACTCCTGAGTCCTCCAGAATAGACACTATGATGTACATTTGTTGGTGTTTATAACTGTATACTATGCAAGAGTTGTTGGGTAGTCACAATGCAAATAGACTGTATTAAAATTGTAGCTGTCTAAACAAATACATAAACAATTTTATTAGTGAATAAAATTGAATTTGTTTCTGTCCTTATTATGATAAATCATCAAGTACCAACCTCTCACTGACCACACCCACTTTTGGCAATGATGTATTACATGCGCTACATTCTGCCTCTTCAAAAACTGGCTCTCTTTGTCAATTTTAAAAGTTGGGAGGTGTGGTATTGAATCTTCACTCTTGAAACAAAACATTACAATTATTAGTGGTTGTGTAATCGAGAGAAGGGTGGAGAGAAATGGCCAAAAATACAGTAAATAGTGAAAGGTCCAATTTAACTGTAATGGGCAGCCTCTCTGGCAATCAGTGGAGACTGGGTCAAGCTTAACTTTAACCCTCATGTACACGGGGCGTTTTGATAACGCTGGTAACGTTAGCTGTGTAAAATCATGTTAAAAATATGATTTGTTCAGCTTTTTTTCAGCATTTTTGCATTAGCGGTTAGAGGCATTTTGCCACGATTAGCGTCGTTTTCTCGTGTTTGTATTTTCTAGTGTTTAACAAAAAACCCCAATTGTTTTGATGAAAAAAAAGTCCAAAGACGCCGGTTTGCTGCGTTTTGTTGCATTTTTCAGCATTAGAGCGTTTTTATAGCTAAAAAAACTCCTCTAGAAACCGACTAGTTCTGGGTTTTTTTCCAATCAAAAACGTTGATTACAGTCTATGTGTGCATGGACACATAGGATAACATGCTGGGGGGTTTACTGGCTGTAGAAAAAAACGTCAAAAGCCAAAAACAGCCGCTGTAAAAACATCCAGTGTGCATGAGGACATATAGGACAAAAGGAGATCTGCATAAGACTTCATTGCACCACTTTGATGTGCCATTTCTTAGAAGGCAGCCTCTGCTTATGCATTCTTTTCATGACATCCTCAGTTTGGCTCAAAATTGTGATAAATTTATTTTGAGCCAACAGTTGACTGTAAAAGGCAGGCCAAAAAAACGGCATCTCTGCTGTAAATTCAAATGTCATGAGTTCAGTGTGCCCAACAAAATATAATTTTAGCTCCAGTAAACATTTGAAGCCTCTGCAGCCTAACTCTTCGACATGAGAGAAGATGGGGACAAGAGCGCAGAGGATGGAGGATTAAGGGCTCATTCACACAAATGCTGGTTTCTGAAGAGTGATCTGCATCACTTTTCAGAGAGCATTTGACAGGCAGTGAGGAAACATTGTATCAACTACTCACCTCCTGCTTTAACCTCCTGAACTCTGCATAAGTGCACCATATCGAGAGGTATAATTCCTGCCTAGGGTCCCCTGCTAGCGCTCCTGGCTTTTCCTCCCTTCCAACTGCTCCCATACCAAGCTGTTTACTATGGGGGCACTTGTGCGGGCTCATTCCCAAGCTGGACTGTGTGTCCATTGACACACACAGTGCAATTTGGCCCCATCCCCCCCTCACAGGATTTGATTGACAGCAGCAGGAGCCAATGGCCCTTGCTTCTGCCTCCATGATCAATGAGGAGAGAGAGCAGAGCTGCTGATCTCAGGCACAGTGCTGAATTGAGATTTGGTTAAAGTGGTTCTAAAGGCTCCATAGAATGCATGAATGCATAATTAACAATTACCTAAGCCCCATCCCGATCCAGCGATGTCCTTGAGAGCCTCAGTTCTCCATTGAGCCAATCAGGAGAGGGAGGGGGCAGAGCCAAGCTGTGGCTCTGTCTGTGAATGGACACGCAAAACAGCGGCATGGGAGTGCGCCTGTTTGGGTGCCCCCATTGCAAGCTGCTTGCTGTGGGGGCACCCGTCGGGAGAAAAGGGCCAGGAGCACTGGCGGGGGACCCGGGAAGAGGAGGATCCGGGTTGCTTTCTGCAAAAGCACTGCACACAGCAGACATGTTTGTTATTTAAAAAAAAAGACTTTACTGACACTAAAGCTAAAAATGTTTTTTTTTGCATCAAGGTAAAAAACGTTTTCTATTTCTCTGCTCTGCATGTCTGCATCTATTCTCTCCTCTCTTCCTCTTCACACGGCACTTGAGCGAGAGCCAGAGAGCCATTGGCTCCTGCTGCTGCCAATTAAATGCAGTGAGGAGGAAGTGGGAGGGCAGGGCTAAGTCCCGCTGTGTAAGTCTATGACGCGTGGCTCCGTAGACACACAGCTTGGAAGCGCACCGACACAGTGGAGTTTATTTACTAAAGCTGGAGAGTGCAACATCAGGCTCACTTCTGCATAGAAACCAATCAGCTTGCAGGTTTTTTTTGCCAAACCTTAATTGAACAAGCTGAGGTTAAAAGCTGATTTGTTTCTGTGCAAAAGTGAGCCTGATGTTGCACTTTCCAGCTTTAATAAATAAATCCATGTGCCCCCATAGCAAACAGCTTGCTATGGGGACACACGAAAAAGAGGAGGAGCCAAGACTGCCAGCGGGGGACCTGAGAAGAGGAGGGTCAGGGCCGTTCTGTGCAATACCACAGCAGAGAGCAGGTGAGTATAACATGTTTGCTATTTTAATTTGAATTTAAAAAAATGTAGTATAGTATTTTCAGGAAAGAGGGGGCGCTGTGTGAAGAGGGGGGAGGAGGAGCTGATCACAGAAGGATTTTTACCTTAAGAGAATGCATTAAGGTAAAAGCCCTTCTGCCATCACAACCACTTTAAGCATGCAGCAAAAAAAAGATATGAAGAAAAGCAAAGCAACTCCTGTGTGTAAAAATCATAATGCTGAGTACAGGTATGAATTAAAGTGTATCTATGATTAAAATGTAAAATCATATATCATTTCCACATTGTATTTCAGTTATTTCTAGCCTACTATTATTAACCACTTGCCCTCCAGAGGATTTACCCCCCTTCCTGACCAGGCCATTTTTTGCAATATGGTGCTGCGTTACTTTAACTGACAATTGTATGGTCATGCAACACTGAACCTCAAATTAAATGTATGTCCTTTTTTCCCACAAATAGAGCTTTCTTTCGGTGGTATTTTATTCCCTGTGCAGTTTTTATTTTTTGCGTTATAAACAAAAAAAAGACCGACAATTTTGAAAAAAAAAATAATAATATTTTGACTTTTTGCTATTAAACATGTCCAGTAAAAAAATTTAAAAAATCAAATTTCTTCATAAATGTCCCAATACGTATAAAGTAAATGGTTTACGTGAAAGTTATATTGTCTACAAATGGTGGTATATATATTGGAATTTATTTTCCTTATACTAGTAATGGCGGCGATCAGTGTTTTGTAGCGGGACTGCGGTGGGCATTGTGACACTGGGGGGGAACTGACATCCCCAGTGACACTAATACAGTGATCAGTGCTAATAAAAAACACTGACACTGTACTAACAACCCTGGGCAGGAAGGGGGCGATCCAACTGTGTGCTGTTTTACTATTGTGTATGTGTGTGTGTTGTACTGTGTAAGCTATGCAGAGCAATACAATGCAGTGTATGTTGTTAACATACATACCTCTCCCCCGTAAGTGATACTTTGCGATCACCAGGTGCCAGCAGGGAATAGACAGCTGAATCCGCCAATGGTGCCACAGGTAGGCCCCCTACCCAAAAATGCAAAATCATGCATTTATTTTTGCGCAGCCCTGCCTCCCTGTAGCAGTATTTTTGCTATAGAGCGGCGGGCAAGCGGCTAATCTGAACAATCTTGAAGTTTGTAAACTTACTTTACAAAGATCCTCACACATTTCCTTCCTTGAATTCTGTAACTTGCATTCACTATATCCTATGAGTAGGCCCTGCTGTGTCACACATTTCACAGAGCCTGCCTTCTGAACTACAGAGGTGCTGAAAGGAGGAGCTTCAGGAGGCGGAGTCAGTACAGGAATTGCTGATTGCAGACAACAAGGTACCATGGGATATGTAGTCCTTAGAAATTGAAAGCAAACAGCAGAGGAGAAGCTGAAAAGCATGTAGTGAATCCAGGAAGTTGTGGAAAGAGATGACCAGCAGACGGGTAGAATTTACAACATGGAAGGAGATTTTTCAAGTTAGTTTATATTCGAATGTCAGTAATAGCTCTGGTTTGTATTGTCGTTATATTGCTGATGTTATAGAATGAAAGTGAATGCTGTCCATAGATTTCCTTTAAGACGTGGGCATAGTTCCCCCTTTCTAAATACATCAGAAATACACACCGAGGTCCCCCTCTTGAGGTCTGTGCACACAGGCCCTTAGGCAGCATCAATTGAAAATGCCGTACAGAAATGTCAGCCGCTAAATCAATACCCTCTCCTTCATCACCGACTCCCTTACCATATCGCACATCATTTGTGGCAGAACACAGTGTTCTCCAACACTTTAGTTGTCATTAATGTTTTTTGTAATCTTCAGCATAACAATTAGCAGACATCAAGGGAATATATAGAATAGCAATTGTAGCCGTGTCCTGGAACAGCTTCTCACATTTACTGACACTGTTGTTTAATTAATTTGCACCGAGATCCTGGTAAAGATGAAAAACACATGAATTTGTCTGAAAATACTGCTGATTTCTCTGTTTACTTGAAGATTGTAATGCAGGCCTTCCATACAGATTTATCACCCAGATCACTCCATTTCCACGAATTATAACAAATCTGCTTATTGCAGAGTACACAGACAGCCACAGCATTTTCATCTTGTGTAATTTCTTTTTTTATCAACAGTGAGAGTATGACACACTTTTTCTGGAAGAAAAAGGAATCATGGTAAAAGCATAACGCCAGGTAAGCAGCTAAATACAGTAATTGAAATATACAGTATATGGGAACAATTGTACCTGCCAAGGGTTTGTATTTATGTCCATGCAGTCCTGATATTTACACAGCCCAGCCAGGACAGCCAAGTTAGTGACCTGATTGCTCTCTTCTGTATTTAGGCAGGCCATGGATTATGTGATTTTCTTTCCTGCAAGCATGGGAAAATCGCTTGATTCCCCCATCAACACTGTGTTGATAGGGAAATCCCTCTCGGTGACCTATTGTGTCCTCCTGGCAGGGGGAAGGGGGCACAGGGAGCCGTCCCTGCCGGGAGAGCACAGTTTTTAGTCCTAGCAGCTTTAGCCACTGGCAATAATTGCATGCTAAAAGTCTGACATGCTTGTCATACCCAGGTTGATCATTAAATCGACTTGGGTACAATTAATCTGCCCATACATGAATTGAATCTCAGCCAGTCTCTGCTTAACCAGCCAAGATTCGATCAATCTGTGGCCAGCTTTAGAGCTGTACAGCTTAGTCACCTCTCTGGAACAAGTCTGTAAAGGGTAATACAACAAACATGTTGAGAGCTGATGGGAGCAGACAGTCACTGCTCTATGCTGCGAGCAGACCCAAGAACTGAGCGATCAGTAGTCTTTGATTGCTCAGTTCTCAGTGTAGAGGCAGTGGGGGACAGATGCATCATCGGTGAGTATAAATGTTTATCTTTTTCAAATCCTGAACTCTCATAATGTCCCTGTAATCTATTTTAAATTTGTTTACTTATGTTTTTTTTCTGACTCCTTGTATTGTCCTCTGTGAGTTCCTAAAACTTTCCTTTTTCCCCTCACTTCCATTTGTTTGTAAGGAACAGAGCACATGCATTTCTATCATGTGCATTGCACTATACACACTACAAATCCCATAGTCCATATCCATAATCCCTAATCCATCTGGAGAGCGAGCAAGGGAGGCTGGTTATGTCCCTACATACAGTGGGACCATTGAGAACATGGTCACCCTCTAACAAGAAGTTAGATCACAGCAGCAAAAATGTGACTTTTGAGATTTGGAGGAGGCTGAGAGCAATAGAAAGTACTTTTCTGATGTAAATCCATTGTAGTTTTACATGAACTTGTCTATTTTATTGAAGTTGGGCCTGTGCGCCTGCCATCTCTTTAAATATTTATTCTCACTCTCATTTGTCAGTGATCAGAATGGTATAATTACACTTGGAAGGCTGACAGTGCTTTTCAGCAGCATGTGCAGCTGTGTCATGACTGGCTCCATGCATGAGGATGGCCACAGACATGATTAACTAACAGCCCTTTGTTCTGTAATGACAAGGCCTGGGTATCCAATGTACGCTACATTTGCATTACAAACTATTTATGAACCGTTAACCATGGACATCTTTTATGCTGAAGTACAGGAGAGTGTTCATTATAAGTAATAGATATGTATTCAACTCCCTCCCTTCATACACAAATTACATAGAAAGGCAGAAGCGTCCCACACCCATATAGCTAATATTGAAAGGTTGAATGCTTAGTGTCAGGGACTTGAATGGTCATGACGTACTGCTGGGGGCAGGAGAAAGGAAAATATTAACTAAGACTATATGTAGACTGGCCCATAAGAGAGGATTGTGTGCAAAATATTAAAAAGGCTTATTTTTTTCCCGTAAAATGAAAAAAGAGGCTTATACATACCTGCTCTGTGCAAGGATATTGCAGACAGTGGTCCCTTACCTCCTTTTCTGGAGTCCCCTGCCAGCACTGTCCACTCCTGCCTGTGTTCCCATAGCAGGCTGTGTGCTACATGGGCACACGTGCAGGCATGTGCCAGACTGTGTGCATCCATAGACAAACACAGCACAGCTCGGCCACACCCTCTGCTCACTCCTTATTGGATTTGATTGACAGCAGCAAAGGTCAATGGCTTCCGCTACTCTCAGTCTGTTCTGTGAGACCAGGAAGAAAGATCAGCGCTGCTGCAGATGGGCACACCACTGGATTTTTTTTTTATATTTAAATATTTTAACCATTAGCCGCCCGGCCAATAGCCGTTTGACGGCTTCAAAAGCGCTGCAGCTTTCCGGGTACACGCCATTTGGCGTTCTCCCGGACACGCCCCCAAAGCGCGCCCCCAGCGGCGCGCATCGGGCCGGTCTCTTGTCCGCTGTGTCCATGGGACACAGCTTTGCCTGATGAGGGTAACAGCCAACACTATTGGCTGTTTACCCTGCGATCGGCTGTGTCCTATCACAGCCGATCAGAAGTAGCAACAAGGAGCTGTCACTTGGCTTCCTCCCGGACACGCCCCCAAAGCGCACCCCCGGCGGCGCAGCGAGCCGGTATCTTGTCAGCTGTGTCCCATGGACACAGCGCTTTCCCTGATTAGGGTAACAGCCAATACAATTGGCTATTTACCCTGCGATCGGCTGTGTCCTATCACAGCCGATCAGAAGTATAAACAAAGAGCTGTCACTTGTTGTCACCACTTCTTCTCCTCACACGGATCCTGTGTGAGGAGAAGAAGGGGAACCGTGAGTTACAGCTCAGTACAGTGCAGCACATTATAGATTGCCAGAGTGTACCTGTCAGTGTACCTGTCAGCCCATAACAGTGTACCTGTCAGTGTACCTGTCAGCCCATCACAGTGTACCTGTCAGCCCACCTGTCAGCCCATCACAGTCTACCTGTCAGCCCATCACAGTGTACCTGTCAGCCCATCAGGGTGTACCTGTCAGCCCATCAGGGTGTACCTGTCAGCCCATCAGGGTGTACCTGTCAGCACATCACCAGCCCATCACGGTGTACCTGTCAGCCCATCAGAGTGTACCTGTCAGCGCATCACCAGCCCATCACGGTGTACCTGTCAGCCCATCAGAGTGTACCTGTCAGCCAATCAAAGTGTACCTGTCAGCCCATCACAGTGTACCTGTCAGCGCATCACCAGCCCATCACAGTGTACCTGTCAGCGCATCACCAGCCCATCACCGTGTACCTGTCATCAGCCCATCACAGTGTCCCTGTAATCAGTCCATCACAGTGTACCTGTCAGCAGCCCATCACAGTGTATCTGTCAGCGCATCACCAGCCCATCACCGTGTACCTGTCATCAGCCCATCACAGTGTCCCTGTAATCAGTCCATCACAGTGTACCTGTCAGCAGCCCATCACAGTGTACCTGTCAGCAGCCCATCACAGTGTACCTGTCATCAGTCCATCACAGTGTACCTGTCAGCAGCCCATCACCGTGTACCTGTCAGCAGCCCATCACAGTGTACCTGTCAGCAGCCCATCACCGTGTACCTGTCAGCAGCCCATCACAGTGTACCTGTCAGTGTACCTGTCAGCGCATCACCAGCCCATCACCGTGTACCTGTCAGCAGCCCATCACCGCGTACCTGTCAGCAGCCCATCACCACGTACCTGTCAGCAGCCCATCACCACGTACCTGTCAGCGCATACAACTGTGCAGCCTGTCAGTGTACCTGTCATCAGCCTGTCATCAGAGTACCCATAAAAGCCACCATCACTGCAGCCCATCAGTAGTGTACCCATTACAGTTGCCTGACATACTGCCAACATGTCCAAAAAATATTATTCTAGTGAGGAGGCTTTCCAAATCCTGAGCATGACGGACGAGAGCAGCGGGGAGCTCTCACCGTCCGATTCCGATTTGGATTACGAGCCAAGAGAAAGCAGTGGATCGGTGACCGAATCGGAAGAGGAAGTAGTCCCTACTAAAAGAATAAGACGCTCTGAAGAGCAGGCAACAACAAGCAGCGCCAACATACAAGTGCCATTACACACAAATTGTCAGTCAGAAAACACCAACAGAGATAGACCCCAGGATGACAGGCCCAGTACCAGCACTGGGATATCACGCCAGACCCCAAGAGTCAGGTCCCAAACCTGCCTCCCAAACTCTCTTGCAAACCCTTTGTGACTGCCTTCCAACACAGGATCAGCTACAATCCACCCTTTCACCGCACAACCAGGAGTGCAGATCAACACAGAAAATTTTTCCCCAATTGATTTTTTAAATTTATTTTTCCCTGATAGTTTCCTTCAGTCAATTGTCGATCAAACCAACCTATTTGCCCAACAATTTATTGCAGCCAACCCCAATTCGTGTTATGCCCGTCCATTCGAGTGGAGACCGCTAACACTAGAAGAGCTTAGATTGTTTTTGGGCCTTACGGTCAACATGGGGCTTACAAAAAAAATGTACTACATTCATATTGGTCCACCCACCCCATCCATCACATTCCCATATTTTCATTCGTAATGTCCAGGTCACGTTATGACATGATAATGCGTTTCCTGCATTTCAGTGATAATTCCCAGTGCCCTCCCCGAGATCAGCCAGGCTTTGACAAACTGTACAAAGTTCGCCCCCTAATTATTTTTTTTTCTAGAATATTTTCTGAAGTTTATGTCCCTGACCAAAACATCTGTGTGGACGAATCTCTTATCTACTTTACTGGCCGGCTGGGAATCAAGCAATACATGCCCAGTAAGAGGGCCAGGTATGGACTTAAGCTCAACAAGCTGTGTGAAAGTGCCACGGCTTATGTGCATGCCTTTCGCATGTATGAAGGCAAAGACTCCCACCTGCAGCCCCCTGGGTGCCCAACCTACATTGGCATAAGTGGCAAAATTGTCTGGGACCTGGCCTTTCCACTCCTCCAAAAGGGGTATCACATCTATCTTGACAATTATTATACAAGCCTGCCCCTTTTCCGCCACCTGTACCTTGAAAAAACAATGGCCTGCGGTACTGTCCGAACAAACAGGAAGGGCTTCCCACAAAGTTTAATTAGAACGACTCTACAAAGAGGGGAATCTGCAAATGTTAGGAACGAGGAAGTGCTGGACGTGAAATGGAGGGATAGGAGAGATGTTTATGTCCTGTCCACAATCCATAATGACATCATGGTGGACATTCATAGAAGACGAGGGGAAGTCCAAAAGCCAGAGTGTATCTTCAATTATAATCAGTTCATGGGGGGGTGGATTTAAACGATCGCATGCTGAAGCCATACTTACCATCAAGGAAGTCCCTCTACTGGTACAAAAAAGCTGCAATATACATTTTCCACATGGCAATTTATAATTCATATATAATCTATCAAAAATCAACTGAAAGACCTAGCCACCTCTTCAAATACACTGAAGATGTCATCACTGCCCTAATCTATCAGCAAGGATCTCCACCACAAACCATTCGCTCCGATTGTGTCAGCAGACTGCATGAACGCCATTTCCCTGAGAGAATTCCACCATCAGAAACAGGAAGAAGACGTCGAAAAACATGTAAGGTATGCAGCAGAAGGGGAATTAGGAAAGACACCAGTGTTCATTGTCCCCAATGTCCCTCCCAACCAGGCCTATGATTCAGAGACTGCTTCAAACGTTATCACACTTTAATAAGATATTAGTTCCCCATATTTTCAACAGCCTGCAACTTCCCCATTTTTGTTATCTGTGCTGATCTTTTGCCTACTGCCATGATTTACCATGCCTCTGCCTTCTACCTTAACTGACCCTGGCCTGTTTACCGACAATGCCTCTGCTTGCCGTCTGAATTCCTTCTACACCACATTTCTGCTTTTCACCAAAACTGACCATGGCTTGTTTATCGACTATGCTTCTGCCTGCCATCTGGATTATTAACCACGTTTATGCCTTTTTCCTGGACTGACCTTGGCCTGTTAAATCGACAATGTTTTTTGCCTGCTGCTTGGATTGATCTTTTGCCCTGCTACTGCAGTAGTGGGATTCAAGATAACACAGGGGTCTCGCATATGTGAGGGGCTTCAGAATAGATAAAAACCAGTTTTTGGTTTTCTCCGGGTTTTGTTAGTCCCGGAATAGGGTCTGTTGTCCGGAGGCTTCGAAGAGATTGGGTGGGACGAAGCCTCTACTCCTGTGCCCCAGTCATACCTGATCAAGGCCCTAAGCCTGACGTTCCTGTCTGCTGCCTGGAACAATACTTTGGCTGTGCTCACCATATCTCCTCTTGCTACCTGTACTGACCCAAAACTTTCGTGGGCAATGTTCCTGCCTGCTGCCTGGACCAATACTTTGCATGGACCAATACAAACCAACACAGGTTAATCATATCTCTGCTTGCTGCCTGTACAGACCTAGGACTTTTTATGGACCATGTTCCTGCCTGTTGTCTGGACCAATATTTTGGCTGTGCTGACCATATCTCTGCCTGCTGCCTGGACTGACCTAGGACTTTGTATGGACCATGTTTCTTCCTTCTACCTGGATCTCAGCCTGCTGCCTGTTCTGACCCTGGCTTGTTTATCCACAATATTCCTGCCTGCTGCCTGGTTGAATCCTGTTGCTGTTGCCTGCTTCCTGGTCCAATGCTCTCCTAAAACCATAGGTAATCTTTTGCTTATCCTTTCTTTAGCTGTGAAAAAGTTTCAGATTGTGGTATTGTCATGTTCAGGAGGAGTAGTAAAATGTATTTTCGAGTATAGAAGAAATATCCTATAAATTGACAACTTTGTGTAAAAAAAAAAATACTTTTTCATTTTTTTCCACATTTTCTAAAAACTTGTGGAAAAAAATAACATGTTCAAAAAACTCATTATGCCTGATACATACCTTGGGATGTTTGCTTTCCAAAATGGGGTCATTTTGTGGGTGTTTCTACCATCCTGGTGCTCCAGGGCCTTAAAAACTGTGATAGGGAGTCAGGAAATTAGATGTGTAATTTATGCCCCTTTTATGCTCCTAGAATGCATGGAGGTGCTACTTGGATGTTGGGTCTCTGTATGTGGCCAAGCTGCGGAAAAGTCTCACACATGTGGTATCGCCATACTCAGAAGGAGTAGCAGAATGCATTTTGGGGCATAATTCTTGGTATGTACATGCTGTGTGTTAGAAATATCTTAGAAATTGACAACTTTGTGTGAAAAAAAAAAGTTTTCATTTTTCTTTCCACATTTTCTAAAAACATTTGGAAAAAAATAACATGTTCAAAAGACTCATTATGCCTGATAGAATATACCTTGGGATGTTTGCTTTCCAAAATGGGGTCATTTTGTGGGCGTTTCTACCATCCTGGTGCTCTAGGGCCTTCAAAACTGTGATAGGTAGTCAGAAAATTAGATGTGTAATTTATGCCACTTCTATTCTCCTATAACGTGTGAAGGTACTACTTGGATGTTGGGTCTCTGTATGTGGCCAGGTTGTGGAAATGTCTCACATATGTGGTATCACAATACTCAGGAAGTGTAGCAGAATGTGTTTTGGGGTGCAATTGCAAGTATGCCTATGCCAGGTGTGAGAAATAACTTGTTATTTTGGCAATTATGCGTGAAAAAAAAAATAATAATTTATTCATTTTCCAAAGAATTGTGGGAAAAAATTACAACTTCAAATAACTCACCATGTCTTTTACTAAATACTTCGGACTGTCTATTTTCCAAAAAGGGGTCTTTTGGGGGCTATTTGTACTTTCCTAGCATGTTAGGGCCTCAAGAAATGAAATAGGCCATCAGTGCTTCATGTGTGATCAATTTGCAATGATTGGTGCCATAGCTTGTAGACTTTATAACTTTCACACAGACTAAATAATATACACCAATTTGTTTTTTTTTTACCAAAGGTATGTAGCAGTATAAATTTTTGCCTAAATTTATGAAGAAAAATTACTTATTTGCAAAATTTTATAATAAAAACAAAGAAAATCTTATTTTTTTTCTAAATTTGCGGTCTTTTTTCGTTTATAGTGCAAAAAATAAAGAACTCAGGGGTGATTAATTACCACCAAAAGAAAGCTCTATTTGTGGGAAAAAAATGATAAAAATTTCATATGGGTACAATGTTGCATGACCGTGCAATTGTCATTCAAATTGCGACAGCACTAAAAGCTGAAAATTGGTCTGGGCAGGAAGCTGTAAAATTGCACGGTATTGAAATGGTTATTATTAAATTTTCAAATTGCAAATTTATACAGACAAACCATTTAAAAATATAAACACAAAAAAACCCATCTTCTAGTTTGTTTGTCATCATGTCTAATTATTAACCTTAGTCTTAATATTTTTCCCCCACCTATCCCCCCCCTCCACTAAACCACGTACCCCCCCTCCCCCCTCCAACCCCCCAAGACCTCCGCTCTGCATCCTTCCTACTCACTCTGGAGATCCTAATTCAAGAATATGACCACATTATTTCTAGATTAATCCCCCATATACTCCAGGATTAATTTTGACCCTTTAAATTCCTCCCATCTTATCCAATTTGCATGGAAACTCTCCATCTTATCTTCTTCACTCAGGTGGTAAAATTCTTCTAATCTATATATCTGATCCACCCTGTTTACCCAATCCTTTATTTTTGGTACCTCCGGTTTCTTCCAAAACTTGGGTATCAATCCCTTTGCTGCATTCAGATAGTACAATAGACCATATTTTTTATATTTCTTAACCAAAAGCTTAGTACCATGAAAAAGGCAAATCTCTGGGTCTTTTCGAATATCAACCTCCATTATTTTCTGAATCAGGCATACTATTTTCCCCCAATACTCCTGAATTTTACGACACTCCCACCAAATGTGATACATTGTACCTCTACTCCCACACCCACGCCAACATAAAGGTGAAGGCACAGCGCTTAATTGAGAGAGGATTCAGGTAAATATCTGGGGGGAAAGACACAGCAAGTGGAAAGTTTTTTTACCTTAATGCAGGTAAAAAAATCCTTTTGCCTTAACAACCACTTTAAAGAAACTGACATTACAATTTTACAAGTTTCTATTGTAAATACAGAGACCCTGTCGCTAGACAATTCATTTCAATAACACTCTTCCCATAAGATTAAATGTGCATTTTGGGCATGTTATTTACCTGTAAAACCACACTCAAGTCCATGCTATGGCAGTTGCTGATCTTAAAGCACAGCCAAAGAAACTTGCAGCCCAATACCACAAAAGGTAAAATGCTAATCTTGAAAAACAGAGAAGAGAAGGTAAGTGCACCAATCTGGCGCAATAAAAATGTACATTGTATTGAATAATTAAAAACAGTATTAGGGCTCTTGTACACAGGCTGGCTGAGCCCATTCAGTGCAATGTGCAGGGAATTTCCCCTGCTGCTCCCCCATTGACATGAATGACTGTGTACTTGTGTATACAGCAGTTCTATCCTCAACATGAATACAGTCTACAGGCATATGCAAAAAATGAAAGTTTTGCACATTCCTCTTATACACAAGTACATTGGCATACAGTCATTCATGTCAATGACAGGCTGTATGTTGCACCATGGCTGCCTGGGCAAAGGAAATATACTCCCGGCATTGTGGTGAACAGACTTAACTGGCCCATGTGCAAGAGCACTTGAAATGCTCTTCTGAGTTGGGAGGAAATATCAACCTTGGTTTGAGAAAGTGGGACCCAGACCTGAAACACTTTACTCAGACAACCAGTACACTCTGTACTATTGGTGGATGGATACACACTCCCTGTAAGATGAGAGCTCTGGTCTATAAAACACTGCAGATGTGGGTGTGTGCCATCTTCTCCATCCATTCTGAGAATTCAACAGTGCTGGAAAAGGAAGGTTCCAGTTTCACCTCAGCAGCACTGCTGGCCCTGATACCTACTGTGTCTCTTCCCTCTCATCCCAGAAGAAGGTGGTTTTGATACTGCAACCCACAACTCAGGAAAATGTGAATGCATTTTAACACAGGTTTTATCTCTTAATAAAATGTAAGTTTTAATTGTACTACATCAGTGCGCATCCCCTCTCTCTTTCTTCTTCCTTTTTACCTGTAAAAGCCTTTTTTCTGTCACCTCCTGTCCTTGTGAGGAACTGGGAGACAGTCTCCTGAACTGGGACAAAAATTGAATTGGACTTTAAGAAAGAAGCCTGCCAGGTCTTCTGAAAAGAGTTAAAACACTCTTTGTTGTTTGAGTAAAGTTGGCCATAGATGGCTAGAATTCTGAGCAAAAATCTTAGGAATAGAAGGTTCTAAGAGAGTTTGTTTTTCTAATCATTAGTGGGTCAAATTAACATTCGGTTTCAACCGCAGTGACAAGAAGATTTGAAGGGAAACTTTTTATCGAACAAACAAATTTCTAACAATGTATGTGGTTTTCCTTTGGTAAAGTCCATTCATTCCAAAATCAAATGTTAAAAGCAAACAAAATCTTTTGAATGACATTTGAATATTCTGAGAATGTTTCGAGAATTTGATTACGAATTGTCCTAAGAATTTTTGTCCATCTATGGCCAGCTTAAGATGTAGCCATTTCCACTTTCTCTGCAGGTTGGAAAGATCTAATGCACACTGCAGGTGAAAAACAGCTGTTGCTTTTCACATTGTTTTTCTGCCTCTAAATGCCTCTCAGTGTTAGCCTTTGTGTCCTTGTACACATAGGTGTTTAGAGGCAGGAAAAAAAATCACTTCCCCATTCAGGATAGTAAGGTTCCAGCAGGAAAAAAAAAACAACAAGAGAGGATCAGGGCTGCTCTGTGCAAAACAATTGCACAGAGCAGGTAAGTATAACATGATTGTTATTTTTTTAAAAATACAACCTTTAGAATCACTTTATGATATAGTAAATATTTGTGATTTCTTGTACACATATTGGGCTCTCCCTTATACATTATATGAGTTAGCTAGATCAGGCTTTCCAGTTTCTGAGTACCCTGTACTAGCTTTATGTTAGAGCTATTTTGGTGTCATCTGTGGGCTGTGAATTTTGTGTTCTGTCACAGCAGAGTGTGGAAATGATCGGCCCCAAACAGATTGAGCTGGAAAATTCAAGTTGGATCACACAGAGGGATATGCATATGGCGGAAATAGAATTTGGCTAGGAACATTTCATCTGACATAACAAAATAAAAAATAATTAACCTGTCAGAAATGATGTAAGTTGTTTCACAATTACTGAACAATTGTCATGAAAAATGAATAAATTTAAAATCAAACCAAAAAAATCAAGCTGAACTAAGCTGTGACATTAGGTCCACTTTAAAGAAGAATTTTAGGTATGGATAGTTTTACATATGTGCATTGGACCAGCTTGGACTGATGTAACTGTGCATATACCAAACAAATGATGTACATACCATACCTGTGGATCCCTCTAGAAGCTAGACATTGCTGTAATAAGGACTGCTACTCCAGCGATCTCCACTAGCTTCCGGGTCCCATGGCGAGTGGCAGCCCTGCTGCATTGTGAACACCTGATGGAGGTCGCTTTGCATTCTCTCAATGAATGCAAAGCATTCACTGATTAGAAGAGAAGGAGAGGTGGGTCGGTAACTTCATGCTCTCCACCTTTATTCAATCAGATAACGCTTTGTATTTTGTAATTCTGGCATATACTCAAACATTTGAACACAAGAAAGAGGGACATCTCGGTTGGTGGAAGATATGCAGTCCATGCAAGGTACATAACAAATAGGAATAGCTATAGTGCTGAATATCTGGTATGGTTAAATACCCAAACCTGCTCTCTGTATGCACTGCAAACATATGCCACAGTCCTTGTACCCACAAAGAACTGTGCAAATACTGTGCGAGAGTCTCACAGATACACATAAACCTCAGAACAAAGGATATTTTTTCAAAATGAAACTCTTCTATTGCATATGCTTTTCTGCACACAGAAAATAAAGATAAAGCTAACACAAAACAGCTGGGGACCACTAAGCAAGCAGCAACTGTTCAGACAATAACCATTTTGATAAGGAGTATATAGTATAATGTACAACACAGTTTACAGAGTGCAGTGGTCAGCAATATATAATGTACAGCAAGGGTTAGCAGAGTACAACATAAACAGCCCAATTTACAGAGAGCAATAGTCTGGAGCATTTGCCGTAGTGCTCCTTACATTGGTGATGAGTGGGATTTTGAATTATTTTGGTGTGCTTGTGGCATACCTAAATCTTCAGTGGAATAAACATGCCCCCCTCCCCAGAAAGGGGTCATTGGGAGATGAATCAGGGACATATCAGTGTTAAGTGGCATGCCTCACAACCTACTGCACAAGGGGCCGCTCCCCTGTGCCCCTGGCTTCCAGCTCTGACAAATGACATCAGGGCCATAAAAATTTTAGAACTTTTTATATATCTACAGGGGAAACTCTAAAAATTAGAATATCGTGCAAAAGTTCATTTATTTCAGTAATGCAACTTAAAAGGTGAAACTAATATATGAGATAGACTCATTACATGCAAAGCAAGATAGTTCAAGCCGTGATTTGTCATAATTGTGATGATTATGGCTTACAGCTCATGAAAACCCCAAATCCACAATCTCAGAAAATTAGAATATTACATGCAATCAATAAAACAAGGACTGTACATAGAACAATATCGGACCTCTGAAAAGTAGAAGCATGCATATGTACTCAGTACTTGGTTTGGGCCCCTTTTGCAGCAATTACTGCCTCAATGCGGAGTGGCATGGAAGCTATCAGCCTGTGGCACTGCTGAGGTGTTATGGAAGACTAGGATGCTTCAATAGCGGCCTTCAGCTCTTCTGCATTGTTCGGTCTCATTTCTCTCATCTTTCTCTTGGCAATGCCCCATAGATTCTCTATGGGGTTCAGGTCAGGCGAGTTTGCTGGCCAATCAAGCACAGTAATCCCACAGTCATTGAACCAGGTTTTGGTGCTTTTGGCATTGTGGGCAGGTGCCAAGTCCTGCTGGAAAATGAAGTCAGCATCCCCATAAAGCTCGTCTGCGGAAGGAAGCATGAAGTGCTCCAAAATCTCCTGGTAGATGGCTGCGTTGACCCTGGACTTAATGAAGCACAGTGGACCAAAACCAGCAGATAACATGGCTCCCCAAATCAACACAGACTGTGGAAACTTCACACTGGACTTCAAGCATCTTGCAGTGTGTGTCTCTCCATTCTTCCTCCATACTCTGGGTCCTTGGTTTCCAAATGAGATGAAAAAGTTGCTCTCATCAGAAAAGAGGACTTTGGACCACTGAGCAACAGACCAGGTCTGTTTTTCTTTAGCCCAGGTAAGACGCTTCTAAAGTTGTTTGTTGTTCAAGAGCGGTTTGACAAGAGGAATACGACATCTGAAGCCCATGTCCAAGATCTGTCTGTGTGTGGTGACTCTTGATGCACTGACTCCAGCCTCAGTCTACTCCTTCTGAAAGTCCACAACACTTTTGAATGGCCCTTTCCTGACAATCCTCTCCAGGCTGTGGTCATCCCTGCTGCTTGTGCACCTTTTTCTTCCACACTTTTCCCTTCCACATTAATGTGCTTTGATACAGCACTTTGGGAACATCCAACTTCTTTTGCAATTACCTTTTGAGGCTTTCCCTCCTTATGGACGGTGTCAATGATGGTTTTCTGCACAACTGTCAGGTCAGCAGTCTTTCCCATGATTGTGATTCCTACTGAACCAGACTGAGAGACCATTTAAAGGCTCAGGAACCCTTTGCATGTGTTATGGCTTAATTAGCTGATTAGAGTGGGACAGTTTGAGCCTAGAATATTGCACCTTTTCACAATATTCTAATTTTCTGAGATTGTGCATTTGGGGTTTTCATGAGCTGTAAGCCATAATCATCACAATTATGACAAATCACAGCTTGAACTATCTTTCTTTGCATGTAATGAGTCTATCTCATATATTAGTTTCACCTTTTAAGTTGCATTACTGAAATAAATGAACTTTTGCACGATATTCTAATTTTTTGAGTTTCACCTGTACTTTAAAATAGATCAAAACCCAAACACTAAATGTTATGTAAACCTTTCTTACTACAGGGGTCGCAGGTGTCGCAATTCCAACCCTGCCCCATGCTCCAGGAGGCCTGTGCAGCCTCCCTGTACATCTGAATAGGAGGGCAGCATAGAGAAGTACTGATCCCCTACATTTTCTTCCTGCAGCTGCTGAAAACCTGCTTCTCCTCCTTTTCCTCCCGCAGGCATAGAGTGGCTGCAGGAGGAAAATGGAGGGGATCACTTCTATAAGCCACCCAACTGCCCCCTATCCAGCTTCCTCTTCTTTCTGCTACCACTGGGCCTCTGCGTGATCAAGTGGCCTCATGGCGCTACCGGATTTCCCCTTCCCCTCTCCTGCTGGCTGCTGCAAGGAATCTGTCAGGATGGAGAGCGGGGGAAGGGGCTGGTAAATATGTAATTTACCGCCCCCTTCCTTGTCTGAATGAACAGAATCCATGATCTATACTGATCACTGACTCTGTCCTTTCATAACTGAGGCATAGTATACAGTGTTCACTATGCTTCAGTTTGTGAATGAATAGGAAGCTCTGTACAGAGCTATTCCTGTCCATTTATTCTGTGCTGCTGAGGCTGCAGAGAAGGAAATTGAGGGCTATATCTTCAATCTGCTTTCTCTTCCTCAGTGGTGAAACCCGAGAGGTCTGTTTACACCCTTGGCTTATCACCAGAGCCCCCCAAAGAGGCTCCTAAAAAATATGTAAACAAATAAAAAAATTGTAAAAAAAAAAAAAAATAATAGTAAAAATAAATAATAAAAAACAATTGACACCAGTGATGCAAAAGAGGAGGAAATCAGCAGCAATGAGATACAAAAAAAGCAAAATAACCCCAAAAAACATAAAAAAGTATTTCATGCAAATAAAAACTGTGTTTATGATGCACAGTGCTTTGGCAAACTAAAGGCTAATTCAACCATGCTGCATTTTTTGTCAGCGCATCATGCTGTGGTACAGCGACATGAATGAAGTGTACTTCTATACACGTCAAATAAATGTACAAAAACAAACGCGCACCACACTGCCCCCTACTGCAGTTGGGAATGGACAGCTACCGAAGAGGTAAAGCTCTCCAGCAGCTGTCCGTTTTTTTGTGAATACAGCCTAAATGTCATCCAATTAGAGCTTCCATTTACTTTAACTTCTTGCCAACCACGTAACGCAAACATGCTTTAACACCCAGCCGCTGTACATATGGGTCCATGTCAGCAGGAGGTTGTGTGCTTATAGATGTACTGACAGCTTTCAGTTAAGGCTTCTGGTTGGGAGGGGCCCCTGATCATGTGACACTGTGAAAGCCAATCACTGCGGTTACATGATTCAGAAGGCACGCCTTCTCCCAAGTGTGCCTTCTGAATAATGTAATCGCAGTGATTGGCTTTCACAGTGTCACATGATCAGGTGCCTCTCCCAACCAGAAGCCTTAACTGAATCCCACTTAAAGAACCGCCTGGAGGCAGTGTTAAGGGGTTAATGCCTTTCATTTTTATCAGCTGCACCAATACTGAGGAATATTCTTAGTTATTTTTTAACTCTTTTCTCTCACAGTTATCATTTGTATTACTTCACCCTCCATTTTCGATTGTAACCTCTGATGACTTGCATTGTCGTGTAACTGTACTTTCTCTCTTTATATTCCAAAGCATTGCACAAACTGTTGATGCTAAGAAAAATCCTGTATAATAATAGTTTACCTGGTGATATATTAGACCTGACAGGATTTCTCACAAAACAACTCAATCCAATAGAGCTGTATAGTAACTACGCTATGCTAGGGAACCTGGCAAAACAGAAACATGGGAGATGCCACTCCCTTTAATTCCCCTGGAACCCTCAACACTCTATAGCCATTCATTAAAAGTTGTGGGAGTGTTACCAAGTGGGTGCGTCTCAAAAACATTTACTTAGCTGTCCATTGAAACTGCATGCAAATCTGTTTTATGTGAGTGGGGCAAAATTGAAAGTTCTCAGGTTATGCTGTCTGCAGATCGGATGCTATTCATTGGAAGAAAAATTTTCATTGGGAAACATACAGGAATATTATTACCAATAAATGGAGCTGAGGAGAATAAGTAATTCCTATGATACTCAGTGCCATGTAGTGACCATAGTTTTCTCAATGCATGTTGTCTATTCTCAATGAATAGGAACATTTGGTCTTGCCCCACTGGCACAGAACAAATTTGCATGCAGTTTTGATGGATAAACACTAAGGCTTGGTTCACACTGCCGCGGCTTGGGATCCGACTTGTGAGACCCCAAGTCGCATGACATGTGAAATCCCATGTTAGTCAATGAGAGCCGTCTTAATTAGCACTATTGAAGTCGCTCCGACTTTAGAAAAGGTTCCTGTACTACTTCAAGGCAACTTCTATCAGACTTGTGCCCATAGACCTTAATGGAAGTCGCTTCCAAGTTGGATCCTCCTCTATTTTGATGTGACTTGGATCCGACATTACAGGAAGATTACCCAGAAATGTCTTGAAAGTCGCATAAAAGTAGTACTCAAGTCACCAGGAGGTTGCCTGACAAAGTCTGACTGTAAGTTGCACGACTTTCAGGTTTCAGTAGTGTGAACCGAGAATCAGTAGTGTATTTTTATAAAATGTGTCACAAAGCAATAAACTCTCCACGTGATTTTCATTTTATTCCTGAAAGGGTAAGTTCATCTTTTCACAAAAACATGAAAATGTGAAGTAACTCCATAATGCTCACAAAAGGCAAGTACTCATGGGTCACGTTACTGCGGTGACCAATGAGAAGCGCTTCTTTCATCTGGAACACCTTACTGGAAGAAGCAGCTTCTCATTGTCAGCAAGGTAATGTGGCTGCTCTGACCAATAAGCACTTGCCATTGCAAAAATTATGACTGATGCCCACTTCGAGGGTGTATGGTGTACACACTACACCAGCAGCATGGGGCATCACAAATGCTATGTGCAGCAAGGTCCAGAGGTGGTGGCCAGGATATTTGGGGTCTGTTCACCTTTTAATTTTTGTGTGAATGGGTGAACCTACCTTTTAAAGCAGGGGTAGGCAACCTTTGAGAGGTGGAGATCTACCTGAACAATATGAAAGAGATCAAAGATGACTGGGGGTCAGCACCATTTAAAAAAAACAAAAAAACTAGCAAGGCCTAACTAAATAGCAAGGAAAATGTAGGACAATATAATAAAACAAATGTCACTGTCAAAATACAAACTTAGCCTACCTTAAAAATGGTCAGTGTCAGTCAGTAGGGCAATGGAAGGTGTCAGTAGGGCAGAGGTTGTTGTCATTCAGTAGAGCAGTGGATGGTGTCAGTCAGCAGGGCAGTGGATGGTGTCAGTCGGCAGGGCAGTGGATGGTGTCAGTAGGGTACAGGTTGGTGTCAGTCAGTAGAGCAGTGGATGGTGTCAGTCAGCAGGGCAGTGGATGGTGTCAGTAGGGTAGAGGTTGGTGTCAGTCAGTAGAGCAGTGGATGGTGTCAGTAGAGCAGTGGACAGTTCCAGTAGGGCAGAGGTTGGTGTCAGTAAGGCAGTAGATGGTGTCGGTAGTTTTTATTTTTATTTTTTAAAATCTTTCACAATTTCTTTAGCAGCCCTGTTGAAAAGGGAGCACTTGGGGAAAGGGCCAGGCAACAGAAAAAAGAAGGAACAAGGATAGAAGGGGCAGCGGGGGAGGCGTTTACTAGAACCGATCCCCTAGATTTTTCTCCTACAGCAGCTGTACGCTGGTGGGAGGGTGAGGAGGAGATGCTAGCTTTCAGCTGCTCCAGGAGGACAATAAAGGGGATTGTTGGAAGGCAGGTATTTTAAAAATCTGAACTCCAAGCAAGTGGCTGGGGATTGGGATTTTTTGCTCCACAGCTACGCTGGTGTCCTAAGGCGGCTGCCTAAGCAGCTGTATGCTGGGACACTGCTGGTGAGGGGAAAGGGGGGCAGAAAACATTGCTGGGGGGGGAGGGGGGCCAAAGGTTACTGCTATGGGGGAAAGGAGGGGCAGAGGACTCTAGTGTGTCGAGGGGGGGGGTGATGTGAAGGGCAGTAGAGGACACTGCTATGGGGGTGGCCCTGCCAATAGCAGTGTCCTCTGCACATCACCCCTTCCCCCAGTAGTGTCCTCTGGCCCCCCCAGCAATTTCCCCCCCCTTTCCCCTAGCCTCCTCCACTGCTGTCTTTCTCAGTGCACAGCGGAGAGCTGAAGACAGCATGGTTCAGGATGGAGGGCGGGAGGAGGAGCTGGCCAAATAAACTTTTCATATTAATCCACAGATGATTGCTTGCTTGGTTGGTCCTAGCAAGCAATTAGCAACTTGTTAATATGAAAAGTTAATTTGGCCAGCTCCTCCTCCCACCCTCCATCCTGAGCCGTGCTGTCTTCAGCTCTC
Source organism: Staurois parvus (assembly GCF_062004578.1). Classification (NCBI taxonomy): domain Eukaryota; kingdom Metazoa; phylum Chordata; class Amphibia; order Anura; family Ranidae; genus Staurois; species Staurois parvus. The sequence continues at coordinate 8,271,007 of NW_028318340.1, forward strand.
CGCTGTGCACTGTGGAAGACAGCAGTGGAGGAGGCTGGGTGGAGGAGAGGGACCTGATCGCAGTCTGTCACCTGCCTGCGGTCGACACATAGACCGCGATCGACAGGTTGCCGACCCTGCTTTAAAGAAATTTTTCAACTTATAGAACTATTTCACATACATACATACATACAAGTCTGACCTCTAGTGGCTGCAATGTGAATATAAAATATTGTCATTAAAATCAGACACAGTAAACAAGCAAACACTTTCAAAACATTTTGAGATAAATGTTACATTACAGACACAAAATAAATACAAAGTGAAAATGCAGTATATGATACAGATAATAACCCACTGTGCGATGATATTATGCATTGATCGTAAAAGGCTGGCAGGCTAATCCCATCCTAAGTGCAGAAGCATTTTGTCTCTAACCCTGATATTCCCAACAGACAATCTGCCGCCTGATACAAACAGTCTTTTATACACTATCTCTGTCCATGCTCTGAGGATTATGTTTCATTGCCTTAAGCCAAAATCTCTCTGTTTTATACTGAGCCATGAAACATGTAATGAAACGGTTTGAGTAAGGTGGGGTGATCAGAAGCCCACAGGATCGCACACACACCGCAGTCTGATAAAATAAATCTATCTTGTATCCTTGCGATTAGATTGTCTGTCTTTTGGAGCCAAATACTTCCTGGAGATTTGCATTGAAATTGTTATGCAAAGTACTCTGCAGCAATCACACTATCAGCCTCAGCCTTGATTCATACAGTGAGCTTGATATGGCACTAAACCCACAGAGACCAAATGAATCTGGACCATCTGTGCTGCAAATGCCACTGGGACAAAAGGCTCTTCTCCAGATCCTCTCATTGCTCTTATAAACTCAATTTACAAGAGCAAGGAAATTGTAGATGAGAAATCACTTTACAAGATATTTCTTTCTAGATATTTGTTCTCTATTTCTAGATATATATTTTGTAACTCATAAAGTTATTCTTTTCCAATTCAGGGTTAGTCTGGTAGTCTTGTATTTCCTTTGTGTACTTTTCATATACTGTATGGTAAGTGGGGGCACCTGCCTAAAGTATATTGGGAAGAGAACCCTGAAGCATTTTTCTCTGAATTTAAAATTATTCTAAACGTTAATTTGTTCTCTTTTTGTTAATAATAAACATTGTATACTTATTTGCTCCTTGTAATGGTGTTGCACAGAGCAACCTGATCTTCTCAGGTCCCCCATCGGTGCTCCTAGCCCCCCCTCCCCAGCCAAATGCCTCCATATCAAGCTGCTTGCTATGGGGCATTTGTGTGTGCTCGCTCCTAAGCCAGAGTGCAGCTCGGCCCCACACCTTGCTCCCTTCTCACTGGCTGTGAGTGACAACAGTGGGAGCCAATGGCTCCCACTGCCGTTTTTAGGCCCATAAGAAGTGAGAGTGCCAAGAAAGCCTCAGCTGCAGATTGCTGGATCAAGATCAGGCCCTTAGTAGTCGCTGAGTTTTGGGTCCCCCTAAGCTATGCATGGCCAGGCAACATGTATTTTCCACACCTTGCACACTGGAGTCAAAGAACAGTCCTTGAGTTTTTGTGATTTTATTAAGGGGCTTAAACTTGGAAGCGTCTAGGGGTATATGGGATGCCTGAGGAACTGCAGAAACTGAGGACAAACTATGTACAAAGATGTGGATAGCAATAGTCTATCTTTAAGGAGTGCTAAAGCCCCTTTGGTGTACCTCCTGAGACCCTAAATGATTCTTCTTTTTCACCCAGCTACCTTGAGGTGATCCTTGGGCAAGTGGGCCCAAGAGCTTCTAATTTAAAACAGTTCTGGATGAGAAGATAGTTGGGTCTTACACCTGACTGCCCTCTCCCCTTATCCAGCACAGGGGGTGTAACAGTACTCACAATGTCCTCTCCTAATAGCTTAATGGGTTGGTGGCAGCCCTCAGGCATTTCACTGGGCTGGCTCCTTCCCTGCTACACAGGCTGTCCTCCTCCAGAGATGCTAAGGCAGTAGAGATCTTCTTGTCAAGCAACCAGCCTGTGGGTAGACCCCCTCCCAGGCTACACACTTCAGCCTTCCTCACTCCATCTTCCACCTCACATTCACTCTGCTGTAAAGACTCCTCCTGCCTGGGGACTGGACAAGGTCCCTCAAACATGTAGATCTGTGTTATTTTAGTGTAAAATACACTAAAGCTAATTTTGAAGTGTGCCTGTGAAAAGGCAACAAATTTTGGTAGCCTATATTTTCCATAGGTGACACTTTAAAAGCACCTACAGTTCATCAGTTTAAGCTGGTCATACATTACACAATGTTCTTATTCAATTTCCTTTAGATTTACTACCTTCAGCTATGTAGTGCAAGGGCCTGCCTGACTGCATACAAATTGCAAGTGTTTAGGTTTGACCTCATATTATATGGTTTTAGTAAATGTAAAGGAAAATTGTACAAGAAAAGTGTATAATGTATGGCCAGCCTTAGAGTTAAAAACAAACGGCAACTGCCCCAATCTATAACTGGCCTTTGCAGCAAAGAAGGGCGATGCATGTCAAACAACAGCAAAGAAAAATTCCCAGCTCAAATACCAACCAGCCTGCAACCAACTAAATTGTCCTGTCTAACAGTTCATGTTAAAAACCGGGGTTTAGTGTACACACATTTGCAAATACATGCATACGCTGCAGAGCCTCTTCACGGCACCCCAGTATTTTCTGCAGTCCTAACTGTATAAATTTGAGAGCCTCCATAGTAGAAGCACATGTACCATAATGGACAGACCGAGAGCCTGGAGGGAGCCCACCCCTCAAAGTTTAAAGAAAAAAAGAACTTCTATTGGTTATATAGTGCAGGCATCTAGGGATGTCTACACACTAGGCCAGGGAAATTGTCTACTCTGACTGACACTGGGGCATTTTCTACTCCCATAGCTATAGTTCACCTTCCTTAAAGTCTGAAAAACAGTGAGCTGGCCCTTTGTTTAGAAAGTTTGAAAACTCCTGGTCTAATTCCACATTTGGCAGCCCTTTACAATAACAAGTACAACAAGCATAGTTTGGTAATATGTGATCTCAGCAGAGCATGTATGGAAAGCATTCATAGAAGCAAAGCATACTGTCAATATGTAAAATACGGCTCTACATCGTACTGGCTTACCAGCCATCTTTCCCTTAAGGTGCATTCACACTTATGAATTCATCTGACAACCATTAAAAGCGATAAGCCCAGTGGGGTTTCCCTACAATGGGGAGCTGGCAGCATCCCATTGCTTTCAGTGAGCTGCCTCCCGCAGCTAATTGCTGGGAACCCCCACTGGGGTTCCTGCATGCAATCAGTGTTGCTTACATTTGCAGATGTGAGTGCACCCTACAGTCGGCAATAGATGGTTCGATCATGGCTGATTCAGCAGGGTTCGGCCGATAATTGAACCATCAATGGGCAGGCTGACTATACCCAATTCAATTGTTGTATGATTTGGGTATAACCAACCGTTTGGATTTTCATGCGATTATTATCAGCAGATATAGCGCTAGCTATAATCACTGTGTTCTGACAGGGATGGCTCCCCCACCCCTGCACCTCCCTGCTGGGGAACATAGCAGCTCCACAGGAGGGATTTCTCTGTCAACACTACTGACTGGGGAATCAAGCATTTTTTTTCCCCTAGCAACCCGTAGTTGCAGGAAAGAAAATCACATCATCTATGGTCGGCTTTAGTAATAGCCAAGTAATCTTGACTTTCTAGTCTACATTACATGGTCTAATTCTAACTTGTTTATAGTAACTTAAGGACAAAACTATTCAGAAGTGAAGAAAAGACTGAAATATGAGTAGATCTAAGTAGTTATCACTAGATCTATATCATAAATAAATCACAAAGCATGCATGTTAAAAAAGACAAGCAGGCCTGAACAAGGAGATACAGTTCTATTATATTTGTGTGTTTTTGGATTATATTGTTTTGGTGCAATATAATCTCACCTCTTCCAATCACTGTACAAATTATATAAAGACACAGACAGCTCTTACAATTACTGTTAGAAATGTTTCCATACCTACAAATCATGGACATGTATTGTATAGGATGCATGATAAATTCTTCTTTTGATTTTTTTAAACATATTTTCAGAAAAACAATAATGAATGATTATTTGAAAGCAGGCATTTTCAGCCTATGGGGAACTTGTTCTTGGTCACCCTATTTAGCAAGATCTGAGCTGTAGATACTTTTCACGTATACATATTTTGGGGTTATTTACTAAAATTGAAGAGTGCAAAATCTGGTGCAATTCTGAATAAAAATCAATTAGCTTCCAGGTTTAATTGCCAAAGCTCAATTGAACAAGATGAAGTTAGAAGCTGAATGGTTACTATGCACAGCTGCACCAGATTCTGAGCTTTAATTAATCCCCCCCCCCTTTGTGTTTTATATCCTTTTATGTTTAAAGTTCTTTATTCTCTTTGGTGTCTTGTGGATTAAAAAAAATCCAGATCATGGCATCTTTTGTGAGATTTCCAACAAAACACCCACCCATAGCGGATAAATAGTAACATAAGTGAAACGTGCAAAAGGCACTACAAGTAAAATGAGTTATGAATGTAGCCTATATGCTGTCTCCATTACCCCCTCCACCTGTCACCCTGCACAGCAGAAATTTAATAATCCTTTATTGACTTCGGATTCTGGACATTTTTCACCACATTGAAATATTTATCTAACAAGTTCTTTAAAAGAACTCAGGTGTTCAGATACTATAACCATGGGAAATTCTCAGATGTTCTTATATTGGCTTCAATTGCATGACTGTTGCAATTGCAGATTTGAAATCCTGTACAGGTTCATAAATGATTTCTTTTTGTATGTTATATAAAGCAAAGAAAGTAAAAAACTTCAGATGGATATACTGTATAATGCAGTTGCCTAGAGATGTCTATACATAGCTTCATGGTCATGCTACGGCCATTCCTGTTCCTCCTGTATGTTCCTATTGGTCAGTTAGGCAATACATCATAATGATGGACCAAAAATAAAAGTGTGGGGGTGGGGTAGAATGGCATGCAGTGGAACTTTGTTTATCAGAATGGTCTGAGATATGGCTGTAAAGGTGGTCATAGATGACTTGATTTGTTTTAACCAGCCAGCGGGTTGATTGAGAAACAAAAAGAAAGGAATAGTTTCCTCCATCCACACAGCCAAAGTGGATAGAGGAATCCTCCCCAGTGTGACATTGTATTCTGACAGTAGGACTCCTCCGCTGTCAGTATACACTGATCAGTAGCTGCAGCCACTTATCCAGAAAACGTTCCAACATTCCCATTCCACAGAAGTCGACCTAATGATCAACATCTGTCAAATGGGTACAGCTATACATGGATCAAAATTCAGCTATTCTATTTTAAACCATCCAGAAGGCCCCCTCCTTTATAAAGGTATAGCTACAAACAAAATGCCCAGTGCATCCCAAAGATGGCTAAAGTCCCCCATTGTGTATCTACACTAAATTCAGCAAAAACAACAATGGTCACCACTCTAACCATTTTAAAACTAAAGCCGGCCATATACCGATTGAATCCCTGCTAAACTGGCCGAGATTCAATTAATCTATGGGTAGTCTGGTTGTACTGAAGTTGATCCATCGGTCAACTTTAGTACAACCAGCCTGTTGAATTCTGAATTCTGCCGGCAAGGAAGGCTCCTAAAGACAAAACACACAAATGCTACATGTGGGATTCCCCCATCAACACTGATTGTGTTGATGGGGGGAATCAAGGAATTTTCTTTCCTTCCACCACAAGTTGCATAATCTATGGGCTGCTTAGCAAAGAAGGAATAATTTGGGAATGGTGTACATGATCAGGGCTATGCATTAAGCAATACCATGGTACCCCAGCACAAAAGTTGTGCCCCCCCCCCAAAAAAAAAAAAACTAACCTAGCTCTTGCTGTTGCTTGCACAACACTATACCTGACAGCAGTTTTTGTGACAGAGTTACTTTAACTAGCAAACAGCAAAATGGTCTCTGTGATACAGCAACCCTTAAAGTAGGAAAAAAAGCAAAAATAATAATAAATAAAATTAGGTTAAATAAAAATTAAAACAATAAATAACATTAAAAATGAAGGATGTAGCTATCCCAATTGATCATCTATATAATTATTATACTACTATAATATATTAATAGAAAAAGACTATAAAGCCAGCATGCATATATGAAAAAGCATCTTGTCTTAATATACAGTTCTGTAATTCAGCTTATGGTAATGCAGCTTATGTAAAAAGAATCCATATGTTTTGTATGTGCCTGTCAATGGACACTACAGCTTCTAATACTTTGCATCTCAAAGCATTCAATACATAAACCAGCTCTATTTTTAGGGTTTTGCAAATGTAAAGAAAATACAATTCATCAGAAACAGAAGGCCTTGGTAGGGTTTGGTAGAAGTGCCGTGTTTAATTCATGCATGAGGTCTGAGTATGTTTTTTTTTTTGGCACAGTTAAACCTTAATTGATATAAAAAAAGCGATTAACCTCTCAAAGTATAAAATGCATTTAAATGTTACAGAATATTTTCAGAACTGCAGACAGCTGAGACAGAGGTGTTATTGTGGGGTTAAATTCCAAGCATATATAAAAAACAAATTGAACATAGAGACTGAAAGGAAGTTACTTAGGCACTACATTAGGCACTACACCAATAAAGAATACAGAAGATAATTGTTGTACGTACTGGGATTTTAAGGTGCCAATGATTCAAAACAGATAATTACTTAAAATATACTTTTTTAAAACATATAACCGGAAGCATCCTTACGTGTGACCATTGTTCTCTGGGGTTCCGGTCAATTGGGAAACACTGGTCACATGTAGGGATGTTGAGAGGTGCTATACTAATAACCACACACGCATTGCCAAACCAATTCCATCACTACAGTGCCACTTAGATTACCCTCCAATATTATTACAAACCCATGCTGACTGTGCAGGTGTCTCTTTCTTCTTCCTCTGCACATATAATCATTTTTGTTGTAAAAAGTGGGTGCACTACCCCTATTAACTTGTTCCCTGTGTTCCATTTCTAACCCCCCCTTGGGTATTGGATGTGACCATTCTGATCTGGCTATCATTGACGCATGTTGTTTTCTCTTGAGTGGGTGCAGCATATTTGTACTAACCAGTATATCTTCCCGATGAAGCTCACTGTCAAACACGTTGAAGAAACTACTTGGCAAAATCTATGAATAACTATTTCTGTTCATGGAATGCCTATAGGAATTTGTTGTGTCATATGATATAGGTTTTGATGTGTAAATAATGTGCATGTAATGTGCTGTAAGCACTTACCTATCCATCTTTTTTATAAAGATGGATTTAAATGAATGACACATATTGTAATAAAGTAACTTTTAAGTAATTATTTGCTTTGAATCATTGGGACCTATAGGCCTCATGCACACTGGACGTTATAAAAATGCCAGTAAAGTTAGCTGTAGAATGCTACGTTAAAAATGCAAGTTTTGTTGCTTTTTTTCCATTTTTGCATTAGCGCTTTTTAGAGTTTTTCAGCGCAAAACGCTCATAAATGCCGTGTTTTCAGCATTTTTCAGAATTAGAGCATTATTACAGCTGAAAAACTCTTCAGACGCAGTAGTTCTGTTTTTTTTCCAGCCTGAAAACACCCCTGCCAAAAAACGCTGATAAAAGCCTATGTGTGCATGGAGACATAGGATAACATACTGGAGAGTTTACTGGCTGTAGAAAAAAATGCCCGACGCCAAGAACAGCAGCTGTAAAATTGCATAGGTAGTCTGGCTGCAAAAAGATAAAAGTCCATTCAGTTCAACCGTTAAAAAAAAAAGTTATAATCCTATACCCACAGTTGATCTAGAGGAAGGAAAAAAAACCCAGCAAAGCATTATCCAATTTGCTCCTGCAGGGGAAAAAATTCCTTCCTGATCCCCAAGAGGCAATCGGATATTCCCTGGATCAACTTTACCTATAAATGTTAGTATCCAGTTATATTCTGTGTATCTAAGAAAAAGGCCAGGTCTTTTTTAAAGCAATCCACTGAGCTGGCCAGAACCAACTCTTGAGGGAGTCTATTCGACATTTTCACATCTCTCACTGTGAAGAAACCTTTCCATGTTTGGAGATTAAATTGCTTTTCCTCCAGACGTAAAGAGTGCCCCCTTGTCCTCTGTGATGACCTCAGGGTGAATAGATCTACATAGAGTTCACTATATGAACCACTGATGTATTTATTCATGTTGATCACATCCCCCTTAATCTCCTCTTCTCAAGAGAGAATACATTCAGTTCCTCTAATCTCTCCTCACAATTTAGCTCCTCCATGCCTCTTACCAGTTTGGTTGCCCTTCTCTGTACTTTCTCCAGTTCCCCAATGTTCTTTTAGTAAATTGGTGCCCAGAACAGAACTGCATATTCCAGATGAGGTCTTACTAATGATTTGTACCGGGGTAATATGATATCTCACTCTGGAGTCTATACCTCTTTTAATACAAGAGAGGATTTTGCTCGCTTTAGAAACCGCAGCTTGGCATTGCATGTCATTTTTAAGCTTGTGATCTACCAGAACTCCCAGATCCTTCTCCACCTTTTATTCCCCCAGTTGTACCCCCCAGTATGTATGATGCATGCATATTCTTAGCCCCCAAGTGCATAACCTTACATTTATCAACATTAAACCTCATTTGCCACATAGTTGCCCAATTAAACAGTGCATTGAGGTCAGCTTGTAAGTTGGAGACATCCTGTAAGGACATTATTCCACTGCACAGCTTGGTGTCATCTGCAAAAACTGAAATGGTATTTTTAATTCCAGACCCTATATTGTTTACAAATATATTAAAAAGTAAGGGTCCCAACACTGAACCTTGGGGTACACCACTGACAGCCCTAGACCATTCAGAGTATGAATCATTAACCACTACTCTCTGAATACGATCTTTTAGCCAATTGCAGGAGGCCTTAAAGTTTCAGTGCCCACAATTGCCATATATAAAAATCAATCAATGCAGTTATATAATCATTAAATTCTAAATGTGTTCCTAAATGCAATGTAAACATTTTAATTTGTAAGTTTCAGTATTGTTTTAGACAAAGGTCCCTTTTGACACTGGTGGGCTGATCAGGTCCGCATGCCAGTTTTTTAGGCAGACCCAATCGGATCCTCCATTCTCCTCTATGGAGTGGTGTGTGTAAACAGACATGTGTCCGTTTACACCCACCTACATCCAATCCGCTAAAAGCAGACAGATGGTGATCCGTTCCTACATCCAATCCGCTAAAAGCAGACAGATGGTGATCCGTTCCCCTTCCATCTAGCGGAGCGGAGCAGATGTCAGTCATGTGTAAATGGACAGGCGGTCCGTTTACATGCGACCGTTCATAGAGGAAAGCAGGATGTGTCTGTGTCCAGTTTGCATAGATGGAACAGACATGGACCAGCCATCTGCCTGCTTAGCAGGGATCAGCGGACAGATCCCTGCTGAGCAACCAGACTCTTTTAGTGTAGCCCACTCCATGTGGAAGGAGCAAAATGTGTTTTTATTGTTTTTCAGAGACACAAGACAAAGAAAAACAAAGTTGATGCACAATATCTCTGCAGGAGGGTAATCCAGTTATTTACTTCAGAGAGAGTACAGCAGTACAAAAAGAAGAAATCTCAGTACCAGGAATGGGACATCCTGCGTAATTGAATACATCAGAATAAGATTGGAGGATGGAAGGAAACAAATGTATCATGAACCTGTGTCTATAGAAGTGTCATATTCTCTGGGTGATCAGGTCAAAAGAGGAGAATAGAAAGAAAGAGGAAGAGAAAAGAGGAAAGGGAGTGAAGAGCAGGAATAGAAAGATCGTAGATCCATAAATAGGGGTTGGCAGTGAATCTCGCACAGCGATGAGGATATCAGGAGGGAACCCCTTATGGCAGCATGAAGTGCTAAAAAAGCAATGGGTATGAAATTAGAAAATAGGTGAAAGGGACCCCAACAGTGGACTTCAGCGAAGGTCTTCCAAAAAGTTATGTAGCTGGGGAGAGTCCTTGAACATAATCCAAGCCAGCCAGACCTGTTTACATTTCTTGTCTCATGGTTTATGGCTACCCGTTCTTCCATATGCATTATGTCATTGAGAGTCTCAAGCCATTCAGGAAACGAAGGGATAGTAGAAGATTTCCAGGGATTGTCTAGAGATCAATTGTCTAGCTGCAAAAATGAAAAAGTGAAGAAGCTTGAGATAGCGATTGAGTTAAAAGGGCAATTTCAAGAGTAAGTTTCAGTATTTTGTTTAAACCAGCTCTGTGGGAAAAAAATGCTGCCATGTATAAAGTGGAGAGGGAGGACCAGCACTAGAAATCAATCCAATTTTGTTGAGAACACAAGTGCTTAAAGTGGTAGTAACGTTTTGTTTGTTTATTTATACCTACAGGTAGGCCTATAATAAGATTTACCTGTAGGTACAATAAATATTTCCTAAACGTGCACTGTTTAGGAGGTATTTACTTTAGTAGCAGCCATTGACATCACCGGCGTACGGCGCTCTCAATGGACAGCAAGCTGTCCATTGAGAGAGCTGGGCCGTGTCTCCCACATGCATGCCGAGGAGTGTGACACCATTCAAGCAACCAGCGCCTGCGAACCCAGAGGGAAGACTGGTTGAAGATGCAAGCTCTGTCAGAGGTGACAGTGCTCTTCTGGAGGGCTTCGTTTTAGGTAAGTCTCTCATAATGTGCTAGTATGCAATGCCATGCTAGCATATTATGCTTTTAAAGGAATATTAAAGGTTCGGCTATTTTTTTTAACAAACCTGTCATACCTGCTCTGTGCATAGTTTTGCACAAAGCAGCCCCAATCCTCTTCTCAAGTCCCCCACCAGCACTCCTGACTCCTCCCCCTTGACCAGTGCCCCCAATAGCAAGCTGCTTGCTGTTGGGTCACTGGTGTGTTCCCGCTTCTAAGTCCTGTTCTATGAGTCCATAAGCCACATACAGCCACAGTTCAGCCCCACCCTGTGCTCTTTCCTCCAGTGTCACTCGCTGCTGTCTCAGCCAACAAGGAGAGGGAGTCCTGGGACAGCCGAGGCTCTCGTACACATTGCTGGATTGAGATGGGGCTCAGGTGAGTATTGGGGATCTGCTGCACACAGAAGGTTTTTTACCTTCATGCATGAAGATAAAAAACCTTCAGCCTTTAGAACCACTTTAACTTGCAGGGTGAAGATTCTTTGGGCTTTTTTTTTTTTGTTAACTACTGCAATTAATAGGGAATAAAGCCAGCTGAATGAAAAAAACTGAATCAGTTCCCTCATTCACATGTTCAAGATGGATGGGGCAATCTTCTCTGCTGTGCTATTGTATTATGCCAGCAGGGAGACTCCCCCAATGTCAGAATACACAGATCAGTGCTGCAGCCTATTGCCTGCAGTGCTGATCGAGCGTCTTTTAACTGACAGGGCAGTTGAAGAGAAGTTGATCGGTAGAATTTTGATTCATGTATGGTCAGCTGTACCCATCTTGTAACCCCAATCATCAAGCTACATTCCTTAATGTACACTTCACCCCAAACAGTGCCTGCATGGCCTTATATATTTGTGCGGGAAGGCTACCAGATACCTGTGATAATCTTTCCAGTAAGGAATTGTTCTACAAAGAAGTAAAAAAAAAAATAATCACATTGTCTTTAAATGATTTATCTGTTAGGGGTTTGTTAATAATTAAAGACATGAAACCACATTATGAAATCGGTTAAGGAGATGAAACAAGACATAATCCTGATCGTTTTTTAATGATGCCAAGTGAATCAGCAGCATGTGTGTGTTGCTGTAATGAACCAGCCTACCACCCTGCACCAAAAAACCACATGCTTAAGCATATTAATACACAACTTTATTATGGTAATGATTTCAGAGGTAGAACAAACATGGAAATTACAGGAGGAAAAAGGACAGCAGAATGCTGCACAATCCCCAAACGTAACATAACAGGCACATTAATAACAAATCATCATGGATAGATAATCTTAGTACTAGGCATTGCATAACAGACTACATGCGGTACACACTGTAATAGCAGGAATAAAGAAATCTATCTGCAGGGGTGAAACCTATTCTAATATAAGATGAACCAGAAAAAAGAAAATTCTGCAGTGACAGCTGCCAATTTATTTTCAAAGTGAGTGAAAGACTTTTTTCAGTATAATAGATTACATATTTTTTGACAGTATAATTTGTTATAGTTGGAACCATAGCATAAAATGAAAAAGACACTTACTCTTGTCCATGTTAACCAGTTAGCTTTCTTCTTTTAAAGGCCTGCTTTAGTAAAAATAAATGTAATCTGGGATCTGTATGTGGCTATCAGATGTGAAGAAGATAGTATTTCTTATATACTATATTATATATGTGTTTACATGCATTTATTTAGATTTTTCTTCACCTATACATGCAGAACAAGTTATCCAGTAAAAGTGATAGTTGGGGTAAACCATATAAGACTCTCATGAGAGCTTAACCACTTGCCCTCTAGATGATTTATCCCCCTTCCTGACCAGGCCATTTTTTGTGAAACAGCGCTGTGTTATTTTAACTGACAATTGCATGGTCATGCAACGCTGCACCCAAATGGACTCTGAAAGTGTTAGCTGGAGGTAGGAATTAATTTGTTTGGTATTTATTTACTTTGTTACTTAAAACTATTTTAAACCCCAAACCAAAAATGTAACATATTGCAGCTTACCAATCATGTGGTGTGGTGGCTGCATTTGTTTTAGGCTTTTTCCCCCCCTCTGTTTTCATTTGGTGATCTGGCCAGCAACACACTTCCTTTATTAGTGAGACACCACTCTGGATGAAGGAGCGCAGGGGGCACATTTAGACAGCAGAGATGTCAATCTGGGGGGAGGGGAGTGTTGGACATATTAGCAGATTTAAAGACACTAACAGGTTGAAACCAAACTCCAGCTCACACTGCGGTTACACAGGCAGTTACAGCAACAGTATTTTTATTTTGTGATAAAGTTTTACATAAATAAATAAAAGCTGATCATTGTAAGCACCCCTGTCAGTAGTAAATGGTTTGTCTCAACACTCGTAACTGATACATTTACAGGAAAACTTGTCCTGTTGAAAAACAACAGACTTGCTTGCCAGATCAATAGTCAATATCTCTGCACGCTCCTAACTATGCCACAAAAATTCCTATCCCAAAAAGAAAAGTAAAACTTTCACCCTTGAAAGTAAACGTACATAATAACTAAACTCTTCTTTACATAGATCTATCCCAATCTTAACTTATACAAAATAATAAGAATAATACAAAAATGTCCAAAAATAGATAAATGTCCCAAAAAAACCCATAAATGTCCCATAAATAAATATCCAAAAATGAAGTCTTTTCCACCTCCAAATCACTTTGTGTCACTCTGTCAAAATCCAACGTGATGTTTTCAAATTCTCCGTAGACCTCAAAAAAATATATAAACTTTTGATAGTGTATTACCTTTTAAATGTAATAAACCAACAAAAGGTGCAACAAACCGTGTATCATGCAAATGCAAACTGCATATCATGTGTACTGTAATTCACACGTGAAAAAAAAAAAAACCTTATAAAAATAATCCAATATATAATATGGATATAATTTCAATGAAATACACACATGAATAGACTCAAAAAGTGAACAATCCAACTGCAAATAAACAATATGTGGTCACCTCTACATGCAAATAATGATAGACAAGTTGAGCTAAATGTGACCAAAAAGTGATATTTTCCTCTAACAATAAATAATGGTGTAAATCAGGTGAATCACTCCAACTGGTGCAACAATGGATAATTACCCTATACCAGGGGCGGACTCACCATTTGAAAACTCGGGCACTGCCCTAGGGCCCGGGGTCAGTAGGGGGCCCCATGAGATGCCCCTGGTACCTTTTTCATAGGCTTTTTTGAGTTTGGGCAAGGACACAGGGGCCCCATGATCCCCTATTGCCCGGGGGCCCCATGAGTTGTCAGTCCGCCCCTGCCCTATACAGGTAATAGCAGGCTCTACCCCAAATCAGGGATGATAACACTCTCCAGGCTTCTAAATAATCCTGTTGTTAATCTTCCATGATCCTCATGAAGTAAAAATCACCAGATCACCAAGTCAAAATAAAAGAAAGAAATCCAAAAAAAGAAAACTAATGCAGCCATTTCACCTATGCACTGGTAAGCTGCAATATAATAAATGTTTGCTTTTGGGTTTAATACCGCTTTAAATCTTTATTTTAAACTAACTTGTCTTCAGAGTAACAGTGTTGCAGTGTTATTATTGCAGAACCAACAGTGTTGTCACCCTATTATAGGAAATGAAGAATCAATGGATGCATTGGCAGGAAAAACAGGTAAGACAAGCATGTTACAGGGAGACAGAGAAAAAGCCATTTGTGTTAATACTATTGATAGACTACATCTTATGACATTTTTTTCTTTTGGGCATAGATCCGTGTCATAGTCAAGGTACAGGATGACGTTAATGGAAGTCTCTAGGTAAGCTTGCCCTCAATATAGTCATTACTGTTACATGTCCCAGTTTCACTCATGATAGATGAAAGTAATAAACACACTTGCAGCAGAATATGACAATGCAGTTTGGCTTTCAAATGGGTTTGCAAGCATATGAAAGGGTGACCTCTGGTAGATTTCATGGTTGTGGTTGCGGGTAGCAAATCCCTCACCTGCAACGACCCGAAGTCTACACGTGCTGCTGTTTGGAATCTCACAGGGCTGCCATTCATTCTGAATGGTACTCCCCACGCATCTAAAAAGCGGGTACAGAAACATCAGGGAAATCGCATGGTGCAAAAGCACCATGCAATTTCCTGGCCGCTGTGTTTTTAGAACGGTGCAGGAACCTTTCTCCTGTGGGAAACGCAGGCACGGCAGCCCATTCACATGAATGGGTTGCTGTGCCTGTTCAAACCCACATAGATGTGAACCAGGTCAGGCATTTCCTTGAGTAACTAATTCCAAAGTATGTTTTACATTTTTTTTTTTTTACAGAAAGTGCAAATACTATATATATATTTTTTTCTTTTAACCACTTGAGCTCCAGAGGATTTACCCCCCTTAATGACCAGGCCTCTTTTTGCTACTCGGCGCTGCGCTAATTCAACTGATAGTTGCGCGGTCATGCAATGCTGCACCCAAACAAAATTTACGTCCTTTTTTTTCACACAAATAGAGCTTTCTTTCGGTGTAATTTGATCACCTGTGCGCTTTTTTTTTTCACGCTATAAACAAAAAGAGGCCAAAAATTTTGAAGAAAAACAATATTTTTTATTTTCAGCTATAAAAAATATATAGTAAACTCAAAGTTGGTTATAAATTTAGGCCAAAATGTATTCTGCTACATGTTTTTGGTAAAAAAATCCCAATAAGTGTATATTGATTGCTTTTTGTGGAAGTTATAGCGTTTACAAACTATGGTATAAATACTGCAATTTACTCCATTTTTCTGCTATACAGCGCTGTGCTAGTTTAACGGACAATTGCGTGGTCATGCAATACTGTACATAAATGAAATTTACATCCTTTTTTTCCCCACAAATTGAGCTTTCTTTTGGTGGTATTTGATCGCCTGTGCGGTTTTTATTTTTTGCGCTATAAAAAAAAAAGGCTGACAATTTTGAGGAAAAAAAAACAATATTTTGGACTTTTTGCTATAAAACATGTCCAGTAAAAAAAAAAGCAAAAATCAGATTTAGTCATAAATTTCTGCCAAAATGTATTCTGCGACATGTCTTTGCTAAAAAAAACCCCAATACGTGTAAATTAATTGATTTACGTGAAAGTTATAGCGTTTACAAATGGCGGGAAAGATACTGGGATTTTTAGGGTTTTTTTTATACTAATAATGGCGGCGATCAGCGAATTATGGCGGCGATCAGGGACTTATGGCAGCGACCAGCGACTTATGGCGGGACTGCGGCGGACATTTTGACATTGGGGGGTACTGACTTGGGGTCACTGACATCCCCAAAAACACTAATACAGTGATCAGTGCAAAAAAAAAAAACGGACACTGTACTAATGGCAATGGGGAGGAAGGGGTTAACTTTATTTTGCAGGGAAGGGTTATAGGAGTGAGGGGAGTGTTTTACTAGGGGGCGGGGGTGTGTACTGGGCGGGACAAGGCTGATCGAGAAAGAGAAACTGTTCTTTCTCGATCAGCTCATCCTTGAGCTGACAGGGAAGTGACAGACAGCACAGCTACTGCAGCTGTGCTCTCTGTCACCGTTTGCCGCCGATCGCCAGGACATAGCCGCTAAGGAGCGGCTGTGACCCGGTGACTGACATCTACGGCGGTGAACCGCGGGACAAATAGGGCGGCGGCGCGCCTCGCGTGTGCCCCCTATTTGTTTACAAAACACACGTTTTAAAATGTGGTTTTGCCTGTGAGTGCCGCCCTGCCGCCATATATGTACAGTGGCTGGGTGGCATGCGGTTAAGTATTTCCTGTTTAACCCTAAATTACCTCCATGTCATCCATAACTAGCTCTAGATATTTTCTACTTCCTCTCATTTTTTTTTTTTGACAAATACTTATTTTATGCTTTGTAACAGAAACTTTATGTTGGCATCATAATAAATGATCAATTAGAACCAGAAACGAACTCTCCTGCGCTCTGAGACCCAAGAAGGGGCGGATATATGGACCCAGAACTTGAAAAATTCGACCATCAGTGCATATGGGGTTGTGCAGCTCCAAACAAGGCTGGGGAAGCCCGAGCAGTACTGCGAAGCGAAACAAAACAGCGCATTTCTGCTATAGGGAGGCGCAGAAGCGGTTAATGTGCAAAAGATCAATTTAAAACAACAACAGTTGCTAGATAGATAACAACTGATATTTGTTTCTGTGATTTGTTTCATTTATTATGACTGTGAAGCGAAACAAAACAGAAAGTGTACCAACCTTGCGTATTACCTCAGTAAACCAAAATTTATTGAATACAGAATGATACTCACAAACAGCGAAGTAAATCAAGCATGTAAGTCCTCAAGGGAACTTTAAAATAGTAGAGCCTGCGCGAGTCCCATCATAGGGGTAGACACTCAGGGTAGATCTGACGCGTTTCGAAGGGCGTCCCTTCTTCATCAGAGCTAACTGAACACTGAGTGCTCTCTCCCATATATACTCTAAGACTAAAGCTGGACCCTCCCTTCTGGGTTGGGCCGTATCAGGCAGGGAGGAGGGGCCACGGTGTCAACAAAATATCTCAACAGTAAATACTGATTTTACAGTTACCATGGTGATAGTAAAATGCATTTACAAGCTTGATACAATTACAAATACATGAAAAAATACATGAGCAATCCATAAAAAAGAAGAGTTAAAAAATCTTACTAATGATGTTGTTATACGAACATGCCTGGATGTAGATGACTGATTAAAGATGGTATATGTATGTGTATTTACATCCGTATAAATCAATAAACATATATTTAAATAAATAAAATTGTTAATTAAATAAAATATTATACCATGAGGAAGGATATCTCTAGGTGAAAAAGAGAAAATGAAACATTCATATAATGTAATGTGAAATGAATGAATAATTAAATAAATATATACATACATAAATATAAATTATGAGATGATATGATCAGGTATGGTAGAACCTAAAAATTACCAGGCAACCAGGGTGTGCTTGCTTATATAGTGATTCCACATCCATGATGTTTGTTGGGGGTGATAAAGATACAGTTGCAAGAAAAAGTATGTGAACCCCTTGGGATTACGTGGAGTTTTGCATGAATTGGGCATAAAATGTGCTCTGAACGTCATCTAAGTCACAACAATAGAAGAACACAGTCTGCTGAACATAATACTACACAAACATTAGATGTTGCCATGGTTTAATTGCACAAATCATGTAAACATTCACAGTGCAGGGAGGAAAAAGTATGTGAGGCCCTAGCTTAATGACTTCTCCCAGAGCTAATTGGAGCCAGGAGTGAGCCAACCTTGACTCCAATCAGTGTGATGATATTGGATGTGTTGCTGACAGCTGTCCTGCCCTTAAAAAACACACACCTGTTTTGGGTTTACTGGTTCCAAGAAGCACTGTCTGATGTGAACCATGCCTCGCAGAAAAGAGCTCTCAGAAGACCTACGATCAAGAATTGCTGACTTGCATGAAGCTGGAAAGGGTTACAAAAGTATCTCCAAAATCCTTGATGTTCATGTGTCCATGGTAAGACAGACTGTCTACAAATGGAGAAAGTTTAGCACTGTTGCTACTCTCCCTAGGCGTGGTCGTCCTGTAAAAATGACTGCAAGAGCACAGCGCAGAATGCTGCATGAGGTAAAGAAGAATCCCAGAGTGTCAGCTAAAGACCTACAGAAAACTCTGGCACATGCTAACATTTTTGTTGACACATCTACAATAAGGAAAACATTAAACAAGAATGGAGTAGAGGAGCCCGAACATGGCGGCCGAGGAGAGCGTGAGGCACTAGCACTCTGCTAGGCTCCGCTTTCCATCCTTCCCAGGGACCCTCGGAAACAAAAAAATGAAGGGGCAGACTCACCGGAATTAGGTGGGCCGAGCAGGAGAGGCCGGAGAGCAGGGGAGCTGAGTGGCCCGTGAAGAGAAGCAGGAGCCGGGTCAGCCGGGAGACGAGGAGACGCGGCGGGACCATGTGACAAGCCGCGGAGGATCTCTGGGAGGAGGTGAGACCGGCCGGAATCCCGAGCAGAGAGGGAAGTGCCGGCTCACTCCTGGCCTCGTTCACCGGCGTGCAGACTGGCCCTGGACCCTGGAAAATTGGGAAAAGCAGCCTGTAGCCTTGTGATGACCTCCAGGTGACCGAGAGGCCAAAGGAGACCCAGAGGAATCCCCCTGGGACTGAGAAAGCCCCTCTACCCGACGACCAGAGCCTCTTACAATAAAGAGACGGGTGAGTGAGAGCGGCTGGGGCTTTTTACATACTGGAATATTGTGTGTGTACTATAATCTCCTGTGGAAGGTGAAAGGGAGGAGGGGGGATTCCCAAGGGTCAAGAAGAGGTGGAGAAGAGAAGAGGAATAAAGAGACACAGAAAAGTAAAATAAAAGGAAAAATAGCAAGGCAAGGCTGGGTTAACAAGCCATAGACATAGGACTTACATCTGTATAAGGGGTCATAGAAGAAAACAAGACCCATAGAGGACATGAAGAATAAAGGAATTAAAGGAGCAGGGCTCAAAGGGTCCCAAACGGGAACGATCAAGAAATATACTACTCAAGGAAATAGTACTCCAGAAAGGCCCCAAGATACTAGTGAAAAGGGTGAAATGGAAATCAGTCTGGGAAGTAACCCTAGATTATCACTGGACATGAATAGCAGCTGTAGTCAACAAACGGTGGAAAGGCTGGAGAAAAACGAACCTGAGGGTGAACTACATGTACCAAATAAAAAAGAGATGACAGAAATGTTTCAAAGTCTGGAGAAAATGATAAAGCAAGAAATGACATCTATTCGGAATGATTTGGGGCACCTGTTGCTGAGAGTGGAGGAAACAGAGGAGAAAGTTAAAAATCAGGCCCAAACCATTGTTAAATTAGAAAGGAAGATAATAAATATGGACTTAATTCAGAAAAAACTTCTTTATAGGATGGAGGTTCAAGAGAATAAAGAAAGAAGGAGTAATCTTAGGGTACGAGGAATCCCAGAGTCTGTAAAAGGGGAATCACTGTATGAACTAGTTAGTAAAATTCTAAACTCCATAATGGATAGAGCGGAATCAGAAGTGATTAATCTGGATGGAGTGTTCAGAACAGGAAAGTTTAAACAGATCATGGGGAAGGAGAGACCGAGGGATACAGTTGCTCAATTTCAAAAATCTGGGGACAAAGATAAGATTTGGAGGAAGATTAAAGGAAGATCAATAATTAAATATAGAGATTTAGATACCCAAATCTATGCGGACTTAACATCAGAGACCCTATGGAGAAGAAGATCCTTGAGACCTTTATTGGAACAAATGAGAAAGCAGAAGGTGCAGTATAGATGGGGAACCCCAGAATGCCTAATTGGATGGAGAAACGGAGTCACAGCCTATCTGAGATTTCCAGAGGAACTGAGAGTCTTTTGTGAGAGATTGGACTTGCAAAGAATAGAAATAGAAGGATGGGAAGAAGAAAAAGGAGAATTAGAAGATATAAGAAAAGAGGACTGGCTGCGGGTTAGGGGAAGAAGAGGGGGCGGTTTGGGGCGGGGGAGGGAGGGGAGAAATAGAGACTCAAATTTTTTTTTTTTTTTCTCTCCCTTCCATCCACTCTCCTCATTTTCCACCCACCCCCTTCTGAAAATAGGGTATTTCTTCTGGACTGATTTCATCTTTTTTTTTTTTTTCTGAGTCAAATTTTTAGAGAGAGGTAAACTGGGGAGGATGGAGGAGAGGTGAGCCGCCCATGGGCGGAGGTCAACCCCAAAGTCTTAAATCAAGGGTGGGAATGATCCCACAAATGATTAGTAGGCACTTTACAAGCCTAAAAAGGGGTGGGGGGAAAAGGCGGAGGGAGGGGACGAGAGTTGGGTGGGAGGGAGGGGAGGAGGTATTGGGTTAATACTCTGCATGACAGAAGGGATAAAGAGGAAGAGGCAATCTGGAACAGAGATGGAGTTAATTGGGAATGATGGAAGAAATACAGTTTATAACCTATAATGTGAACGGGTTGAGTTGTCCAGGGAAGAGATTTAGGTTGTTTAATGAGTTACATCATAGGGCTACGTCAGTGGTATTTTTACAGGAGACGCATTTTGAGATAGAGGCAAACGTGAAATTGAAATCCAAACACTACCCAACATGGTACTATGCAGATTCTCCAATTAAAAGAGCAAAAGGGGTTAAAATAGGTTTTGCAAAGAATATGAGATTTGAGCTGGAGGATAGAAGAACCGACCCGGAGGGGAGGTTTTTATTCTTAAAAGGTAGACTCCAGGGGATTGAGTGTACTTTAGCCAATATATACTGCCCTAATAAAAACCCGGAGATGTATATGAAGGGTCTGCTGAAAAAATTAATGGAATTTAAAAAAGGGCGCCTGATAGTAGCTGGAGACCTAAATTTCTGTATGGACCCACAAAAGGATAATACCTCTTCCGTGCAAAGAGAGGGGAGTAGGTCTCTGAGAGCTCTGAAAAAAGTGATGCATGAATATCAACTAGTGGACACTTGGAGAATAAAGCATATGAAAGACAGAGACTATACCTTCTTCTCTAATGCACATGAGATATACTCGAGATTAGATTACATCTTAATAGACCATCAACTTATAGATCATCTGGTTAAAATTGACATAGAGACAAGGACGTTCTCGGACCATGCTCCGGTTGTAATGAAAATGGGATGGGGAAGAAGGTGGACGAGAGGATTAGGGTGGAGGTTAAATGAGGGTCTTCTTCTGGATGAGGATGTAGTTCAGAAAATCGAGAAAGAGATTAAGGTATACTTTAAGGAGAACGAAACAGAGGAAGTATCGATAGCTACAGTCTGGGAAAGCCATAAGGTATTCATAAGAGGAATCTTGATTGCGGCAGGAGCAAGGAAGAAAAAGGAAAGAAGAGAAAGGGTCAGTGGGCTCTTAAAAGAAATATTGGACTTGGAGCAGATCCATAAGAAGAAAATAACAAAAGATACGAGACAGAGGTTATCGGATAAAAAAGATGAGCTAGAGAGGTTGATGGATGAGGAGAAGAGAAGAGTATACAACAGGGTTTTGAACGAGAGATATAGATGGGGGAGACAGACCAGGAAGATATCTAATGAGAGCTTTGAATAAAAAGAAAAATAGGAACTATATAGAAAAGATAAAAAGTCCAAAGGGGGAGTTGGTCTACTCAAATAAAGAGATTATTAAAGTGTTTACGGAGTATTACAAAAAGTTATATAATATTAGCCCCCAAGGCCCTCTAAAAGAAGCCCAAGAGGGAATTAATGAAAAAAAGATGACATACTTAAAAAATGCGGGATTACCAAAACTAAGTGAAGCACAGTTGAACTCCCTAGATGCAGAAATCTCCCAGGAAGAAATTAAAATAGCATTAAGAAGCACAGGGGGGGGAAAAAGCCCAGGCCCGGATGGATATACAGTTAAGTACTATAAGAAATTCAGTGAAGTACTGCTACCCAAGTTGGAGAAATATATGAATGCTCTGGGAGGTGGGATGGAAGTGAGGAGAGAATCCCTACAGGCCCATGTAGTACTTATTCACAAGGAGGGAAAAGATCCATCTCAGTGCTCCAGCTATAGACCTATCTCATTATTGAACACAGACACTAAACTGTATGCAAAGGTGTTAGCAAACAGGTTGAGGGATCTGATGCCTGAATGGATCCATGGAGACCAGGTGGGCTTTGTACCGGGGAGAGAAGGTAGAGATAACGGCTTGAGAACCCTGATGCTTATTCAGAAAAGTAGAAAAGGGAAAGCCCCGGTGGTGCTCTTGTCAATTGATGCAGAAAAGGCATTTGATAGAGTGGACTGGGGCTTTATGATGGACAACTTAAAAGTGCTGGGGATAGGTGATAGAATGCGAGAGTGGATAAGTAAATTATATAGGGAGCCTACTGCAATCATCACGGTAAATGAGGAGAGATCAGAACCCATCAGAATGTCTAATGGTACAAGACAGGGCTGTCCACTGTCCCCTCTGCTATATGTATTGTCACTCGAACCTCTGTTGTCAATAATAGGAAATAGTGGATCGGTAAAGGGAATTCAGATAGAATCCATAGAACATAGAGTAGCGGCCTTTGCGGACGACTTATTGTTCTATGTGGGGAATCCCCGAATAACTCTCCCAAATATAATGAAGATTCTGAAGGAGTATGGTGAACTATCAAATTTAAAAATTAAACCAACGAAAACAGAGATCCTGAATATTAATATACCAAAGAATGAAAAAGAAAAACTACAAAAAGAATTCCCCTTTATATGGAGAGAAAAAGAGATAAAATACCTAGGAATAAAACTCACTGCCTCATCTAAGCATTTGTATAGATTAAACTATATCTCTTTGATAAATGAGATCAGGGAAGATTTAAAAAGACTAGAAGGAGGAAATCCATCCTGGATAGGACGTATAAACCTAGTCAAAATGGTAATTATGCCTAAAATACTGTATAGATTTCAAATGGTACCAATTAAAATTCCAGAAGCCTTCTTTAAGATAATGAAAAAAATGTTAACAAGATATATTTGGAAGAATAAAAAACCTAGAATAGCATATGAAACATTGAGTGGGACTAAAGAGAAGGGGGGAATGGGCCTACCAGATGTCAAGAGATACTATAAAGCAGTGGTTTTAGCAAGAATATATGACTGGACATTTAACCATAAGGGGAAAAGTTGGGTAACAATTGAAAATGATCTTAGTGGCATTAGATTGAGTCAGATGATATGGGTTCCACCACAGTTCAGGGGAATTAAAGAAAGCACAAGTATCTACACTTTAAAAGTCTTTAGGGTATGGGACAATTTACACAAAAACATGAAATGGGAATTTAATTCTATATTAATGCCTCTCACAAATACTGAGTACTTCCCCCCGGGAAAGAATAAGATATCAGGGAGATGGTTTAGAAAGGAGGATACCCAATTGAGAGATGTTTTGGTGGAGGGAGAACTGAGATCACTTAAAGAGTTAATAGAGAAGAAGGGAGATATTTTTATTAGAATAGATGAGTGGAAATATCATCAATTGAAAAGTTTTATTGGAAATCTACCGAAACCCCTGAGAATAAAACAGGAGTGGAATATGTTTGAAAGGTTGTTAGAGACACGAAGGGATGGGAAGCACGGTATCTCAAAAGTGTATAGAATACTCACAGAATTAGACACAAACACAAAGTTAATTTTTATGACAAAATGGGAAAGGGATATGGGAGTTGGGTTTGACGAAGATAGACAGAGAAAGATGTTTAGATTGATACATGATAATGTAAGTATGAGAGAGGTTGAGGTTAATTATAAGTGTGTGACACGATGGCACATTACACCGAGTGTAGAGCACAAGATGAATGGGGAAAACTCAAATATGTGTTGGAGAGGATGTGGAGAGATAGGCACGGTGTTTCACATGTGGTGGGAGTGTCCGAAAATCCAGGCTTTTTGGAAGATAATAGTTAAATTAATTGAAGAAATAACTGGAATTGACATAGGGTTAGACCCAACGACGTGCCTCCTACACAATCTGGAGACATCTGTAAATAAATATAAAGATTCAGGTATTTGGTACTTCTTGAATGCGGCGAAAGGGTTGATACCCAAGTTTTGGCGGAAAGCTGAGGTACCGAAGGAGGTAGACTGGATTAATAGAGTAAACCAGATAGGCAGAATGGAAAGATCATACCATATGCAAGAAGATAGGATAGGAGTTTATTCCAGGAGATGGGAAAAGTGGGAAAGAGCAGGATTGAAAGAGAAATATAGGAAGATATGAACTAGGATGTTAGCAAAAAAAGTAATAAGCCTCAAGAGATTAGAAAGGGCTAGAGTCTACAGAGGGGAAGGAGGGGGGAGGAGGGGCGGGAGGGGGGGTAGTGGGATGGGAAGGAAAAGAGTTTTTAGTAAGGGAAAGGTAGAAATGTTATATAATTGTCTACTTGTATGAGAATTATTTCCCTTTTTGGCTTTTTGTATTAATATGAAAAATTTAATAAATATTTAAATTAAAAAAAAAAAAAAAACAAGAATGGAGTACATGGGAGGACACCACAGAGGAAGCCATTGCTGTCCAAAAAGAATATTGCAACACGTTTGAAGTTTGCAAAAGAGCACCTGGATGTTCCACAGCACTACTGGCAAAATATACTGTGGACAGTCAATCGCCGGATCCCAGCCGGTGATCACTGTATTTGTGTCACTGGGAATGCCAGTAACACCAAGTCAGTTCCCTCCAGTGTCGGAATGCCTGCCTCAGTCCCGCTATAAGTCGCTTATCGCCGCCATTACTAGTAAAAAAAAAAATTCCAATATATATACCGCCACTTGTAAACGCTATAACTTTCATGTAAACCAATTAATTTGCACGTATTGTTTTTTTTTTTTAGCAAAGACATGTAGCAGAATACAGTTTGGCCTAAATTTATGATGAAATATGATCTTTTAATTTTTTTTTACTGGATATGTTTAACCTCTTGGCGCTGGCTGCACGCAAATGTGCGGCTTCCCGGCATCTGGGCCTTGACGCCGAGCGGCCGCACATTTGCATGCAATTAAGAAAAAGAGCGCGCACCCTGCACACTCCCAGCACACTTGTCCGGTACTCACAGAAGGGTCCCGGTCTCCTCTTTCGATCGGAACTTTTCCCAATCATGTGACCGCCGTAACGGCGAATCACAGCAGTCACATGACCCTAAAACCCCACCCCGCCTGCCGGCTTCTGAAACCCTTAAAGGGTCGGGTGGCACCGGCGCCAAGGGGTTAATAGCAGAAGTCAAAAATATTGGGTTTTTTTTCAAAATTGTTGGTCTTTTTTTGTTTGTAGTGCAAAAAATTAAAACCACAGAGGCGATCATACACCACTGAAAGAAAGTTATATTTGTGGGAAAAAAAGGACGTAAATTCAATTTGGGTACAGCGTTGCATGACCACGCAATTGTCAAAGTAAATCAGCACTGGTCAGGAAGGGGGGTAAATCCTTTGGAGGGCAACTGCTTAAAGAAAAATGTTCTTGTCATTAATATATACCATTCGATAACACTTGGAAGACAATATTACCAAATGAAAACTTTGTTTTAAAAAAAAAACCAAAAAAAACAAAACAGTATATGCCTATTTATTGCGGAATTATTTTGCCCTTAGCTGTAGTATGAACATTGCTCTGGAGCTTAACTGGTTAAAAATAGAAGAGCCTCTGCTGGGAGCTATTCTAATAGTAATAAAGTATTGTGCTCCAGATCTTCTCTCCATTGTTTCACTCACCTGGGCTTACTCTCTTGAAAAGCATTAAATGCCCAGTATACCTAGACAGAGAGAGAGGGTCAGGACTGGAATGTTTTGTACCAACTTGGAGAGGGTTATGATGGGTATAGTAATGTGCAGATACACACATTAACCATGCTTGACAGCAGGGGCGGACTGACCATTTGGAAACTCAGGCACTGCCCGAGGGCCTGGGGTCAGTAGGGGGCCCCATGAGATGCCCCTGGTACCTTTTTCATAGGCTTTTTTGTTTGGGCAAGGACACAGGGGCCCCATGATCCCCTATTGCCCGGGGGTCCCATGAGTTGTCAGTCCGCCCCTGCTTGACAGTACAGGCAAATGCAAAAAAAAAGTAAATCTCCATTTTAAATGTTCCCCAACCACCTGCATAACACATGATCAAAGATATCCCAATATGGTCCACTAGTACGGGGCTTAAAATTTCAAGCCCTGAGCTACTAGCCAGGCCTTAGAGTTACTCACCACCAACAAACACACACAAACAGAGACACCTGTACACACACAGACATGTACATACACACAGAAACATGTACACACACGCACAGAGACACATGTACACACACAGACACATGTATACACACAGATACATGTACATACACAGAAATACACACACACAGACACATGTACGTACATACATACACAGACACATGTACACACAGACACATGTACGTACAAACACACACAGACACCATGTACATACACGCAGACACATGTACAGATACACACGTACATACACACAGACACATGTACAATTGTACATGCATACACAAACGCACACACATGTACACACACACACACACCCCCCATAAAAAGTTGCACTATTTCATTTTTCACTCACAGATCCGGGTACTGCACTCTAGGGGGAGGCAGAGAGCACAGAACTCACCCCTTCCTTTGCTTTCACTACGCTCAGCTATTGAGCAGTCTGACGGCTCCCAGTGCCAATGACAGATCCGGCCTGAGCTCCGAGCCTGCTCAGCAAGACGGCCCTGGGGGGGACACTCGCCCCCACCATAATTTCCACTTGCCATTGGCGAGCAGGCGAGTGGAAATTTCAAGCCCTGCACTAGTACATACAAAAGTGCAGTCAGTAGCAGAGCTACTATACAAGATTCAGGATAGTATGCAGCTGGGAGAAGGAGAATGGGTTACTGCTAGTTGGGAGGAGGGTGATCAGATACAGTAAAGCAACCCATACACTGTTAACCTGGCCAAACATAGAGCGAACTTGGGCAGGATCATGATGAAGAGACCAAAACTTTCTCCATAGGCGGCGCTGTCACCAGCTTCCTGTCCAACATTCTTCAATTAAAAAAATTGAAGGAGCTGGGTGGAAATAGGTTAGCAGAACAGTGGTCTGAATTAAAGAGATTTCTCCATACATGCTAAATAGCACTGTTAGAATGAATTATCCCTGCTGGGCTGTTATACTCGAATGGCGGCTGCATCTGTGTGGCTGTTCGGCTGAGAAAGTTACAGTAGGTGCTTTGATTTTTGTCGAATCGAGCAGCCAGTGGCAACCCACTAAACAAATTTCAGCCAGTTCATCAGGAATTGACTGACATTTGCTCAGTGTATGGCCAGCTTAAGTGTATTACTCTCTGAAAGTATACTTACCCTGTTGACTAACTATAAGCAGGGCAGTATAGACTTTGGGCTTAAAGTGGCTACAAACCTGTGACATGAAATATGAACAAAGCATATTCCTCTATAGCGTATATTTGTCTCAATCCAGAGCACTCATTTCTGTTTACTGCCTCATTCCTCTGCTATCTGCATGAGTTACTTCTGACAGATTTTCCTGACACCAAGAGGTAAAATGGTGACGGGGACAAATTTCAAGCATACAGCTTGTGATTGACAGCCTCAGATCTGTTCCTGTGTGCTATGTAAAGGGGGGGTGTCTGTGATGAACATGGCTGCCGAAACAAAGAGACAATAAAGCAACAGAGAAATAAAAAGGAGTGGAAAATGAAGAATACTTGCAAATCCTGGTTTCAGCAAAGTCCAGTGCATGAGCAAAAATGGTACAGTGGCTCTCACAAGTCCTGTTAGGTGTTCCTTGATGTTAAAACGAGAGCTGTCAAAGTGTCCTGGCATTCTCATTTTCTGTGGTATCAAAGGGGTGTTAACAGAGGCCATCTGACCAATTAAGCGTCGGAGGAATGGTTGGTGGGATGTTACCACTTTTATGATCAAGTCCCAGATATACAGTCAGGTCCATAAATATTGGGACATCGACACAATTCTAACATTTTTGGCTCTATACACCACCACAATGGATTTGAAATTAAACTAAAAGAAGGAACGCACCGGTGAGCTCAGCAACACCAAAAGACCCGAAAGACCACGGAAAACAACTGTGGTGGATGACCAAAGAATTCTTTCCCTGGTGAAGAAAACACCCTTCACAACAGTTGGCCAGATCAAGAACACTCTCCAGGAGGTAGGTGTATGTGTGTCAAAGTCAACAATCAAGAGAAGACTTCACTAGAGTGAATACAGAGGGTTCACCACAAGATGTAAACCATTGGTGAGCCTCAAAAACAGGAAGGCCAGATTAGAGTTTGCCAAACGACATCTAAAAAAGCCTTCACAGTTCTGGAACAACATCTTATGGACAGATGAGACCAAGATCAACTTGTACCAGAGTGATGGGAAGAGAAGAGTATGGAGAAGGAAAGGAACTGCTCATGATCCTAAGCATACCACCTCATCAGTGAAGCATGGTGGTGGTAGTGTCATGGCGTGGGCATGTATGGCTGCCAATGGAACTGGTTCTCTTGTATTTATTTTTTTTGTTTACAAACGATTTTATTGTACATGAGTAAACAGTAAAACAACAGCACATTTTTAAAGTGATATTGTCAACAAAAACAAGGCATTTTTGAAAAGTACATTACATAAAATTGTATTAACATAAAAAAGATGAAAGAAAAGAGGAAGTTACGAGTGCATGAAATGCGTAAACGATAAAGTAGGTTGAGTGATACATCTATCAACAGTATATGTCAGCCAGCTTTTACTGGGAATGTTGTTAAGCATGCAATAAATGTCTACAATCTCTCCATGACTCCCATTTTTTATCGTATAAGTGCATCTTATCCAGTAGGGTATAATGAATACAGTCCATGAGCATTACAGTATCAATTCTGTGTAGAACGGAGTCCAAGGGCACAGCATTGGACCTCCAATGTAAGGCAATAGACCATAAAGTGGCAATACATAATGTATGTATCAATCTCAGATTGGCATCTGAGACCCCTGGGATATGGGCCCCCAATAAACAGGTCTGTATAGACAATCGTATCGGGGTGCCTGACAGTGAGGTAGCCACCTCAGATATCTTACGCCAGATCAAAGATATGTCCGGGCAATCCCAAAATACATGAACCAAAGTACCTGTGCGGCCACAGCCCCGGAAACATAAAGGGGACGTTTGTGGAAACATTACATGTAGTCTTGACGGGGTATAATACCATCTGGTTAAAACTTTAAGGGCCGTCTCACGAACCGAAAGAGATCTAGAGCTCTTGCATATATTATCCAACATGGAATCCCAATCCTCATCTGAATATGTGATACCACAATCCTCCTCCCATTTTCGTCTGTACAAAGGGGGAGCATGAAAAAGACAGATCAAAAATTGGTGATAAAGATCTGAAATAAGACCCCTACCTCTGGGAGAGTCACGGCTGATACGTTCAAAAAAGGAAATCGGAGAAGATGGGGTAAGGCCAAAGTGCGCATTAAAAAAGTGTCTAATCTGTCTATAACGAAGGTACTCACGAAGAGGAACATCAAATAACACGCGCAGCATATCAAAGATAATGTAAGATCCTCCTCTTTGGAAATCAGATAATCTGATAAAGGAGCGATCATACCACCAACGAAACATGTGAGGGGAAGAAAAGGCTACAACAAAAGTAGGATCACCAAAAAATGAAACACCTGGGAGAATAGGAGAGACTAAACTCAATTTAGATTTGTATTTGGACCAAAGTGTCAGCGAGTGGGTCACTATGGAGTTATGAAAAGTAAGCGAGCGCGGGGAGATTTTAGACCATAAAATTCCCGGTAAATAAAAAGGACGTATTGACTGAGACTCAAACTTAATCCATGGGATTTGAGAGTTAATAGTAGCCCATTGTGATAATTGCGCAAAACGAGGTAATATAGCCAAAAGTTGGGGAGACGGAGACCTCCCGTTCGTTGTGAGCGATACAAAATGGATGAGGCAAAACGTGGATGCTTATTTCCCCAAATAAAATTGTTAATAGTCCGCTGAAAGTGATCCAAAAACGTTTTTGAGACCGGAATTGGAAGTGCTCTAAAAAGATAAAGCAGTTTGGGCAAAATATTCATTTTAACCGCCGTGACTCTACCCAAAAAGGAGATATGATAACCATGCCAAATCTTCAGTAGGGTAGAGAGACGTGACACACATGGTGGATAATTAGCTGTAAACATATCCGAGTATCTGGGAGTGAGATTAATCCCTAGATAGGATATCCTGTCCTTGGCCCAGTGAAATGGGAAAGGACTACGGAGAGATGCACTTAGGGAGTCAGGAACATTAATAGGCATAATCACCGATTTGGTAAAATTAACGGTGAGACCTGACACTTTAGCAAAATCGTTCAATACGGCACACAAATTAGGCAAAGAAGTCAACGGGTTAGTAATAAAAAGCATAACATCATCAGCATACATGCTCAGCTTAAAATGTGAAACTAATAATGAATAGCCAGAAATATCCGAATGTGATTTGATCGGCAATGCCAAAGGTTCCAACACCAGCGCAAACAAAAGAGGTGAAAGAGGGCAACCCTGACGGGTACCTCTACCCAATGTAAAGAAGTCAGAGTTACAGCCAGGAAGCCTTATTCTTGTTTTAGGAGAGTCGTATAGGGCATGTATGCCTGCCAAGAACCCATCACTGAAGCCCATTTTCTGTAGCAAGGAGAACAAGTAGGGGCAAAGAACACTGTCAAAGGCCTTGTTTAGTATTTATTGATGATGTGACTGCTGACAAAAGCTGCAGGATGAATTCTGAAGTGTTTCGAGCAATATTATCTGTTCATATTCAGCCAAATGCTTCAGAACTCATTGGACGCCGCTTCACAGTGCAGATGGACAATGACCCAAAGCATACTGCAAAAGCAAATATAAATCATATAAATGCTGCGCTACATTCAAAACTAAAAGTGAATGTGGAATCCAATGACATAAATCAATATATTGACAATAGAAACCATATAGATGCTACGCTACATTCAAACTAATTAAAGTGAATGTGGAATTGAATAGCTCAAATAAAATGATAACAGTCATGATAAATATAGTAAAATATAGTAAAAAATGTGCTAAGTAGTAACACAAAAATGATGGCAGAACACAAACTTAAATCAATACGCATGTGCATAAAAATATATTACATCACACGTGCAAAAATGTGAAGTGAAATTACATCTAAATAATACACGCAACCTCAAAGTCCAATAATGGAATATAAAGGTGAAAAAAGTCCAATAATGGAATATTAAGGGTGAAAAAAAAAACATTTTTTGGTTTTGGTAAACTGTGTTTCCAATAGGCTGTAAAGTGACCACAAGTGAAACAAAACGTGCAGGTATCTGGGTGTAGATAACTTGTGAATCCAACCACCTTCTGGATTAGCCTCTCACCTCATCTCTTCGACCCTTGCGGGTCAAAGAGCAGTATGGATCCCTCTCACAGATCCTCCAGGCACCAAAGCACTCCAAAGCCACTTCTCAGGATACAATATTCCCACTCAGCTCTTCTCCAAGTGTAGATGAAATATTACTTTCCCAGAATAAAACAAAGGGATCCTCCCATAGTGTAGTAAGTTTATTATACCATAGGAACATCAAATGTATAATAAAAAAGCACTCACGTAGCAGCCAGTCCACATTAAACCCTCATGCTCTCAAATGAGGATATGTGTCTGTTACATACACATATCCTCATTTGAGAGCATGAGGGTTTAATGTGGACTGGCTGCTACGTGAGTGCTTTTTTATTATACATTTGATGTTCCTATGGTATAATAAACTTACTACACTATGGGAGGATCCCTTTGTTTTATTCTGGGAAAGTAATATTTCATCTACACTTGGAGAAGAGCTGAGTGGGAATATTGTATCCTGAGAAGTGGCTTTGGAGTGCTTTGGTGCCTGGAGGATCTGTGAGAGGGATCCATACTGCTCTTTGACCCGCAAGGGTCGAAGAGATGAGGTGAGAGGCTAATCCAGAAGGTGGTTGGATTCACAAGTTATCTACACCCAGATACCTGCACGTTTTGTTTCACTTGTGGTCACTTTACAGCCTATTGGAAACACAGTTTACCAAAACCAAAAAATTTTTTTTTTTTCACCCTTAATATTCCATTATTGGACTTTTTTCACCTTTATATTCCATTATTGGACTTTGAGGTTGCGTGTATTATTTAGATGTAATTTCACTTCACATTTTTGCACGTGTGATGTAATATATTTTTATGCACATGCGTATTGATTTAAGTTTGTGTTCTGCCATCATTTTTGTGTTACTACTTAGCACATTTTTTACTATATTTTACTATATTTATCATGACTGTTATCATTTTATTTGAGCTATTCAATTCCACATTCACTTTAATTAGTTTGAATGTAGCGTAGCATCTATATGGTTTCTATTGTCAATATATTGATTTATGTCATTGGATTCCACATTCACTTTTAGTTTTGAATGTAGCGCAGCATTTATATGATTTATATTCACTTGATCACTGGTATATGATTTAATGCTAGCAGCTGTTTGGGGTTCATATATTTTATTTGTTAATTGTTTAAAACACAATATTTGGAGCGCAGGAGGGTCACACCACTAATACTGCAAAAGCAACCAAAGAGTTTTTAAGGGAAAGAAGTGGAATGTTATGCAATGGCCAAGTCAATCACCTGACCTGAATCCGATTGAGAATGCATTTCACTTGCTGAAGACAAAACTGAAGGGAAAATGCCCCAAGAACAAGCAGGACTGAAGACAGTTGCAGTAGAGGCCTGGCAGAGCATCACCAGGGATGAAACCCAGCGTCTGGTGATGTCTATGCGTTCCAGACTTCAGGCTGTAATTGACTGCAAAGGATTTGCAACCAAGTGTTAAAAAGTGAAATATTGATTTATGATTATTATTCTGTCCCATTACTTTTGGTCCGTTAACAAGTGGGAGGCACTAATGCAAACTGTTATAATTCCTACACCGTTCACCTGATTTGGATGTTAATACCCTCAAATTAAAGCTCACAGTCTGCAGTTAAAGCACATCTTGTTCGTTTCATTTCAAATCCATTGTGGTGGTGCATAGAGCCAAAAATGTTAGAATTGTGTCATTGTCCCAATATTTATGGACCTGACTGTAGTTTTCTATAAGTATTCATATCTGTACATATCTGTAGAGTACAGTTGGCTACCCTGCATATTATTGTCCAGCATAAAATTAGTTTCGAAATGGATGTAGATGTGACAGGTCTCGGATATCTATTTCTCATAGGAGGGGTGCGGAGACCTAATCTATTCTTGTACCTCCTAGCGAAGCTACCCAATAACCAATGAAGGTGAATATGACCATATTCTGGCTATGTGGTCAAAATTTCAGAAGTTATGAAATATAGTGGGATGAAGATGGCTTCTACTGAGAGACAGACCTGTGTTCTACAGACTTCCAACTAAGGTATTTATAACCCAATGTCTGTTAATTCTTCTAGTCACTGAAGTGGCTAAGTCAGACACTTTTATGGGCCCTGAAATGTATATTGGGGGTTAGATTCTGCTAGTCCTATTAACAGACGGATACGGGGTGTCTGGCATTAGTTAACAGTTGTGTATTGTATAAACTGAAGAAAGGAAGGGAGAAAGGTCACTGTGGCTATGTCTTCTAAATGGCATGGGAGACTTGTGACCTGAACAAAATGGCTGCTACACACACAGCTATTCACACAACAGGTACACACAACCATTACAGTGTCCCTTACCTCCAATCAGCTCTCACTGAGTTTTGCAGATTGTTACTTCAGCATCCCACTCTCTGCTTTCTGAAAGCTCAGACAAGCTGCAAAAATTATGGACTTTGAACAGATATAGAGAAGAGAAGACTACAGATAAACAGGTACAACCTATGGAGGAAGATTTGTTTAATCTCTGTGTATCACCTGAGGCCAGATACTTCTCTGGGTAAATATAAAGGTTTACAACCACTTTAATGGTCTTAACAACTGGATTAATTTCCCATTAGCACAAATCAGATTTAATATAAGGTCTGATGCTGGTTGTAAGTTAAGGAGTGGTAATTCTAGTTCTAATAAAAACACACAATGATACATAAGGCCCTCTGTCATTCACCAGGCAGACAGAGCCTCCAATATGACTCATTTTATAATTTTCAGAATACATCATATATAGGTTGAATTCTGAGCAAATTTTCTTTCGAAAGTCAGAAATTTTGTGTGTTTTGCAATCCGATGGTGCCACCATTGATTTTGAAATTCGACAAACCAAGCCTTCAACTTCACCTCATGTTACTACAGAAAAGACATTTTGTGGCCAGGAATATTCTTTTCTTTCCAGGTAACAGCTCATGCACATTTCTTTTTCGATTATATTTCTTGCACAATTCTTCCATCATTGATTAGAAATTTGTAAGTTTAAAAAAACATTTTCCAACATGCCCTAACACTCAAATTTGATGGCCGCTTGAAAATTGACTGTTGCTGTGACCCACTAATGGTGTGAATTTCGTACGAAAATTCTTAGTTACGATTTTCGAAATAAATTTTGTTTGGAATTCGACCCATGTATGGCCGAATTTAGTCACACTCCCTCGCAGCAATAATTCACTGACTAAATGCAGCTGATATCAATCAGAGCATTTTGAACTAATGGACTGTCCTACAAGTTTAGGTAGATTTGCAACCATTGTCACTAATACCTTGTGAGATGCTAAGAAAGTGCTTTGGCGGTAGGGTTAGTTGGGGCTGAGTGGGTCAAACAACTCTCTCATGTACACACAGTCATGTACATGACAGACCTACCCAGTTGTCACTATGAACCTGGCCAAGTTGTATATAATAGGAAGAAACCTCATCTTTAGGTTTAGTGCCCTATAACAATAAACACTATTCTTTGCCAAAGCTAGAATTAGAATTGAGATCACATTTTCTGCTTGGAGAGAAGTGAACATTATTTAGAGCTTTCACTAATAATTTCCTCTAGCATATTTATTTGACATGGAGGCGAGTCTGGCTGCACCTGTTCAGAGCACGTGGTGTATGTTGAGGATCCAAATAAGATATATCAAGTTATTAATTCAAGGATGGTGAAAATCCACAGTAATTTAAAGGCCCAAAAATTGTAAAGATATATAATGCACTAGATTAGGGTCGTCAGTTTAAATCCCAACCAAGGCACTACCTGCCTGGAGTTTGCATGTTCTCCCTGTCCCTGTGTGGGTTTCCCCCAGGTATAACGGTTTGCTCTCACACTCCAAAGACCTGCTGATAGTTTAATTGGCTCTTGTCTAATTTGGCCCTAGTATGTGTATATATGAATGTAAGTTAGGGACCCTAGATTGTACACTTGTTGAGGGCAGGGACTGAATGTACAATAAATGTTCAATAGATTGTAAGCTCCGAGGAGCAGGGCCCTCCTATCCCTCTTGTATTGAACTGTATTGTTGCTGTATTGTCTCCCGTTATATTGTAAAGTGCTGAGCAAACTGTTGGCGCTATATAAATCCTGTATAATAATAATAATATATGTACAATTTGTGAATATACAAAATATGTGTAAAGCATATCCACCTTACCAACCACTCAGTGTCCGCTACCCCTCTCTGCCAATCCCGCCACTTTCTTCCAGTTGCTCAGTGAATACAGTTCAAGTTATTAACAACAACATACAAAGCCATTCACAACTCTGCCCCAAGCTACATCACCAATTTTGTCTCAATATATCACCCAAATCATCCCCTCCGCTCTTCCCAAGACGTCTTGGTCTCTAGCCTACTTGTCTCCTCCTCCCATGTTAGTCTTCAGGACATCTCCAGAGCCTCTCCCATCCCCTGGAACGCTCTACCCCAGTCAGTCAGTCAGACTGTCTCTTAATCTGTCCACTTTTAGGTGATCCCTGAAAACTCATCTTTTCAGAAAAGCCTCTCTCACCTCAACCTAACAACTGAATCTTTATTTTTTCAGCTTATCCCTAACAGTCAGGGGCGGACTGACCATTCGGACACTCGGGCACTGCCCGAGGGCCTGGGGTCAGTAGGGGGACCCATGAGATGCCTCTGGTACCTTTCATAGGCTTTTTTGGGACTGGTTTGAGTGTGGGCAAGGACACAGGCCCCATGATCCACCTATTGTCCGGGGGCCCCATGAATTGTTAGTCCGCCCCTGCTCACAGTTATTACCTTTTGTTGCACTAGCCCCTCTCTATTAGATTGTAAGCTCCCAGGAGCTGGGCCATAAAAACCCTCTTGTGTTAAATTGTATTGTTGCTGTACTGTCTCCCTTTATATTGTAATGCGCTGTGCAAACTGTTGGCGCTATATAAATCCTGTATAATAATAACAAAGTACTTTGTAAATTGATATATATAATGATCCATAAGTATCTGAATACACTATATACTGTAAATATATAATGCAAAGAAAAGACTGTCACCACTTTAGCCCTAAATCCAGCATTCAGATGAGGGCAAACTATTTTTGCAAATAGAGTGAACGGCAATGACTTTTGTTCTAAAAAAAAAAAAAAAAAAAACAACAAATAAAAATTCATAGTATACTGGGGTGCCGTGACATTGCCTCTGCCCTTACGCATATATTTCCAAATGTGTGCAAACGAAATCCATTGTTTTAACATGAACTGTTAGACAGGGTTCATTTGGTTTGTTGCAGGCTGGCTGGTGAGTGAGCTGGGAATTTTTTTGCTGTTTTTTTACATGCATCACCCTTCCATGTGCTCCTTGCTGCAAAGGCCAGTTATAGGTTGGGGTGGTTGCCATTTGTTTGTATAGTTGGTGAATTGGTGAATGGATGCACTGGATACCTTCAACTGCCATTGTGCTCTTGCTGGGTGTCCAGTGCCTCCCTATACTTTTAAGAAAGGGTAGGCTCCCCCCATGCATACCTGCCCTTAATCTATCCATTATTCTATATGTGCTCCAATTCTGGAGACTGTCAAAATGTATAGAGTTAGGACTGCAGTACACTGGGGTTCCGTGGCCTCCGCAGCTTAGGCATATATTTGCAAATGTGTGCAAACTAAAACCCTTATTTTAACGTGAACAGGGTTCATTTGGTTTATTGCAGGATGGCTGGTAAGTGAGCTGGGAATTTTTGTTTGTTGGTTTTTGACATGCATCACCCTTCCATGTGTTCCTTGCTGCAAAGGCCAGTTATAGGTTGGGGTGGTTGTCATTTGTTTGTACTGTTGGGAAACTGAGTGGTCAATCTGCCATAATATGCAAGTATGCTGTACTTGCATGTGCACTTCTGTACAAACAGCGCTGTCACCTCGTTAATGTAAGTGGAAAAATACTGGATCTACTGATAGAAGCAAAAGGTAATAAAATT
Source organism: Staurois parvus (assembly GCF_062004578.1). Taxonomy (NCBI): domain Eukaryota; kingdom Metazoa; phylum Chordata; class Amphibia; order Anura; family Ranidae; genus Staurois; species Staurois parvus. The sequence goes on from NW_028318340.1 coordinate 8,308,625, forward strand.
ACAGGGAAAGGGGTGTAGGGGGGACTCAGAAAAAACAAAAAATTGCTGTATTACTGCTATTAACAGAAGGCAGTGTGTTTATTTTAAATATTTTTTTTGAAGTATGGCTTCACTCCAGCATTGAATGGAATGAATATAGGTCTACCTTATCAGTCAGCAATCAGTGTCCAGTTTACTACTTAAATACAAAATTGTACAACCGCCATGACTATGTCTTATATATGGCCACATTCTTTTTCTGGCATTGTTTTATTTGCTTTTAACCACTTTTACAACAAAACCATTGCGTGCCAATGCTGACTTTCAATATAGATGAATTGGACTGGTCTCTCTCCAAAGAGACAAATGTGTAGGGTTGTCGTGTATCGCTTGTGAGAGTCGTAAAAATGAATGAACAAATGGAAATAGTCATTATGCTGACCATAGTTCATGTGTTCTGTTGTACCAGCTGTGGGAATGAGTCTTTACATGATCACACTTTTATACTTTTATAAAGTGTCTCTGGAATTTTATGATGCTATATTACTTTGTGGTTTAAAAAGTGTTTCCCACCTTCAGAATTAATTAATTTTCCCTTGAATGGCATTCTATAAAATTCTCAGAAAACACAGGTTACTCGTTATGGTGTCGTGTTAAGTATTTAACCCTTTAATTTTCAGACTGCCAAGCTTACAGAGGCCTTTTACATATTTCCCCTCACCGGAGGACCAGAGCAAGCAAAGTACAGGTCCACATTAAAGAAAACCTTGTAATAAACTGCATGGTCTACTCAAATTGCCTGGGCCCCCTCCACTTGAATAAATTACTTAACCACTTGACCTCTTTACCCTATTCATGACCAGGGCATTTTTTGCTATTCAGCAGTGTGCTACTTTAACTGGCAATTGCTCGGTCATTCAACACTGTACCCAAATGAAATTTATATAATTTTTTTTTCACATAAATAGAGCCTTCTTTTGGTGGTATTTGATCAGTACTGGGTTTTTTATTTTTTGCTATATAAGTGAAAAAAATACAGGAAAGTTTGAGAACAAACTTTATATTTTCTACTTTTTGTTATAAAACATATCCAATAAAAAAAACAGGAAATCAAATTTCTTCATAAACTTAGGCCAAAATGATGCTAAATGTCTTTGATAAAACAAATCCCAGTTAATGTATATTAATTGGTTTGTGTGAATGTTATAGTGTCCACAAACCATGGTATATATGCTGGAATTTACGCAACTATGATGCTATACTAGTAATGGTGGTGATCAGTGACCTATACTGGGACTGTGTTAGTTTGGTGGTCAGTCTGGCATAAGCTGATGCTGGCTTGGAGGTACACAACTGACTGAATCTAACATCAATAGTGATACTAATACAGTGATCAGTGCTAATACTGTACACTGTACTAATGGCACTGGGAAGGGGTTAACTTTAAGGGGCTATCAAGGGGTTTACTGTGTGCTTATCAAGTGTATTGTGTGTGATATGCACTGCTTTTACTTACAGATCTGGCTGTTTTTTTTCTCCCTGTTTTGCAAGAAGAAACAGACAGATCGCTGATCTGTGTACAGAGCTCTGTATGTTTGTAAACACAGGACTCTGTGCTGTGATTGGCTACAGCCCATCAGCAGGTCTCAATCATAAATCATTGGCCATGATTTGCTGACAAAATTCCACTGTAACCAGTGACAGCAGGGGTTAGCAGTGGGCACGCACATACATGCCCCTAGCTCAGAACAGGCTGGCTGACATACATGTACATGAGCCAGCTTACCTGTGCCGCCCACCCACAGTAAATATATTGTTGGCGAGCGGGCGGGAAGCAGTTAATGTTAGTGGGGGAACATTTACCTGTAAAGACCTTATTCAGAAGGCCACAGAGGGCTGTAGAAAGGAGCAGGAATTCTGCACCCAGGAGTCACAGGTGTTTGTATACAGCTGCAGGCAACAGCCTGTGCAAATCAATGAGAAGTCATTTGGATTCAGATCCAGGACCCCAGTGCTGCAAGGCAGATGTGCTAACTGGCAAAACCACTGTGCTGTCTATATCAGGACTGTCTTGCACAGTGCACATCACTAGGCAGCTATGCAGGGAAGAGGGTAAAGCTAAGTCATGGATGACTAGATATTACGCACTTGCCCCATGGGCCGAATAAGAGAAATCACTTGATTCCCATATCCACAGTAAACAGTATTGGTGGAAGAATCTACACTGCTGGCTATTGTATTTTAACAGCTGCCTGAATACCCAAACCAGGGGTGTATCTACCACAAGACAAACAAGGCATTAGCCTTGGCCGCATTTTTCAGGCCAGTGGCTTATCATCCATAGGTGCAGGGTGTTAACTGAACGCGGGCCTCCAACATACACTGCACCTATGGATGATACTGACAGGCACTACAGCTATAGCAGGGGTTAAGTGTCCCCTCTGCTGCCCCCCCCCCCCTCTCGCACTAGCCCCGTCCCCTCACACCCCTCCCGTGCCGGCCTCACTCACTTAGCTCAGTTGGAGCCTTTTCTCGGCGACCTGCTGTTCCCCTTCCCTGGGTGGCTGCATGGTGATTCTGCTCTGTCTGGTAAGTAGTGTGTCCTGGTGCCAAGGTGTCCTGCCCCCTTCCCCCACCTCTGACAACTTTCCCTAGGTGTCTCAGCTGCTGGGAGGGTTGGTCTGCTGGGTATTGTAGTGCAGGTCAGTGATTCGCAATTGTGGGGTTCCCAAACCCCAAATACCCCCCTTCCCCCTCCCTGCCTCTCCACCCTAAACAATATCCCCCCCACCTCACCACCCTAAATGATAACCCCCATCCCCGCCTCTCCACCCTAAACAATAACCACCTCCCCGCCTCTCCACCCTAAACAATAACCACCTCCCCACCTCTCCACCCTAAACAATAACGCCACCTCTCCACCCCTAACAATAACCTCCTCCCCACCTCTCTACCATAAACAATAACCCACCTCCCCACCCTAAACAATAACCCCCCTCCCCACCTCTCCACCCTTTACAATAACCTCCTCCCCACCCTAAACAATAACCCCCTCCTTTGAAGAAGTGGAGCTCTAATGGGAAAAGGTGGAACCTAAAGAGGAATGGTAGAGTTTACAGATGAAGGGGTGGATCCCAAACAGGAAGGGGCAGGGCAAATTTATATGGGGGGCTCTCGATTTTAGTCTTGCTTAGGTCAGTCCCAAACCAAAATACACCACTGACCCAAGCCGTGACTGCATTTGATAGGGTGCAGACACAGTTCAGCCGAAAAGTTCCACCCGGCGCAGGTGATTTTTAAATCAACTTTTTTCAATCACTGATGGTGACAGGTCCATCAAATGCTTGAATTTTGGTAGATTCAGCAGGAATTGTCTAAAATTCAAGCCAAGTATGGCATACAGGAGAACTTAACCCCCTCCCCCTCAATATAAACTGCCACCATTAAAGTAATATTTATTACAAAATAAACACATGTAATCATAATAACTTGCCAGATTTGTCTCTATATTCCTGCATGCTATTGCACCTCTTCTGTTCCTCCCCCAAACCTGTACCACCATCTTGCCTTATCAACATCATCAGTGGTTGGCTTTTCTCTTCCAGCTGAGTGAAGATGTCAGTAACAGATTAGTGTAGAAAAAGATAATGAAAAGGCTTGTCATAGGATCTCAGCAAAAGGCCCTTACAGTTTTTCCCCCCACACTGATCTTGCTGTGTGCATTTGAGATCTCCAGAGAAGGCACTGGTGATGTAGCTTTCCAAGGGGCAGCTGTATGGGTCTGGCTATGTCACCAGTGCCTCCATCAAGCAGGAAGTTTGTTTACTATAACTGCAACATGTTTTAATATCAGCATGCAGACCTACTGATATCTGGGAATTTTTGTGTGGGGCAGGAAGGTCCACTTTGAGCTAGTTCTTTGGTCAATGTGAGGAATAGTGGGTGATCTGGACATTATAAAGGGTAACAGGGTAGAAAGGGAAAAACAGGATGCTTGCCTGGATTTTAAGGTGACTTGACATAGCTGAGCCATATACAATTATATCAGATCAAAAAGTGGATCAGCTGAGTAAGAATGAAGAACAGAGGGATTTGGTACCAAAACAGGTACAGTATCTCCCAGAAGTGAGTCCATCCCTCACATTTTTGTAAATATTTTATTATATCTTTTCATGTGACCACACTGAAGAAATGACACTTTGCTACAATGTAAAGTAGTGAGTGTACAGCTTGTATAACAGTGTAAATTTGCTGTTTCCTTAAAATATCTCAACACAGCCATTAATGTCTAAACCGCTGGCAACAAAAGTGAGTACACCTCTAAGTGAAAATGTCCAAACTGGGCCCAATTAGCCACTTTCCCTCTTCGGTGTCATGTGATTCGTTAGTGTTACAAGGTCTCAGGTGTGAATGGGGAGCAGGTGTGTTAAATTTGGTGTTATCGCTCTCACTCTCTCATACTGGTCACTTGAAGTTCAACATGGCAACTCATGGCAAAGAACTCTCTGAGGATCTGAAAAAAAGAATTGTTGCTTTACACATAGATAGCCTAGGCTATCAGAAGATTGCCAAGACCCTGAAACTGAGCTGCAACATGGTGGCCAAGACCATACAGCGGTTTAACAGGACAGGTTCCACTCAGAACAGGCCTCGCCATGGTCGACTAAAAGAAGTTGAGTGCACGTGCTCAGTGTCATATCCAGAGGTTGTCTTTGGGAAATAGATGTATGAGTGCTGCCAGCATTGCTGCAGAGGTTGAAGGGGTGGGAGGTCTGCCTGTCAGTGATCAGACCATACGCCGCACACTGCATCAAATTGGTCTGCATGGCTGTCATCCCAGAAGGAAGCCTCTTCTAAACATGATGCACAAGAAAGCCCCCAAACAGTTTGCTGAAGGCAAGCAGACTAAGGGCATGGATTACTGGAACCATGTCCTGTGGTCTGATGAAACCAAGATAAACTGATTTGGTTCAGATGGTGTCAAGCGTGTGTGGCAGCAACCAGGTGAGGAGTACAAAGACAAGTGTGTCTTGCCTACAGTCAAGCATGGTGGTGGGAGTGTCATGGTCTGGGGCTGCATGAGTAATGCCGCCACTGGGGAGCTACAGATCACTGAGGGAACCATGAATGCCAACATGTACTGTGACATACTGAAGCAGAGCATGATCCCCTCTTTTCGGAAACTGGACCGCAAAGCAGTATTCCAACATGATAACAACCCCAAATACACCTCCAAGATGACAAATGCCTTGCTAAAGAAGCTGAGGGTAAAGGTGATGGACTGGCCAAGCTTGTCTCCAGACCTAAACCCTATTAAGCATCTGTGGGGCATCCTCAAATGGAAGATGGAGGAGTGCAAGGTCTCTAACATCCACCAGCTCCGTGATATCGTCATGGAGGAGTGGAAGAGGACTCCAATGGAAACCTGTGAAGCTCTGGTAAACTCCATGCCCAAGAGGATTAAGGCAGTGCTGGAAAATAATGGTAGCCACACAAAATATTGACACTTTAGGCCCAGTTTGGACATTTTCACTTAGAGGTGTACTCACTTTTCCTGCCAGCGGTTTAGACATTAATGGCTGTGTGTTGAGTTATTTTGAGGGGACAGCAAATTTACACTGTTATACAAGCTGTACACTCACTACTTTACATTGTAGCAAAGTGTCATTTCTTCAGTGTTGTCACATGAAAAGATATAATAAAATATTTACAAAAATGTGAGGGGTGTACTCACTTCTGGGAGATACTGTAGGTCTCTTCTAGTTCAGACAGTTTGGATCTATGCATGCCTGTTAGCCTAGGATAAATATTCTAATACCCTACCTCAGTGAAACCCAGTTAAAATGAGATAAAAGGAAGAGTCTGAAAGCACTGGCTATCAACCTAGACTGACAGTAGGCAGGCCAGCTCCCTCATACTGACATTAAAATTAATGAAGTGTCACATGGCACATCTTCTTGTCCAGAGCAACCAAGGGCTGCTCTAGTGCAGCTGTATTGCCGTGCAGACATAAACCAAGCAACCTTTCACAAATCTGCCTGACTTCTGGGCTGTAGTAAGCATGTCTATTTTTTTAATAACAAGTCAAACATGGGGCCCAAATTAGTTTTCGCAATATAAAAGCAGTGGTAAAAAAAATATTACTTTGTTTTCAAGATTTCTAATTCCCAGCTGAATAATTCTAGCCATACACCGGTTGAAAAATCATTCGAACGCGTTTATTTGTTATGTCACATATGCGCAGTACAAACAGTTTGATGCCTTGTTGTGTCATCAGAGGTTTAAGGAGACACCTTTGCTCCAGTTTAATTTTCTTCCATTTCTATAAATTAGCCAATACTAAATTTGGATAGCAACAGACATAAGGTGACGATTGCCTGGTCTGGGCTATTCTACGGGCTATGAGGTTAGAAAAACTTCTCTGAACGTCGCTGTCTTCTCTAAAGTACCTGCATGCACTCCACTCCTCCATAGTATACGTGTAAATGCTTGTCGCATTTGAATGTTTATATACAGCTATCTTCCGATATATACAGACACCATAAAACAAATCTGTTCTTTGCCCTTTCAGGTCAAAGCAACAGGTTACCATTCAGTTCATCTGGTCTCTTGGTGATGGAAGTGCTGACTTTTGGATATAGAGACGCATGTGAATCACTCCATATATGATGGTGCATTGCACTTGGTAAGTCAAAAGGACATTGCGCAGAATTGTAACCCAGAATAAGAAAACAACTGCTGCAAAAGTGACTGCAGAGCTCAATCTCAGTCTTCATAACCGTCATAACCTTTGATCAGGGGCGGCCTGACAACTCATGGGGCAATAGGGGATCATGGGGCCCCTGTGTCCTTGCCTAAACTCAAAAAAGCCTATGAAAAAGTTACCAGGGGCATCTCATGGGGCCCCTACTGATCCCGGGCCCTCGGGCAGTGCCCGAGTTTCCAAATGGTCAGTCTGCCCCTGCCTTTGATACTATACCTTGCAACACGGCAAATAAATTGGCAACTTTAGTCACAGAGGCACCAGGGAAGCAGGCACCAACAATTTGGCCTCCTTCAAGCTCAGTAAGTTCTGAAACGACTCTGTATTATTAGCAGAGCACTCAGTGAATAATGAAAGTGAGGCTTCCCACCTGTCATCTGTGTCTCATCACACAGCGGAAGCAAAAGAATGTTACATCACTTCCACTTTCAATGCAAAACATGTTGTCAGTTTCACACATGAAAATCATGTAGTGTTTCCATTTTTTGCCTAACCCCTGTGTTTGTCCTGTTTACCATTATCATTGAAAGTGAAAGAAAATCCCAAATTAGAAAAGTAATAGAGGGCAAATTTCTAACGGAGACACTAGATCTGGTGAGCTGGGGGGCCAAGGAATTTCCTTAAAGGATAAGTTCACCTTTTAGTAAAAAATAATAAGTGCACATTTGTTTTGTAAGTAAAAAAAAAATGTGCATTTATTATTTTTGTCTGCAGGAGCCTCTAAAGCATTGCACCAGCAATCAGCAAATTACTGGTGCCATGGAAGTCTCCTGCAGACCTGTCAAAATATTTGCTTGCCTGTATGGGATATATGAGCAAGCAGATATACTGACAGGAAGAATGAATGAACTACCATGCTACTTCACAGCACCTTGGGAGTTCATTGAGGACTACAGACCTACAGCCTTAGTGGCTGTCAGGATTTGTAGTCTCTCGTTCACAGCATGGCCGCATCTAGGGGGGTGCTGAGGTGGGCTATGCCCCCCCCAGACTTTAGTTGTGCCAACCCCAAAGCCAACCCTAAGCTGCCAACCTAAGCCAACCCATTATGCTGCCCTAACCTGCCACTATACCTCCCTAACCTGCCACTATGCTGCCCTAAATTGACATAATACCACCCTAATCCGGTACTTTACTGCCTTAGTCTGACACTGTACTGTCCTTGACTGACACTATACTGATCTCAGGTATGCATTGTGTGGGGAGGAGCTCTGCTGCCTGTGCCCAGGCTGTGTGCAGTGCAGGGATGGCAGAAGGAGCTGTGCCCCTGTCCTCTGTCCTGCCAGCACTGACCTCTGTCCTCTGCCCTGCTGACCTCCCATCCTCTACCCGCCTCACATTTTTTACTGCACCCCCACATTGGACAGGCTAGATCTGGCCCTGGATCACAGAGGACTCTAAATGATTGAAACAGCCAGGCAGGCAGAGCCCCGCATGGATGCGTTTTTTTTTAATGTGACAACTAGTGAGGGGGAAAAAGATCCCTCACTAGCTGTCAAAGCAGGGAGCTGGAGCCTGTCTGATTGTAACATGTTACACCCTGAATATGGGTGTAACATGTTAGGAAAGGCGAACTTATCCTTTAATTTGTAGGGATTTTCTCTCACTTCCTGATTGGCTATGGGAAAGAAAGTGAACATAAATCTCCCCAATGGGACACAGAAGGCAAAAACAAAACCTGACAGGAGTTATAACCCTCCTTTACTCTATCCAAAATGAAAAAAAAAGTTTTGCCATTAGTTCTACTGCATGGTGTCTCTGGAGTGAAGAATCTAGGGAGCTCCATATGCAAATGGTGACTTTTCATTTAAAAATAACAGATCTCTGCCTTCCCCCTTGCACCGTCCTTCTATTGGGTGCAAGGTCTCAGCACTTTGCATCAAGGAACCAAGGAATGCAATAGCGGGATGGCCAAGACTCCATGCTAGAGACTGCCAATACTTTATTGAGGGTCCTGGATTTTGGGGAACCTGGGACTCTTTACATCATAACACACAGTAAAATGCGGGCAACCTCCCCCTCATATGTAGGATCTGTAAATGGAAAGACTACTAGTCAAATCTGCTACAGTGGACCTCAATGAAGCACTTGTAGTCCATTATTTACTTCCTCCAGCCCCATAACAGTCCCTCAATGGAGCACTTGTGGTCCATTATTTACTTCCTCCAGCCCCATAACAGTCCCTCAATGGAGCGCTTGTAGTCCAATATTTACTTCCTCCAGTCCCATAACAGTCCCTCAATGGAGCGCTTATAGTCCATTATTTACTTCCTCCAGCCCCAGAAGAGCCGTTCAATGGAGCATTTGTAGTCCATTATTTACTTCCTACAGCCACATAACAGTCCCACAATGGAGCATTTGTAGTCCATTATTTACTTCCTCCAGCCCCATAACAGTCCCTCAATGGAGCGCTTGTAGTCCATTATTTACTTCCTCCAGCCCCATAACAGTCCCTCAATGGAGCGCTTGTAGTCCATTATTTACTTCCTCCAGCCCCAGAACAGTCCCTCAATGGAGCACTTGTGGTCCATTATTTACTTCCTACAGCCACATAACAGTCCCACAATGGAGCATTTCTAGTCCATTATTTACTTCCTCCAGCCCCATAACAGCCCCTCAATGGAGCACTTGTGGTCCACTATTTACTTCCTACAGCCCCATAACAGTCCCTCAATAGAGCACTTGTGGTCCATTATTTACTTCCTCCAGCCCCATAACAGTTCCTCAGTCAGGAGCACTTGTAGTCCAATATTTACTTCCTCCAGCCCCATAACAGCCCCTCAATGGAGCACTTGTGTCCATTATTTACTTCCTCCAGCCCCATAACAGCCCCTCAATGCAGCACTTGTAGTCTAATATTTACTTCCTCCATCCCCATAACAGTCCCTCAATACAGCACTTGTAGTCCATTATTTACTTCCTCCTGGCCCATACAGAGCCCCTCAGTCAGGAGCACTTGTAGTCCAATATTTACTTCCTCCAGCCCCATAACAGCCCCTCAATGGAGCACTTGAAGTCCATTATTTCCTTCTTCAGCCCAATAATGGCCCCTCAGTCAGGAGCACTTGTGTCCATTATTTACTTCCTCCAGCCCCATAACAGCCCCTCAATGCAGCACTTGTAGTCCAATATTTACTTCCTCCATCCCCATAACAGCCTCTTAATAGAGCACATTAAGTCCATTATTTACTTCCTCCATCCCCATAACAGCCCCTCAGTCAGGAGCACTTGCAGTCTAATATTTACTTCTTCCAGCCCCATAACTGTAGGTCTATATAGACCTGGAGCTGAGGGAAGAGTCTACAGGAACCTTTTGCATTGAACCTGTGATGCTCTGATCACATCTGCAATGCTCTGCAGGCTCCAATGCAAAAAAAAATGAATACATTCACTTTTTTTTTTATTATTGTCACTATTTTTTTTATTATTGTGAGTGCATTTATTAAATGTTTGCAAAAGGTGGCCTTTGCCTTTAAGGATAGGTACAGGTTTGTTTTCCTCCAAGACACATCTGTTTTTGAAGAGAAGGAAAAAAACTCAGATGATTGAAGTATCCTGGTTTTGAATTTTCTAACAATAAAACAGGAAAAAAATGTAATCTATTTAGTAAAAGACATACTTTACTCACAGAAGATTTTGTGTTATATACTTTATGTATTACAGTTTAGGTGTGAGCCGAGCATTTCTGTGCATATAACATACTCACACATACTGTATTCAAAGACATCAACGTGACCTACTTCATCTTCTAAAGACAACATGAAATGTCAGCTCCATGACCTGGATCCAAGCCTTCCGCTTTCAGTCTTCTGCTCATACCTGGTCACCTGGTACAATCACAAATTTACCGGCTGACTAGAAACATTTTCAGGTTTGCTTGTCTACTGAGTGAATCGATGTGTACTACATATCCACCATGGAATATTTACACCTAAAGTGAATCTGTCACAGGAAAACACGAAACAAAGGGGTTGATTTCTGAAGCCTGGGTTCACACTGATGCGGTGCAGAATTTGCACCGATTTCTGTGCGAATTCCGCATCGCATCATAACCGCACCCCGTTCATGTGAACCGCTGCATATATTAAAGCATAGTTCCACCCGAATTTGACAGGTACCCGCTCCCACTTCCGCTGCGATCGCCTAGGCAATTGGAAGAGGAAGTTGTCCTCCCTCCCGTAGTCTTTTGGAACACGTGCAGGTCCCAGAAGACTACGGGGTCGCTCCCCAAAGGTGCCAATCCTTAATGGAGAGCAGTCCTTAAACTGGAACTTCCCCTTTTGGGTGGAGCTCCGCTTTAAATCGTGATAGAAAACAACTTGATTTAAATCAAATCCACTCTGATACAAACCATGTGAAAAAACTCCACCATAAATATATCAACGTAATATAATGCACACAATATAATATAGAGCATTAGGAGAGAAAAATTTATTGTGAAACAATGATCACTAGATATGACCAACACAGATAGGGTCATTGCCAGTGGACCTGTAGGAGCCTGAGATTACCCTACATAGACATGAAAAGTATCCATAACACAGTTATAGTGAAAACATACACCACGTGGAAAATTAGGCTATCAAATCTAATTCAATTAAGAAATATAATACCTGGGAAACATGTAATGTATCAAATCGCCCTGCTAAGTGATTCATACCAAAATACAATAAAGCAGTTACTGGGTAGCAAAAGGACAGAAATAGGAAAGTTAAAAGAAAGAGAAAAAAAAAAGGGGGGGGGGCGGAGCTCAAATAGCAAGAAGACTGTAGACCTAAGCTGAAAGAAAGGAGCCAAAACCCGATGAGTACCTAAAATGAGAGCACACTGTCCACACAAGTTTGACCAGTCAGATTTATCCTCATCTCATGCAATCAATTGTTCCATACAGTCAGTCTTGTCCACCATTCAGCCATGGATGGAGCCTCCGTCTAACGTCAATGTTTGGCAACCACAGAACGAGCGGCTGTAATAAAGTACCTTACTAAATTTCTTTCAATTTGCTTACCCCTGGTTCACATATATGCGGCTGTGCGGGCTGCGTTTTGCGTGGGCACAAGAGCTCATTCATTTGAATGGACTCCCGTGCCTGGGACACACAGGGAAGAAATCCCTACACTTCTTTGGAAACTGCAGCCCACACGGGAACCTCGGTTCCCAGTGCGGTTGCGATTTCCAGTGCGGGCGGCGTGTCATTAGAATTACTGGCACCCGCCCACATGTCCGCATTCTTCTGTGTGGGTGGATTTTTGTGCGGATCCTCAGTGGCACCATCCACACAGATGTGAACCAAGCCTTATAAGAGCCACACAACACAGACAATATAGTAATCTGAGGTTCATTTGGGATTTTATCTCCAACTAATTTATCAAACAGATTGAATATTTTATCCCAAAATGGGAGAATTTTTGGACAAGTGCCCCAAATATGGGTCATAGTACCAAGTTCCTGCAACTATCTCCAGCAAGTTTCAGGGGTAGATGAGTCAATTTAATGCAAAATCGCAGGGCAGCAATACCATCTAGAGAAGATCCTATGATTTCGCTCGTGTGCGTGAGAAGATTTAGACAATTTGTATGATACTAGCAGTATTTTGTCCCAATCTATCCCCTTCGCCGGTATGTGTAGTTCCTGTTCTCATTTAGAAAGACACAGAGGAGGGTTCGGGTATGACTCCTGCAGTAAGATCTGGTATACCTGCGAAAGTGTACCGCTGCGATTTAAAATTGCGTGATTTGTGTTCAATTTCAGCACGATTTCAGGTGCAATTTATAAAGACATTATTGCTACTTGTGAAGATTTTCAACGATTGCTTGCAATTTGCAGTGCGATTTCCATTATATTCTATGTATGAGAAATCACAACAATACTGCAGATGAAGTCATGCAAGAATTACTTTAGAAATCACAAATGTTAAGACACTGATATTCCCATTCATTAGATGCAATTTCAGGTGTGAGTTCAATTCCCAAATCACACTGATATGACCAGGCACTTTACTACACAAGTCAATCTGACTTTAGAAAAGGTTCTTGGACTACTTTGGTCCGACTTTGATATGACTTCAATGCCACAGAGTGTAAAAAGTCACATCAAATTCGTATCAAAGTTGCACTGAAAGTCGTGCGACTCTGTAGTCGGGCTACTGTGAACGGAGCCTTATACCCCGTACACATGATAAGAAAATAGTGCGAAAAATTTTGCGGTACCACTGATCAAACGATTTTCTCTTCGTTGATGAGCAGGATGTTTTAACCGATAACGATATTGTGAACGGAAAAATCTGGTTGAACAACAGTGAAAAATGTTTCATTTACAAATGAGCAATTTTCTATGCGGTGGTATGACGGTTGTATGAAAAAAATCTATCAAGCGCTATCACGCATGAGCGGAAACAGAAGATGACCCGGATGTTTATGTCCAAGGAATCTTTGTAAACTCGAAGGAAAAATCCAAATGTTAAAAGTAGATTGGCCTAATGAGATCATGAAACCAGACTTCTGCATTTTATATTTTATGTATCACTATTTATGTATATAGGTCATGTAATGAACTATATTATACTCATTATGGTAATTGTTGTGTATATCGCTCGTTATGGGCATGGCTACAAGGTCACACGCACACTGCATCACTTCCACTTGTACGGAAGACCTCAACACTACGTATTGCCCAACAAACTATTTTTTTTAGATTGGTTAATGTGGGCCACGATTTCGATCAACGAACAAACGCCTCATCGGATGACCGATTGGTCGATTTTCTGATCGTGTATTCCCACCTTTAAGCTGGCCATACACGTATGGATTTTCGTTTGAGAATTTTCGTTTACAGAATATTTGTTTGATTTTCTAATCATTAGTGAGGTCAAATCGATGTTTGTTTTTGACCGCAATAACAGGAAAATTTGAAGGGGCAGGAAGGAAAACTTTTGTCGATCAAACAAATTTTCGGTCAGTGTATGTGGTTATCATTCAGAAATTACATTCATTTTAAACTGGAATGTTAAAAGCAAAAGACAATTTTCGAATGATAATTGTCCATTCACCGAACGTTCAGAGAATTTTCGTACAACTTTTCGTACGAATATTCTCATCCGAAAATCTACACGTATATGGCCAGCTTTAGGTGTTCATTTCTGTTGCAGATTTTCCCTCACATCTGGACAGAAAGTGAGGGAAAATGTTTCCAAAAGAGCTCCAGATAGCAGGAAAAAGATGACAAGAATTCTAAACTGAAAGCGTTTTTGGGTTCGACATACTTTTTGAGGCCTAGCTGGTGGAGAGGACCATACAGCATGAAGGGGTGCGTGTGGTGCTTACCAATGACAGGCTGTGGCTCTACTCCTGTATGCGTGTAACCGCACATCCAAACCTATGCAGGCATACAGGGACCGATGAATGGTTCTGTTTGAAGACAGTTTGGATCCAGGGCCCCAGTACACATGGAAACCACAGATGTTCAGTGACACACGTACAGCCACAGTCTGCCATTGATTTGTACAACACCTGTGCCTCCCAGCAGCATAAGCGCATGCTTCTTCATGCTGCACGGCCCTGTGTGAATGAGGCCCAACGGTTGCTTCTCATCACAAAATGGTCCCCCCCCCCCATATTCCACTAAGAACTATACAACAAAGTTGGACAAATCCCAGGAAAACAGCCCCCCTCATGGCACAATTTTGAGGCTGCCATTGTGCTCAAAGTACTGAAGCCCCCTCCCGCGTCAGTCAGACATCACTGAATATACTGAGACTCTCCTCTCTGGGAGAAGCATTGTTGTACTTTATACCTTCTTATTCTCCTCACCACCTCTCCTAGATGCTTCATCTGAGTGGGGGGAATTAAGCTGGCTCAGGTGGCTCAGCAAGGACCGGACAAAGTTTTCATCCATCTATGGCTGTTCCTGCTCCAGGGAAGTCGATCTAATGATTGACTTCTCTCAAACAGGATTGTTGGAAAATGTTCATTTGATCTACACCTGCAGCCAATCGGCTGCAGTGTGGCTCAATGTATTCTGAGAGCGGAGGAGTCTTCTCTGTCAGAATACAATAGTGCAGCAGTGAGGATTCCCACATCTACCTCGCCTGTGTGGAAGGTGGTATGCGTTTTTTTTTCTTGATCAGCCCGCTGACTAAAAAAAAAAAAAACAGCCCATGTATGTCCACGCCATATACTGTAAGGCTACGTTCACACTAGCGTTGTCAGCAGGCAGCAGACAGGCGTTTGGAAAGCGATAAAAACGCTTCCCAAACGCCTCTGAAAATTCTGCACATTGCAGCACATAGTGCTGTTCACATGGAAGCGTTAGCGTCGCAGCAAAACGGACGCCTCTGGTTGAGTAAGGAGGAGTTGAAGCTTCCTATTCAAGTCTATGGTGCCGCTCTGCAAATGCCTGGCCGGCGTTTGCGGTGCGGTTGCGAGGCGTTTGCAGAGTGTTAACACCTTTCAAACTTCATTATAGGCATTTGTGGGGCGTTTTTAATGCTTGGCAAATGCCTACCAGCCGCCGGTAAACCGTGCATACAGAGTTTTTGGAGCGTTTGCGGAGCGTTAAAAATGCTTCACAAACGCCGGACCAACGCTTGTCAAATACTATAGGAGTGTTTGGCAAGAATTGGAAAAAAAGTCAAGTGTGAACGAGCCCTAACTCCTGGAGTGCACCATACTGTCATGAATATCATACCATCTGTTCCAATCTGTTTACTTCCCACTATGCCAATTGTATTTTTTGGAGAAAAACAAAGAAAATAAAAGCTGATACCAGCAAGCCTGGGTTCACATATGTGCGGGGCTGGTTTGCAGCAGTTTCAAGCTCTGTCTGGTGCAACTGCATTCAGCGATTCAGGTGAGAATTGTTAATGTGGATGACACTGGAAATTGCACCTGCACCAAGTGTAAAGTCATACCGGACTCTTTTTTACAATGCACTGTGGTCGGCCCATACATATGTGGACCAGCTCCATAGAAAAGGCATATGGCGCGAATCGGATGTGAACCATGTGAAAACGCATCCAATTCGCATTTATGTGAACCAGATCTGAATCAACATCAGCCAGGACACTCCAATAGAAGAGGTTAGCAATAGAGGACTCCACATTGCCCTCATAAAAGCTATGCTTTAACCACTTGCCCTCCAGAGGATTTACCCCCCTTCCTGACCTGGCCATTTTTTGCGAAACGGCACTGCGTTACTTTGACAATTGCGCGGTCATGCAACACTGGTCCCAAATGAAATTTATGTCCTATTTGATTGCCTCTTAATTTTTTTTTTTGTGCTATAAACAAAAAAAGGTTTCAACAATTTTGAAAAAAAAAACACAATATTTTTGACTTTTTGCTATAAAACATGTCCAGTAAAAAAAATTTAAAAAATCAAATTTCGTCCTAAATTTAGGCCACAATGTATTCTGCTACATGTCTTTTCTAAAAAAAAGTCCCAATACGTGTTCTTAGATTGTAAGCTCCAAGGATCAAGCCCTTCTAACCCTCTTGTATTGAACTGTATTGTTGCTGTATTGTCTCCCGTTATATTGTAAAGCACTGAGCAAACTGCTGGCGCTATATAAATGCTGTATAATAATAATTAATTTAATTTTCTCTTTATACTAGTAATGACGGTGATCAGCGACTTATAGCGGGACTGCGGTGAACATTCTGACACTGGGTGGGAACTAACTGTCACTGACATCCCCAGTGATACTAATACAGTGATCAGTGCTAATAAAAAGCACTGACACTGTACTAATGGCACTGGAAAGGAAGGGGTTAACATCTGGGGCGACCACAGGGTTACCTGTGTGCTGTGTGTGTTCTACTGTGTGTGCTGTGTGCGTTTTAATATGTAAGCATACTGCTTTGTATTGCTCTGCTATGCAAAGCAGCATGCTAGTGCTGACAGGGGAGAGATCTGTGTTGTTTACATACAGACCTCTCCCTGTCAGTGTTCCTCGGCGATCACTGGGTGCCGGCGGGGAATCTTCAGCACTTGGGCACTGCCCGAGGACCCGGGGTCAGTAAGGGGCCCCTGAAATGCCCCTGGTACATTTTTTATAGGCTTTTTTGAGTGTGGGCAAGGACACAGGGGCCCCATGATCCCCTATTCCCCGGGGGCCCCATGAGTTGTCAGTCCGCCCCTGTACGTGGCTTTGCAGTTCCGGGTAGGGGGCCATTCGTGGCTTCAGCTGTTAAGCACTGGGTCCCGGACGGTGATTCCCCACTGCCACCCAGCGATTGCCGGGTATCACCGTCGGGGGAGAGACCTGTGTAGAAACAACACAGATCTCTCCCCTGTCAGCTCCTGCACACTGCTTTGTATGGCTCTGCATAGCAGATCTATACAAAACAGCGTGCTTACAGTGTAAAGCACACACACAGCACACAGTATAACAGCACACAGGTAACCCTTTGATCACCCCAGATGTTAACCCCTTCATGCCCAGTGTCATTAGTACAGTGCCAGTGCTTTTTATTAGCACTGATCACTGTATTGGTGTCACTGGGGATGTCAATGACACCAAGTTAGTTCCCTCCCCCAGTGCCAGAATGCCTGCCGCAGTCCCACTATAAGTCGCAGATCGCCGCCATTAATAGTAAAAAAAAATCCAGTATATATACCGCCATTTTTAAACGCTATAACTTTCACATAAACCAATTAATTTACACATATTGGGTTTTTTTTTTTAGCAAAGACATGTAGCAGAATACATTTTGGCCTAAATTTATGACGAAATTTGATTTTTAAAATTTTCTTACTGGATATGCTTAATAGAAAAAAGTCACAAATATTGTTTTTTTATTTCAAAATTGCCGGCCTTTTTTTGTTTATAGCGCAAAAAATAAAAGACTCAGAGGTGATCAAATACCACCAAAAGAAAGCTATATTTGTGGGTAAAAAAGTACGTAAATTTCATTTGGGTACAGCGTAGCATGACTGCGCAATTGTTAGTTAAAATAATGCAGTGCCGTAACACAAAAAATGGCTTGGTCCGGAGGGGGTGGGGGTAAATCCTCTGGAGGACAAGTGGTTAAGCCTAGGTTCACACTAGTGCAGCTGCATAATGATGCTTTTTTTGTGCGTTTTTGTAGCGTGTTTTCTGCGTGTTTTTACTAATTTTTTCATGCTTATTTTTTTTAGAAGGAGACAGGATTTTATACACAAACTTTGGCAAAAATGCACTAAAACACGTGTACATTTGATTGCCATGCATTCCTATTGAAGTCTATGAGGCAAACAACGAGCTGCACCGTACCAGAAGAAGCGCCTGCACCTTCTTTTTTTAAAAAAACGCTGCACTGTTGAGAATAGTCATCATAGCGAGGATTGTGGTTTCCATTATCGTGACAGCAAACGTAGGAAAAAAGTAATGTGAACGGGGGCTACCAATTGAATAGCCATGGCAGCGCTGCACATCTGCAAAAGAGTGGAGGGTTTTTGTGCATTGTGGGAAAGAGTGCGTTTCCGTGACGCACAAGTGTGAACATAACCTAAATTCAGAAACGTGCATCAAGGCGTGTTTGTTCGTGACGCACAAGTGTGAACATAACCTAAATTCAGAAACGTGCAAGGCGTGTCTGTGATGCACAAGTGTGAACATAACCTAAATTCAGAAACATGAGCATCAAGGCGTGTCCGTGATGCACAAGTGTGAACATAACCTAAATTCAGAAACATGAGCATCAAGGCGTGTCCGTGACGCACAAGTTTGAACATAACCTAAATTCAGAAACATGAGCATCAAGGCGTGTTTGTGATGCACAAGTGTGAACATAACCTAAATTCAGAAACGTGCAAGGCGTGTCCGTGACGCACAAGTGTGAACATAACCTAAATTCAGAAACATGAGCATCAAGGCGTGTCCGTGACGCACAAGTGTGAACATAACCTAAATTCACAAACGTGCATCAAGGCGTGTTTGTGACGCACAAGTGTGAACATAACCTAAATTCAGAAACATGAGCATCAAGGCGTGTCCATGACGCACAAGTGTGAACATAACCTAAATTCAGAAACGTGCATCAAGGCGTGTTTGTGACGCACAAGTGTGAATATAACCTAAATTCACAAACATGTGCATCACGGCGTGTCCGTGACGCACAAGTTTGAACATAACCTAAATTCAGAAACATGAGCATCAAGGCGTGTTTGTGACGCACAAGTGTGAACATAACCTAAATTCACAAACATGTGCATCAAGGCGTGTCATCTATGCATGTTAAAATCAACACACATACGTTGACGCATTACAACGCACCTTGCTCAAAAAAACAAACAAAAAAAAAAACACCTTTGTGTACACACAGAAGGAAATGGGTCCTAAATAAATGGGACGCAGGAAGCTAGCGCGAATGTAGCCTATTTGTTGTAACTTGTTTCTATCATACATATTGATACAGTCTATACAGATAGAAGACATACAAGAGTGGACGCACAAGTGTGAACATAACCTAAATTCAGAAACATGTGCATCAAGGCGTGTTCGTGACGCACACGTGTGAACATAACCTAAATTCACAAACATGTGCATCAAGGCGTGTCCGTGACGCACAAGTGTGAACATAACCTAAATTCAGAAACGTGCATCAAGGCGTGTCATCTATGCATGTTAAAATCAACACACATATGTTGACGCATGACCAGGGGCGGACTGACCATGTGGAAACTCGGGCACACTGCCCGAGGGCCCAGGGTCAGTAGGGGGCCCCATGAGATGCCCCTGGTACCTTTTTCATAGGCTTTTTTGAGTTTGGGCAAGGACACAGGGGCCCCATGATCCCCTATTGCCCGGGGGCCCCATGAGTTGTCAGTCCGCCCCTGCGCAAGACAACGCACCTTACGCAAGAAAACAAATAAAAAAAAAATCCCTTGTGTACACACAGAATAAAATGGGTCCTAAATAAACGGGACGCAGGAAGCTAGCGCGAATGCAGCCTATTTCTAGTAACTTGTTTCTATCATACATATTGATACAGTCTATACAGATAGAAGACATACAAGAGTGGAGTAAATGATGACACAGAATGGAAGCATTCCTCATGTGTCAGGACACAGAGAAGTGATCGGGTACATGTGGGGAATGAAGTGTGTGTGGCTGACCCAGGAGCAGCTTCTCTCCTATGTTGTCCCCCCCCCCCTTCCCTATACTATGACACTGGGAATACATGATGATGGCAGAAGTGTGGGTGGGAACAAAGCAACGTGCTGGGAAGATGCTGATCCCCACCCTCAGCACCAAACTTGTGACCCCCCTGCACACATCATACAATACCTCCGGAATACAGCCCTGCAATGAGGGATAAGAGGACCTGTCTTTTCCTCCCCTCCTTCCCTGCCCAGTCTATACACCTGCATGGATCACATGTGTGCGACTCACCTGGATCAGGCAGGGGGAGAGTCTCCGTCCGGCATCAGTGTATTGTCAGTGCTCCACTGTTCTCTGCCTGCTCCCCCCTCCAGGTCCTGCTGTCAGTGTCTGCTCCTCCTCCTCCAGCAAGCCTAGGCAACCGGCTGTGGATTCTGCCTCCCACCACATCCTGATTGGGCTCCCAGCCTCTCATCACTGCCAGTACAAGCTGCAGGCTGAGTGCAAGCCTTGTGTCCTGCTTTCCAGGGACAGCCTGGGCTCTGGGAGATGATGGATTCTGGGAAGTGGTTCTGCTCTTCAGGGACAGCTTATGGAGATGGACTCCTGAAAGTGGTCCTGATTTCTAGGAACCGCCCCAGGTTGTAGGAGATGATGGATTCTGGGTAGTGGTCTTGATTTCCAGGGACAGCACAGGGTGTAGGAGATGGATTCCTGGAAGAGATATTTACCTGAAGAGCAGGACCACTTCCCAGAATCCGTCATCTCCCAAAGCCCAGGCTGTCCCTGGAAAGCAGGACACAAGGCTTGCACTTTTCAGGGATAGCCTGGATTCTCAGAGTGGGATTCTTGAAAGTGGTCTTGATTTCCAGGGACAGTCTGGAATCTAGAAAATAAATTCCTGTATGTAGCCTTGATTTCCAGGGACAATCCCATATTACTGAAAGTGAATCTGATTTTCTTGGGACAGCCCAAGATCTGGGAAATGGACTCCTGAAAGTGGTCCTGATTTCTAGGAACCGCCCCAGGCTGTAGATGATGGATTCTGGGTAGTGGTCCTGATTTCCAGGGACAGCACAGGGTCTAGGAGATGTATTCCTAGAAGGGATATTTCTTTTCAGGTATAGCCTGGGTTCTCAGAGTCGGATTCTTGAAAGTGGTCTTGATTTCCAGGGACAGTTTGGAATCTAGAAAATAAATTCCTTTATGTAGCCTTGATTTCCAGGGACAATCCCGTATTACAGAAAGTGAATCTGATTTTCTTGGGACAGCCCAAGATCTGGGAGATGGACTCCTGAAAGTGGTCTAGCATGCAAGAGAAAGCTTAGGAGATGGATTCTGGGCTTCTGAAAGTGGTCCTGCTTTCCAGAGACAATCCCAGATTCCTAAAAGTGATTCTGATCCTTATTTCCAGGGTCTGGGAGTTGGACTCCTGGAAGTGGTTGTTTTCCAGGGACAATCCTGGGTTTCTGAAAGTAGCTCTGCTTTCAAGAGACAGCCCGGGCTGTAGATGATGGATTCTGGGAAGTGGTCCTGCTTTCTAGGGACAGCTCGTGGTTTAGTAGGTGGACACCTGAAAGTGGTCCTGATTTCCAAGGACATACTGGGAACTGGGAGATTGATTCTGGGAAGGGTTCTTGATTTCCAGGAACAGCCCAGGGTCTGGGAGATGGACTCCTGGAAGTGATCCTGCTTTCCAGGGACAATTCTGGATTCCTGAAAATGGTTATGATTTCCAGGGACAGACCAGAGTCTAGGAGATGGACTTTTGAAACGTATTCAAAGGACAACATGAGGTCTGAGAGTTGCTGAATAACTGGAAGTGGTTCTGATTTCCAGGGACAGCCCAGGATCTGGGAGACAAATTGTTGGAAATAGTCTTGTTTTCCAGGGACAACCCTGAGACTGTAATACAGACTTCTGGAGATATTCCAGCTATCTAAGGAAAGCACGGGGTCTGCAGTATGGACTCCTGGAAGCAGTACGATGTACCAGGTGCAATCCAGGGTCCATAGGTTGGACTCCTGGAGGTAGTTCTGCTTTCCTGGGACAGCCAGGGTCTGGAAGATGGTTCCTGGAACTGCTCCTGCTTTCCAAGGACAAAGATTCATGAAAGTGATTCTGTTTTCCAGAGACAGCTCAGGATCTCTTCATGAAATCCATCTACCATACCCTGTGTATTCCCTGGAAGAAAGGGCCACTTCCAGTAACCATTCTCCCTGAGCTTGGACTGGATTCATCTCCCCAGACTGTCCCTGGAAAGCAGGACTGCTTCTAGGAATCCATCTCCAAATCTCTGGGCTATCCCTGGAAATCAGGACCACTTCCAGTATTGATCTTCAAGTCCTCGGACTGTTCCTGGAAATCATCACCATTTCCAGAAATCCATCTATCCAACTCCTGGATGTCCCTGCAAATCAAGACCACTTACCCTGGGCTATCACTGGAAAAGAGGACAACCTCCTTGAATCCATCTCAAGACCCCTGTTTGTCCCTGGAAAGCTTGACTACCTCCAGGAATACATCGCACACACTCCAAGCTGTCCCTAAAAATCAGCCCAATTTTAAGGAATCCATTTCCCAGACCCCAGGTTTCTCCTGGAAAGCAGGACTACTTCCAAGAATCCATCTTCCAGACTTGTTTTGTCCCTGGAAATCAGGACCACTTCCAGAAATCTCTAGACCTTGGACTGACTCTGGAAAGCAGAACCACTTTCACTATTCCATCTCCCTGATACCAGGCTGTCCCTGAAAAGCAGAATTGTTTCCAGGAATCCATCTCTCCAACCCTGGATTTTCGCTGGAAACAGGACCACTTCCAGGAATCAATCTACCTGACCCAGGGCTGTCTCTGGGAATCAGGACCACTTTTCCTAATCTGTATCCCTGAATCTGGGCTGTCCCTGGAAATCCGGACCACTTCCAGGAATCATCTCCTAAAGCATGGGATGTCCCTGGAAATTAGGACCACTTCTCTGAATGCATCTCCAGACCCTGGACTGTTCCTGAAAATCAGGACAGCTTGAAGAAATCAATCTCAGTACCCTGGGCTGTCTCTGAAAAGCAGAACCACTTCGAGGAATCCATTTTTTCGGACCCCTGGCTGTCCCTGCAAATTAGAGCAATTTAATGGAATCACTCTGCAGAGCCTGGGCTGTTCTTAAAAAGCATGACTACTGCCAGGAATCCATTTCCTAGACCCTGGGCCATCCCTGGAAATCAGGACTAGTTTTACAAATCTGTCTCACCCTGGGTATTCCCTGGATATAGGGTCACCTCCAGTAATACCTATATCTTACCCTGGGCTGTGTCTGGAATGCCAGATCACGTCCAGCAATTGCTAGACCCTGTGCTCTCTCTGGGCTCACACTTCCATTAAGTCCTTTCCCAGTTCCTGAAATGTCCCAGTATATCAGGACTACTTATAGGAATCCATCTCTGTCCCTGGAAAGAAGGACCACTTTCAGTAGCCTATCTCCCTGATGCCGGGCTGTTGCTGGAATGCATCTCCCTGACTCCTGGCTGTCCCTGGGAGTGGATACCACTCCTAGGAATCCATTTCCCTGTCCCTAGGATGTCTGTAGAAAGCATGACCACTTCCAGGAATCCATCTCTCAGACTCTGGGCTGTTCCCAGAAAAGAAGGACCACTGTCAGGAACTTATCTCCAGAGCCTGGGTTGTCCATGGAACTTAGAAACACTTACAGAAATCCATTTCCAAAAACTTAGCCTGTCCCTTGTGTAGCGCTACCTCAGAAGGGGCCGCTGGTAATAACTGGTTCTTCCCTAAAAGTGCAGAGACTGCCCACCATGGAAATCACCAATCCATTCCCACTGGCTCCAATAACACAGTCTGGGGATGTCTTTTTAGTATTTATTGCTTGAAGAAACTTTAACAGGAGAAGGGTTTAGGGCCACAGGGTACTCTAAAACAATCAATAGCAATAATGGGAAAACAAACTTCTCGCTAAACTTCTTATAGCAGCCTTTCCTGGAGGTCACAGGGAATAGTCAATATATCTAGGACTCTATCACATCAGCCCTAGTGCTTGTTGCAATCTCTGGCACTTAGATAACTTCTACCACAAGTACACCCAAAGCCCGCAGTAAGGTCTTTACTCTCCATATCCTCCAACAAATGCTCCTGTAGCAGTCTTCCCCAGGTCTTCAGCCCAGCTGCTGCTGAGACCCAGACTTCAATGTCCAGTTTCAGAAACTCAGTAGTCCCCAGAAGATTGGAACTCTCCCTGAAGAGGAAAGACACTCATCCAGAGCGTCCCAAATATTTATCACCTTCCCAAGTGCCTTCTGGACACCTCCTTCCAGGGATTGGCTGAGATATGATAAATATTCATATAGGTCATCTGCATCTCCCTGCCCTACATCCTGGAAACATCTTCCAAAGACAGGTGGGAGAAATCAAACACCCAGTTTAGGAAATCCTGAACAGACAATAACAATCAATCACTGCTCCACTCACTACAGTGAAGCCAAAAACTACATTTTCTCAGCAGCCTAACTAGAAGGGTACTACACTTGAAAGAAGGACAACTACCATGAATCCATCTTTAGGCCCTGGGTTTTCCCTGGAAACAGGGCCACCTCAAAAGAAATCCCTCCTCCAGACCATGAGCTGTCCTTGGAAATTAGGACTGCTTCCAGAAATGCACCTGCAGACTCCGGGCTGTCCCTGGAAAGGAGGACCATTTCCAGGAATCCATCTCTCCAACCCCGGATTTTATTGAACAGACAATAACAATCAATCACTGCTCCACTCACTACAGTGAAGCCAAAAACTACATTTTCTCAGCAGCCTAACTAGAAGGGTACTACACTTGAAAGAAGGACAACTACCATGAATCCATCTTTAGGCCCTGGGTTTTCCCCGGAAACAGGGCCACCTCAAAAGAAATCCCTCCTCCAGACCATGAGCTGTCCTTGGAAATTAGGACTGCTTCCAGAAATGCACCTGCAGACTCCGGGCTGTCTCTGGAAAGGAGGACCATTTCCAGGAATCCATCTCCCAGACCTTGCATCACACAGGGGGAACACCTCAGTACAGGGCGTACTGACACATGCATTGAGAGGTACTGCTACTGCCCTGGATTATGGGTGTAGAAAGCTTGTCAAGAATGTTCAAATTGTACTGTGCACAAGGGACAAGTGGACACACTGGAGAACTATTTGAACTGCTTACTTTGGACTTTCTTACAGTGGTGGAGACCTCCTCAAGGCTTGATTATGCCGTCAACCACTTCTCGAAATTTGCCATTGTGGTGCCCACTAAAGGTCAGATTGCTATTACCACTGCAGAACTCTTCTGGAAGCATGTGATCGAACCCTATGGGTGTCAAAAACCAAGGCCCTAACTTTGAATCCAGGTGTTTTTTAAACTGTGCAACCTTACAGGGATCTGAAAGAAATGCACTATATCCCAAATCATTCACACGTGAATGGGGTTTGTGAAGGTTTTACCTGTACCCTCCTGAGAATGCTTGCTATGCTTGTAGGTGGGGTGCAGTGTGATGCAGCGGTAATAATACACACAGTCCAGGTGCGATATGGGAACTTGTATTGGAACAATGTCAACAGTCACAACAAACTCTGTGGGAAGACACCCCAGCTGGGAATACTCATTGGTCCCAACAACGAGTTAAGAGCAGCTTTCAGTCAAACAGTGCCTGTATTGAGAGGCAGAGTGCGGCCGGGCCGTCTGGTACCCAGATGGGAAAATGCTTATAGAGGCTGCAAAACCTATGCTTTCCCTCCTTGTCAGGAACCTTTTTCTGCCTCTAGATCTGTCCCTAGCAGGTGTATCTAACACCACTCTATCCACATGCAAGTGCACGCCAAACCTGGGGGCAGGGACCTATAAAGCCTCTGCAGGCCCAAGATGGCTGCCAAGGGTCACCTGAATGCAGTGCAGCCACCCGGGACACTGTCTTCAGGGGCCAGTAAACCATAGAGAAGTTTGTTTTCTTCTGATTTCCTCTCCAGGCTGTGGTACTGCTCGGGGCGAGCGCCAGCTGCCGTGGTGATAGTAGAGTGCACCTGCCTACATGCTGAAACAAGAACATCAAGCTTGTTGGCCTGAGTACTTGGGAGATGTTGTGTGGACCTACAATCATATGGTTCAAATATCACAGGTTACTCCCCCTTCTTTTTCATGTTTGGGTGCTGTCATGCGATCACTGTTACCGACTTGTTCTTTGTACTGGCTCCCAGCAGTCACCCTTGGGGAGCCTGTGTCTGATTGAGCTATCCTGAGAGCCACTATATATATAGCCCCTGTGGGAATTTTTTTTGCCACTCCCTGCAGGGAGATATCATATTCTTCTTGCCTCTCCTTTGAAGTATCTCTTCGGACATTTTTTGGTACTGCTTTCCTAGGCTGGCTATTGCAGTAAATCCTCCCCAGGTGTCTACTCATGAGGGAGAAACCTTCCACTCCTCCATCAGCTGCTTACTATTCACCGAGCAGGTACTCAGTAACTTTTGCCAGTGACAGACCATACCACCGCTTTTGCCATTGACAGACCATACCACCGCTAACAACTTAAATTTAAATGAACTAGAAGAAAAAAACAAAACAGGGCGCACTCTCCTCGTGCATTAACGCAAAAACCAAAAATGTATTAAAAAGATGCAAAAACATACTCACAAGCCATAAAGGTGATAAAAACAGAGACAAGAAGTCAAAGGTGCCAATCGTGGCCAGCATGTGTCCTCGGATAAAGTGCTAACGCGTTTCGGAAGTCAAACTCCCTTCCTCAGAGCAATAGATGAAGGTTCAATGCATTGGAAGGATGCTTATATATGGAACTAAATGACAGTGGGAGCTGTGGCCACTCCCCCTCTGTGCAGCAAAGGGGGCGGGGATAAAGTGAAAAACCGCCCCAAATGTCGCCCTTTGCTGCACAGAGGTGTAGTGGCCACAGCACCCACTGCCATTTAGTTCCATAAATAAGCATCCTTCCAATGCATTGCACCTTCATCTATTGCCCTGAGGAAGGGAGTTCGACTCCCGAAACGCGTTAACATTTATCCGAGGATGCATTCTGTCCATGATTGGCACCTTTGACTTCTTGTCTCTGTTTTTATCTCCTTTATGGCTTGTGAGTATGTTTTTGCATCTTTTTAATACATTTTTGGTTTTTGCGTTAATGCACGAGGAGAGTGCGCCCTGTTTTGTTTTTTCTGCTAGTATCAAGATTCCCCAATCTATCAAGGGTGGCACCTCAGCAAGTGCACTATTCAATTTTGAGTGCAGCAAGAGAGATTTGAGCGCCTGTTTCTGGTTACTGTTTAAATGGACTAGAGTCTATCTTTACTCAGCGAGATTATACACTCATTGGCCACTTTATTAGGTATACCTGTTTAATTGCTTGGTAACACAAATTTCTAATCAGCCAATCACATGACAATAACTCAATGCATTTAGGCATCTAGAAGTGGTGAAGACAACTTGCTGAAGTTCAAACCATATATCAGAATGGGTAAGAAATGGGATTTAAGTGACTTTGAAAGTGACATGGCTATTGGGGCTAGTCTGAGTATTTAAAAAACTGCTGATCTACTGGAATTTTCACGCATAACCATCTCTAGGGAAATTGAGACTCATCAGAACAAAGAAATGTTTTTCCAATCTTCTATTGTACAATTTTGGTGAGCCTGTGCGAATTGTAGCCTTCGTTTCCTGTCCTTAGCTGACAGGAGTGACACCTGATGTGGTCTTCTGCTGCTGTAGCCCATCTGCTTCAAGGTTTGACATGTTGTGCGTTCAGAGATGCTATTCTGCATACTTTGGTTGTAACGAGTGGTTATTTGAGTTACTGTTGCCTTTCTATCCTCTCGAACCAGTTTTCTCATTTTCCTCTGACCTCTGACATCAACAAGGCATTTTCATCTACTCAACTTATGCTCACCAGACATTTTCTCTTTTCTGGACCATTCCTTGTAAACCTTAGAGATGGTTGTGCATGAAAATCCCAGCAGATCAGCAGATTTTAAAATACTCAGACCAGGCTGTCTGGCACCAACAACCATGCCACGTTCAAAGTCACTTAAAGCATTACTAAACCCATAACAGTAAAATCAGTCTGTATATACAGTAAAGCATGCTTGTTATACTCACTGTAGAACCTAAGGGGTTAACCCTCTGCATTGTGTAAAAAGGATGTTTGATCCTGACTTCTCTGAGTCTTCCCTTCTTTTTCTGTCCCCAATCCATCTGCAGATAGAACAGAGCCTTGGGAATAAGCTGCACATGCTCAGATTTGTGTGTATTTCTAAAGAGTTTTTTTTTTCCTGGGAAGTGCATGTGATCAACACAGGGCCAATCATGCTGTCCAGACAGAGGGTCAGGGGTCCTGCAGCCTCAAAGGACAATTAGGGGAAAATGAAGACTCCTCCTACAAGCTTTAACCAGTGCTCTGCTGGACACTGATAGAACTCAAAAGACTGCTCTAACTGCTGATGAGAAAAGGTGTTTAGCAGTTTTTATTTTCTATAATAAATGTATTTCCATGTTGTGTGTACTGTGGGAGGCCAGATATAGTGAATGCAGGGTCCTGGGTTTAAAAACACTTTAAATCTCCATTCTGATCCTCGGTTTGAACTTTAGCAAGTCATCTTCACCATATCTAGATGTCTAAATGCATTGAGTTGTTGCCAAGTGATTAGCTGATTAGCAAATTGTGTTACCAAGCAATTGAATAAGTGTACCTAATAAAATGGTCGGTGAGTGTAAATAACCCCTGTAGTTTTTTGGGGGCATGTTCTGCAGGCTAGGGAGTTGAGACAGGACAGACACCTACTGGGGAAGAATGGCTACGTTCAGCTTTGGAAAGGGTCAAGTGGAAGAGGGTAAGCATAGTGTTTCTCTTGCAACTCTTCAAGCCACTTGGTTTGGGAGAGCGATACAGATACTTTAACCCCTTGACACCGAGCGCACACAAATATGCGGCCTCTTGGCGTCTGCGCCTTGACGCCAAGCGCCTGCATATTTGCATGCACGTGCCCTGCGTGCTCCCAGCACATATGTCTATGACTCACGGAAAGGTCCCGATCCCCGCTTTCTATCGGGACCTTTTCTGATCATCCGATCGCCATGATGGCGAATCACGGCGGTCACATGACCCTAAAACCCCGCCTGCCTCCCGGCTTCTGAAACTCTTAAAGGGCCGGGAGGCACCGGCGCTAAGAGGTTAAGATTACCACCACATTGTTAAGGGGGGTACGATCACCATGTATAAATACATAAGTGGTCCACAATGAACTTGGTGTAGTGTTATTGAGTTTATGGGCATTAGAAAGGACAAGTTAGCACTCTTTACGTCTGGAAGAAAGAGATTTAACCTCCACATACGCAAAGGCTTCTTCTTCAGTAAGATCTGTCAAAATGTCCCTTCAACAGCTAGTTCTGGCCAGCTCAGTGGAGTGTTTTACAAAAGGGCTGGATGTATTCTTAAATGCACAAAATATAACTGGATATTAATATTTATATTTAATACCGCTAGAAAGTCTTGGTTCAGGGAATATCTGACTGCCTCTTGGAGGATCAGGAAGGAAGTTTTTTTTCCTGCTGGAGCAAATCAGACCATGCTTCATGGGTTTTTTCCTTTTTCTGGATCAACTGTAGGTATAGGTTTGTGTACACCCTGTTCCAAATTATTATGCAAATTCTATTTAAGTGTCACAAAGATGAAATATTTTGTTTTTCAGTGTAACTCATGGATGGCATTGTGTCACAGGGCTCTTTTGATCACTGAAAACAATCTCGGACAACTGTGATAATTAGATTGGCCAGTGAGCCCAATTTAAGGAAAAACTACTAAAGGAGGGTGTTCCACATTATTAAGCAGAGCACCATTTTCAAGCAATATGGGGAAGAAAAAGGATCTCTCTGCTGCCGAAAAGAGTGAAATAGTTCAATGCCTTGGACGAGGTATGAAAACAATAGATATTTCACGAAAACGTAAGCGTGATCATCGCACTATTAAGAGATTTGTGGCTGATTCAGAGCACAGACGGGTTTGTGTAGATAAAGGCACATTGAGGAAGATTTCTGCCAGATACATGCATCGGATCAAGAGAGCAGCTGCTAAAATACCATTACATAGCAGCAAACAGATATTTGAAGCTGCTGGTGCCTCTGGAGTCCCACGGACATCAAGGTGTAGTGTCCTCCAGAGTCTTGCAACTGTGCATAAACCTTCTATTCGGCCACCACTAACCAATGCTCACAAGCAGAAACGGCTGCATTGGGCAGAAAAATACATGAAGACTAATTTTCAAACAGTTCTGTTCACTGATGAGTGCCGTGCAACCCTGGATGGTCCAGATTGATGGAGTAGTGGATGGTTGGTGGACGGCCACCCTGTTCCAACAAGGCTGCGATGTCAGCAAGGCGGTGGTGGAGTCATGTTTTGGGCCGGAATCATGGGAACACAGCTGGTCAGCCCCTTTAGGGTCCCCGAAGGAGTAAAGATGACCTCTGCAAAGTATGTGGAGTTTATGACTGACCACTTTCTTCCCTGGTACAGAAGGAAGAACTATGCTTTCTGTAATAAAATCATCTTCATGCAAGACAATGCACCATCTCATGCCACAAAGAATCCCTCTGCATCAATGGCTGCTATGGGGATAAAAGGAGAGAAAGTCATGGTGTGGCCTCCATCCTCCCCTGACCTCAATCCTATTGAGAACCTTTGGAGCATCCTCAAGCAAAAGATCTATGAGGGTGGGAGGCAGTTTACATCCAAACAGCAGCTCTGGGAGGCTATTCAGACATCTTGCAAACAAATTCAAGCAGAAACTGTCCAAAAACTCACAAGTTCAATGGATACAAGACTTGTGAAGCTGCTATCAAATAAGGGGTCCTATGTAAAAATGTAACATGTTAAAATGTTTAAAAAGTTAAAATGTTGTTAAAATTTTAATTGAAATAGCTTTTGATTTCAGTAAATATGCTGCAAACACAACAAATGACAATTTTCAGTTCTTTTTCAACCTATAAAGTGTTTTGAAACTTACTGTGCGTAATAATTTGGAACAGTGCATTGTAAGTTTTTTATGTTTAAAAAAAATCCTGTTATCATTAGGAGGTTTGTTCAATAAAATTTGAATTGTACTCTTAATAGTTGATAACATGAGAATTATGCTGACTGTTATTTACATCAATTATTTAGGTAAATGAGAAAAATATCGTTTGCATAATAATTTGGAACAGGGTATATATGGATTTTTTCAAAAAAAATTTTTCCTATTAGTTGCACAAGATGGAATTTTTTCAACCTATGTAACTATGTAATAGTTGTACTTTGCATTATTTATTACATCAACTAGAACATTCCTAAAAGATGTTGTTTCACCTGGTCTCTGTTATTCATTGCCAAACCAGCTAGCCCTACACACATGAAAGTGAATCTGCTTTCCAGACAAAGCCTGGGTTCTGGAAGATGGACTCCTGGAAGCAGTCCTAATTTCCAGGGATAGCCCAGGGACTGGGAGATTGGTTATTGAATGTGCACCTGTTATCCAGGGGCATCCCAGGGTCTGGGAGATGGACTACTGGAAGTGGTCCTGCTTTCCAGAGACAACCCAGGGTCTGGGAGATGGACTAATGGAAGTGGTCCTTCTTTCCAGGGAAAGGCCAGGGTCTGGGGGATGGACTACTGGAAGTTGTCCTGCTTTCCAGGGACAGTCCGTGGTCTGTGGGATGGCCTACCTGGAGTGGTCCTGATTTTCATTGTGTATTGTGTATCTGTGTGGTGTTGCTTCTGCCTTTAAGAAGTAGGGATAAGTTAGGTGAATGACTACATGGACACAGGGAAATC
This sequence comes from Staurois parvus, assembly GCF_062004578.1. Lineage (NCBI taxonomy): Eukaryota > Metazoa > Chordata > Amphibia > Anura > Ranidae > Staurois > Staurois parvus. Next base: position 8,340,285 of record NW_028318340.1, read on the forward strand.
AATCGGTCATGACACTACAAACTGCAGCAGCAACATATGAGCCCATCATTACAAGGTAAGGCAAACAGAATCAGAGAATATTACTACATTAATACCTGGTTGAAACAACAGTAACATTTGAAAGCATACAGGAAGAGGGAAATCCCCTCTTAGACAATTGTCATTGGAACAAGTGTCTCCATTGGAAGATTTCCCCTCTATTCCTGTTCTGATGCCAACTCATAATTTTTTATTTCTTCTCATTTTCATTCCCAAAAATACTAGTGATTAGGAAAATTAGAGAGAGAAAATCTTCCGAACAGAACACAGACAGCAATAAAAATCTGACAGTGGTTCTACTCTCACCAGTCACTATTAAAAAAGTTAAACTTTAAAGCCAATGGAAGCCACCTCAAATATCAAAAGCTTAAACATACTGATAAAAGATAAAGTGTATGTTTAAAGAAATCTAAAGAATACCTCAGCCCTAGGTAACTATGCTGCAGGGAGGAACGGGTAACGTTGCCCAGCCTCATCGTTGCCTTCTAGCAAAACTTGGTGCTTGAAATCTAGCTACAATATAGAATAGTAACATACAGCTTTTAAGGAAGGCAGTGCTGATATCATTCAAATTTCCTGGAAGCTGGGGTAAGGTGAGTTTATTAAAAACATTTTTTGTAATAGCATTTTATAATCTGTATTTTTAAAATATTGGTAATTGGGGGAGATCAATAAAGCCTTCTATTTTCACTGTCTGTTTTAGGGCCAGTTCACACTACATGCATTTCAGTTGCTTTTTTTCTGCATCGCAGAGAAAGTAGGTTATATGGTTGTCATAGTTCACATCAATGCTTGCAATTCCAGTGCATTCCGGTTGCAGAAAAAAAGGTAGAACATGCTGCATTTTTTATGCACAGAACTGTACTGGAACACTGTAAAACACATCAAAAATACACCGAACCGCACTGGAATACACCAAAAATGCACTGGAATGCACATGGCCCTATTTAAATTGAAGAAAAAGAGAGGGGAAACAATGAAATGGAATACATAAAAACCGCGCTGGAACACATCAAAAACACACCAGAATACATCATAAATGCGCATTGCTATAGCGTGAACCAGCCCTTAAGGTCCTTTAGAACTCATTTACACTGTATGCGGTGACGCGTTTTTCCACACTGGATAAATGCAAGTTCATAGCAAAGTGCTGGTGTGATGCAGTGCAGTGCAGAATAATGCAACATGTCAGGGGCAATTAAAGAGTCAATTGTGATGCAGGGGCGGACTGACCATTTGGAAACTCGGGCACTGCCCGAGGGCCCGGGGTCAGTAGGGGGCCCCATGAGATGTCCCTGGTACATTTTTCATAGGCTTTTTTGAGTTTGGGCAAGGACACAGGGGCCCTATGATCCCCTATTGCCCGGGGGCCCCATGAGTTGTCAGTCTGCCCCTGTTGTGATGTGTAGGACGGATTAAGGAGAACACTCAAGCGAGAGGGCTGTCTAGGTGGACCTGCAGATACTGGGGGCATGGAAGCAATAGTCCAAACAGAATAATACAAGATAAGCCTTTCTAAATCTCGCATCATCTGAGTGTAATAGTTGTATAACCACTTGAAGACCAGACTTTCACCCCCTTTCTGCCAGGGCCATTTACAGTGCTGTCACACTTTGCTGACAGTTACTCATTCATACAACACTGTACCCAAATTAATTTTATATCATTTTTTAAGAAAGATAGAGGTGTCTTTTGGTGATATTTACTCACCACTGGGTTTGTACTATTTGGTATATAAAGGAAAAAAGGCCAAAACTTTTACAAAAAGAAAGATTCTTACTTTCCGTTATAAAACTTTACAAATAAATAACCTTTCTTCACAAATTTAGGACAAAATGTATTCTGCTTCTACATTTATTTGGTGAAAAAAAAAATCAGTGTAAAATTATTTAGCCTGTGTGATACAGGGACAGGGACAGGGAGAGGGTGCTCGCTAGTGCCCCCAGAGGCAGGCTGGGGCTGTTGTTTAATGCAAGTATAGCATTTAAGACAGCACTCCATTTTAAAAGCAACACTTCTCCACACAGACATAATTAGCTACTTTCTAATCCGTAGTACAATTCCTTACTTCTTATACTCTGTACACACTGGATAACAGTTTTTCATTACACTTCATAACACTTCTCAATTCTGTTGTGAAGCATTTCTGAGCTGGTACCACAGAGTTTCTATGTCAGGGTCCTGTCCAGAACTTCTGGAAGATCTGGCATTTCTGCCAGTACCCTGTATGGCCGCAGAAGCACGCACCAGCCTCAGTTTGGTGCCAGGCAGCCTTTAAAAGGAGGCTCATCACTTCCTCAAGTTGCTGGATGATCTCTAGCTCCCCGTGCCTTGTTCCTGTGATTGTGACCTGTGACTTCCTGATACCAACTCGGCTTGCGCCTGGACCTGTCTACTCTGCTTTATCCCTGATCTGACCTTGGCTAGGCTTACGGATACTCTCTCTCGCTCCTCTGTGTATGACCTCGGCCATCCCATCTGACTACGTCTGCTCTGATTCCCACCTTGTACCTGACCTTGGCTTGAACCGACTACCCAGTAAACATCTAAATCCCAGAAGGGCTTGCATAGCACGCACAGGTGCCTCTTTTCTGCAGACATATCTCAGTGCACCAGCTGTGCTTCTGAGTGGACCACCAACCAGCACTCTTACAGGCGACCCGTGCAACTTTGGGCCTGACTCCCACTGTCCCACTCTCAGGGGAGTCCGGAACTTAGCTGCAAGGGAAGCCCTCTCTCCATTGGCCTCCATCACCAGGTACGTGACATTGCAGCAGACTCCACCAGCCCAATTACCTGTCACCTCATCCTAATGATATTGATACATATGTTACATTTTAATTCTAGGAAGGTTTCTATATGTTGTGATGGATTTGGTAAAATGCCTATTTCGTTTCCTATTGAATATATATACAGTCAGGTCCATAAATATTGGGACATCGACACAATTCTAACATTTTTGGCTCTATACACCACCACAATGGATTTGAAATGAAACGAACAAGATATGCTTTAACTGCAGACTGTCAGCTTTAATTTGAGGGTATTTACATCCAAATCAGGTGAATGGTTTAGGAATTACAACAGTTTGCATGTGTGCCTCCCACTTCTTAAGGGACCAAAAGTAATGGGACAGAATAATAATCATAAATCAAACTTTCACTTTTTAATACTTGGTTACAAATCCTTTGCAGTCAATTACAGCCTGAAGTCTGGAACGCATAGACATCACCAGACGCTGGGTTTCATCCCTGGTGAGGCTCTGCCAGGCCTCTACTGCAACTGTCTTCAGTTCCTGCTTGTTCTTGGGGCATTTTCCCTTCAGTTTTGTCTTCAGCAAGTGAAATGCATGCTCAATCGGATTCAGGTCAGGTGATTGACTTGGCCATTGCATAACATTCCACTTCTTTCCCTTAAAAAACTCTTTGGTTGCTTTTGCAGTATGCTTTGGGTCATTGTCCATCTGCACTGTGAAGCGGCGTCCAATGAGTTGTGAAGCATTTGGCTGAATATGAGCAGATAATATTGCCCGAAACACTTCAGAATTCATCCTGCTGCTTTTGTCAGCAGTCACATCATCAATAAATACAAGAAAACCAGTTCCATTGGCAGCCATACATGCTCACGCCATGACACTACCACCACCATGCTTCACTGATGAGGTGGTATGGTTAGGATCATGAGCAGTTCCTTTCCTTCTCCATACTCTTCTCTTCCCATCACTCTGGTACAAGTTGATCTTGGTCTCATCTGTCCATAGGATGTTGTTCCAGAACTGTGAAGGCTTTTTTAGATGTGGTTTGGCAAACTCTAATCTGGCCTTCCTGTTTTTGAGGCTCACCAATGGTTTCCATCTTGTGGTGAACCCTCTGTATTCACTCTGGTGAAGTCTTCTCTTGATTGTTGACTTTGACACACATACACCTACCTCCCGGAGAGTGTTCTTGATCTGGCCAACTGTTGTGAAGGGTGTTTTCTTCACCAGGGAAAGAATTCTTCGGTCATCCACCACAGTTGTTTTCCGTGGTCTTCCGCGTCTTTTGGTGTTGCTGAGCTCACCGGTGCGTTCCTTCTTTTTAAGAATGTTCCAAACAGTTGTTTTGGCCACACCTAATGTTTTTGCTATCTCTCTGATGGGTTGGTTTTGTTTTTTCAGCCTAATGATGGCTTGCTTCACTGATAGTGACAGCTCTTTGGATCTCATCTTGAGAGTTGACCGCAACAGATTCCAAATGCAAATAGCACACTTGAAATTAACTCTGGACCTTTTATCTGCTCATTGTAATTGGGATAATGAGGGAATAACACACACCTGGCCATGGAACAGATGAGAAGACAATTGTCCCATTACTTTTGGTCCCTTAAGAAGTGGGAGGCACATATGCAAACTGTTGTATTTCCTACACCGTTCATCTGATTTGGATGTAAATACCCTCAAATTAAAGCTGCCAGTCTGCAGTTAAAACACATCTTGTTCGTTTCATTTCAAATCCATTGTGGTGGTGTATAGAGCCAAAAATGTTAGAAGTGTGTCGATGTCCCAATATTTATGGACCTGACTGTATACGCTATTTCTATAAGTTTTATAAATATTTACTTTATACTTTAATACATATGTTGTGTGAATATTTTCTGCCTGCTGGGCTTTGTGGTACTATAAGAAATCCTTGTCACCAATGTCACCTGTGCCTTTTCTCTCCAAAGTCTCACTCCATCTTCCTTGACTTCCAGGCTGGGTCCCTACGGTGCCCCATGCTCAAGTTGTGTTCCGGTCGCTAGGGAAGGAGGCTGAGCACACAAGTTACTTCACCACCAGGACCCCCCATCACCTATGCCATGTCACCACCGTTCCCTACCGGCTGGCTGCTTGTACACATAAACAATAGTACTGTAGTCATTGGTAGCTTCACTTTAGACATATGTACTAAATCTTCTCTATCCTGTCTTATCCCTTGGTGTGAACCATGTTCTATGATATGCCAAGCATGCATGCACCCCTTTAAGATTGTCATGGAGTGACTTCATATCAGGCCAAAATGAATGTAACAACAAAGTTCCTTACTAAATGCTGTTTAAGTACAATAAATGTACAGGCAGTTCTTCATACACATGTTTTCTACTACAAAATACTTCTTTGTATCCACTAGGTGTTTACCTGGTGCCCCCACCCCATGAGGTAGTCATACCTTAAATAGGTGAGAAAGTCCTTTTAGAGTCCATTGGTCTATTAGGTAATGGCATAAGTCCATATCCCTGGAACTTCAACTGGGTTTCCACAAGGGTTGGCTTCAGTAGAAGTGTCAATTACATCTTAGCTTAGCTCCTGTTCTCTTCCCAGGTATAGAGCAATTAAAGACAACTCTACCCTAGGGGCATTTCCCCTTCTAACTTTGCCCCAGCTGAGGGCAGTACTTCCCATAAAGCCTGTTAAAACCTGGCCAGCAGTGTTAATCCGTTCTTCTCAGGACTTATCAACTCTGTAGGGCAACATAACTAAACAGTGCAATTAACCCACATTGAAAATACAAGAGTTTAACCAACACATATTAACTTAGAAACAAAACAGTTATGATAACCTTACATTACTTTAGAAACACCTGCTTACACTCTTTTCTCCCCTTAGGGTTAATCCATCCCCAGATCAACTACTCACTATCAGAAGCAGCTAACATAATATCAGAAATTTAGCATGTGCAAAATAAAACCTTTATTTGTACAAAAAGGCATCCATAAATACAAGGTATCAAAGTGCAATATCTTGATGGCAATTTTCCCAATTAGGTATCAGCATACATGATAAACGTAAGCATGAGCATTTAAAATCACATTCTCAGACATAATAAGCTGGATATGGAAATCTTATCCAATCACCCATGACTGGGTGCCTTCCTCTAGTTGGGACATTTGTGAACCATTTGCCGGCGCGAGAAAAGCATCTGGCATGCGGCAACAGTTCCTATAATGTCAGTGCACCTCCATACAGAAACATTGCTGTCCCAGTGCGGACACTGAGTATACCAAACAGTCCTCAGTGATGATATGGTAAAAGTCTCATCCTTGCTACTGTCCATGGCCAAAGACTGCTCTTCTCAAGAACTGGGTGACAATTTAGTTGAGGTAGATATGACCTCTGTAGGGTCCTACACTGGAGGGTCCTCCAATAGCAAGTGAGCATCTTGCACCCCAGAGATGGCGGAGTCATCTGGCTAGGATTCAGGCTCAGCAAGCAGCAGGTAGATGGCTTGACAGCGGTTCCTTCTGTGGGTACAGAGGTGGGCTCTATTACATCCTCATCCAGAGATGGGGTAGGGACAGTGAAAAAAGTATTGTTTTTGATTTTGTTGTTTCCTCAGAGGGCTCCCTCTGTGCTGTCTCAACCCCAACCCAGATGGGGAAAGCAAGGAGTGATCCCTCTGGTTCGGCAGGCATGGGTCCTGGGGTACCTGCTGTAGACTTGAGAAGATGCAACAATCCTTGTCAGTAGGAAAGACATGACAAGAAGAACAGTGAATAAAGGCAGTCCATCCACCTCCCAAATTTCAGGTACGCTGGTTAAGCCCTGCTCACACCTTAAATACTCAGCAGCATATAGAATATTTGTCCTCCATAGATTGTGCTACCCAAGGTGTTTCCATGGTTCGTCTGGGAGCAGCTTTGGCAGATTGTCCAGAGAGTGTGACTTACCTGTTTCAAAAACCACATAGCGCACCTCCATAATCTGGCAATTAACTCCCTCGAAGATGATGCTAGGAGATCTGTACTCATATTGCCAAATGCTGAATGGACCACTCTGGCACAACTTGTGGTCCATTTAGAGAGTCAATATGGTGAGGCCACCCCTGTAGCTTATGCAGCAAATAATTTTTTGATGCCAAGAAGATAATGAGACCATATCCCAAATTACAGTGGCAATTCAGGATGTGGCAATGGCTAGAAGAAAAAGACCAATAAGGCGATGCTACTATTGACACTCCAGATCAAGTGATGCAATTTATCTTGGGGATCTGAGATGGCTTCCTGAAAAGCACTGTGAAAGACCGTGTGAGAGCTGATGCAACATTAAAACGTAATGCTATCCTACTAGAAGCAGTAGATTGACAACAGGAAGAGACAGAAGCCAGAATGGCGGCTATTAATTGAGACGTAAGGTCATTGTTTCAATCAAGCACAAATTATCTGGTTCAGGCATGAGTGCCCTGCAAAAGTTTTAAGATGACTACTACAATAAGCTACAGTATGTCTAGTAATATACCCAAGGGATCAAAGGGAACAGACCTATCTCTAAAATCGGATCAGTACTTACCAGGCCCAACAGATGCAGAATACCCAGCAACAGCAAAGATGGGGGTGGTGTCATTGCCACCATACCATAGACTAAAGATATACCTCAACATGAGTTAGCTTATCCACTCCCTGTGGGGGATATGAAAAAATTAAAAGGATCCCCAGAGTGATCTGAAGGTAATTTGAAAATGACTGGTAGGGTTCTACTAGCACTTCATTCACAATTTTGCCAAGCTTGCTGCTCCCCAGGGGCGGATTGACCATTTGGAAACTCGGGCACTGCCCAAGGGCCCGGGGTCAGTAGGGGGCCCCATGAGATGCCCCTGGTACCTTTTACATAGGCTTTTTTGAGTTTGGGCAAGGACACAGGGGCCCCATGATCCCCTATTGCCCGGGGGCCCCATGAGTTGTCAGTCTGCCCCTGGCCACGGGTAACCCTAATGTGACCAAAATTGTGTATAAATAAATATCAGCTGCTGCAAACTACTTAGTGTAGGTCACCCCAAAAAAAGATATACAGTATGTATAAAAATGTATTCTGCTGCTGGTTGATTGCAAACCAATCAAAAACTGAAAACCAACTGCTTCCCAATGTATTTTGTGTGTCTCTAAATTTGAAAATTTCAGCAGCACATTTTATACATAATGTGCTCATTCCAAAGCTATTGATACACTCATGTAACGACTAACCACTGCACCACTGGCTTATGCTGATTACTTCAAACCTTTCCACATGTACACATTGTACACCGAATGCAGGTCACAGGGACATGGGGCTGTGCTTTTCCCATAGCAGGATTGGGCCAACTGAGCACAACCTGCATAACTATAATCAGGGGAGGACTGACAGCTCATGGGGCCCCCGGGCAATAGGGGATCATGGGGCCCCTGTATCCTTGACCACACTCAAAGCACACCCAAAAAAGCCTATAAAAAGGTACCAGGGGCATTTCATGGGGCCCCCTTCTGACCCTGGACCCTCGGGCAGTGCCTGAGTGCTCTAATGGTCAGTCCGCCCCTGACTATAATTTCCTCAAGCTAAAATTGGTGGCACTGGTATGGGCCATAACTGAGAAGTTTGTGTAATATTTGTTGGAGGGACAGGCAAACATTTACACCGACAACAATCCTCTAGAATACCTAGAACTGCCAAACACAAAACTTTCATTACAAGCAGGTTATAGAGTAATGTTGATGCTCTGTCATGATATCCACAAGGGGGTATGGATCAACATCTGGAGGAATATGAGGTTGTCCTTTCTCAAACAGGGAATCCGGAAAGGGCAGCTACATTGGCTGTTCAGAATGGACTGCAAAAACAAAGTGTACATGAAATACTATACACTCTAGCAGAATGCATTGAAATGAAACATTGTGATCCTGACATCAAGGGACAGGCAAAAAAGTGAAATGGGCTATTATACCGATGGGCCCATATTCCCACTAAACAGTGACACAATTATCAGTTATTCATTCCCCAATCAACTGCTTTAGGATTCTGCCAGATACTGCATTACACCACTGGACATTTCTGTGCCAGTCATACTATGGCGTATGCTCAGAGGTACTTTTACTGCCCTGGGTTGTCATGATATGTGCAACAAGCTTGTCAGGGGTGCCAGAATTGTGCTCTTCATTAAGAACAGGCTGAGCAAACCACTCTTCTCATGATTACAATGGCTGAACCCCATGAGCTGTTGACCATTGACTTTCTGACTATAGCTGTCTGAGATTCTGTCTGTTCAAGTTCCTGATCTTGAATTCCAAGTTTTTTTCTGAGTTATTCCATTTGAAGGATGTGAGTTCTTTAATCAGACTCTGCTAGGCATAATTTGTACCCTGGATCAAGAGTATCATGATTGATGTCCGCAGCATGTAGGCAATGTGCTTTAGGCCTATAACCAAACAGCTTACAAAGCCACAGGCTATGTGTCCCATTTTCATTGTTCGGGCTAAACAACAATTTACCTGTGGATCTGTTCTTTCACACACTCAAATCTGTGCATGAACAATCACCTGATGAGTATGTGCAGAAGCATCCATGTGCCTAATAAAAGCTAAGTAGGTGGCAGTAGACTGATTGATTCATTTATTAACCCTTCAACCTAGGGATAGGTTTCTTGTTCATAATCCCAAATATGAGCAGATCAGTAAATTGAAGCCCAGATGGGAACTTTGTCCAAACCGCACTGAAAAGCAATACTTTCAAGATCATTCTGTGTATGATGTTATCTCAGAGGACCAGGAAGGGCTTTGGCAGTGGACATTGGAATCTGCTGCTATCTTGTGTCTTCAGTACAGACTGTCTTCCATCGTTCTCCACACTGGTTCAGGACTAAAAGACTTGCCCCCAATTCTGGAAGCTCCACTAGAGTGACATTTGCCATTCCTCTACTTCAGGAACCTCATTTCCTTCTGTTGAGGATGCCCCATCTGTGAGTGACAATCAATTTTCATTTCAGGGGGTTCAGGATGAGCAGCCTTCCCCTGCTTCTGGAGCCTCAGATCCTTCTGTCAGGGTTGCTCTATCTTCATGCAGGGAGGTGGATACTGTCCTGGGGCCCTCTTCCTATCAAGGGCTATCAGAAGACTTATGCCCACCAAATATTCTGAATATGTTTTGCAAAAAAGTTGTTGATATGTATGCTAGTTTTATTACTGTTTCTCATACTTTGTATGGTTGTTGTGACTCATTTCTTTCTGCCGTTTCTTCAAGTTGACCATTGAGGACTAATTTGTCTTCTTTTATGGGCTCTAGGCAGCTATCTTGGGGAGGTCCCAATTACCTATCCTGCAAGATGTGGGAGTCCATACTGATACAAAAGTGCTTAAATAACAGGTTCTACATCATTCAGTGCACTCACAGTGTGGGAGTAGCTCAGGCACAGTTTCTTCGTCTCCCATTGGCAAAGACTTTGGGGATCAAAGGGTGATAAAGTAAACTTATACCTTCACCAAGGTAAGTGCTCTTCAGGTGTTCTGTGATCTGGAAGCTCATGTTATATCACTACTGACAAAGTGCCTTGATTGTAAACATCACTTTTTCTGCCTGAAGAAGTGTATGGTGTGAAACATATGTATTTGCATTTGCTGAAAACTGACCTATTTTTGTGCTCATTCAAATCCTGCAGTTTAAATAATGTTTAAATATCCATATGGGTTGACTTCTCCCAATACTAGGGTACACACATGACCCCCCTATCACTTAACCCATGAGGCTCCAGTCACATCTGGCCATTCTGTATCATGGGCAGAATCACAGCAATTCTTCCCGCAATCCCAAAATGCTTTGCAAAAATGACAGATCGCACCACACGTTTTCAGGTACCATTCATTGCCCTGCAATCACGCAAACCGCATTGTGCGAAGCTTTTTACCTCAAAGAAGCTCCTGCTACTTTTTGTATGACAAGCTTCATATGATGTCGTTTGCCACATTTTATTGTGTGACAATAGTAGCAGGGTGCTTTGTGGGGGGAGCCATCCCTACCCCAAAGCACCCTCCCCATGTTGAAGGCATGTGGCCTGGTACAGTTCAGGAGGGAGGGGTCCTTGCTCCCCCCCTCCCTTTCCTGGCCTGTGCCATTTCCTGCCTTATTGGCTCTCACTGCTGTCAATCACAACCAGTGAGCCAATGAGAATAGAGAGGGGGCGGGACCGAGTGGCAGCTCTGTGTGTGAATGGACATATGGAGCAGTGGCACAAGAGGGAGGGGCCAGGAGAGTCACTGAGGGACCTAAGAAGAGGAGAATCTGGGATGGAAAACCACTGCACACAGCAGGTAAGTATGGACATGTTTGTTATTTTAAAAAAGAAACCTTTAGAATCACTTTAAAGTCATACATGTGTCACAGAATATATTTGCATGTTAAAGTCAACCAGCATGAACACAATAATAAATACACAATTAGCCTATGAATACACAATCCGAGCATATACTGTGACCCTAAGGGCATAAACAGTAGACTTCCATATGTAATAAATCGCCCCATGTAGCCAATAAAGTAACAACGTGAATCAACTACTTGAGAGCTCTAAAACAATGGGGCTAAATTTAGGCCTGAGAGATTAAGGTTTAAAGCTAAAGCATAAAGTAATCTGAGTATACTGTAGTCTTGGAGGTGAATCTTCTGCTGGCTAAGTTGGGGCTCTTTGAAAACTTTGGGGCGCACAAAGATAAGGGGAGTGTCTTTAGACTGGGTTTTACAGTACAGTAACCTGAGAGGTTGGCTTTAGCAAGGGGAGAATCTTTAGATGCAGCAGTTAGATAGTAGGTTGTGTGCAGTATCAGCATACTGGGGAGCAAGGCAGGTAACTTGGCTCTAGCCTCTAGCCTTGGGACTAGCCTCGCAAAAATATGAGCAGTTAGCACAACAGTGGGTGCAGGCTTATATCTGAAATTATTTGAAAATGAGGACTGACATGTAAAAAAGTGCCTTGGTGTTTTACTCCTGCTGTTTATTTATTTATTTTTATTTATTTATTTCAGGTGCTTATATAGCATCGTCAATTTACGCAGCGCTTTACATATATATATATTCTACATTCACATCAGTCCCTAACCCTCAAGGGGTGTACAATCTAAGGTCCTTAACTCACATTCATACGTACACATACTAGGGCCAATTTAGACAGGATTCAATTAACCTACCAACATGTCTTTGGAGTGTTTCCCAGCGGGATTGAGCGATGGCGGCCTGGGTCATGGACTGGTGTCTCAAAGTAGGCACTGGAGCAGCTGACGGTGCAGCAGACTCAGCTAGGTCTAGCCACCTGATTCAGGATACAGCAAAACTAACCACAACGCAGCTCAACATAGCACAGCACTTCTTCCCCCATACTGTCTCTGGTTAGCGCGCTGCCCAACTGCCCCACTCATTCCTGGGCTTTTCCTTTTTATCAGACCCCTCCTGCTCTCAGGTATCACTGGGTATTTTAGTTGGTTTCCCAGTGACGGACATGGCTCAGATACTTCTCCAGACTAGATCTCTAAGAGTGCCACAGCCTAAGGTCTTGCCATCTTGTGGAAGAAAAAGAGTTCTTCAGACAGTAACATAACCTTCTGTTACAAAAGCGTGCTCTTATCTGCTGTCCATAAGGGTCACTTTACCATGGTTCTGGGACTCCAAAATGCTTTATTATTTCCTAAATTTGTGGATCCAAAAATGTATTTTGGGACCTAACTTTGGGACTCCAAATCTTGGTTACGCTCCATAGAAATATATGTACTGTGGATACAGCTTAGTGACAAACAAAACTTGGCAGAACACTGTTGTGGGCTTTTGAATTATGTCTCAAAAACATGATTTATCAAGACATAATCCTATATAACATCAAGTCAGCATAGCCGGATGTTAAGGGGTTAATTTGTCTTGGTTGAAAAGTCAATGACCATCTAGCTAGAGAAATGTAATGGGTGAAGGGATTGTTTTTCTTTCCTCCTAGAGACAATACTATTTTGAAGTTCTACAGGTGATCAAACACCATTATTCAGACTTCAATAAGCAGGTAAACATATACAAGGTCTGGACATGACAATAGAGGAACCAAACTGATTGTCTGAGAGCTTACCCAAACCTTGTAGAGTGTGATGAACCAACAGACCTCTGAAACTATTACCATATACTATTGTTCACCAAGGGTGAAAGCATTAACAGTTGTTTACCATGAGTCCAATACAAGGGCCAGGCAAACAGAGTTTTTTTTTCCTACACAGAGAAAATGTTGATTCTGAAACAAAGAGGTGAAATTTAGGACACTTAAGTCTAAAAGTTGACTGTATATAAAGTCTAAAAGTTGACTGTATATAATTACAAAAATATATTACAAAAACATATTATAAATGAGATGTTATGGATTTTACACACCACTAAATATTCAGAAATGGGAACTATATATATCACTAACTTGAGTATTGAGATGATGGGAAGTAAGATGTATTATAGACTAGCATTAGTTACATGTCTTATCAGGAAACAAACAGGATGGTACTTCAAGGAGGAATAACTGAATATACACCTATATTCCATGGTCCCTATTTAGAATAGTATAGGTATGATCACTGCTATATCTGGAAAGAGCCGTATATTTAATTCCTGAAATTACCTGAAGATTCCACCCAAGGTATGAGTCATCTCAAATACTCACATTGTTCTGTGATACATGACCGCCACCTGGCGGGCAGGTGAGAAATAGCTTATGTACACACATTTCTCAACTAGCCAATCAGGAAGCCTGGTGGGAAGGTATCTTAGAACAATGGACTAGTGGATATAAAAGCCCTTGTGCTTTAAGATAAAAAAAAGAACCCTCATAAAAACCTCATGGAAAGACCTGATCAAGAAGAAGATCTCTGCTGAACAACTACTCTTCCATCTTTTAAAACTTCCTAAAACTTTAACTAAATTCCTAAACCTCTAATCTTATAACTTCCTACATTCTCCCCTACTGAGAATCTTTCACTTACCCTATATATCAGTCCAAAGGCGTTCCACTGCCAGCTAAATCCACGGGAGAGTTGCCTAGTCTGAATTCCGGGTGTGGTGAGATGTTTATTTGATTTTGTATTAACCTATTTTCTCTGTTGTGTGGAATCATAAAATTATCTTAGTGTATCACAACAATATTGGGTAGTTAGATATATGTAGAGAAATCCTATTTTACTGTTAAAAAATTGTTTATTGCCATATTATAAATTTTTTCATATTTCATAATTTATTGAATATTAATAACCAGAGTATCATATATCAAGGGCTTGCTTCTTGCAATCCTATGGCCACGGCTTGCGAGAATATAACCTTTGAGATATTCGAAATTATTAATTATTAATAAATTTAATAAATAATCAGATCATTTAAAAATTGTGATTGATGTAATTAGTTAGAAACTTTATTATTGTGTCTTACATTGGTAGGATATATTCTTGATTGTGTGTACCAATATTCATTTATCACCAGTCTTTTGCGTTTTGTGTTAATATATATATAATTTTTGTACATAAATAAATTTTTATATTTATCTATTATAAGGCAAATTTTGTGTGTATGGTACGAAATCATATTGGCTAAAAGAATTCAAGGTATAATAATAAGTGGTGATCAAATTATCAAGGTGTCCAAATGATTGGTTTACTAAATATTTGCCGTATTTTAACGGCTGGAGGCACTGTAATATTTCATCTAAGGGAAAGGGACACGCCCTTTATAAATAATATATATCCTTACATAAACCACCACAGGATAAATTTGGAGGCACTGCTGAGATCCATAGAAATCGTACCATAACACAAAACGCACTGGTGATTGTATATTTGTACACTTTGTCAAACATATATTTTATATCAAAATGGCATCCAGTAATCACGGATCCACCTCTTCCAAGCATAACGAGGAAAATATGGCGGCTCAAGGCATTGAGCAGGAAGCTATGAAGCCAGCTCGGAAAGCTGCCGGTGCTTGGCAGAAGTATGTTGAATGTGAAGTAATAGATTATCTCCGCAAGAGATTAAATTTGGGGGATAGCAATAATGAATTTGTGGATGAAGAGAAACAGCAGGCCATGAGCACCTTTGAGGACCTGTTCAACCAAAAGGGCCAGGTTGTTGGGTTTTTAATAGCATTTGCTGGAGCAGAAAGTGATAGAAGCCGTGACAGACTTCTCCTAGAAGCTTGGCCCATGTTATGGTTCATGACCGCTGGAGCTGCCCAGCGGACCATGACTCTAAGGGAAGAGTTGTCAGAGGCCCGCCTCTTGTTAGAAAGCAAAAATCAGGACATTGAGTCTTTGAAAGGGAAGCTTGGTCATGCCGGTATTCGTTTAGACGAATCCGAGAAATATTATGATAAATTGGTCGGAGACTTTCGAAGTGCTCAGGACCTGTATGAGAGAAACTTTCAGGAATTAAAACAACTTCAAGAGAAGTATCAGGACTTAAAAGATGAGGTGGAGTACTTCAGATCAGAGAGGTTATCTCCTGTCAAAATTAAAGTTCACCCAGGGGATAAGCATGACCAGTCAGAACTTACCTTGATAAAATCTGAGCAGAAAACTCTGGAGGAGCAGATTATAAGGTTGACGGCCCAAATAAATTCTGGGGTCCAAAGACGGACCAACCCAGTCAAGCCAGAGGCTGATGAGCGGAGATACCCGCATCACAGCGAAGTATCTGATAGTGAGTCAGGGTCAGAATATAGGTCACCTCCTAAGCTTTCAAGATACACTCCAGAGCGCTCTGAAGAAAAATATGAGGTTTCATATAGGCAGGAAGGGAAATCCCAGGGGTCATTCAGGAGATATGACACCCCAAAGGTTATTAAGTTCCTGAAGGACACTGTTCCTATGTTTTCTAAGAAAGGGTCCCTTGAGATCACCGAACACATGAGAACATATGAACAGACGTTAGAGATTCTGGGCATTAGAGATGACCACACCAAAATAGAATTGCTGCCATGGGTGTTTGAAGAGAAATACCGGCAATTCTTTGATACCTTGAGGGCCTATTCCAGTCAGTCCTGGAGAGAGGTTAAACATAAGTGCCACATGGAATTTGGGCCTTATAAAACTGTAACCTCTGCCAAGGCTGCGGCCTACAATTTAAAGTGTGGTCCTCACCAAAGCCCTGCAGAATTTCTGGCTGTCCTCAGAAATGCCTATTTCCTGGCTGAAAAGGATCCCAATCCTAACCAGCCAGAATTCAAGACCCTATTCTATGAAGCATTACCTGCTTACATAAAATTGGGACTTGCAAAGGATTACAGAAAGGGATGCTCTCTTGATTGGTTGGTGAGAGAGAGTGACTATTTATTCTCGATCCAACAGTCCAGTGAGGGCGGGATAAAAAGAGAACCTAAAAATAGCCCCAAGATAGTAGCAGCCACTACCGTTTCCCCTCCAAATCCAAATTTGCAGGCAGAGAAGAAATCATATGCGGAAGTAGTCCGTGGGGGTAAAACCAATGGTTCCCCTAGATTTGTACCTCAAACCCAGCAAGTGAAGGAGGTCCATAACTTTGCACCCCAAAACCAGTGGGTGAGAAAGGA
Source organism: Staurois parvus (assembly GCF_062004578.1). Lineage (NCBI taxonomy): Eukaryota > Metazoa > Chordata > Amphibia > Anura > Ranidae > Staurois > Staurois parvus. Next base: position 8,356,645 of record NW_028318340.1, read on the forward strand.
TAGACAAAAGCCAGGAAACTACGGTAGTGGAAGTGAGAAGAATAAAAAGTATGGTAAGGGTCAGTACAGTGATGAGAATCAAAGGAGTCAGTGGTATCCTCAGAGGTTCTATTATCCTCGCCAAAACCAACATGGGAATTTTTATGGGAACCCCAATTTCAACAGGAACCATAATTACAATAAGAATCCCAATTTTAATAAAAACTCCGACTTCCAAAGATTTCCTCCACGCCAAGAACACCCTCAAGCTCAAAGGGGGGATACAGTACCCCAGGCTCCCTTTAATAACAGGGAGACCCCAAAACCTCAGAGAGAACAATGGCGTCGGGACCAGAGCAGTAGTTCTGACTCTGAGTCTCATTACCAGTCCCGGCCAAAATATAAGCGCAAGTATAGGAAAAGAGAGAATCAACAGAATAACTCCTCTGAGCGTATTGGACAAATAGAGGCACAGGTCAGCAAAATGGCTGAACAAATGGACAGGCTTGTCACTCAATTTCCATCCAATCCTTTTTTAGGAGCAGCTCCTGTGACCAACCAAGGGTCACAGAATTAATAGGCAACCAAGCCTTAAACCAACAGGGGAGAACACTGAGTCGAATGACAGGAGATGTGTGTACCGTCCCTGACACGCCTACTAATAGAGAATCTAGTTCTCAGGCAAAGGGGGACCAGTTGTTGGGTATTAACGATTCTCCTGTTTTTCAGTGTCCATCTATTGCCCCTAATATAGTCGCGGCATCGGAAGTCGTCGGGATTGACAAGCCAGACGGAGCACCAACTTCTAGTTGTGCTTCTGTCTTGAGACAGTCCAAGAATCCCACCAGGGAGGATAAGGGTGATGTGTCCACCACATGCGGTGAGATAAGAGCTAGTCACATGTTATTGAAGGGCCCACAGATCTTCAACCACACTAATTTCATGTGTGAGCTGACTGAATCTGATGGGAGATATTATGCCACAGTACAGGTGCAGGATGCCAGTGATCTTTCGATTGTCGGTTTAATAGACACTGGATCCCAAGCAACCATCATGTCACAGGAACATTTTGATAAAGTGGCGAATGTCATGCCCACCAAGCCGAGACTTAAAAGTTTTGACAGCTCATTGATTGGTGTAGGTGGAGACCCTTTACAAGTCATGGGTACCGCCTGGCTTAAACTGAAACTGGGTAATAAGGAACTGAGACACCCCATCATCATTGCCAGCATCTCCCGGCACCACATGATAATTGGGATGGACTTCCTAAAAAGGCTGAACACCATAGTTGACTGTGTGAACCAAGTACTGTGGTCACAGGTAAATACCCCGATTAAATATGGGAAACTTAAAACTCCCCATTCCCGACAACACTGCCACCTGGTGGAAGAAAGGCCTGGATCATTAGAAATCCATTTCAGGAACAGCCAACTTCCTGATGTAACGGTTATCAAACCTGATGACCATAACCCTATCAGAAGAGATGAGGAACACATTTTTAGAATTCCCCAAGATAAAATAAAAGATATTTCCCTCCAAGATGACATCCTTACGATATCTTTTCATCAGGAGGATAAACCAAGGAAAGGGGGAGATCATACCCAATTCTTGACAGGTATTGAAAGGGTTAACAGCGACTTGTTTATCCCCATCCGGATAAATGGTCTTAATAGGTCAAAATATGCCAAACTAGATTTGAGACAGGAACACAGCTTTGTAAGCCATGGGTTGATAAAACACCTGACCGAAATGGAAATGATCCGTTTCTCCACACCTCAGCGTCATTGGATTTCAGACTACCTTGATGACTCTGATGATCACAATTCAATGGCTAGGTGTCTCTTAAACGTCACTGTAGGAAACAAAACAGCCACCCATGTGTTCCTAGTCTTGGATAATCCCCAAACTAAAATTTATTTTGGCAACGATGTATTACATCGCTTTGCAATGCAAGTCGACCTAATTAATGACTGTTTATGGAGTCGACTAAAGGGGGACCCCGAAAAATACCAAAATCTGGACTTAGCTTTAAAATCCCAGCAACAGATGCCTTATGCTGTTGAAGTCCAGGTAGCCCAAAAGATTACAATTCCTAAGGGCATAAATAATTTCATACTCCCCATCCAAGTTAAAAAGGGACGTAGACTGAAGGGGTCAGATGCATTAGTATGCCTCTCCCATAAAATGCAGGGGGAGGGACTGAACATTACACACACGCCCCTAGTCAACACACATCAATCCCCGATGTACATTTACGTACATAATCTGTCCAATCAGGACATCGTCTTACCCAAAGAGACCCTTATTGGTCTAGCGGTAGAGACTGAATATTATACCTTTGGGGTCACTAACCAGGTGATTGGACTCATCCCCGATGAATATTTGTCGGAGGAACAATTAATTGAACAAACATTCCATTCATTACCAGAGGGTATTTTCACCATAGAGTCCATTTATCCATTCGACTCTAAAGATGGCACCTGTCGAATCGAAGAGACATCAATTGTCTTTGATCACCCAATCAAAGAACAAGAGTACCCCAAAGAACCTGGATGGCAGGAGAACACACACACACATCACATACCCAATGACCTCACCACGAAACTTGAGGAGGCATATGAGATAGGTCAGCCGGAAAGCTTTCCTGGATTCAAGGAGTTAGTGGAAGAGATGGTGGCCCTCGCCGACGCGTGTGCCAGTGATCTCGACCGACAATTGCTCCGAGAGCTTCTCCTTGAATTCCAAGAGATCTTTGCCAAGGATTCTTACGATTGTGGGACTACTGACCTACACATCGCTAGGATCCAAACAGATCCAGATGCCCCACCAGTATTTGTAAGACAGTATAGGTTACCATTAGCTTCCTATGAATCTCTAGCTGAGATTATCAGGAAGTTACATGAAAGGGGTATAATTCGGCCCATCCACAGCTCCTACAACCACCCGATCCTGGGTATATTAAAACCCAATGGACAATGGCGTCTGTGCGCTGACCTCCGTCAGCTAAACAAGCGTGTGTACATGTCAGGATGGCCTGTCCCATACATAGACCAATGTCTAGCCCAGCTCCAAGGATCCCAGGTTTTTACAGCCTTGGATTGTGCACAGGGGTATTGGACCATTAAGGTGAGCGAGGAAGACCAATACAAACTGGCTTTCAGTTTTGGGAATCGACAATATTGTTGGGTGAGAATGCCTTTCGGATTCATAAATTCCGGACATGAATTTGCTGTGTTCATGCACAAGGCCATGCCAGACGCCTTCGAAAGGGGGACGTTGGCATATGTGGACGATATCCTGATCAAAAGTACAGATATGGCCAAACACATTACAGAACTTCGGCATGTCCTGGGCCAATTGAAAGCAGCAGGAGTTAAACTGTCCTTACAAAAAGCCCAGTGGTGTCGCACGAAGGTAAACTTCCTAGGCCATGAAGTTACTGCTGAAGGTTTGAACCCACAAAAGAAGAAAGTTGAGGCGGTTCTGAACTGTAAAGTCCCTACAACCTTAAAGAATTGAGATCCTTCCTAGGTATGGTAAACTACTCGCGTAAGTTTATTGATAATTACGCCGAGATAAGCAAGCCACTGCTTCACCTACTGAAGAAGGATGTCGAATGGTCGTGGGGTAAGAAACAGGAGGACGCCATGAAGGAGTTAAAAGAACGTCTTACACAAGCCCCGTGTCTCGGATATCCCGAAGGGGGTAAAAATTTCTATCTAGAGACAGGGTTTACGCAGGTAAGTATGAGTTCTGTTCTTTACCAGAAACGTGATGATGTCAGTAAGGTGATTGCCTATGCCAGTAAAACTTTGTCCCCGGTTGAAGTAAAGTTCAGTGACTGTGAAAAAGCTCTATTGTCCACCGTGTGGGCATTACAGAATTTCCGCAGTTACATTCAGGGAGAGAGAATCATTGTTGAAACGGCACACCAGCCTTTACAGTATTTAAAGAGTGAACGTATCAAGGGAGGAAATGTGTCTAATAGCCGCATCACTGCTTGGACTTTGTCTTTGCAAGGGTGGCCTCTTGAAATTCGGTACAAACAGAACAAGGAAAGTCCAGTAGCCCAGGGCCTAGCCGAGCTCCATGATTGTTCCGCAACTACGCCTGCTATGGAGGGCCCGGACACTGACTTTCTGGAAGAACAACTGTTCTCTCCCTACAAGGTTTACGATGAAGAATACTGTAAACAGCTGCCGTGTGTATATGTGGATGGTTGTGCTTTTCATCACAAGGATGGGGAACAGCTCCAACTAGTGGCAGGGATTGGAATCGTTTGGACCCAAGGTGTCACCCCAATTTCTGTGGGATACAAACTTGGACCAAAAAGCAGTCAGGTTGCTGAACTTACTGCAATTCTTAGGGCAGTTGAGATGGCTATAGAGTTCAACATTAAAGAGTGTGCCATCATAACCGATTCCAATTATGTCAGGAATAGTTTTGTGGAGTATTTCCCTAGGTGGAAGCGAAACAACATGAACAAGAGTAATCACAAACCCGTGAAACATGGTAAGCTCTTTTGTCACATCGATGAACTGGTAAGGTCCAATGATCTCACCCTGCACTTCAAGAAGACCAAAGGCCACTCCAAGGTTCTAGGTGCCGAGAAAGAAGGGAACGATCTGGCCGATTCTCTAGCCAAGGAAGGGGCAATCACCGGTGAACTGTTAGACATTGACCAATTTTTAGGTACCGTACAGGTTGAAGCTGTCACCAGGCAACAGGCCAGAACAGCTGGTGATCCAAATGCATTACAGTGGAGTCACGATTCTCCTAGTGAGGATTTAATTACTGCCCAAAAAGAAGACCCAATAATTGGCTTATTTTATAGTCATATAGAAGATCCCAACCAAAATCCCATAAATAAGGAAGTATGTAGTGGGAAGGAGGATTTACGTATCTTAATGAAATCCAAATCCCAATTCTCTTTATACCAGGGATTGTTGATACGAACCTCAAAGGGTGGCGTACAACAATGGGTCGTCCCACTTAAATTTAGAGGTTTGATGCTACAGCATGCCCATGATGCTCCCACTTCCGGTCATCGTGGAGAAAAGATCACGTATGAGATCCTGCGGGATTATGCCTACTGGCCTCATATGTTACGTGATGTGAAGGAGTACTGCCAAGGTTGCCTAATATGTCCCCAATTTCAACCTACCAAGCCAACTCACAGAGCACCTCTCCAGAAGAGGGGGATATGTATGCCTTGGTCAGACCTTCAAATGGATTTTATTGGGCCCGTAACAAAATCTTCACGAGGAAATCGGTATATGTTAACAGTTACATGTTTATTCACCAAGTATGTCGAATGTATACCAGCACCAAATAACAGCTCCGAGACATGTGCTGCATTGCTAATAAATCATGTATTTTCACGTTTTGGTTTACCTCAGAGGATAGAGTCTGATAGAGGATCGCACTTCACTAGCGAAGTGATGGCCAAATTGTGGAAAATTTTGGGGGTTAAAAGGAAATTGCATATCGCCTATCGGCCAGCCTCTAGTGGTGGTGTAGAACGATACAATCAGACCATCGTTAATGTCCTTAAGAAATTTGTTAAGGAAACAGGCAAAGATTGGGATGTCAAGCTCCCGCTGGTCCTGATGGCGTTGAGGGCTACCCCGAATACAGTTACAAAAATGTCATCTTTTGAACTGATGACAGGTAGATGGATGGTACTGCCCCAGCACTTATTGTATCGCACTACAGATCAAAATTTGATCAATGCTACCACCACACACCAGTACATAGAGGATTTACGTAAACATCTGCAATATGCTTTTGCCTTTGCCCAGCGAAATTTGGAAAGAGCTGCAACTAGTGCTAAGACATACTATGATCTCAAAACCTCCAAGAAGGAATATGAGATTGGTGACAAAGTCTATCTATACAACTTTGCAAGAGACCAGATCAAGGAACGGAAATTCCTTCCATCTTGGAAAGGTCCGTTCTCTATCATTGATAAAATCTCTCCGGTCGCATATAAATTGCAGGTTACCCGGTATGGTGAAATCAGTGATAGATGGGTGCACATCAATCAATTACGTGCTTGCCATCCGAAGTCTCAATTGCAGTTGTTGGAAGACTAACCCACCAGTTCCTATCTGGAGATATTGAGATCATCATTAAATTTCCTTTGAACATATAATCCATCTTTTGCCTTACAGGATCCAGTAATATAATTTTATGTATATCCATTACTCAAACTGTTCATTTTAATAATTTAGAAAGGAAGGCCCAGACTGTGATCAGACCGGCGATCGGAGGTGTCAATGACCAGACCCTAGAAGGAAGCTATAATGTCCTGTGGGAAAGACCAGATGCCAGAGATCGATCCGGAGACGATAACCTGATGTCCCAGGCCACCAAGGGCCAGTCCAGAGGAAAAGACCCTCCTAGGAGACCGTCTAAGAGACCTGTCGTGCGGAGGACCCATGGACCCCAAGGTGGATGTGCCAGGCCGGCCTCATCACAAGACCAGGATCGTCATCAGAAGTGTCCATCTAAAGACGCCGAGTCAAGTTGAGGACCAACCAGCATCACCGCTGCCATTTTATTATAAAAAAAAAAAAAATTTTATTTTTTTTTATTCATTCACTTCACCGGAGAAGACGAACAATCACTCTAGCCAAAAGCCCCACTCATGTTTTGCGACACAGACACCCCTATACACGTGCCTGTACCCCAAACAAAGGGGGATTTGTTGTGGGCTTTTGAATTATGTCTCAAAAACATGATTTATCAAGACATAATCCTATATAACATCAAGTCAGCATAGCCGGATGTTAAGGGGTTAATTTGTCTTGGTTGAAAAGTCAATGACCATCTAGCTAGAGAAATGTAATGGGTGAAGGGATTGTTTTTCTTTCCTCCTAGAGACAATACTATTTTGAAGTTCTACAGGTGATCAAACACCATTATTCAGACTTCAATAAGCAGGTAAACATATACAAGGTCTGGACATGACAATAGAGGAACCAAACTGATTGTCTGAGAGCTTACCCAAACCTTGTAGAGTGTGATGAACCAACAGACCTCTGAAACTATTACCATATACTATTGTTCACCAAGGGTGAAAGCATTAACAGTTGTTTACCATGAGTCCAATACAAGGGCCATGCAAACAGAGAGTTTTTTTTTCCTACACAGAGAAAATGTTGATTCTGAAACAAAGAGGTGAAATTTAGGACACTTAAGTCTAAAAGTTGACTGTTTATAAAGTCTAAAAGTTGACTGTATATAATTACAAAAATATATTACAAAAACATATTATAAATGAGATGTTATGGATTTTACACACCACTAAATATTCAGAAATGGGAACTATATATATCACTAACTTGAGTATTGAGATGATGGGAAGTAAGATGTATTATAGACTAGCATTAGTTACATGTCTTATCAGGAAACAAACAGGATGGTACTTCAAGGAGGAATAACTGAATATACACCTATATTCCATGGTCCCTATTTAGAATAGTATAGGTATGATCACTGCTATATCTGGAAAGAGCCGTATATTTAATTCCTGAAATTACCTGAAGATTCCACCCAAGGTATGAGTCATCTCAAATACTCACATTGTTCTGTGATACATGACCGCCACCTGGCGGGCAGGTGAGAAATAGCTTATGTACACACATTTCTCAACTAGCCAATCAGGAAGCCTGGTGGGAAGGTATCTTAGAACAATGGACTAGTGGATATAAAAGCCCTTGTGCTTTAAGATAAAAAAAAGAACCCTCATAAAAACCTCATGGAAAGACCTGATCAAGAAGAAGATCTCTGCTGAACAACTACTCTTCCATCTTTTAAAACTTCCTAAAACTTTAACTAAATTCCTAAACCTCTAATCTTATAACTTCCTACATTCTCCCCTACTGAGAATCTTTCACTTACCCTATATATCAGTCCAAAGGCGTTCCACTGCCAGCTAAATCCACGGGAGAGTTGCCTAGTCTGAATTCCGGGTGTGGTGAGATGTTTATTTGATTTTGTATTAACCTATTTTCTCTGTTGTGTGGAATCATAAAATTATCTTAGTGTATCACAACAATATTGGGTAGTTAGATATATGTAGAGAAATCCTATTTTACTGTTAAAAAATTGTTTATTGCCATATTATAAATTTTTTCATATTTCATAATTTATTGAATATTAATAACCAGAGTATCATATATCAAGGGCTTGCTTCTTGCAATCCTATGGCCACGGCTTGCGAGAATATAACCTTTGAGATATTCGAAATTATTAATTATTAATAAATTTAATAAATAATCAGATCATTTAAAAATTGTGATTGATGTAATTAGTTAGAAACTTTATTATTGTGTCTTACATTGGTAGGATATATTCTTGATTGTGTGTACCAATATTCATTTATCACCAGTCTTTTGCGTTTTGTGTTAATATATATATAATTTTTGTACATAAATAAATTTTTATATTTATCTATTATAAGGCAAATTTTGTGTGTATGGTACGAAATCATATTGGCTAAAAGAATTCAAGGTATAATAATAAGTGGTGATCAAATTATCAAGGTGTCCAAATTATTGGTTTACTAAATATTTGCCGTATTTTAACGGCTGGAGGCACTGTAATATTTCATCTAAGGGAAAGGGACACGCCCTTTATAAATAATATATATCCTTACATAAACCACCACAACACCTGATCTCAAATTCTCATGACTATACTAGAGGTAGGTGAGGTCAACTTCTTAGGATCCCTGGCAGGGAAGACACTATTCTGAACTAAATGGAGATGTTTGTAACCCCTAATTGGTGACACCTCTGGGGAGTCATATCACTGGAAAAAACCATGTGTACAACTAACAGATTACATTTATTTCTTTCATTATACTGCACCCCTGGATTCTAGAATCTCTCAGTGAAAAAGTGATTGATTCACTCTAATAAACCAGACTATTCATCAAACTTATCTCCCTCCCTACACTAAAGCTGACTGAAAACAAGAGCATTATTAACTTACACCATGAAAGACTGGGTGCATGGTGAGATAAACATCATTATCAGTCTCCGGCTTAATTTCATCTGCTTGCTGCTACTGATCCCAACCTGACATATTATCACTCTTTTATACTGCAGAATTGCCATGTGCAGACAGCTTGTAAGGAGTACCTGTCAAGTATACATATACAATGTGGGTAACTATACTGTAGTAATCAACTGTGGTGTAGCAATCCACTATTGACAAATGTAATGAAACCAAAAACATAAACCTGGTTTGTAAAAAAACAACAATTTAAAATAAAAAGTAATAGAAAGTACCATCGAGTATCTTTCACTGATTGTCCTATGCTGCCTTGGGAGCTCTTGAAACTAGGAGGCACATAATATGTGTAACCCACTTAATGGTGGTAGATGCAGTACTTTAAAATGGACTAGATTAGATGGCAGTGGCCTACCATTCAGGATCATTCACATTTGACAGAACAGCCCTCTGGAACTTGTATGATGAACAGCAGGACTTGAATGGTGAGCAGGACTCCCAGGGACTGCATTTCCCAGGGACGGTAATGTGGGGGTGAGAGCATATAAATATCAAAGCCCAGGAGACTGGTCAGGAGAGTGAGGGGAGAGGCTGAGAGAGAAGGAAGTATGCTGAAGTACTGAACTAGGCCGTGGGTCCAGAGTTGGAGAGGGAGAAGGAGCGGAAAGAGTCTACTGATCGCCCATCCTGCCACGTTGCCCAGCAAGCCAATCTATTAGCAGAAGACCAGACGGGACGCCGAATTAAGTGTGTGTAGGGCCCCCATCCAAATTATGGACTGCTACGGTCTGCCAATTCACATTGATTGGATGAGAGTCCCATGTATCCACAAACCAAGTAACCACTGACAGTTTCTTCACCTCAGCTACCTATCTGTACATAGTTGTGAACGTTACGTATAGTTGCCCCAGGTTGTGACCTAGTTCTCCCAGCCGCCACTGTTGGGATACATCTGCATTACAGTCTTATCACCCAAGCTGACCACAGGACATACAGTTGCAGGCCAGAATACAGCCGTGTCAACTGAAACAACAAGTTCCCTTTTCCAGAAGCGTGGGATTCCCACTACTGTTGCCTTTGGCCTTTGACATCCAGAAAGAGTTGTCCTTGCCCATAGATATTTATTCCAATTAATACCCTCCACTATTTCAAGTCTGCATTTTGTCTAGTGCCTTAAAGGGAGTATTAAATCTTTCCCTTTATTTTGTCCTCATTATGTTCTTTGGGTTACCGTTTGAGGAACTATTATCTACACCTTAATTCAATTACATACCAACTGGGCCTCAACAAGCGTGCAGACGACTAGTATTTTTAAAAGGAAATTGATCAATCACTGGGTATTTTAGTTTACCTGTTTTGAAGTTCTTGCTCACTGGGTCTTCTCAGATTGGAGGCATTGGATTATTTCTGAAAGCAGGCCTTCTAACAGTTACGTGTATGTTACTGCGAATGTTGTTACTTTCACTTAATATTGACAAGAGTGATTATCTTTGCTAAATATACCCATGTTATTCTATTCTTTTTGATCAAGCTGCATTCAATGCCAATATAAACTTCACATTGGTTTATACTATCTTGCATGTGGGTCCATTTTACAATTGTGGTTTATTGTGGTCACAAGAGTACGTTGGTGTCAGCAGAGGTTGGGTTTTAAAAAGGAGGCCCAGATTGACAGGGAACCCTTAAGAGGGTATGTCAGGGACCCCCCACACGCACACGCCCACAGCGACTAGCTAACCGAGGTGCGGCCGTGACGGGGTGAGAGGGAATAAAGGGGACTTAACTTTGAATATATAAAACCGTATATAAGATCAGCCGTAATACCTTTTCACAGCCTGCACTACCTTTGGCCACCACCAGATGGAGACTCCACTCCAATCCAGCTGGTCAACCACACACTGGCAGATACAAATCTTATATACAATCTGATGCACTGATTAGAGTTGAGGACCAGCTTAGTAATTACACACCCTTCTAAGGTCCCTCCAGCTACCTACAGCTTGAACCGCGGTGTTAATCACCCTTCCACTGTCCACACCCCTCCCCCCCCTCCCCCACACCAGACACACCACAAAAGGTAGCCTGCCACCACCCAACAGTTTATCCGCAGAGCGGTCTGCTGGGACACCCCACACACACAGATCTCCGTCTGGTCGATCTGTTACCTTTTACAATCTGCACGCAATCTGCCCACACACAGTGCAATTGCATACAGATTGGCAATGAGCTTGACCGAGCATTTAAAGGCACTAAAATACAATACAATCTAATCTAATCCAATCTAATCTCTCCAATCTAATCGAATCTCTCCAAACTAATCTCTCCGAAGATATGAGCACGTGCTTAAATACACAGAAGTCCCTAATTAATTTTAAGCTTTAATTTCCCGAAAGTGGGCAGTGCATAAAATATGTACAAAATATAAAAAGTTACAGAAATACAAAAAATACAAGAAGACACACAAATGACTATTCACTAAAAAATAAAAAGGGAATAAAACAGAATAAAACTTTTACCAAGATCTATCCTGCAACTGGAGCAAGTCAGGGAGAAACAACAATCCGTTGGTCGATCGAACCAGCTCCATATGAATCACGAATATCCCAATGCCCGGGTACTCTTTTTATGGGGATATGGACATAGGCGGGACATTAGTCCTCAGCCAATTGACCATGGGGGGCTGCTCCTGTACCTGCCTACAGGATGTTCTGGATGCTAAACTGCCCAAGTTCAATCGGACTAGGACTGGATTGAAACACCAAGTTGGGGATTGGATTTCCGACACCAGCGCATCAGTCCGATCGCGACAGTACCAAACACCATTTGACTGTCGCAATCCAGCGCCACCTAACCATTCCCTGCATTTTCCTGGCATTCTACCTATAATATGGTTTTGATATGCAGACGTAGCCTACAGAGAGCCCAAATAGAAGGGAGTATGTTTATCTCTCTGCAACTAATATTTTAGCTTTTATGAGAGATTAAACATACCCCTTTTGATGGATGGATATACCTTTAGCTCCCTGCTGTCATGAAGCCGGAATGTCTGGAGCCACTTCCTTTAAACCGGTTTCACCAGAAGGTGACAACCTTATTAACACAAAGGTGTCACATCCCAGAACCCGGGCTTTTCAGCCTAATTGATGCCTCTGTGTCTGAGTACCTCTGACTGAATATACATCCCTAATGACAATGGAATGTCCCTACAGAATATACATCCTTAATGACAATGGAATGTCCCCACAGTTACGATTACATATTGCTACTGATCACATCTTATCTACCCAAATCTGTACATTTATGTCACATGCACGTTACATCATGTCACATGTACGTTACAGGTAGTGCTACATATGCAATTGAGGAGGGGGGTAATTCTGCATTTAAAGTATACATGTTGCAAGAAAATATATACTTCTAAAAAATAGTGTCTTCATTATGTCTGACCCAGAACAAGCTTGCAGGAAACAACAGTCAGAGAAAAAGTAAATTCCTCATGTTGTTTACTCTTTCTCTGTGACTCAGAATGTATTGAAGCCAATGTATTCTTAGAAAAAGAGGTCAGCCTCCTTATTTTGTTTATGCTAGTGTACAGGATGCTATAGGTGGGTCATGTGCAGGAGATATATTTCCCCATTATTTGTGCTGTGGATCCTTTAATGGCGATGATGGGAACACATTTTTAGTACTTAGGGGTTCTCACTCGTGCAGGGTGCTGGGTAGTTCAGCCAGAGAGCAGAATACTGATTTACAGTACTATGTAGATGTCCATTTGGGACCCGGAATTCTGAGACTCTGAGAGACTTTGGGCAGGAAAAGCCTCCATCTCCTGATTGTAGGGACTTTGGTACAGACGTAGTTTGATACAAAAGGCCTGCAGAGAAGGCCTGAAAGAGAGGAAGGAGTCATCACCTGTCAGTGAGATGGAGTGGAATAGTTCACAGCTGTGAGAAAATATGGACTACTTGGCAACTGAGACATTGTTTTGCTGAGCTCCTGTGGCCTTTGCAGTATTCTGAAGCAGATAGGAACCCTAATCCATGGTGTGGGACCGGTCTACTAACAGTGAGCCAATGTGCTAATTCCATTATAAGAGAATTAGGGAATTACAATAGGTATACTTTAAAGTGTATCTCTGGCCAAAAAATTGTATTTCTACAAAGAAAAGAATTTTTAAAAGCCTTGTGGGTGTTATTTTTTGCTGGTAGTGTCTTATTGGGGAGATTTTTTATCTTACTGTTCTGGAGACACAACTGGAAATGAGAGAATATCTCTCGAAATTGAGGGGATGTCCCCACTAAGACAGTTTCAGTTGAACAGGTATGACAAGGTAAAAGCATCATTTCCCTAAAGGGCTTGCTAATTTGGTCCCAAGGTGGCACTGGTCACTGTGGTGACACTGTACTGCTAGGGTGACATTTTATTCAAGTTTTATGAAGAAAGATTATTTATTTGCAAAATTGTATAAGAAAAACACTTTTTTTTCTACATTTTCTGTCATTTTTCATTCATATAACAAAAAAATAAAAATCCCAGTCCCAGTGGTGAATAAATCCCACAAAAAGATAGTTCTATCTGTCTCAAAAATTCAGAAAAATTTCCAAGTGCGACAGCACTGAAAGCTGAAAATTGGCCTGGACTGGAAGGGGGTGAATGTGTCTGGACTTGAAGTAGTTAATTTTTTATTTGAAGTATCTAGAGAGGGAGGTTGGCAATAGTGTCACCCACTGATCAAATTTAAGTCGGTTCATCAGGCACCAGCCAGGATTTGTACAGTCCAGCTTAAAGTGGTTCTAAAGGCTGAAGGTTTTTTTACCATCATGCATTCTAGGTATGAAGGTAAAAAACCTTCAGTGTGCACCCCAGCCTCCCCTTTACTTACCTGAGCCTGTTCTTGATCCCATGATGTGCAAGAGAGCTGAGACACAACAGCTGGAGCCAATGGCTTCTGCTTCTGTCAATCACAGCCAGTAAGGAGGATGGCCCCCACTCTGGGGGTGAGGCTAAGTTGTGCTCTTTGTGTCTTAAAGAAACACAGAACAGGAACAAGCAGGGAGGGAGGAGCCAGGATCTCCTGTGGGGGACCTGAGAGGAGGAGGATTGGGGCTGCTCTGTGCAAACCCATTGCACAGAGCAGGTAAGTATTACCTGTTTGTTATTTATAAAAAAAAATTAATCTTTAGTATCACTTTAAATTATAAGCAAAGGTAAACCTTTTTTGTTAGGGAGATTCACCCTCTTCATTTGTCTTTTTTACTATTATCAATGAAAATGAAAGTAAAAGAAAATCTCACATTTTGGATTATCCCCAAAACAGGACTAGTAGGGATGTTTTCCAATGGGAATACTTGTTCTGGTGACAGCAACAGATTCCCTACCTTTAGAGGAATTTTCTCGCACTTCTTGTTTTTGGACATGAAGTGAAGGGAAGTCTACCCAATGGGACACAAATGGCAAAAATAAACCTTACAGGGGTCCTTACTGTATCCAAAATGAAAAAAGAGTTTTACCTTTAGTTCTGCTTTAACTCTCACACTAACCCTCCCTGTCACCCTAATATTAACCCTCATGTTATCTCTATCACTCTAACACTAACCCTCACACCAACCTTCCTTGTCACCCCAACACTAAACCTGTAACTCAAGTACTAACCCTACCTGTACCTTAACCATCACATGATGTTGCCTGTGAACATCACACTAACCCTTCCTTATGTAAACTTAAAGTATATCTAAAACCAAGAACAAAAAATGTAATATATTGCAACTTACCAGTCCTTAGATGTGGTAGCTACATTTGTTTTCTTTTCCCTTTTTTATCTGTAGATCTTGGTACTAACACACTTCCTGTACTAGGATGGCAACAATAAATTACTGCACTGTATCTTTGGAGTGTTGTCACCCTAGACTGCTCATCTCAATAACATGGGGGTGAAGTATTTTTCTTAATTTGTAAAAAATATGATTAGCTTGAAAAAAAAAATACAACTAATGCAGCCCCCACATCTAAAGATTGGTATTCAGCAACATATTATATTTTTTCTTGGGTTTAGATGCACTTTTATCTCACTCTCTTGTGGAGTGGAGGGTGTATCAAAACTGCATTGAAAGATACCAGCTCAAGTATTTATTTCTTCTCTGACATTTATTTCATATGGATTAGATTTTCTTTAATATGTAGCAAAACAAAAATGCCAGCTTAAACGTCAGGCAATGTGTTATTGGAAGCTATATCAATTTTACTTTACAAGTATTACTGTGAATTGTGCATGGCAACAGCTGTTTGACCAAGATAAAGGGAATATTTGATATTAGAACTTTCTTTTTATCCACTTTATATGTGTCTTTAGGTAATTAGAATGGCAAACTGTGAAAATCTAATTATCTTGCCTGCACTGTACTTGGGGCCAAGAAAGTGCAGGAGATGTCAGGATGTATTCATGTAAATCTTGTCTTATAGAAGATTATGCAGAGCTCTTAGAGTATGTATTACCCCACAGCTAAATCATTATTGTTATAATTTTAATGAATATTCATGCACAGACAGTGAATTGGAACATTTAGGGTTATTAAGACAATTGATAAAATGGCTGTTATCTGGTTGTTTTTCGCTGAATAGGTAAGCATGGCAACAAAATCCACCAAGGGCATTCATGCCTGAAACAATCATATATAACAATTTTAAAAAAGCTAACACAGTTTTTGTTTTTTGGCATGCCCCTATATTTGTAACTGTTCGGGCAATATGGACTAACTCAAATATTCTCTCCTTTGCTCTTTTTTATGATTTCTTATGTAAGTGATGACATAGAAAGTATTAAAAATATAAAGATATTATTATATGCATGTAGCGGGGCAAGGCCTAGTCCGCCTTATAGCTGGGATTCCCGTCCAGGGGCGGACTGACCATTTGGAAACTTGGGCACTGCCCGAGGGCCCGGGATCAGTAGGGGGCCCCATGAGATGCCCCTTGTACCTTTTTCATAGGCTTTTTTGAGTTTGGGCAAGGACACAGGGGCCCCATAATCCTCTATTGTCCAGGGGCCCCATGAGTTGTCAGTCTGCCCCTGTTCCCGTCACCACAATAATGGGCATCAGGGTCTGCCTAGGTGTTGGTGGCCCAAAGATTAGTAGGAAAACAATTTTTCTACTTAACATACTTCATGTATAAGAAGCCATATATTCAGGAACCAGTTCTGCGTGATGGGATACCTTCCATCAGAACAACCTGCAAAGTCCATAGGATGTTTGACATGATCTCCGCTGTACACTTACAGAGACTTACTGGTGTCAGTGGCATTCAAAGTACAGTCAATGGCATCCAAAGTACAGTACCTCATTCTTCCTATAGACTAGGCATGGAATGGAATCCTCAACATTCTAACTTGCCAATGGAGGATCACAGGAAGGATGCCAGCTACTCCAGCCCTTGGTAGTAGCAGACTCTGAAAGGGTGCACATAACCTTAACACTGAATAGTTTACTCACTCTGTGTAACATAATTGTTGTTTTTCTTGTTTTACTTGCAGAAAAGATTATTTACAAAGTCCAAATAATTGGCGATAGTCAAGGTATTTTCTTGAAAGTAGAACAAATAGCTTCTCAAAAATAGTTCCAAAGAAATAGACAGTAACTATGCTTTAGATAAACTTCTTACCACCTGTCAAATATTTGCCAATGCCTCATAATAAGGTACTTTCCTTATCTGTCCCAGTGTAGGTGTAATTACCTGGTCCACCCTAAGGGGGTGCCCCCTTCTGTGGAAAATTTTACTTTTCTTCTCCTTACATATTGGCCCCACCACTGGAGTCACTTCCCAACTCCAACCATCCACTATATGGCTCACCCCATAAATATATCCCCAATAGGTGGGCAGGGTAGCCACCCTCTATGGGCAGAAAAAATGACCAGGAGAAACTGTAAAGAGAAGTAACACCCCTCTACACCCACTCTTCAGATCTTGGCATATCCTCATGCCAAGACTAGATTTTAAATGCATGCGTTATAAACTCTATATAAAACAAATTTAACTCAACAATGCATAAATCATTTGGAACAATTACTTTTAATCATGAAATTAACACAACAGTTTAGAGGTAGCAACATGGGTCAGGTGGGTAAACCCACTTCCCACTGTCGGGGTGTTTTTGGTGCACATACATGGCTAAAAATATTGGCACTTCTGCATTTCTTTCAGATAATGCACCACTTTGCCCATAAAGTTCTTGCAATTACAAATGTTTAGGCATTTTGATGGGTTCTTTTGTTTGTATTGATATGACAAAAAAAAATGGAGAAACAAAAAGCCAAATCTGACACATTCCACGCAAAACCCCAAAAATGGACTGGATAAAATTATTGACCCCTTCTCAAAATTGTAAGAAATAATTGCATAATGCTCCTGTACTTTGTAATTAAACTCACATGTCTCAATTAACAGGTGCTGACAATATAGAAATCACACCGGCAACCAGTTAAAATGGTGAAATATTGACTCAACCTTTCGGTTGTGTGTCTCTGTGTGTCACATGAAGCATGGAGAAGAGAAAGCACAGCAAAGAATTGTTTGAGGATTAGAGAACAAAAATTGTAGAAAAGCATGGACAATCTCAATCTTGATCAAACATTGCAATGAAGGATTGTCCGAATGATGGATAAAGAACCTCGATCAACTTCAAGACAAATTCAAGTTGACCTTCAGGCACAGGGTACAACTGTCTCAGCTCGCACTGTATGTCGCCATCTGAATGAAAAGGGACGCTATGCTAGGAGAGCCAGGAGGACCTCACTGCTGATACAGAAACATAAAAAATCCAGATTGGAGTTTGCCAAAACTTCCCTGAGGAAGCCTAAATCCTTTTGGAAGAATATGCTGTGGACAGACAAAACAAAATTACATCTTTTTGGTAAAGCCCCTCATTCTACTGTTTTCAGAAAAAGCAATGAGGCCTTTAAAGAAAAGAATACAGTCCCTACAGTCACACATGGTGGAGGTTCACTGATGTTTTGAGGTTGCTTTGCTGCTTCAGTTACTGAATGTTTTGACTGTGTGCATGGCATTATGAAATCTGAAGACTCCCAAAGAATTCTGGGGTGCAATGTGTCAGAAAGTTGGGTCTCCGTCAGAGGTCATGGGTCTTACAGCCGGACAATGACTCAAAGCACACGGCAAAAAGCACCCAGAAATGGTTTCAAACAAAGCACTGGAGAGTACTGAACTGGCCAGCAATGAGTCCAGATCTCAATCCCATAGAGCACCATAGAGCACAGCAGTTGGGAAAAGGAACCCTTCCAATCTGAGAGACCTGGAGCAGTTGGTGAAAGAAGAGTGGCCCAAAATTCCAGTAGAGAGGTGTAAGAAACTCATTGATGGTTACAGGAAGCAATTGATTTCAGTTATTTTTTTTCCATGGGGTGTGCTACCAAATATTAAATTGAGGGTGCCAGTAACTTTGTCCATTGCATTTTTTGGGTTTTGCATGGAGTGTGTCAGATTTAGCTTTTTGTTTCTCAACTTTATTGTGTCATGCCAATACATACAACAGAAATAAACATGAGAATGTCTAAACAGTTGTAATTGCAATAATTTTCTGGGCAGAGTGGTGCATTATTTGACAGAAATGCAGGGGTGCCTATATTTTTGACCATGACTTGTTACTGTGTACATACAGTACCATGCAAAGGTTTTAGAAAGAAGTGAAAAAAATGTTGTAATTTAAGAATGCTTTTAAAAATAGAAGTGTCAATAGTTATTTTTAAATGAACAGAAGAGAAATCCATATCCAATCAATAATTTGTGTGATCACCCTTTGTCCTTAAAACAGCATCAACACTTCAACTATTCTAGGTACACTTAAACACAGTTTTTGAAGGAACTCGGTGGATAGGTTGTTCCAAACATCTTGGCGAACTAACCACAGATCTGTGGATGTAGGCTGCCTCCAATCCTTCTGTCTCTTCATTTAATCCCAGACAGACTTGATGTTGAGATCAGGGCTCTATGGGGGCCAAACCAACACTTCCAGGACTCCTTGTTCTTCTTTACACTGAAGATAGTTCTTAGTGACATTGGCTGTATATTTGGAGTTGTTGTCCTGCTGCAGAATACATTTGGGACCAATCACATGCCTCCCCGATGATATGGTATGATGGATAAGTACTGTATCTGCCTATATTTCTCAGCATTGAGGACACCATTGATCCTGACCCAATCTCCAACTCCATTTGCAGAAAAACAGCCCCAAACTTGCAAGGAACCTCCACCATGCTTCACGGTTGCCTACAGACACTAATTATTGTACCGCTCTCCAGCCCTTTGGTGATCAAACTATGTCCTGATACAGCCAAATATTTCAAATATTGTCTCATCAGTCCAGAACACCTGCTGCCATTCTTCTGTACCCCGGTTCCTAGGTTTTTATGCATTGGATGTAGAAACAAGAGATTCAACTATGCATGAAAACATGGGTAAATTTAATCTTTTTGCTCCTTCTGTAATCAAGGGAGCAGTGATAGTTTGTTCTGGTCTGTTCAGGGTTTCACAGGCTGGGGATCTGATTGCTTCTCTCTGCATCAGGAAGAAGCATCAAAAGTTTAGAGCAGGAGTTTCAAATAGCCAGCTTGAATATTTATCATGCTTCTGCTAATCCCTGGAAAGGAGGGTCCAGAAGGGGTCTCAATAGGAAATAAATAGTCTGAAGCACTGGAGAGTGGGGTTCTCTTTCCTCATGAGGGTTCCAAAGCTTGAGGGATTGTTGCCCTTAGACAGCCCATGGACTGTGTAGTGATCCTGGAGCAAGGGCGGACTGACCATTTGAGCACTCGGGCACTGCCCGAGGGCCTGGGGTCAGTAGGGGGCCCCATGAGATGGCCCTGGTACCTTTCATTGGCTTTTTCATAGGCTTTTTTGGGTGTGGGTGAGGACACAGGGACCCCATGATCCCCTATTGCCCGGGGGCCCCATGAGTTGTCAGTCCGCCCCTGTCCTGGAGGCTCCAGCGGTGTCAGGGATGGATCCTCCTAGAAGCTGATTGCAGAACATTACCACAAGGGATCTGGTCTGGACTATCTCACTCACTGGACCATGTTTAGAAGAAGCTGTCCTGGGGGCTTGTAATTAAAGACCCTAAATTGATCCCTGTGACTGTGCAGGGTTCTGGAAATCACATTGGGTACCAGTAGTTTTGCATAGGAGCAAGGTAACCTCAGCTCTTCAGCTGTGAGGCCTTAAAGTTTCTTCAAGCAATAAATCTTAAAACGACATCCCCTAGTTTTAATAGCCAGTGTGAATAGACTGGTGCTTGCAGTGGTGTGCAGCCTCTGTACTATTAGGGAAGAACCAGTTAATACCAGTACCTTTTGGGGTAGCGCTACACCTGTCAGTGGTCATAATGTTATGGCAGATTGGTGTAAGTCTTCAGTACCTGGCCGCACCAGTACCCCAAAGGGGGCTAACACCTGGTTACATGCATGTAATGTAGTGTGAGTACCTGAATTTGACTTGGCATCAGCCTCTTGTATTCCCCTGTACTGTATTCAGACTGTTAGAAGGAGTGGCAGCATTAGCAGCCAATGAAGTGTACTGCTTGCAAATGTGCTGACAAGTAATAGAGAGCAGAATGAGCAGAAAATCAGGCTATTGTTGCTTCTATAATATTCAGTCAAAAGGCAGGTTGCAGTGTGGTGTCAGCAGTGTACTCTTTAATTATAACAATTAGAAAGTGGTGTTAACGTTCTTAGTTTCCATGCATTAAGCTGAGATGGGTTAAAGCAGAAAAATAACCGCTTGAATATTGGATCTACTGTATCCCTTCATTATCAAGCAATTTTTTTGTTTTCAGCATTGTGATAGTTGGAATGACAATTATTCAACCACCCCACATTGTGCCCAAATACATTTTATATCATTTTTTGAGATAGAAAGAGCTTTCTTTTGCTGGGGTTTAATAACTATTGGGTATGTTACTTTTTGTTACTGTATAAAGAAAAAAATAGATAAAAACAACACATCCTATAAAAAAAATCTAAAAAAAATGCCAGGACAGTACAAACACCCCAAAAATGGTCCCTTTCTGAAAAGTAACAGAATGCATAGAATGCATTAAGGTGAAAAAAACCTCCTGCCTTTAGAACCACTTTAATGTAGACAGTAAATCTGAATCAAGTACTAATATTGGGATTATCACACATCTTATGTGATGTTTTTTGTTTGAGTGTGCTAGTGACCTAGGTTAATACTTCTCAGTTTATTGCTACTTGATGCCTAAGGCTCATTATTGTTTTCTATGCAATGCTATTTAAGGCTTCCTAGTTTTGATGTTTTTGCACACAGGTGATGCAACAGAGCCCCCTAGTGGGAAGAAAAGAAAGCTTTTCTAAACAACGATTGATAAAATGTCATAGCTCCCACTTGTCCCTCTTTCGGAGGGACTGTCCCCCTTCTGAGGGCAAATTCCTCTGTTCTTCATGCAGCCTCAGTTGTCCCTCTTTTTGGTTTAATTTGTGCATCTCTATACAAAATGTACTATTTTACTCAGGGCTTTTTTTTCCTCATAAAATAGGTGCAGGTACTCCAATGGGACATTGCGTCGCCCTTTGTCTCTGTCTCCCCACATGGAAGAATGTTCTTCCCAAATATATTGAAATATATTTGAAATGCTACAATTTTGGCCATATTCAATATATTTCAAAATATAGTTCAATAAATATATATATATACACAAAATATATGAAACATGTTTTTAAAAATACATTTCGAATATACTGTATGTCTTTAAAAATACAAATCTACATTTTTCGAATGCATTTACAAATATATGTTAAAAATAATTTTTATATGTTAAAAAGAATCTGAATAATATATTTAAAAAATATATATTTTTAAAAATATATTTTTTTAAATTTTTTTTTTAAAATATATTCTTCAGATTTTTTAACATAAAAAAGTAATTTTAACATATATTTTTACGTATATGTGTAAATGCATTCCAAAAATGTAGATTTGTATTTTTAAAGACATACAGTACATTTGAAATGTATTTTTAAAAATATTTTTCATATATTTTGTAATAAAAATGCATTTCAAAATACAGTGTGTATATATGTAAATGTGTGTGTGTGTGTATATATATATATATATATATACACACATACATACACACACACAGTTGTGTTCAAAGTAATAGCAGTCAGACATCACTAACCTGATCAATCACTGTTTTTGGTAGAAATGATATTTCTACACGGCAAATAATTTACTAGCAGGTGTAGTAGAGTAATAGAAATCCAACAGACCCAACAGTCATGACATGCATGCTGCTGATTCTGTGTAATTGAATCACTAATTGAAAGGGGCATGTTCAAAATAAAAGCAGTGTGGAGTTCTATTAGTGAGGTCATTCATTCTTTGAAAAACAGGTGGCAATTATTGCCCTTATTTAAGGAAGGAAGGCAGCAAATGTTGTCCATGCTGGTTACAGTGCATTTCTCTCTGAAATTCTGAGGAAAATGGGTCGTTCCAGACATTGTTCAGAAGAACAGCGTACTTTGATTAAAAAGTTGATTGGAGAGGGGAAAACATATAAAGAAGTGCAGAAAATGATAGGCTGCTCAGCTAAAATGATCGCAAATGCTTTAAAATGGCAACCAAAACCTGAAAGACATGGAAGAAAGCGAAAAAATACCATTCGAATGGATAGAAGAATAGCCAAAATGGCAAGGACTCAGCCAACAATCAGCTCCAGGAAGATCAAAGAAGGTCTAAAGTTACCTGTGAGTACTGTTACAATTAGAAGACGCCTATGTGAAGCCAAGCTATCTGCAAGAAGCCCCCGCAAAGTCCCACTGTTGGAAAAAAAGACGTGCTGAAGAGGTTACAGTTTGCCAAAGAGCACATTGACTGGCCTAAAGAGAAATGGCCCAACATTTTGTGGACTGATGAAAGTAAGATTATTCTTTTTGGGTCTAGTGGCCGGAGACAGTTTGTCAGACGACCCCCAAACACTGAATTCAAGCCATAGTACACTGTGAAGACAGTGAAGCATGGTTGCAAAAGCATATGGGGATATGGGGATGTTTCTCATACTACGGTTTTGGGCCTATTTATTGCATACCAGGGATCATGGATCAGTTTGAATACATTAGAATACTTGAAGAGGTCATGCTGCCTTATGCTGAAGAGGAAATGCCCTTGAAATGGGTGTTCCAACAAGACAACGACCCCAAACACACCAGTAAACGTGCAACATCTTGGTTCCAGACCAACAATGTTATGATGTTATGGAGTGGCCAGCCCAATTGGGCCAGCCCAATCCCCGGATCTTAATCCAATAGAAAACTTGTGGGGTGACATCAAAAATACAGTTTCTGAGGCAAAACCAAGAAATAGAGAAGAACTGTGGAATGTAGTCCAATCATCCTGGGCTGGAATACCTGTTCACAGGTGTCAGAAGTTGGTGGACTCCATGCAACACAGATGTACAGCAGTTCTCAGAAACAGTGCTTATACAACTAAATATTCATTAAGTGATTCAAAGGAAAGCAAAATCTATTTTTTTGAACAGTCTAATATTCACTTTTCTTCATTTTTTTCTAGAGGAACAACACAAATTTAATATATTTTCTTCATGTTTTGATTTGGAATAGAATGTGTAGTGTTCCCAATGCATTTGTGTATATGGAAATAAAAGCTATTAGAAGGATTTTGAGATTTATTCACTTTTTTCAACACACTGCTATTATTTTGAACACAACACACACACACATATATATATATATATATATATATATATATATATATATATATATATATTGAATATTACTAAAAATTGTAGCATTTCAAATATATGTCAATATATTTGGGAAGAATATTTTAAAAATATATTTCAAATATATTTTTGTTCCATATGGGCCTGACCTACCTCTACGCATTGACCCCTTGTTTTGACTCTCCTATCCACCTTCTAGTACTGCTCCTTAGAGAATACAGAGCCAAGTATAATGTTGTGGTGTTAAGTAATTTGTATGGAATTAAATAATGATTATAGACCCCTCCAGCAACAATAGATCATTTCCAGCAACAACATACTCTCTGCCCAGAAAATACCCCAACCGCCAGCAACAATAGATCTGCCCCAGCAACAATAGACCACTGCTGGCAATAGTAGATTCCCAGCATCAATAAACTCACCCCCCTAAACAGTAGATCCCTCGACAACATAAGAACCCCAGAGCAAAAATAGATCCCCTCATCAACAATAGACCCCCCATTAGCACTACACCCCAGTTACAATAGATCTCCATAAATCAACATTATTAGACCCTCCAGCACACCCCAGCCCCCTTTGTCATTACATGTGTTCTGTGCTAGAGGTGCTGGAACTGTGTTCCCTCGTGTTCCTGCTAAAATAACACCCTGATTTTACTACCAAAAGTGTTATGCTGCCCTACACTTTTTATCCAACCTCTATATTACTGCATTTGCTATTTTGAAAAGCCAATATAAAGGAAAAGATAGAGGTAAAAAAAAAAACACCTGTATAGTTTAGTTGACACATTTCTGCATATTTTCTGCATATTATCAAAATGTCCCTGGTGTTTCTATCTATCTATCTATCTATCTATCTATCTATCTATCTATCTATCTATCTATCTATCTATCTATCTATCTATCCTAAGTCTGATTCCAGCTCTTTGCTCTATTGTGGAAGTGAAATTCACTTTCAGGCTCAGTCCCCCCCCTTCTTCCTTGCGGCACCCCTTCACCCATAAAAAAAAAGGATCAATATACAGTACATACCTTTTTCCTGGTGTCTTTGGTCCAGTCAAGCAATGTTTTAGGCCCCCCTCTGGCCATATACATCTCGTATATCAGATTTTACCCACTGCAACAATAACTGTCACTCTGTTCTCAACAGAATTACAACATTGTCTTTGAGTTTGTAAACGCATTGCAAGATCTAAAGTTCTAGCTACAGAGCTGCAACATTTTGGCATAGGGTTTCCACAAACATAGCACTGTTTCTCTTCCTACAGACAGCCATTTTAAAAATATACATTTTCTCAAACATTAATTTTGGTGAAATCCCTGTGATGATCACACACTCTCAGACACACCCTGTGTAGAGATTCTCCAATGTTCAAAACAAGATTCTAAATGCCAGCAGGCTCAGAGGGACTGTCACTGGGGCAGGTCAACCAAGCATTTAACCCGTATATACATGGTAGCCGCCACGTGTCTTACCTGACACACTATGGGGGGACTTACTGTAACTGGAGCATTCAGAATCTGGTGCAGCTGTGCATGGTAGCCAATAGGCGTCTAACCCAGGGGCGGACTGACAATTCATGGGGCCCCCGGGCAATAGGGGATCATGGGGTCCCTGTGTCCTTGCCCAAACTCAAAAAAGCCTATGAAAAAGGTACCAGGGGCATCTCATGGGGCCCCCTACTGACCCCGGGCCCTCGGGCAGTGCCCGAGTTTCCAAATGGTAAGTCTGCCCCTGGTCTAACCTCAGCTTTTTCAAATAAGCTTTGACAATAAAACCTGGAAGCTGACTGGTTTCTATGCAGAGCTGCACCAGATTTTGGACTCTTTTAGTAAATCTCCCCCCTATGTTACATGCCTAGTGGAGGAGCCTAAAGAGATGAGGACTTGCACAAATGGAGTGCCAGACCAAAAGATTAAAGAGTTCAAATTCAATTACTAGTTTGTGCTAAAAAAAGTCACGCCTTTCAAGGGTCAGAAACACTCTCCCTTCATCAGGGTTAAAAGAAAAACACAGTGGGGACATTTTCTAAAGCTGATGCACACAAAATCTGGTGCAGCTGTACATAGTGACCAATCAACTCACCTCCAGAACTTCTCTCGAGCTTCTCCCGTCCTATGGAACGCCCTACCCCAATCTGTCTGACTATCTCCTAATCTATCCACCTTTAGACGATCCCTAAAACGTTTCTCTTTAAAGAAGCCTATCCTGCTTCTAACTAGTAAACTGCCATTTTTTTCCTCCATCAGCTCACCCCCCCCCCCACAGCTATTACCTTTTGTATCACTCAACCCTTCCTCGTAGATTGTAAGCTCTAATGAGCAGGGCCCTCTGTTTCCTCTTGTACCAAACTGTATTGTAACTGTAATGTCTGCCTTCATTTTGTAAAGCAAACTGTTGGCACTATATAGATCTGTATAATAATAATAAAATTCAGCTTGTTCAATTAAGCTTTAACAATAAAACCTGGAAGATGGCTGGTTTCTGTGCAGAGCTGCACCAGATTCTGTGTGTACCAGTTTTAATAAATCTCTACCAATACAATGTAAATGTGATAATTACAAGTTTAGCAATCATAGAACATAATGTAGAACATACATATACTGTACGTACATACATAAATAGATGCATACACGTACACATGCATAGAAATGAAGATTAAAAAAAATTCAGATGGTAAGTGATAATGTGTAATAGGTCCATATTTGGAATTAATGTGATTGTAAAGGTATTTGTTTTTAATAATAAACATGTCATACTTACTTGCTCTGTGTAATGTTTTTTGTTTTTTTCAAAGCAGTCCCAATCCTCCTCTTCTGGGATTCTCCAGCCGGCACTCCTAGCTTCTCCGCCATTCTGAATGCCCCATAGAAGGCCACTTGCTATGGAGGTGCTCGTGCGGACATGATCCCGAGTCGGGCTTTGTGTATCCATTTGGCCCCACCTCCCGCTTTCACCTCACAGGCTATGATTGACAGAAGCTGGAGCCAATGGCTCCATGTCCAGTGAAAAGATAGATAATGAAATCTTAGACATCTGTGCAATAATGACAAATTTCAGTTATATTTATACTTGTATTACCTCGTGTATTGTTTCAGTTACATGTACAATGGTATAATGGTATGATTAGCCAAGTAGAATCTGATGAACCTAATGCACATTATCACATACCATCTGATTTTTTTTTTTTTGTATCTTCATTTCTATGCGTGTCTACTTGTATGTGTATATTTATTTATGTATGCACGTTTATGTACTGTAAAATTCAGGGGTTATTTAGGTGAGGGTAGCGCTTACCAGTGAGTAGGGTCCACGCCAGAAATTATTGTTTGAAAGTTTGTTGGCCCACTTTTATTAAAGAAAACAAAAAAAGACCATACAATGTATGTTTCCCACGCAGGTGTTTCCACCACCAATGCAAAAGAAAAAGATTCAGCCTCCTGGCTCTCTGTAGCAGCACCGCTGCTCAGGCTTTATGCTTTGGTCCTCCTAACAATACCCATACAAACGTTGTACCTAAGTTAGCGCTCTTTCACAGCATTCCTGCTTCTCCAGCCCACAGGCTTAAGCCCTCTGTCTGCTCTGTCAGACTACACCGAGACACCATTCACGCTTGTGGCTGCACCATTGCACCCACATGGACTCCTTTGGAGGGTAGAGCCCAGAACCCTGGTCCTGACTCTAGAAGAGACCCACACACCTGCACAATCAGACTCTTGGCCATTCCTAAAACCTGGTCCCAGGATCGGAGATTTCCTCTCACCCAGATCACTGTGAAATCTCCAGGTTCTAGGTTCCAAACAGAGATTTACAAAGAACCAAGGAAACTGAAAACAAGCACTCTGGAGCCCCTCAACCTAACTTGTTGAGAATCCTGGGTGAAATAATATCCTTCTTACATCGTAGAAGACCACCACACTGTCACAGTACACATAGGCATATGTATGTTATCCATGATGATCTATGATTGTTAAACCTATGATTCTATTACACTTACAATCTATCGTGTTTTGTTGTAGCCCTGATGAAGGTAGAGGTTTTTTAGTAGCACCCCCCCCCCCAAAATGTGTTGGCTGTTTTTTTGTGAATTTTGGTCCTGCTGGGGTGTCCACTGGAGGGTAGCCTTGCCTGTTGTGAGCAGCCTAACCTGAGCCAGTAAGCACTTCAAATATTTTTGTCCTGTCACCACTTTGTATGAACTCACATCAGAATCCTAGTGCCTTTTGGATGCTTTTTCTTCATTGAAGAGATAAGGACATGCCTCTCTTACACCTCTAGGTTCCTTGTAATAAGAATAGGTGGTTCAAGGGCATGGAGCAGAATGAATGCCTCACAGTTCTTGTCAGCAGCTGGTACAGGTATACAGACATATCTGAACCTATACAAGAAATGTGGGACAGGAGACTGGACTCAGGGATACCAGACCAGAATTTCGAAGGCCAGGACTTCCTGACTGAGAGATGTAGATGGCAGTCTGACGACCATGCTCTAGGCCTCTATTCAGGTTTTTGAGCTGAACATGGGTTTTGAAACACCATGGAGGAATATCATTCTATCCTGAGAAGCTGGATGAAGCTTGGTCCTCAACTAAAGTGTGGTGGCCTCTCCCCATGGAGGCAATAGTGGAGCCAATAGGTACAGTCAGGGGCTGCTTTCACAGAATGTCAGTTTGGCTTAATGGTCCTCCATCTATGAAGACTATAAATACTTTTTTTGTCCCTCATCTGGAGTCAACTTAGTCCATCGGTGTCCTGTACTCCAACCCCTTCTCCTTGTGGTTTCGAACAAGAGCCAATAAACTTCCTGAATTGAAGAGTGACTGGTGTCCATCTGTAAACATTGCTCCACTATTGCTAAGGATTAGACCCTCAGATGATATGCTAATCTACACTGCTTCTGAGGAACCTCACATGCTTTGGGGGTCAGAGGGTGCTACAAATACATAAATGGTTCATATAGGGAATTTGGTGCAAACTCATTTACTTTAAGGTCGTTGTAAAAGGATAAGGATGCACTCCTTGTGCCTGGAGGAAAATAGGATTAACCTCCACATACAGAAAGACTTCTTCACAGCAAGAGCTGTGAAAACGTAGAATAGATTGCCTCAGGAACTAGTTCTAGCGTGCTCAGTTGTTTTAAAAACAGGATGCATTCCTAAATAAACAGAATATAACTGACTACTAATATTTATAAGTAATAGTACGAGAGATTATTGATCCAGGAAATATCTGAGAGAAGGACTTTTTTTTCCATTGGAGCAAATTGAACCATGTTTTATAGCAGTAGTTTCCAAACTGTGGCCCACAGGTCAGGTGTGGCCCTTTGCTTGCCTTTATCCGGCCCTTGAGGCACTACTCCAGCAACTGATACAGTGCACTACTCCCCCTTTTGACACCAACAACTGGGCACTATTCCTCCCACTGATACCAATGATAGAGCACTATTCCTCCCACTGATATCAATTATGGGGCACTATTCCTCCCACTGATACCAATAATGGGGCACTATTCCTCCCACTGATACCAATAATGGGGCACTATTCCTCCCACTGATACCAATAATGCGGGCACTTTTCCTCTTAATGACACCAATGATGGTGCAGTATTCCTTCCACTGACACCAATGATGGGTCAATAATCCTCCCACTGATACCAATGATGGGGCTCTATTCCTCTTAATGACACCAATGATGTAACACTATTCCTTCCACTGGCACCAAAGATGGGACATTTTTTACTCTCGGCATTTTTTACTCCCACTGGCCATAGTCCGACCCCCTCACTGTCTGAAGGACAGTAAACTGTCCCTTTGTTTGCATAGTTTGAAGACCCTTGCTTTGTAGGATCAGCTATGGCTATAGGGTTGTCTTTATGGAGGTTTTCAATTTATTTATTTATTAATTTTTTACTTTTTTTCAATCTCACTAACTATATAACTTTACTAAAACAACCCAGGAAATCCTTACACATCAATCATGCGTGCTAAAATGAATAGGTCTTTTAAACTGGTACAATAATACATTTAACCACTAGAGAGCAGACTTAGAAAATAAACTATAAACTGATATTGCTTGTTGCACACATCACCTGCCCCGTTTATGTGAGCTCGTACTTGTATTAATATCTTGCTCTGTTTTAGTTCATATTTAATTTAACAGAATAAGCTGAATACAAACTATTGATTTCAGTAGCATCTATGTGTCACTTGCAAATCTGGGACAGCTGGAGAATGAATAAAAACTGGAAATGGAAAAGATTGTGCGATCTCCTATCAAATCCTAGTTGCTGATGGTACATGTGATCTCAACTGCCACCTTGGCTTTCCTTAAGCTTGGCCATATACATGAAATCCTTATTATACAATCTCTGGATAATCTCATTGCCAAAACCTTATAGTGTAAGGAAGGGCCTAATTTAAAGTACGGGTAAACCCTCACTTTGTAAAACAACCCATTCAGTTTAAAGCAGAAATGAAAGGCAAAACATGTGTAAACGTATAAAACAAAATTATAAATACAACCCCTAAAAAACCTTATTTTTAGAAGTGTTCACATTTCCTCTGTTCTTACCTGCATAAGAGCTGGGGGAGGAAAAACAGCAGTTCACCGATCTTCCCAGTAAAAGACTGTGCGGGGGTTGTTCAGGACAAGTTTGATCATTGGAGGAGACACAGTTCCCAGCATAGCTAGAAAATGGACCATGGTTTTGCTCCTGCTTAGTGTGGTCTGTTTCTTTTAATAGGAAAGCAGAAGAACTGGCAGGAACACCAGGGATTTCACACAAAAAAACAAGATACTTTTTAATACAAGTACATGGTACAGCATGCACATATTAGGAATATGAAATGTTGGGTTTACGTACTCTTTAACAAGCTGAATGATTTGATCCAGGAAGGCCCATGTACTACATAGTTCTCAGTAGATCTGAAGGAGATTGTATGGTTAAATTGTGACATCTATGGTCAGCTTTAAACAGGGAAAATATCTTCAGAGAATGTTTGGCAGGTAGACACTAGTCAGCCCTTAAGAGCACCTGGACTGCCCACTGTGTCTACAAGTCTCACCTGATGGGTTGAAGATTTGCATACTTGGTTTCCTCCATTTACACTTATGGTAAATTGTGTTATCTTTGTTGACATAATCACAAATTGCAATTTCATGCATGGAAGGTCAAATCCACTCAAATATTTAAATATGGATAATACATATGGATAGTCCTCCTGATTTATTTAAAGCTGAAGTTGAAAATGACAGCCAGATTCAGCAGATTGTTCACAGAACTTATGGTTGGAACTGCAGCCTCCTCTCATATGCTTCTGTGTAGCCGCTCACTCTGTCCCCCCTTGTACATGAGGCCATCTAGCTGCAGTGCATCCCTAATGGTGTTTTAGTGTGCCTGGGATGGACAGGTGTGGCAGGCAGCCTGTTAAAACCTGTGGCAGACTGTTCCTTGGACAGGACTGAAAGGTGTACCTAGTGATACCTGTGTTTAGGGTCCTGCAGCTGAACGTACTCAGAACACAGATGCTTGACCCTGGGTGCCTAAGAACTGCTAATGGCAGTGCAGGGAAAACCAACATGCTTAACTTGCATTTCTTCAGCAATATAGTAGTCCTCACTCAGAAAATAAGGGTATTGATAACCACAGTAATTTAGCAAATGATCTAGTGAACTGCACAGAATGAATGCCAACATAAAACTCAGAAAATAAGCAGTGTCAATTTTGTCAATTTAAATAAAAAATATTCATACTGCACAAAGTGTGCCTTTAACAGGTTGCATGGTACAGATGAACCTACCGAGACCTGCTTCTAGTCATTTAGTCACAGTCCAGCTATGGCTAGGAGTAAGTGCACATCATCCATGCTCTCTGTACTAGCCTATTAATTAGACCCATACACTGTACATGTATCACAAGTTGTTAAAAAAATGTTCTTTTAAGTTCATATTGCAGAAATGAAGCATAATAAGGGCAAATAATACATGCATCTTGGTGTTTGCATATCTACATCTACTATAATTCAACACATTTTCATTTATTTTCAAACAGTGATTTTCGGTCCATAAAGACAGCTGTCGGATCCTAGTTAAGCTAGCTAGTAGATCTAAACTGACAATTAGAAACCACAAACAGACATCTGGTAGAATAAATGCTATGTTTTTGTCTCCAGATGTGCATGTGGCTTAATATTACAGTGTTTTTAGCACATACTGTATGTACAAAGCTAATTAAATAGAGCATCGTGTTTCAGCATGTACATTATAAGCAGAGTTTGTAACTCTTAAAATTACAGTGTTGTTAAAAACTATTTGTCCCCCTTCTGATTTTTTGTGTTTTTGCATATTTGTCACACTTAAATGAGTCAGATCATCAAACATATTTTATTACACAAAGTAACCTGAGTAAATACAAAATGCAATTTTTAAATGATGATTTAATTTATTAAAAGAAAACAATCTGTCAAACCTGCCTGTGCCTATATGAAAGAGTAATTGCCCCATAAACCTAATAACTGGTTGTGCCGCTCTTGGCAGCAACAACTGCTATCAAGCATTTGCGTTTCACTGTGGAGGAAGTTTGGCCCACTTTTCTTTACAGAATTGTTTTAATTCAGCCACACTAGAGGGTTTTCAAGCATGTAGGGCCTTTTTAAGGTCATGCCACAGCATCTCAATTGGATTTAAGTCTGGACTTTGACTAGGCCACTCCAAAACCTTAATTTGTTTTTTATGGCATTCAGAGGTGGAATTGCTGACATGTTTCAGATCATTGTCCTGCTGCATAACCCAAGTGTGCTTGATCTTGAGGTCACAAACTGATGGGCGGATATTCTCCTTCAGGATTTTCTGGTAGAACACAGAATTCATGGTTCCATCGATTATGGCAAGTCATCCAGGTCCTGAAGCTGCAAAGCAGCCCCAGACCTTTACACTAACGCCACCATGTTTGACTGTTGGTATGATGTTCTTGGGGATAATCAAGACATTTTCTGGTAAATGCAAGACAAGCCTTTGTGTTTCTTTTGGTCAGCAGTGGTTTTTGACTTGAAACTCACCCATGGATGCCATTTTGCCAGTCTCTTTCTTATTGTTGAATCATGAACACTGACCTTAATTGAGGCAGGTGAGGCCTTCAGTTCTTAAGATGTTGTTCTGGGTTCTTTTCTGACCTCCTGGTCATTGTGCTCTTGTCACTCCTGGGAAGGTTCACCACTGTTCCATGTCTTCTCCATTTGTGGATAATAGCTCTCACCATGGTTTGCTGGAGTCCCAAAGCCTTAGAAATGTCTTTGTAACCCTTTCCAGACTGATATATGTCAATTACTTTATTTCCCATCTGTTATTCTTCTTCTTATTATTATTCTACAGTATTTATAAAGCACCAATAGTTCGCTCAGCGCTGTACATTACAAAGGGGGACAGAACACGTGACAGATCAATAACAATACAATGCAAAACATGAGGTGATCGAGGGCCCTGCTCTTTCGAGCTTACAATCTAGGAGGGAGGGGATGGTGGCACAGGAGGAGAAAGCTGTGGGGGACGGAGTGGTAGGAAGAGTGGAGGAGGTCGGCAAGTTAGCAGGGGGTGGGGTAGGCTTCCCTGAAGAGGTGGGTTGTCAGGGTGCGCCTAAAGGAGAGGAGAGTAGGTGATAATCTGATGAGTTGGGGCAGGGAGTTCCAGAGGATGGGTGACACCCTGGAGAAGTCTTGGAGGCGGGCATGGGAGGAGGAGACTAGGGAACTAGAGAGAAGGAATTTCTTTAGATCCAGGCATGATGTGTTGCTTTTTGAGATCTTTTAGCATGCTTCACTTTGTCAGACAGCTTCAAATTTAAGTGATTTCTTGATTCAACAAGTCTGGCAGTAATCAGGCCTGGGTGTGGCAAGTGAAATTTAATTCAGCTTTCTAAAAATTGTGGTTAATCACAGTTCATTCATGATTTAGCAAGGGGAAGGGGCAATTACCTTTTTAAATAGGGCCAGGCAGGTTTGGACAGCTTTTTTTCCTTAATAAATGAAATCATCATTAAAAACTGCATTTTTGTTATCTTTGTGTAAGATTAAATTTTCTTGATGATCTGAATCATTTAAGTGTGACAAATATACAAAAAAATAAAAAATCAGGAAGGGTTAAATATTTGTTTACAGCACGGTAAATCAGAATATGTAGTCTGTCTACAAAACAATCGTGTGCTCATGTACAAAAACAAGGGCACAAGAAACAACAGACAGTCCTCTCTTCAACCTGGTGTTGTTAGCCATTTGTAAAATAATGGACACTTTACCTAAAATAAACATACTGCTATTGGTAACGTCTAAGTGAGAACATGTAGTCAGTACAGCTTAAAGTACATCAAAAGGTTCCTATAAGATAGTTCAAACAGGTACCAAATCCAGTCACACTCAGGTGCGGTCATCTATAAAAAGCTTTATTTATCTTTAGTGATGATGAGTAAGACTGCTTTTTTACAAGCTCATGGCCAGATGCAGTGGAGTCTTCTACAGCCTGAACCCAAGTTCCTGAGGCAGCAATATCATGGGCTATGGAGTGGTGGCAAACCATCTACACATACACAAGTTTCAAATTTAGTTACTATGTCATGCACATGCCCTATAAAGTAAACAAAAAAACTTCCTTTACTGCCTCTGCCTGACCAAATCTTCCTTTTATTGTGTATCACATACTTTCAATCTCAGACACTGCCGCTCACAGGGAGGGTTTCAGCAACAGAGGAAGTGCTGTCAATCCATAAAGCAGGGCTAGGTGTGGCAAGGTGCTCATTGATTTTGTGAATCATCAGTGTTAATGCTGATAGCTCGCCCCGCAACAATTTTCACCCCACTGTAGTGAAGGCAGACACAGCCTTCATGGGAGTGGCAAATCTGCTCTGAATTCAGGAGCAGTGCAACATCGTTGTGCTGATCCCGCTCTGTCATTTTACGTGGCCTACCACTTCGTGGCTGAGTTGCTGTTGTTCCCAGTTGCTTCCACTTTGTTATAATACCACTAACAGTTGACCATGGAATATTTAGTAGCAAGGAAATTTCATTGATAGACTTTTTGCACAGGTGGCAACCTATCGTGGTACCACGCTTGAATTCACTGAGCTCCTGAGAGTGATCCATTCTTTCATAAATGTTTGTAGAAGCAGTCTGCATGCCTAGGTGCTTGATTCTATATACCTGTGGCCATGGAGATGATTGAAACACCTAAATCCAATGATTTGGAGGGGTGTCCCAAAACTTTGGCAAGAAAGTGTATATATATATATATATTGTGAGGGATTAGCCCAGTAGCGGGTTGTGCTTGACCCCCTGGATGAGTCAAAGCACGATGAAAGAGGCTCAGCACGACAACAGGTTCTTGGTGAAGAAAGTTGTGCTTTATTTACAAGGCTGGTGAACACAAGGTGCATATTCAAAACAGCAAAAAGAATACAAACAGAAAATAAAGCCTTGCAACACTAGGCATCTAACTGCAAACACAGGTTCCTATCTGTCTGGATACAGCCTATCACTGCTCAGACACAGGGTAATCACACAGAGCGTCTCCCAGTCCAAGATCACAGAGATTTACTCTCACCACAGTATGGTTTGGTTGCTCCCCAGTCTGTCCTGCACAGCCAACTGGTTCCAGGTTGGAGCATTCTCCCTAAGCAGATTGGGAGTTTTATAGAGCCCGGAGCCCTTAACCTACTACAGCTGAGATAATTACATCATCAGTGAGCCAAACATGCTGACTACACAACACCAAAGGAGAAACAGTCAATGTAAAGCATGAATCTGGGACAAATATACCTCCCATCCTGGACACATCACTTAGTTCTTCCTGGCTTCCACTGGAGGGATTGCTGCTCCGAGTGGTGCCCCATCCTAGCTTTTTCCAAACTCGCCATCGGTAAGAATAACAAAAAGCCCTGTAGAGAGGCAGGGCAGGTTAACCTATATGAAACAATAACACAATATTAGCAGCAAATTCTGGACAGAATACAAGTATATCCAAACAAATAGGATAACTATCTGGCCTGTCTAGTATGCAATGAGCCCTACATACACCACTAGTCAGTGGTCTTTAAACCGTGTACTAGTGGTTGGACCCTGGATCTCTTGTAAGAGAGCTCTTTCTGTGGTGCAGCAGGGACCATAAAATTATTAACAAAGCTGGTGGCCAAGAGGCCTATCACCACCAAGTTAAGATCCCCATCTGTCCTCTGGAGGCTTAGCGAGGGGTCACTCCACACACACAGGGCTCCCCCTTCAAGTTAGCGTTAGATGGATCTGTGGCCCTCCCCTTCCCTCAGGTCCTCAGTCCTCTCCCTAGCTCTTTACACTGTTCTTTGTGTCTCTGTCCTGTACTTTTATGCCACAGATGCTCTCAACTGCTGATTTCTCTCTCTGGGTACTCAGCAGGTCTGCCAGGGTCCTGCAGCAGCCTCTCTGTCTCTCCCTTCCAGCAGCATCTGTACAGCAGCTCCCCTGGGCTCTCTGGCAACTCATTCTGGCACACAGCTCCACATAACCCTCTAGCATTGTGGCTTCTTCCCCTCTCCTGGTCCCACTATTAGCCACCACGATTGGACTATGTGGCAGTGAGAAGAGATGAAATGACTTCTATTGGTGATTGGTGGGACCAGAATTGAGACTTTAGCCTGCCCACCAGACTGGAGAGGAGCAGAAAAGCCTGGGTCTTGTGGGAGGGGGATCAGGAAGGGGAGGCACTAGATATGCTATGCTGCTAGAATGCCCAGGGAACTGTAAAACAGAGCAGGAGAGAGAGACTTGCAGGTTGCTAATATCAGGGGGTGCTATGTGCAGAGCTGCAGTACTGAATGGAGCTGCAGGGAGAGCCATAAAGTGGGCCAGATTTGGTTTTATTGCTGATCCCAGAGGCCTAGTCACATGCAACGAGAGGGATCCTTAAGAAATCCATAGAGGCCTGCAGACTTTAGAGAGGGAGAAGCCGAGAAACAAGCTGATGCAGGCTTGAGAGGGAACCCCATGTGTGGTTTGACCTCTCTTCTAACTTCTGGACACTATTGGTACTGGAGAGTCAGCCTGGGATTTTTGGGGTATTTCCTTTGGATTACAACTATTCTCTCTTAGGATAGGGAGGGTGCTCCAATGGACGTTCGTGGGCTCCAACACTGGCAGGCTGTGTGTTAGACTCTCATTGGCATATTGTATATTTGATATGCAGATAGGCCATATAATTAACCCCTAGATCCAGTTATATCAGTGTTTGGTTTTGAAATTTTGCCTATTTTTTCTCAAAGTGGTGTTAAACACAGAACCAAACATTTAATATATTGAAATATATTATAATATATTATATTAGAATATATTTAAGTTTACTTATAGAAGTGGTGGCTGCATTACTTTTAGCACTGGTTCACACCATGCGCTGCTCTTACGTGATGCATGCTGCTGCCATTCATTCTAATTGGCACCCCCACATCTCAGCCCTCAGCACATTTGCAGGTGTGGGAAGTGCGGTGAAATCGCATGGTCAAAAAGCCACACAGCCCGCAATAGTATGAACTGTGCCTGAGGCTTTTTTCCCCTCTGTTTACAGCTTATGATCCAGCCAGTAACACACATCTTGTATTCAAGTGCCTACACTCTGGATGAAAGAACAACAGAGACACCTTTGGACAGCAGCACTGTTAATCTGGGGGCATGGGAGTGTTAGCTGTACTAGCAGATTTATATACACTAACAATTTGATGCCAAACTCCAGCTAACACTTTATAAGCAGTTACAGCAAACATTTTATTTTTTGGGATAAAAGTTTTACATTAATTATTAAAAGCTGATGATTGTAAGCACCCCTGCTAGTGTTAAATTATTTGTCTCAACCCTACAACTGCTACATCTGCAGGACAGACTTACTGGCCAGATCTCCAGGTGAAAATAAAGGAAAGATAGCCAAAAAAGAAAAAATAATGCAACCACCATATCTAAGAATTAGTAAGCTGCAATAAAAATATAAATATTTGCTTTTGGGTTTAATACCACCTTAAATAAAGCCCATTTACCACTACTGGTGTGTAAATGAGTTTTGGGTCTCATTAAGGTGGGTGACCACTGAGGAGGGCTGGAAACCTGAACATCTCAGCAGTTCCCTAGGGAGTGTATGCAACAGATGCATTTTGTTTTGCTTGTCAACCTATGATTTAAGCAGTATTAAACCCAAAAGCAAACATTTATTACATTGCAGCTTACCAGTTCTTAGAGATTATTTTTCTTTTTTAGGCTTTCTTTCTTTTATTTTCACCTGGTGATCTGGCCAGTAACTCTATTGCTTTTCAACAAAACAAGCTCTCCTGCAAATATATCAGTTATGAGTGTTGAGACAAACCATTTACCACAGATAGGGGTGCTTAAAATGGTTTATCTCCCCCAAAAATGTTGCTGTAACTGCTTGTGCAACTGCAATGTAAGCTGGAGTTTGGCTTCCATTTTTTAGTATACAGTATCTAAATCTGTTAATGCATCTAAGCTAAGACTACCCTTCCTCCAGATTAACAATAATGCTGTCCAAATGTGCCCCTGTGCTCCTTCATCCAGAGTGTAGGCACTCTTAATACAAGAGGTGTGTTACTGGCCAGATCACTAGGTGAAAACAGTGGGAAAGGGCTAAAAAAAAGAAAATGAATATATATATATATATATATATATATTGGTATTGGAATATATTGGTAAGCTGCCATATATTCCATTTTTGGTTTGGGGTTTAATACCGCTTTAAGGCCACGATGATCTGAAATGGGTGGTTTTTATCCTAATGTTTTTATGTGAATAATGAGGACCATTAAAGTGGATACTTGGAGAGTGCTGTGTGTTACATATTGTTACTTCAGTGAGTTGTAGCCAAGCACCGCCATCTGCCAGCAATCCAGTCACTTGCAGGGAGGTGAGCTAATCTTTTTTCATTTCCCAGCTGTGCATTCAGCCTAATGCAGAGATTATGCATGGGAAGCCCTGTTAACCACTTGTCATCCTGAGGATTTACTCCCCTTAATGACCAGGCCGCTTTTTGCTATTCGGCGTTGCACTATTTCAACTGATAATTGCGCGGTCATGCAATGCTGTACCCGAACGAAATTTATGTCCTTTTTCACACAAATTATTATTATTATACAGTATTTATAAAGCGCCAACAGTTCGCTCAGCGCTGTACATTACAATGGGAGACAGTACATGCAACAGTACAAAACAATAGAATGTGATACACGAGGGGTTCGAGGGCCCTGCTCTTTCGAGCTTACAATCTAGGAGTAGAGATTTCTTTCGGTGGTATTTGATCACCTGTGCGCTTTTTATTTTTTACGCTATAAACAAAAAAAGACCAAAAATTTGGAAGAAAAATTATATTTTTTACTTTCGACTATAAAAAATATATAGTAAAGTCAAAGTTAGTTATAAATTTAGGCTAAAATGTATACTGCTACATGTTTTTGGTTAAAAAAATCCCAATAAGTGTATATTGATTGCTTTGTGTGAAAGTTATAGCGTCTACAAACTATGGTATAGATACTGCAATTTTCTTTTTCACACAAATAGAGATTTCTTTCAGTGATACTAGATCACCTGTGCGCTTTTTACTTTTGGCGCTATAAACAAAAAAAGTTTTGACATTTTTTTTTAAAAGAAAACCCATATTTTCTAATTTCTGTCATAAAAAATATCCAAAAACTAAAATTTCGGCATAAATTTAGGCCAAAATGTATTCTGCTACATGTTTTTGGTTAACAAAATCCCAATAAGTGTATATTGATTGCTTTTTGTGAAAGTTATAGCATCTACAAACTATGGTATAGATAATGGAATTTACACAGCCTTTACCTTCTGACTGCCCATTTCTGGAGATGCTAAAATATCAGATCAGTACAAACACCCCCAAATAACCCCTTTTAGGAAAGTAGACACCCTAAGCTATCTGCTGAGAAGTATATTGAGTCCATGGAAGATTTTTTTTTTGTCACAAGTTTTTTGAAAATGACAAAACCTTTTTTTCTTTTTACATAAAGTTGTCATTTAAATGATATATTTCTCC
This sequence comes from Staurois parvus, assembly GCF_062004578.1. NCBI lineage: Eukaryota > Metazoa > Chordata > Amphibia > Anura > Ranidae > Staurois > Staurois parvus. The sequence continues at coordinate 8,396,466 of NW_028318340.1, forward strand.
CACAAGCCATGGGTATATGTGGAATTACACCCCAAAATAAATTCTGCTATTTCTAGCGAATATGGGGATACCACATGTGTGAAACTTTTTGGGAGCCTAGCCACATACAGGAGCCTGAAATCCAATGACTACTTTGAAACCCTGAAAGTGCATAACTTCCTCATTTCACTTCCTCACTCAAAAAAACGGGCGGTCTCACAGTTGGAGATAAAGTGGGTGTACGAACTGGGTACCTTATACCCCAGGGGACACACTATAGAGGTGGATCTAAATTGCTTTATTTATCGAGTTTATATAGCGCCAAAGGGTTTGCTCAGCGCTGTATAGAGGGGGGGGGCAATACATGAAACAGTACAGTAACATCAAACAGCACACAAGGGGTAAGAGGGCCCTACTCTTTCGAGCTTACAATCTGGGAGCGAGGGGGTAGAGGCACAGGAGGAAACGGCTGTGGGGGATGGAGTGGTAGGAGGAGGGAAGGGCAGCGGCTGTTAGGTGAGGGTGGGGTAGGCTTCCCTGAAGAGGTGGGTTTTCAGGGAGCGCCTGAAGGTGAGGAGGGAAGGTGACAGTCTGATGGATTGGGGTAGTGAGTTCCAGAGGATGGGGGAGGACCTGGAGAAGTCTTGCAGTCGTGCGTGGGAGGAGGAGACCAGGGAGCAAGATAGAAGGAGGTCCTGTGAAGAGCGAAGGGTACGGGTAGAATGGTACCTGGGAATCAGGTCGGTGAGGTAGTTAGGGGCAGTGTTGTGAATGGCCTTATAGGTCAGAGTGAGCAATTTGAATTTAATGCGTTGGGCAATGGGGAGCCAGTGGAGGGAGAGGCAGAGGGGGGTGGCAGAGGTGGAGCGGCTGGTGAGGCTGATGAGTCTGGCAGCTGAGTTCAGGATGGTCTGAAGCGGGGAGAGCCTGCACTGGGGTAGGCCGGTGAGGAGGGAGTTGCAGTAGTCAAGGCGTGAGATAATCAGGGAGTGTACGAGTAGTTTAGTGGTGTCTGGGGTAAGGAAGGAGCGTATCTCTACTCTCTCCACCCCCACCTCCACCCAGCACCTCGCTCACCGCCCTTGAGATTGCCAATCACTTCAAAAACAAGATTGACACAATTCGCAAGGACATTGCCGCAACTCACACGCCCTCTCAACCCGTCCCCTCTCACACAGCTACCCCCTCATCCCCCCTCCCCCTCGACATTACCCGCAGGGACTTCGTCACTGCTCAAACTCCCTCCGACCCCGTTCCCCCTCACTCAGCTACCCCCTCATCACCCCTCTCCCACGGCCCCACCACTGCTCTGACCTCCACTCCCACCCCACCCTACATTCCTCATACTGAAGCTCCCCCAACACTCCACACCTTTGACCTTACTACCATTGAGGAAGTCTCCAAGATCCTCTCTGATGCCCGCCTCACCACCTGCCCCCTCGACCCTATCCCCTCACAATTCCTACGACCTCCCTCCCCCTCCATCCTACGCTCCCTCACCCACATCTTTAATCTCTCCCTCTCCTCCGGCACTTTCCCCTCCCCACTGAAGCATGCACACATCACCCCCATACTTAAAAAGCCCTCCCTGGACCCCAATGACCCGAACAACCTCAGACCCATCTCCCTGCTCCCACTTACATCTAAACTCCTCGAGCGTCTCGTCTACACCCGCCTATGCTCTCACCTCAACGACAACAACCTCCTCGATCCCCTACAGTCTGGCTTCCGCCCCCTACACTCCACCGAAACCGCCTTACTCAAACTCTCCAACGACCTTCTAACCGCCAAAGCTAATGGCCACTATTCAGTGCTCCTACTCCTTGACCTCTCTGCGGCCTTCGACACAGTTGACCACCCCCTCCTCCTCAAAATACTACACTCCCTCGGCCTCAGAGATTCTGCTCTCTCCTGGCTCTCATCCTACCTGTCACAACGCTCTTTCAGCGTTACCTATAATGCTACCACCTCCCCCTCACTCCCCCTCTCTGTTGGGGTCCCTCAAGGCTCTGTCCTTGGGCCCCTTCTCTTCTCCATCTACACCTCCTCCCTTGGCCAACTCATCTCCTGGCTCTCATCCTACCTGTCACAACGCTCTTTCAGCGTTACCTATAATGCTACCACCTCCCCCTCACTCCCCCTCTCTGTTGGGGTCCCTCAAGGCTCTGTCCTTGGGCCCCTTCTCTTCTCCATCTACACCTCCTCCCTTGGCCAACTCATACACTCTCACGGCTTCAACTACCACCTCTATGCCGACGACACACAAATCTATCTCTCAACCCCCCACCTCACCCCTTCGGTCTCTGCCCAAATCACACACCTACTGAGCGACATATCAGATTGGATGTCGCTCCACTTCCTTAAACTGAATCTCTCCAAAACCGAGCTCCTTGTCTTCCCCCCAGCCCGAACCCCACCCCCCATTGACTTCTACATCACATCCAACAACGCCAATATCAAACCCGCTCTGCAGGCCAGAGTACTTGGTGTCATTCTGGACTCCAACCTATCCTTCCAGCCCCAAGTCCAATCTTTAACAAACTCGTGCAGACTCCACCTCCGCAACATCGCCAAAATCCGCACGTTCCTAACCCCAGAAACCACTAAACAGCTCATCCACTCCCTCATCATATCACGACTCGACTACTGCAACTCCCTCCTCACTGGCCTGCCTCGCCGCTGGCTATCCCCGCTTCAGTCGATCCTGAATACGGCTGCCAGACTCATTCACCTTTCCAACCGCTCCATTTCCGCCACCCCCCTCTGCCAATCCCTCCACTGGCTTCCGATTGCGCAACGGATCAAATTTAAAATCCTAACACTGACGTACAAAGCTGTCCACCATACTGCCCCGAACTACATCACTGACCTAATATCCAAGTACCGCCCAACACGCACACTCCGCTCCTCACAAGACCTCCTTCTCTCTAGTTCCCTGGTCTCCTCCTCCCATGCCCGCCTCCAGGACTTCTCCAGGGTGTCACCCATCCTCTGGAACTCCCTGCCCCAACCCATCAGATTATCACCTACTCTCCTCTCCTTTAGGCGCACCCTGAAAACCCATCTCTTCAGGGAAGCCTACCTCACCCCCTGCTAACTTGCTGACCTCCTCCACTCTTCCTACCACTCCATCCCCCACAGCTATCTCCTCCTGTACCACTATCCCATCCCTTCTAGATTGTAAGCTCGAAAGAGCAGGGCCCTCGATCCCCTCATGTTTTGCATTGTATTGGTATTGTTCTGTCACATGTTCTGTCCCCCTTTGTAATGTACAGCGCTGAGTGAACTATTGGCGCTTTATAAATACTGTATAATAATAATAATAATAATAATCTTGGCGATGTTCCGGAGGTGGAGCCTGCATGTGTTTGTAAGGGCTCGTTCACACTAGGCTGTTTTGCCAACGCTTGCCAAACGCCCCTATAGCGTTTGGCAAGCGTTGGTCCGGCGTTTGCGGAGCGTTATTAACGCTCCGCAAACGCCGCATGCGCGGTTTAGCGGCGGTTGCTAGGCGTTTGCTGAGCGTTAATAACGCCCCACAAACGCCTATAATGCAGTTTGAGTGGTGTTACCGCTCCGCAAACGCCCCGCAACCGCGTCGCAACCGCACCGCAAACGCCAGCCGGGCGTTTGCGGAGCGGCACCATAGACGAGAATAGGAGGCTTCAAAGCCTCCTGACTCGTCCAGAGGCATCCGTTTTGCCGCGACGCAACGCGACGCGACGCAAACGCTCCCGTTAGAACAGCACCATGTGCTGTAATGTGCAGAATTGGCAGAGGCGTTTGGGAAGCGGTAAAAACGCTTACCAAACGCCTCTCTGCCGCCTGCACACAAGGCTAGTGTGAACGTAGCCTAAGTGATTTGATATGAGGTTGAAAGGAAAGGTTTGAGTCCAGAATGACGCCCAGGACCTTGGCTTGCTGGGCGGGATTGGTGGTGGTGTTGTTGGTAGTGATGGAAAAGATGGGGGGGGGGCGCGGGCTGGGGGGAAGACGAGAAGCTCGGTTTTGGAGAGGTTGAGCTTGAGGAAATGGAGCGACATCCAGTCAGAGATGTCGTTTAGGAGGTGAGTGATGCGGGCGGAGAATGTGGGGGTGAGGTGAGGGGTGGAAAGGTAGATTTGAGTATCATCAGCGTAGAGGTGGTAATTGAAGCGTATGGGAGTGTATGAGTTTGCCAAGGGAGAAGGTGTAGATGGAGAAGAGAAGGGGTCCAAGGACAGAGCCCTGGGGGACCCCAACAGAGAGGGGGAGGGAAGAGGAGGTGGCATCGTTGTAGGAAACGCTGAAGGAGCGTTGGGATAGATAGGACGAGAACCAAGAGAGAGCGGTGTCTCTGATGCCAAGGGAGAGTAGTTTATTAAGGAGGAGGGGATGGTCGACTGTGTCAAAGGCCGCGGAGAGGTCTAGGAGAAGGAGGACAGAGTAGTCGCCTTTGGCTTTGGCGGTTAGTAGATCGTTGGTGATTTTGAGGAGGGCAGTTTCGGTGGAGTGTAGGGGACGGAAGCCGGACTGTAGTGGGTCAAGGAGGTTGCTGTCAGTTAGGTGGGCGCTTAGGCGATCGAAGACCAAGCGCTCAAGGAGCTTGGAAGTGAGTGGCAGCAGGGAAATTGGTCTGAGGTTGTTGAGGTCAGTGGGGTCCAGGGAGGGCTTTTTGAGTATGGGGGTGATGTGCGCATGTTTTAGGGGGGAGGGGAAGACGCCAGTAGAGAGGGAGAGATTGAAGATGTGGGTAAGGGAGCGGATGAGGGAAGAGGGGGGTGACCGGAGGAGTTGAGAGGGGATAGGGTCCAGGGGGCAGGTAGTGAGGCGGGCTTCTGAGAAGACTCTGGTGACTTCCTCAGTGGTAGTAGGGCTGAAGGAGTGCAGTGATGGGGGGGTTACGGTAGGCAGGGCCTTGGGTGTGGTGGGGGGCAGTGCCGTTGCGAGGTCAGAGGAGGGGAGAGATGAGGGGGTGATGGAAGGGGGGAGGCTAGATGGGGAGGTAGATTGCAAGTTGACTATGTCCTTGCGGATTGCGTCAATCTTGTTGTGGAAATGAGTGGCAATCTCGTGGGCGGTAAGTGAGGTACTGAGTGGAGGAGGGGGGGAGAGAGCAGGGAGTTGAAGGTGGAGAAGAGTCGGCGAGGGCAGGTGGAGAGGGTGTTGATCAGGTTAACGAAGTAGGCCTGCTTGGCGGCGTGGAGGGAGGAGGTGTAGGTGAGGAAGGCAGATTTGTAGAGGGAGAATGCATGAGGGGACCTGGTTTTGCGCCATAGTCTCTCCCGCGCGACTGCGACGTTTGAGGCATTTGGTATGGTCGTTCTGCCATGGTTGGAGCGGTCTGGGTTTGATGTTGCGTGTGGTTAGGGGTGCCAGAGAGTCTAGGGTAGCTGATAGTGAATCGTTGTACGCGGTAGTGGCTAGGTCAGGACATGACAGTGGAAGGATGCTGTCGTGTAAGCGGTCGGCAGCCGAGTGGAGGGGGGCCGGGTGCAGGTTGCGGAGGGTTGCGGCTGGTGATGGTTTGGCGCACTGGGGGGGGGAGTTAGGGGAAGGGAGATGGAGAACGTGAGGAGGTGGTGGTCGGAGAGAGGGAAGGGGGTGTTAGTGAAGTGGTTAAGAGTACAGAGGTGGGAGAAGACGAGGTCCAGGGTGTTCCCATTGAAGTCATCCAGGAAGCGGGCTATGGATCCGGGGGGCCTGTAGATCACTGCGATCCTTAGGGGGGTGGGTGAGAAGAGCCAGATGCAGTGAGACAGTAGACAATAGTTATTATCATTATAGGTTTCATACAGGTCCCCTTTCTATTATATTTTTCTGGTACTAGATATATATATTTTTTATGTGATTTTTATGTGATTTCACCAATTTTAGTTTTTATTCACGGGTATTTTTACATTTCTTGTTTATGCTATTCTATATAATTTTTAGCTCATTTTATCCAGCATCTTTGATTTTTATCATTTTATGTACTTAATAGTAATTCTCATATGGTTATATATGTTTTTATGATCGATCAATTTATTCCTCGGATTCATGCTTATCCTGGTCTATCCTGCAAGGACATGCATTTGATTTTTAGATTTTTATGGTTAATTTTATTGTATTTTATTTTAATATCTCTGAATTGGTTTTTATACAGTTTTATGTTTTTGATTTTCTGAGCGCAGTTTTTGATATGGATCTTTTAGTTACCCCCCTTTTTTACACCGGCTTCTCTCCTCCTTTTACTTATTGGTTATTTATTGTATCTTTTTTACCTTTCAGTATATATATTATATCGCTTATACTGCATCCATGCAGCATAGCGACTATTTTAATATGCTTTAATATGCACTAATTGTGGATATTTACCTTGCTGCACTGGATTTAAGTCGTATACTATCCCTTTAAGTATGATGTAAACCTAGACTGATCGGTTCACATAGTTCATATCATTTTTATCTCTTAAACCTTTCTCAAGTATTTCACCATATCATCTCCTTGAAAAGGTATATTGGTTTAATAAACCATCTTGCATAATTTCTTGTAATATTTTAAGCCGGTTGTCGGATGTTTAATCAAATAAGGTCTTCAGCAAAGTATATTGACTCTATTGATATTACTGTTACCCGAGACCCACAGCAAAATGGCGCTGACATGTCCGCGCATGCGGACTAGCCGCCCTTTGACAAAATGGCGGCGATGCGGAGCGCATGCGCTGGGTCTCTGAAGATGTGCTTGGCATGAAAGGCCTAAGGAAATCAACATGCTGTGACGTCACGCCGTTGCCACGTTTTGGTCCGACGGCCATCTTTACTCATGGTCAGTGTACCTGTGTTTTTTACTACTGTACTGTCATTTTTGGATTCTAATAAATTTACTTGGAAGTACTACACTATGGGCACCTTTCTTATGGCTTCTTTATGGAGCCATTAAGTTTGTAGAACCAGTGGAGATTACAAGTCTGACCCATTATCCAGAGGAAGGGAATTCCTGCAAACAAGTGGCTGACCCTATCCATCCTAAAGGGGACCTCTGGAGTAAAGCAGACATCATCCATTGTCTGCTTTACAAGGGATCCCTTGTAAAAGTCCAGGAAGTGACGAAACGCGCTGGGAGACATGACGTCTGACGCACTCGCGGAAAACGGAAGTTCGGTTCCCTGCATACAGGACAACACTAAAGCGATTTTAGATGGTTGGAAGCTGATATTCTCCTATTACAATGTAAGATACTTAATAAAGATTTAAGATATTTTTATATATACCGCTGACTATCTCCTGTTTCACCTTATGAGGCTTATGGAAGAATGGCACAGGAACATTAGGAGGTCTGGAGAGTGATATTATCCATTGGTTTAAAGCTTGCCATTTATTTCCAGAGGGTAATTATCCATTTGCTGCACCAGTTGGAGGAGATCATTTGGGTTTCACAATTATCCACTGGTTTATAGCTTGTTACATATTCTTAGAGGGTAATTATCCATTGTTGCACCAGTTAAAGGAGATCACTTCTTTGTTTCACTATTATTGAGTGTATAGTGCCAACTTTTAGAGTTTTGGGGTCTAATTCACTATTTATTTCACTATTTAGAGTGATCACTTATGTTTTATAGTTTGTAGTTGGAATGGTCACGATTTTTGATTATCATCAAGAGAATTTTTATCCATTGAGAGATTAATTCACATATTTAAATTTTTTTTTTTCTTTCATGTGTGAGTACACGTTATGTAATTGGCATGATACACGGTTTTCCACAAGTTTGCATGTTTGTTCAAGTTTAAGGGTAATACACTATAATGAATTTATATTTTTGAGGTTCATGAAGATTTTTGGAAGATTCAACCTTGAATGATTGAAGGATACAAGTGGGTTTGAGGATTTGGAAAGACTTTTCTTTAAGACTTTTCTTTTTTAGGGGTTTGAGGATTTGGAAAGACTTTTCTTTAAGACTTTTCTTTTTTAGGGGTTTTTATTTTTGGACTGTTTTCTTATATATATATTTATATATTTTTGGGATTTATTTATTTATTTTTCATTTATTTATCATATCTATGTATTTATATTAAGTTAGACATATTTAGGTGTAAAGAAGAGTGTGGTTATATGTATTTATGCTTTCAAGCGTGAAAGTTTTACTTTTCTTTTGGGTGTAGTAGGTATTTTGATAGTGACAGAGTGCGGATTTCTGTTTATTGATCATCCTGGTATAACCATTTAAAGTCCACTGATATACCAGTACGTTGCTGGTCCTTGTTGAATATATATACTATGTTCTTTTTTTTTTTTTATACAACCTGTGGGCTGAATTGAAAAAAAGAGAAGAAATCCCTGCCAGAAAAAGTGTGTGGTAGGCCCACCATTAAAATACATCGCCCTGCATCCACCCACTTCTAATGGTGGGCACGCATTAGGTTGTACGGTGCCACATGCAGCAATTCCAAGATTGTACAAATGTCTAAATAGTGGCACGCTTGAATAAAAATTGTCAACGTATAAGTGGTACCCCATATGGAAAAAGGAAGACACCAAGTCCCACACTATCCTGCCACTGCTTCCCATGTAATCTGGGCATCTGGGGGGCTTCACATAAACCTGAAACTTATAAGTAAAGCCTGTTGCCCTCTCACAGGACTTATACATCCTGACCCCATATCTGGCACGCTTGATGGGGAGATATTGTTTGAATGCAAGGCGGCCAGAAAAATTAAAGAGAGATTCATCAACGCAGATTTTTTGCTGGGGAGTATAGACATCTACAAATTTTTGATTAAGGTGATTTGCGAGGGGCTGAATTTTGTGGAGCCAGTCAAATTCAGGGTTTCCCGGAGGACAACAGAGTGTATTGTCATTGAAATGCATAAAACACATATTACTCTCATATCTATGCCTGGCCATGGCAGCAGAGAATATGGGCATATGATGAATCAGGTGTGTGGACCAATACAACCGCAATGCATTTTTTTTTTAGTAATGCCCATGTTGAGGGTTAGGCCCAACAAAAATTTAAATTCGGAAACTGTAATGGGTTTCCATACGAATGGTCTGGCAAGGTTTGAATTTGGGTTGGCGGCGATAAATTGTTGTGCATATAAATTGCTTTGATTCAGAATCAATGCATACAGATCTTTCATGAAAAATCAAGGGGATTAGTTAAATTTGCTGTTTCCACCTGAATTCCGGGTTGGGTAGTGAATGGGGGAAGTACGGATGCTGTAGAATTTGTGGGCTGCCAATTGGAATTTGCAAGCACATCTGGAAGGATACTAGCGGCTCTACGGGCCTGTATGCAAATTCTTGGTGGTTGTGGGACAATACTTGTGCTCGTCACCACACCAGCTTGTACTGCACTTATGGGACTCACCACGTCACCAAGGGATACTGCAGTGTTGGTATGTGAAAGACCAGGATGTACGAAGCCGCTGGTGCTCATCAGTTCACCAAAAGGTAGAGCGGCACTAGTACTGGCACTCTGCTGCATATGACAGTGATCAAAATTTACCGGCAAGTGCTAGCAGATATCAGGCCTGATCTGTGAACACTGCGGTTTTGTGAACAATGCAGGGGCGGACTGACAACTCATGGGGCCCCCGGGCAATAGGGGATCATGGGGCCCCTGTGTCCTTGCCCAAACTCAAAAAAGCCTATGAAAAAGGTACCAGGGGCATCTCATGGGGCCTCCTACTGACCCCGGGCCCTCGGGCAGTGCCCGAGTTTCCAAATGGTCAGTCTGCCCCTGGTACAATGTATCAGGTGACAGTGACCTACTGACACTGCACTTGCTGGAGGAGAAGGGGGGTAAGTGTAGGGACTAAACGCAGGTACTGGCAGGTGCCAGGGCGGATCCCGCTAACGCTGTGTTTTTGGGGACACTATACTAATGTGAACGCTGGTATAGTGTTGATTTAATTAAAGATATTGATCCGTTCAGACACTATACTAGCAATGGAGGTTTATTGTGTATGAGCGTGTTCCTGGCAATCAAAGGGTTAAATGTGATGACTGGTGTACTGACGGGCAATCTGATGCTATCTGGGAGGACTATGAAAACCATGGGAGTGCGAATCATGTAAATATATATGTGATTTTGCGCACTTGTGCCGTCCTGTAGCAGTATCTCTGCTATAGGGCAGTCAGGAAGCGGTTACAGAAGCTGTTTGCATTATGGCGCTGCGTTACTTTAACTGACAATTGCGCAATCATGCAACACTGCACCCAAATAAATTTACATCCTTTTTTCCCATGAATTGAGCTTTCAGTGGTATTTGATCGCCTGTGCGGTTTTTATTTAAAATTAAAAAATCAAATTTCATCATAAATTTAGGTCAAAATGTATTCTACTCCATGTCTTTGCTAAAAAAAATCCCAATACATGTAAATTAATTGGTTTACGTGAAAATTATAGCGTTTACAAATGGCAGTATAGATACTGGAATTAATTTTTTATACTAATAATGGCGGCGATCAGCGGCTTATAGCGGGACTGCGGGACTGCAGCAGACATTCTGACACTGAGGGGAACTGACTTGGTGTCACTGACATCCCCAGTGACACCAATACAGTGATCAGTGCTAAAAAAAGCACTGACACTGTACTAATGGCACTGGGCAGGAATAGATTAACATGAGGGGCAATCAGAGGGTTAACTGTGTGATGGGAGTGTTTTGCTAGGGGGCGGGGGTGTGTTCTTCACTGTAAGCACACTGCTGCCCTGGATGGCTCTGCTCAGCCATCCAGAGCAGTGTACCCAAGCTGACAGGGAGGAGGGCTGTTGGTAAACATTTAAGCATAAGAATAAATCTTATGACATACCTTGCATATTTGACACATCATTTTTTACACTATCCTACACTATACAACAACATTGTAATTAATGAAATAATAGCAGATAATAATAGCAATAACAACAGAAAAGAAATGCAGATAGTAAAAAGTGCGGGTTCCCTAACATTAGTGATCTGAGAAGAAATTCCCCTTGGCATTGATGGTCAGTGCAGGTAGGAGATCAATTCACTATTGCTCACTGCTTAGGGAACCCGCAGCAACCTTAGGAAGTACTCTAGTTGGGAAAGGCTGTTCTAACCTTTTTTCCAATGCTGCATATAGAGAAATAACCTACACAAATTGTAAATTATGCAAATTATAGATTTTGTTGTACATTTGTTTTTTTTTACTGGCAGTATGTGAGTTTGTAGTGTATGTGGGTTTGTACAGGACGTGCTGTCCATTCCGTTGCCAAGTAGCCATACCCAGTTATTTCATAATTAATTGGTTGCATGAGCTTCATATCACCCAGACAATGACATACTAAGCTAATGAACTTTAACATTTTAAGTATTTATCTTCATGCTTGGGTTCTGTCTAAGATACTGTGGTTGATTGCTTGGTAGGACAAGAACAGCAGATATCTCCTCAAGTGCTCATGTAAGACATACTGTAGATCCTGTAGCTATAACAGTTGGATGTGACTAATAAGTTGGAATTTGTGAAATACTTGGGATTCCAGTATTGTCTGGGTAATGTGGTTAGAGGATAACTGACCCTACCTATTTAGCCGTGAAAAACACCCTTGGCAGCTATTTTCTTAAAGGAATTCTGTTAAGCTAATCAAAACTTCTAAAATATCTGCAACAGCAGTGTCAATGTGAAAGAGGTCCCCTCATTGTCCAGAGAAGTAAAGAAGTTCTGGTCCTTAAAGAAACTGTGCCAACACTCTATGGTCTTAATATATGGTGTAAATGTAGGCATTAGGCACTTATTGAAGCTTCCTGTGAGGTTTGAATCTATTTTTGTAATTTTATATGTAAGCAGCTTGGCATATCTCAGCCACCTCTAACACCAGGAGTCTTAGAGGCTATGTCTTTTCACCAACCTAGAGCTTGCTCTGGCAGGGTTAGCACTAAGCAAATTAGATGAAAGCCTGGTCATGCAAGCCTAATGATGTCAGCCCAGGGATGGGGCTCCCTTGTCCACATCTGGTGGCAATGTCCAATAGTGAATAGATTTTGGATCCGGATATTGAATTTTATCTACTCAGTGACAGGAGTAAACATCCGCAGATCCCCTGAGTCAGCCCTTTTTCAAAAACTTCCTGATGAGGTTCCCAAAAAGTCAACAAAATTAATCACATATATGTTTTTTGATGGCTAGCATTACTATTGCTAAATACTGGAAACAGTTGGGGGTCCCACTTGACTATGTTAAGACTAAACTTAACTGGATCATGGTTTACGACAGACTCACCTGTCTTCTTCATAATAACACCAAGAAGTTTGACAGGATTTGGGATCCGTATATCTCTGTCCCTTAGCAAAGCACTGGGTTGACCCTCTTTCTCCCTTTCTCATTCTGGATTTTTCCTTCTTACTTTCTTATTTTTCCTTCTTTCTTTCTCTTCATGTTCCTTTTTTCATTACAGGAAGTTGACCGATATAAGAGGTCTTAGGGACCTTTTGTGGCTCTGAGTGTACCTAAGATCTCAGACTGTTTTGCTTTTAGACTTGCTGTTAGAATTTATAGTGCCCGGGTCCCTTGCTGAGTGGATGTGAGCTGTTTAGCTTCATAATATTTATCTCTCCCATTGTTTAAGAGATCCTCCATCTGTAATTGTTCTTTTGCCATTGATCTTTCTATAATTATGTTTTTTTTCTATATATACTAACTCTTTGCTATATTTCTGTTACATTGTTATATTGTTTACTTGACCTTGGATCTCTGTTTAAGTGATATCATTGTCATGGCTCATATACTTCAATAAAAACAATGAAATATAAAAGTCTGTTGTCACAGACAGTGATCAAGTTCATTTTGCAAAGTCTGCTGGAAAGACTGTAATGAAGTAAACACAGATATGTGAGCACATTAGCCTTGTAAAGACTTTGATTAAGTAAACTCTTGGTGTAGAGTAAATATTGTTTTTAGTTCTACACATAGATTTTTTTTATGTCTTTGTACTTTTGGTTCATCTGGAGCCACGGGAATTTTCTTTGAAAATACATTGTTAGCAAAGTGAAAAAGAGAAAGAGAAAACATGTAACAGAATTATACAGTATGTGCATGTTAATACATGCAAGTAATGGATAGTAAAGCATATGTCCTGCATTGTAGAAGATACAGTATATGCAATGATTGGGACAAGACAAATCATTTTTGGTTACAATATTAAAACAGTTCAAATGTTGAGGTAGTATAAACTACTAACAAGACAAAGAATATTTTGTTACAATATTAAAACAGTACAAATGATGAAGTAGACGAAATGACTCATTATGGTTTAATTTACATATTTTAGGATGATATAATTTAAGAAATCCCACTGTGCATTCTAAAACAGTTCTAAATTAAAGGGTGGATGGAAAACAGAGTTGGTAAGCATGGGTTCTAATCCTCACTGCTAAGTTAGACCCATTAGTTAGTCAGTCAGCAACAGTGCAATGTACAGCCTAGTCATCCACAGTGTCATATCCAGCTTCTGGAGTGTTTCCAAATTTGGAATTGAATTAACAGACTGATGACTTGCACAATAAAATTATTTTACTGCTTAAGTCTTGTAAACATTATGAGAATATCAGACGAATGATCATCCGTTTTTTTTTTGCATGCTGGTCTCATATCAAATAACCAAGAGGTTACTAAAGTTCCGAAAATTCTCATACGACAGAATACAACTTTAGAAGTTATGTAATGTGTTGTATTGTATTGAAATGTATTCTTTCATTACTGAGCATGCAGGGTCTTGGTCTTCCGATTTTTTTTTTGTGGAATACTGTACTGATTAAACGAAAATCATTTGTTCTGGTATCGTACAAGAGTTTTCTTGTCTGTCCCTTCACATGAACTGTCGTAATCGGCTCTGAAAAGCTGTGTTCTTGTATTAGATTATCATAAGATTGCTGCTAAAGTGGTATTTGTTGTCCGTTTCTCTGATCGTGTGTACTAGGCATTAGGCTTAACTATGGATACATGGATGCTTATGATCATGGAGTGAACTTGAATTATGCTAAATCTGCTACTCCTATATCCAACACCATTCATTCTAAATGTTCTCTGTTCTTTTAACTTTTATGTACAGTACATGTTATACTTCATTAGCAGAATATACGAAGACTGAAATGAATTCATTATATTTAAAAAAAATAGCTGAAAAACCTTTTCTAAATCAATTTGGCATGTTGCCAGTGTACACTTTTTTTTCTATGCCAATGATCGTTTCCTTTAGTAGGATGGGCTTAGATGGGTCTCCAGGATTCATTTATATAAAGTGCACCTACATAGAGAAAACAGTGCATCAATTTTTCTCCTTGGATCTGACACTGCTCCTCCTCATTAAAATGGAGAATATCCTACTAAAATGCATGGTCATATAGGCTTTGTTGAGGCCCTGATTCCCATTGCAGCAGAGAGGACATTCCTTGGTCTATTGCTGTTCTATACCAGGAAGGACAAAACCATGAGCTGGAAAAAACGTGTCCTCCTTCTCTCCAATTTTGGAAACAATTAGTGAATTCAGATCCACCCTTGTACCAAGATACCTTTTCCAACAGAGTCCTTTTTCTACTACTTGTCCCTAATGGTGTCTTGACCATGAACGGGCATATTTTCCTACTGCTGTGCTTTTACATTTCATAACAGGAGACACACACATACTTTCATTCACTGTTGTTTGTCTGTTTCTATGTGCTTTGTTGAACAGTAAGGTGACATACCCCTTTGTGGGCTTAATCATTTGGTTTATGTAAAACCTTTTCTTATAAATGCAATAAAAAAAAAAACTTATTAGAAAGAATAAAAGATGCATGACCAAAAATAACAAAATAGAAGATAAGCAGAGTATTTGATCACAGAACACGGGCCTCTTTGTTATTGACTGTGTTTTTCCACTTTAATGAAAGGTGCTCTTTGCTTTAAAATATAGCCCATGGGATTTGAAACCATTAAATTAAACATTTTTTATCATACAAATAAGAAATAAATATTGTATGGTTATAAAACTTACATATATGAGACAGCTAACAAAGTGGAGAGTTAAGAAAATGGAGTCAGTTGTGGATAAAGTCGAGTCAAAACATCATGCTGTAAATAAAACAAGATAAAACACACTCACAATAATCTAATAGGATGAAACAAAGTTATTAGCAATACATAGACAATAACTTGAGGATTGTGGACCTCTATGTACATCAGTCAATGAATGCATTCTGCATTACATGATAGGTATACTGTATGTTCCATAAATGCTGATGTTACTGTATGCTTACCAGGATTCTGCGCTCATTTTACTAGTACAGATGCCAGTTGAGGGCAGGATTGAGAAACCTTACTGAAAATACAAATTATCTTTTCATTATTTTAGGAGAAATGAAACTGATTTGAATATCATCTGTGCCAACTGGGCTGTGCCTGGGTCATAAAAAACACTTGATAGAACTAGAGATGTAAAATTTTGGAAATTTTGAAGCCAAGGGAAAAAAAAATTTTTTCCATGTTTTTTTCCGTTTTTTCAGAAAAATTTAAAAAAGATCAGTGCGCAGTAGTTTTACAAATTGAAAGTCATTTCATTACACTGGGAACAAGAAAAGCAGTGTATATAAAAGTATTCTGCTTAAAATTAAAGTACAGCCTATTCAGTAAATAAACTAAACTTGCTTTTTAAAATATTATTTTTTAAACTACAAATGGAATAACAAGGACTGTAGGTATTAAGAACATTTCAACTATACATGAGAACAGGTAACCACCCCCCTTTCCCTGAAAAGCAACAAAAAAAGCAAGGAACCATCAACATACAAAAAAAAAGATTTGCCCTTTAGCACCAAGAGCAGAAAGTGTTTCTGAATTGAGAACCATCAAGGGAAAACCTACTTGCACTTTCATTCTGGTCCTCGTCATTTCATTCCATAAAGTAGTTTTCAATGTCTTTAGGGCACCTCTATGGAACGGTGTGTTTTGTCATTCTTGTAGCATTTGGAAAAGAATATTTCTTCTCACAATATTTGCAAATTGCAGCTTTGCTCTCAGCAGAAAATGCACTGTGGAAATGTTTCCAAACTCTATATGTTGGTCTCACCATTTTACTGAGAGGAGGAAAAGAAAAACCAATGTCCTGACCAGACCATAGGTATACATTATGCTGTGATGGTGGCTGACATTAATAGAAATCATTTAAAAGTTATAAAGATAAACTAATATGTCAGATAAATGTACCCTTTTACCTGTCAATTAAGGCCTGGGAGGACTGAAACAATCATCTACTGTATCCCAACAATCACTCAACTGTATGAGGTACAAGATGGAGCCAATAAGTAAACTAAACTGGATCCTTTCCCCTGCAGTGTTCACTAGTGGCAGAAATGCAAATTTCTCTTGTTTGAGAACTGCATTGAGAAGTAATGCGGTTGTTTTACTAAAGGCAAATATACTGTGCACCGCAAGTGCAGTTGCTCCAGATCTTAGTAAATGAGCAAAAGCGCTGCTGATGTCTATCATCTACTCATGCGTAAGCAAAAATGCTGTTTTTTTATTTTCTTTGCATGTGATTGGGTAGTCTTTGCAAAGTGAAGCTTTAGCTAATTTACTAAGCTCTTGAGCAACTGCACTTGTAGTGCACAGTATATTTGCCTTTGGTAAATCAACCCCACAGTGTTACTGGAATTGTATTCCAGGATTTGCTTGTCTTCAGCTGAGAGAACTTGCAATAATTTAAGATTTTATATAAAGTTTCAGAAATCTTTCAATAAAGTCTTCATGTTATGTAGTTTTAGATTTATTATCATTGTAAAAGAACATATTCCACACTCCTTTTTTTTTTTTTTCAATTTTTCAGGAAAGAACAAAAAAATGGGTTTGGAAAAAATTGGAAAACTTTTTCCCCAATTTATCCATTTTTTTCCCCAGGCCTTCCCATCTCTAGAGAGAACAGGAACTGTTCTTGTCACACAAAGAGATTTGCATGAACAAGAGAGCTCTTACTGTTATAGCAGCCTGAAGTCAAGGCATATACTGGATTTTGCATTCATAAATACAAAAATTACTTGACATACATCATTTAGAAACTGACTGTGAAAAATGGTGAATTAGCTGAAAAATTTGCAGTCCATCCATTCAGCATTTTTTTTTGCAGCTTTAGTATCCTGAGGTTATCTATTACAGAGTCACACAATGTCCAGTTGTCCACAACAAAGCAACGTAAATTCTGACTCCAAATGGCAATCTTCATTTGTGAGCACATCAAAGCAGACCTGTAATTGAATGTTAACCTAAACTGTAAATGTGAACAGTCTTGCCAGGATTGATAAATAAAGCATCAGAATAGGGCTTTTCTTCATAGTGGCGCTCAAATAAGCAAATTTCTAGGCATTTGGTCAAGTTATTTTTTTTCTTAAAGGGACAGTCAACCAGTTTCAACTCTGATCCAGCTCTTCAGTAAAGAAAACAGCATCATATATTTGCGCACTGGCATCCTATATGTCTCCATGATGTGAGAACATCACTGTAAGTGACACCAAACTTTTCCACAACCTAAAACATTACAGCTTCCATAAGCAAAAAGGGTGCGGCTTAAAGTGATATTAAAGGCTGTGTTTTTTTTTTTTAAATAAAAAGAGCTCATACTTACCTGCTCTTTGCAAGTATATTGCACAGAAAGGTCCCTTACCTCTTCCTTTGGCAGTCCTCACTGGTGCTGTCCACTACTTCCTCCCCTGGGTGCCTCCTTAGCAAGCCAGTTGTTAAGGAGGCACTCGGGCATTTGTGCTCCCGAGCTGGGCTGTGTGTGTACATATACATACACACCGTGCCGGTAAAACATGTCCCCATTCCCTCCTCTTAGGAGAGCAACTGACAGCAGCTGGATCCCCCTGCCCCCAGTTTCTCCTTTAAAAGCAGAAAGAGATGGGAGTGGTGCTGCAACTGAGAGAGCACTGGAGTGGTGACTGGAGTCAGGTAAGTGCCTAGGGATGAAGGGAAGCAGGACATGTAGTGGAGCATTTTTTACCTTAATGCAGAGAATGTATTAAGGAAAAAAAAAAGCTTAACTTTAGGACCACTTTAATGCTAAGGTGTGGAATTAAATTTTTGTCAGTGAGAGGAGCTTAACCAGTATAGAATGTAGGACTTACAAACAATCCCAAAACCTTCATATTTCAAAAACCATGAGCCATGCCTACTTGCCTTCTTTAACAGCTTGCCTGCCACCCTACAGCAGAAATACTTCTACAGGGCGGCAAGACTGCGCAAAATCACATATACAGTCATGGCCGAAATTGTTGGCACCCTTGATATTTCTCCAGGAAATCATGTATTTCTCACGAAACGTATTGCATTAACACATGTTTTGCTATACACATGTTTATTCCCTTTGTGTGTATTGGGACAAAACAAAAAAAGGGAGGAAAGAAAGCAAATTCGACATAATGTCACACAAACCTCCAAAAATGGGCTGGACAAAAGTATTGGCACCCTTTCACAACTGCGGATAAATAAGAATGTTACAAGCATGTGATGCTCCTGTAAACTCACCTGGGGCAAGTAACAGGTGTGGGCAATATAGAAATCACACCTGAAAGCAGATAAAAAGGAGAGACGTTCACTTAACCTTTGCATTGTGTGTCTGTCTGTGCCACACTAAGCATGGACAACAGAAAGAGGAGACGAGAACTGTCTGAGGACCTGAGAACCAAAATTGTGGCAAAATATCAACAATCTCAAGGTTACAAGTCCATCTCCAGAGAACTAGATTTGCCTTTGTCCACAGTGCGCAACATTATCAAGAAGTTTGCAACCCATGGCACTGTAGCTAATCTCCCTGGTCGTGGACGGATGAGGAAAATTGATGAAAGATTGCAACGCAGAATAGTCCGGATGGTGGATAAGCAGCCCCAAACATGTTCCAAAGACATTCAAGCTGTCCTGCAGGCTCAGGGAGCATCAGTGTCAGCGCGAACTATCCGTCGACATTTAAATGAAATGAAACGCTATGGCAGGAGACCCAGGAGGACCCCACTGCTGACACAGAGACATAAAAAAGCAAGACTACAGTTTGCCAAAATGTACTTGAGTAAGCCAAAAGCCTTCTGGGAAAACGTCTTGTGGACAGATGAGACCAAGATAGAGCTTTTCGGTAAAGCACATCATTCTACTGTTTACCGAAAACGGAATGAGGCCTACAAAGAACAAAACACAGTACCTACGGTAAAATATGGTGGAGGTTCAATGATGTTTTGGGGTTGTTTTGCTGCCTCTGGCACTGGGTGCCTTGACTGTGTGCAAGGCATCATGAAATCTGAGGATTACCAAAGGATTTTGGGTCGCACTGTAGGGCCCAGTGTCAGAAAGCTGGGTTTGCGTCCAAGATCCTGGGTCTTCCAGCAGGACAATGACCCCAAACATACGTCAAAAAGCACTCAGAAATGGATGGCAAAGAAGCGCTGGAGAGTTCTGAAGTGGCCAGCAATGAGCCCAGATCTAAATCCCATTGAACACCTGTGGAGAGATCTTAAAATTGCTGTTGGGAAAAGGTGTCCTTCCAATAAGAGAGACCTGGAGCTGTTTGCAAAGGAAGAGTGGTCCAAAATTCCGGGTGAGAGGTGTCAGAAGCTTATTGATGGTTATAGGAAGCGACTGATTTCAGTTATGTTTTCCAAAGGGTGTGCAACCAAATATTAAGTTAAGGGTGCCAATACTTTTGTCCAGCCCATTTTTGGGGTTTTGTGTGACATTATGTCATATTTGCTTTTCTGCCTCTGTTTTATATTTGTTCCAATACATACAAAGGGAATAAACATGTGTATAGCAAAACATGTGTTAATGCAATACCTTTTTTGTGTGAAATACTTGATTTTCAGGAAAAATATCAAGGGTGCCAACAATTTCGGCCATGACTGTATATACCCGTGCTGCCATTGGCGGCTTCAGCTGTCAATCACCGGGTCCCGGCCGGTGATTCCCCGCTGGCACCTGGCAATCGATGAGTATCACTGACGGGGGAGAGGTCTTTATGTAAACAATACAGATCTCTACCGTCAGCTCCTGCATGCTGCTTTGTATTGCTGTGTACTGTAAATCACACACACAGCACACAATAAAATACACACAGCACACAGTTAACCCTTTGATCACCCCAGATGTTAACCCCTTCCTGCCCAGTGTCAGTGCTTTTCATTAGCACTGATCACTGTATTAGTGTCACTGGGATGTCAGTGACAGTTAGTCAGTTCCCCCCCAGTGCCAGAATGCCTGCCACAGTCCCGCAGTCTCGTTATAAGTCGCTGATCGCCGCCATTGATAGTATTTAAAAAAACAAACAAAAAACTGCTATTTATAAACGCTATAACTTTCACATAAACCAATTAATTTACACATATTTATGATTTTGTTTTGGCAAAGACATGTAACAGAATACATTTTGGCCTACATTTATGAAGAAATTTGAGTTTTAAAATTTTTTTACTGGACATGTGTAATAGCAAAATGTCAAATATTGTTTTTTTCTGAAAAAAATAAAAAAATGACCTGGTCAGGAAGGGGGGGGGGGGGTAAATCTTTTGGAGGGCAAGTGGTTAATGGGTTTTGCTTAATACCAGTGCCCCATTCTTGTATAAATGTGTAATGTTATCAAGAGCTTATGAGAATGTTTGAAGGTAGTATAGCAGCTTGACTTGTTTTTTGAAATACATGTTGTTCAGTTTTTTTAAATTAGATTAATATTGTTGGCTATTTCTTTAAAGTGGTTGTAAACCCTTATATATACCCAGTGAAGTGACTGGCCTAAGGTGATACACAGAGATAAAATAATATGTTGTACCTATTTATCTGCAGTCTTCTCTTCTCTACATCTTTCATACAGCTTGCCTGAGCTGCCATAAAAAGGGGGCGGAGAGCTGTAGTTAAACTCTGCAGGGTTCAGTAAGGAGAGCTCTGAGAGCTGATTGGGTGGAAGGAACACACCCTCCTTCACACAGCATACAGGAACAGAACCTAGGCTGTCAATAAGTTGGAGGTCCCTCCCCTGTCACTATTTTTCTCTAGGTGTCAGGAAAACTGACGCCTGATAGCAGAGGAACGAAGCAACAGACATAAATGACACTTAGTGCTCTTAATTGAGACAAATACACACTACAGAGGGTTATGTTTTGTTCAAATTTCATGTCTGAGGTTTACAACAACTTTAACTTAAATTGACAGCATATACAAGATATAAAATACTCTGCACAGCAAAGTCATTTAATGCTGCCTGTCTGTTATGCTGACTCTCTGGTTTCAGTTCTTTATAAGACACCTGAAGCAAGTTTACTTGTCAGAAAGTCAGAGTAAAAGTCAAAACTCCTTAGCGTTCTACTTGTCCTGGGTTAGCAACTCAAAGTATTGATGCCATTGGTTCAAAATAACAGCTATCTAGCATTTTTTTATAATAAGAACTCAGCAATAACAGCATTCATGTTTCATTTGTGAAATATTTTCTTTAAATTAATATTTCATATATATATATACAGTCAGGTCCATAAATATTGGGACATGGACACAATTCTAACATTTTTGGCTCTATACACCACCACAATGGATTTGAAATGAAATAAACAAGATGTGCTTTAACAGCAGGCTGTCAGCTTTAATTTGAGGGCATTTATATCCAAATCAGGTGAACGGTGTAGGAATTACGACAGTTTGCATATATGCCTCCCACTTGTTAAGGGACCAAAAGTAATGGGACAGAATAATAATCATAAATCAAACTTTCACTTTTTAATACTTGGTTGCAAATCCTTTGCAGTCAATTACAGCCTGAAGTCTGGAACGCATAGACATCACCAGACGCTGGGTTTCATCCCTGGAGATGCTCTGCAGGCCTCTACTGCAACTGTCTTCAGTTCCTGCTTGTTCTTGGGGCATTTTCCCTTCAGTTTTGTCTTCAGCAAGTGAAATGCATGCTCAATCGGATTCAGGTCAGATGATTGACTTGGCCATTGCATAACATTCCACTTGTTTCCCTTAAAAAACTCTTTGGTTGCTTTTGCAGTATGCTTTGGGTCATTGTCCATCTGCACTGTGAAGCGGCGTCCAATGAGTTGTGAAGCATTTGGCTGAATATGAGCACATAATATTGCCCGAAACACTTCAGAATTTATCCTGCTGCTTTTGTCAGCAGTCACATCATCAATAAATACAAGAGAACCAGTTCCATTGGCAGCCATACATGCCCACGCCATGACACTACCACCACCATGCTTCACTGATGAGGTGGTATGCTTAGGATCATGAGCAGTTCCTTTCCTTCTCCATACTCTTCTCTTCCCATCACTCTGGTACAAGTTGATCTTGGTCTCATCTGTCCATAGGATGTTGTTCCAGTACTGTGAAGGCTTTTTTAGATGTCATTTGGCAAACTCTAATCTGGCCTTCCTGTTTTTGAGGCTCACCAATGGTTTACATCTTGTGGTGCATCCTCTGTATTCACTCTGGTGAAGTCTTCTCTTGATTGCTGACTTTGACACACATACACCTACCTCCTGGAGAGTGTTCTTGATCTGGTCAACTGTTGTGAAGGGTGTTTTCTTCACCAGGGAAAGAATTCTTCGGTCATCCACCACAGTTGTTTTCCGTGGTCTTCGGGGTCTTTTGGTGTTGCTGAGCTCACCGGTGCGTTCCTTCTTTTTAAGAATGTTCCAAACAGTTGTTTTGGCCACGCCTAATGTTTTTGCTATCTCTCTGATGGGTTTGTTTTGTTTTTTCAGCCTAATGATGGCTTGCTTCACTGATAGTGACAGCTCTTTGGATCTCATCTTGAGAGTTGACAGCAACAGATTCCAAATGCAAATAGCACACTTGAAATGAACTCTGGACCTTTTATCTGCTCATTGTAATTGGGATAATGCGGAAATAACACACACCTGGCCATGGAACAGCTGAGAAGCCAATTGTCCCATTACTTTTGGTCCCTTAACAAGTGGGAGGCACATATGCAAACTGTTGTAATTCCTACACCGTTCACCTGATTTGGATGTAAATACCCTCAAATTAAAGCTGACAGTCTGCAGTTAACGCAGATCTTGTTCGTTTCATTTCAAATCCATTGTGGTGGTGTATAGAGCCAAAAATGTTAGAATTGTGTTGATGTCCCAATATTTATGGACCTGACTATATATAATGAAACATTAATGGATATATAGAAAACACACCTGAAGTGGGCCATTCAGGAACAGACATGAGTAAGAATTTCACAAATTGCTAAAATTGTGCAACCTTATTTCTCAAGGATTGGTGTGTGTGCTGTTATTATTCTGTACTCACAGAGATAAATCAGATTGGAAATGTCAGCTTTGTGTCAGGTTGTAAGGTCCCCAGGGAGGCTGATCTAGCTCAGGCTTAAAGTGTATATAACCCTCCCAGAAAGTAATATATTGCAGCTTACCAGTGCAATTTTTTTTAAATTTGTTTGTCTACCTGATAATCCTGCAAAGAGTATGCTTCCCATCCTATGGTGGCTAAGTTTACTTATTCCTCAGTATGTATGAAGGGAGCCATAATAAGGATACTGCATTTCTGGCTAGGCGAACAGCTATTCTCTGTACTTGATAAAAGTGTTCATAGCCTAAAAAATTTAAACAAATACAGCCACCACATCTAAGGAATAGTAAGCTGTGATAAAAAAAACAATAAATGTTCTTTGGCTTAGATATCCTTTGGGCTGATAGTTGGCACTAGGTCTGGACTGCTAGATGAGGGCAAAACTGTCAATTAACATAGCCTTTGGTTTTCTTGATGTCTGTTATTAACGTTGACTTCTAGCAAGATGCAGACTCTCAAGCTTACTTGTCTGCTCTGACAAGGAGAGAATGCAAGCAAATAATACAAATCAAGCAATTTCTGAGAGGTAAAGCTGCACTATCATAATAAGTCGGGATTGGACATTGATATTATTACAAAGGCCTATTGGTGAATGGCTCCCTTTATTACTGCCCTGGTAAGTATTTCATATACTCACATACATATAAAGCATACCTAGTGATATGTCTGCTGGTCATATGGAGTTTTTACAGACCGCTAATGTTCTCCTGAGATTTTGTGCCTGTAAAACAGTCAACTGTGCAGAAATTCCATAGATTTTCCTTGATTTAACACAGTCCATTTAGCTTATACTGCACATAGTTGTCCCCTATTGTATAGTAAACTGCATTTCTTCTTCTTAACAAAATGTAACAATGGAATATAGAAATAGTTCTATGTATAAATAAGCAGTTGTTTAACAGGACTCTAAATAATTAGTATCTCCTATAAGGAGAATATTATACTGTACATTATTGAGTCTTTAGAAACTGCATTTCAAAGTCTGCTAATGTTTTAAGAAAAGAGGCCAAACTGGATGGAAATAAAAAATGTACAAAAGCCCAGTATGGAAAATAGCACAATAGCTTCACTGGTAGTTTAGAATGATGGTAGCAAAATGGCTCCAGTAAAGACAATCTTTATCTGGACAGGTAAAGGCAATTTGATCGCAATTGTTCTCCATTCCCATCTGAAAAAGAGTTGTGAGTGGACATGTAAATGTTTCCGAAACATTCATATTTTTAGTTTTTTTCTCGTAGAGAGATAAAGGTAGGTGTGATAAGTTGAGGCATTGTCCAGTGAAGTTTCTCTGTATATCATGTTGTCTTAATATTTGTTTCCCCAGCAGTCTTTTTATGGAGAAACCCAAGTTTAAGATTGGAATGTTGGACAATAGGCTCCTCGTTCCATACCAGTGACGTGGACAAACTCTTCCGCTCATTCCTAAATATGGATCTCCTACGCTGTCTATGTAGTAGCTGTTTCAGTTTTTCTTTGAAGAAGCTTGTAGTTAATGTGTACAGGATGGGGTTCAGGGCACTGTTAACCGGCAAAATGAATATCACAATCCAAGAAGTTACAGTTCCTGCAAATACAAGAAAACATGAACAGGTTGAAGTCATTGTGGGAACATTGCCGTTACAGAACATTAAGATGTGCTTGATCTACAACCAAATGAAAATAATATACCAACATATGTTCCAAATAATGCACAAAATTGTTGTCTGGATAAAGAGATTTACATAAAGTATATTTTGAATCTCCTTCATTAAACACATTTTGCTATAATATACGCCATCTGTTTTCCTGATTTGCCTGGTGCTTCATAAATAGTTATAACAAAAAATTACATTTATCATATTGTTATCTATTTTTTTGTAAGATTTAGTTTATGTAATATATTTTTCTGTCTTTTACAACTTGCTTTTGCAGGAATTAAAAACTAGATTGTAAATAAAATGCAAAGGAAATTACTGAACCAGAATTAGCACCTTAAAATGCCTAAAAAAGAAAATAAAAAATGCAGCCTGTAAAAAGAGAGCACACAATTGTGTTTAAATGGCTAAATGTCTGGGACCACAGTGCACAGTGGGAGTTACAGGCTGATACATTCAGATAGGTGTGCACTATCGTGACCTCTATAATGGGTCACAGCGATCACATGGTACAGGGCTGATTACAGCAGACCTGTACCACATAATATCTGACTAATCACAGGTATTGCAATATTACACAATGGCACATGAATGTATGCCATTCACAGAGTTAACATGATTGCTAATCACTGTAATAAGCAATCCTAGTGTAACAAAAATAAAATCCTAATCACCTCCCCAGAGCAGTACAGTGTCACTATGGTCACTTACAAAAAGATATTGATAAGATAGAACAAGTCCAAAGACAACTAACACAATGGTGGAAGATCTGAGGGATAAAACATATCAGGAGAGATTCCAAAAACTTAACCTGTTCCTGCCAGCCATACACATTTTAGCGGGTGGGCTTTAACGGAGAAAGGCTGTATACTGTATATCCGCCCTAAATATAAACATTTCTGTGCTGAGATCGCTCACTCTTCACACTCCCAGCATAGTTACTGGTGGGTATCACAAAACTCCTGAGGCCTTCTTGCAATCAGGAGCTTTCTGATCATGTGATCGCTGTGACTGCCAGTCCCAGCAGTCACATGATTGGAATGCTCTCCTCCCAGCATTTTGAAACTTTTAAAAAGCTGTGAGGCGGCAGCGAAAATGATTTAATATGTACAGTCTGAAGGAACGAAGGGAAAGGAAAGATATGATTGAAACCTTTAAACACATCAAGGGTGTAAATAAGGTTCAGGAGGGCAGTATTTGCAATATGAAGACAAGATCAAGAACGTGGAGACATGACTTCAAGTTAGCAGGACAAAGGTTCAACCATTTTTTTTCCATAGGGTCCCCCCTGACATCCATACCAGATTCCTATTGAGTATAACGGTCTGGTATGTGTTTTTAGGGAAACCCCAATGCCTTTTAATTTTTTATTAGAATTGTTGCTCGCCACCAAACTGAATTTTTTTTTTTTTTGTTTTGGTGCAAGTTCCTCAGGACAATGCCCAGCTCTCATGCCCTTTTGATATTCCTTTACCTATTGGCCTAGAAAATAGCCATTCATGTTATTTAACATTTGACTCCCTATGACTCATACTGCCACTCCAGTTATATTATGATGCTGTAGTGCACTGCGGACAGTATGTCAAAAAAAATAAATTGAATTTCTTCATATTCCAAACAAATTGTGACTCTATGACTTTCCTACAGACTAAATAATATGCACGGATTTGGGTTATTTTTATTAAAGACGCAGAACACATTTTGGCCTAAATTTATAAAAAAAGATTATTTATTTGCAAAATTTCATAAAAGAAACTAAGAAAAATACATTTTTCTTTACAAATTTGTGGTCATTTTTTATTTATTTAGGAAAAAATGAAAAAACTCAGTTGTGATTAATTACCACCAAAAGAAAGCTCTAGTTTTTTTAACATAAATGGAAAAAATTTCATTTGGATAGTGTTGCATGGCTGAGTAATTATCACTCAAAGTGTGGGAGCGCTGAAAGATAAAAATTGGCCTGGGCAGGAAGGGGGTGAAAGTGTCCAGTACTGAAGTGGTTAAACATATTGGGATATATTTTGCAGTGTGTTTGCATACAGTCAATTTGAAACATTCCCATTTTTGCTTTTTGTTCTATGCTGAAAATATTACCTTCCAGTGTAACTCTTGGATAGGAGCCCTAAGCATTGGAAAATGTGTTCTCTCAAAATTAAGTGTTTTTACAACTCATATTAAATCTAATCATATCATAATATAGTCACTGCTACCCAGATTTTCTTTTATATGAACATTTGTAATAAGCTCCTTATTGCTTGAGATTAATAGGTCCAGAGAGCATAATTTCTAGGGCATCTATAAACTGTACCATAAAATTGTCTTGTAATAAGTTTATACATTTCCGCTCTTTCACTATTCCATCTCTTGCAATTCCAGCACTTTATTGGCAATTCCAACTGCTAATGTTTTGGTTATAATACAAATACAATCTTTTCTGTGGGCTGTTGAGATGTTTAAAAGTAAGAGTCAGTAAGTTTTAGATTTTGTCAGAAGGATGAGGTCATTAACCGAACTGAATAGCAGCCCCCTTGTCTTTCAGCACCTTCAGGCTGCCAGAAGTGTTTGATAAAGGATAATGATCCAAAATGATAAACCCACCAGCAGAGCAGATACTTCCATTAGGCAAGCTAAGCAGCTTTCTAGGGCGCACTGCCACCTAGGGGAGCCTGGGTGCAGGGCAGGGCAGCACTCTCTTTGTGTGGCCTATGGACCTCTTGTATGAATTCTTCACTTCTCTGCAAAGTTCCCCTGGAATGATGAGGGAATGATGGTATCTTTACTCTGCACAATTGTCTCACAGCCTGTTCACACACATAACCATTTAGTACGGGGGTCGGCAACTTGTCAATCACGGTCTACCTGTTGACAGGGCAGGTGACAGGTAGACTGCGAAGAGGTCCCCTTTCCTTCAGCCTCCTCCACTGCTGCTGATGTTCTCAGTGCACAGCAGAGAGCGGAAGACAGCACAGCTCAGGGCAGAAGGCGGGAGGAGGAGCTGGCCAAATTAACTTTTCACATTAACCCGCAGGTGACTGGTTGCTAGCAACCAATTACCAATTTACAGGAGGAAAATCCAGGGGATCGGTTCTAGTAAAGGCCTCCCGGCTGTCCTTCCCATCCTTGTTCCTCCAAATTTTCTGTTACCAGGCCCCTCCCCCAAGTGCCCCCCTTTCAAAAGGGCTCCTAAAGAAATTGTGAAAAATATTGAAAAATAAAAATGTAAAAATAAAAACTACTGACACCATCCACTGCCCTACTGACACCAACCTCTGCCCTACTGACACTGTCCACTGCTCTACTGACACCATCCACTGCTCTACTGACTGACACCAACCTCTGCCCTACTGACACCATCCACTGCCCTGCTGACTGACACATCCACTGCCCTACTGATACCAGCCTCTGCCCTACTGACACCTTCCACTGCCCTACTGACTGACACTGTTCATTTTTAATGTAGGCTAAGTTTGCATTTTTACAGTGACATTTGTTTTAAAATGTTCTCTACATTTTCCTTGCTATTTAGTTAGGCCTTGCTAATTAATTTTTTTTAAAATGGCGCTGAACCCCAGTAATCTTTGATCTCTTTCATGTTGTTCAGGTAGATCTCCACCTCTCAAAGGATGCCTATCCCTGATTTAGTACACACACACACACACACACACACACATATATATATATATATATATACACCATATTGCCAAAAGTATTGGTCGGCCTGCCCTTACACGCACATGAACTTTAATGGCATCCCAGTCTTAGTCCGTAGGGTACAATATTGAGTTGGCTCACCCTTTGCAGCTATAACAGCTTCAACTCTTCTGGGAAGGCTGTCCACAAGGTGGAGTCCATGGGAATGTTTGACTGGACTGAATGCACTAACTCCACAGCGCCTCAAAGCGGTCAATGCCAGGAAGAAACCAAGGAATGAGATGTATGATGGCCTTGGAATAAAATCTTGGTGATGCAACGTTCCTCAGACTGGGAGATCAAACCAAAAATGGAAAAGAAGCACACAGGTGGTGCAAGCACCTAGCACATTATCCAACGTTTATATAAAATTTTTAAAAACTGAAAACATACTTACAAAATGAGGTGCATAAAAAAGCCTATAAAGTCACTGGAATGGCTCAGCGTGATGGCAGAGTGTCCGACTGGTGGTGAGGTTGGCCTGCTGACGTGTTTTGAGGACGTGTCCCCTTCCTCAGAGCTGAGGAAGCTCTCTACACACTGTTGTTGTGCTAATCTGAAGGCCACATGAAGTTTAGAGGTCTTTAGCTATTGACTCTGCAGACAGTTGGCGATGTGTGCGCAGTGCGCTTCAGCATGCGCTGACCCCGCTCTGTCATTTTACATGGCCGACCACTTCTTGGCTGAGTTGCTGTTTCTAGTTGCTTCCACTTTGTTATAATACCGCTAACAGTGGACTGTGGAATATTTAGTAGCAAGGAAATTTCATGGATGGACTTATTGCAAAGGTGGCAACCTATCACGGTACCATGCCTTCATTCACTGAGCTCCTGAGAGCGACCCATTCTTTCACAAATGTTTGTCTGTGTGCCTAGATTCTTGGTTCTATACACCTGCGGCCATGGAGGTGATTGAAACACCTGAATCCAATGAATTGGAGGGTTGTCCCAATATGTTTATTCTTGTAGCAGTGAAGTGTCATCTCCCCCTAAGATGGGAAGTGATGACATTAGCCCAGGTGGTCAGCAGTCGATGCGCCGTACATCTCCGGTACAAACACTGGCACACACACTCCTCCAGCAACAGGAAGCTGGCTAGTGAGGCATGTCTAATGCTGGATCTGCCTTCTTCTACACAGCTTAAGCCAAAAAATAGATGGGGGTGTGCTCTGGTTACAGGGTTAACCCTATGTTAGTAGGATTATCAGGGCATGATGTGTATGAGAGGGAAGTGGTGTAGTGCTGGGAGGCCGCCTGTCCTCACTGAGAGCTGCAGCCTTGACTCTGCACCCTAGCAGGAGCTATCAGAGGTGGTCCAAGCCTAGGAGGATGGCGGGTCATGGAGCTGAGGGGACAAACAATGGTCGGGGTGAGGGAAGCCGATGCTGATTGATCTTGTGGGATGCCACCAAGTCATGAATGATCCTTCAACTGAGGGAAGGGCTGACAGAGGGGGAAGAAGGAAGGACAGAGGAAGATGCCAGGTGTCTTGGGCCAGTGTATCAGCTTGGCTGCCACCCCTTCTAGTGTTCCTCTCAGACTCATACCCTTACTACAAGCCGGCTGGCGGCTGCTGATCACTGTGGAATTTTGTAACTGTCTCTTTTTTTTTGTTTCTTTGTCTGATTGGTTAATACAGCTATTTTGTTTTTTATTATTGGTACTGGTGGCATCTTATGGTATTTATTTTTGCACATTGAAAGAAAATTTGCAGTTTCATGTTTTGTTGATTTAATATTTTCTACTGATTTTTTTTTTGGGGGGGGGGCCCAAGTAGCTGGTCTTGCCTAGGACGTAAAATAGTCTAGCACTGGCCATGCTCACCAGTCATATCTATCGATCTGTCTATCTATCTATTTATCTATCTATCTAGCTATCTATCTGGTATAGGATCAGAAATAAGATGTTCCTGGAGATCCCAAATTTAAGGATGGTCTGAAAAGCATTTTATAAATTGTTCTGCAGATACAGATATGACATGTTGTGGCACAGAATAACAAAATTAAGTATATGTGTTCATTTAAATTATTTATGGATATAAATACCTGGACATGCTGTAAAATGTAAAACACTTGGTTATATTGAATATACCTGGGATTTCTACATGGAACAGGGAAAGAATCTTCAGAAGAAACACAGGAATCCAACACACGGCATCTGAAAACACTATGAAGAAAAATCTGTTGGCAACAGCAACATCCATGTGAATGTGGCTTCTAATTTCTGACGTCTGCAGAGCTGTCTTCTGTATGGAACAGAACATGCTGACATAGGAGAAGACTATGATAATAAACGCGACCAGGTTTACACCTATTAGTATGAATTTAAAAGAAAAAAAATGTCATCAATAAACTGATCTAGAGTGTTTCATTTAAAGTATATTGCTTATTTTTTGTAATAATAGTTATGCTCTAACCAGTCAACTAGCTTATGAAAAATAAAAGATAAAGCATTAGAAGCTACATTTATGTCACACCAAATTGTTCTGCACTCTGGCGATGGGTCTCCCACCCTGTGCAGGGTAGCTGACTGTTGGGTTCTGCCAGCACTGCAGCCAAGCACGGAGGGGATACTTTCATAAACAGTTAGCTGGCATGTGGCTCAACATTCCAGCAATGTGTCCACACACTAGCAGCCTCAGTGTCTCGGTTTACCTCTACCGCTTTCCGCAGTGCTTCACAGGTCTTCAGTGTATTCCCTGCTCCTGTGACCCTGTGCACTTTAGCTTGCACTCTGCTTCTGTGACCCCAGTGCTGTCCAGATTGTATCCTGCATCTGTTACCCCAGTGCACTTCAGTTTGCAACCCGTATCTGTGACCCCCCATGCATTCCAGCCTGCTTCATACCCCTGTGATTCCATGCACTCTTCTCTGCTTCCAGCTTTCCTTTGTGAGTTGTCAACATCCCTATAGTGCAAGACACTGTTTCCTGAACACCTGTACTTTGTTCCTGGTCAGGGGCGGACTGACAACTCATGGGGCCTCCTGGCAATAGGGGATCATGGGGCCCCTGTGTCCTCGCCCACACCCAAAAAGGCCTATGAAAAAGCCAATGAAAGGTACCTGGGGCATCTCATGGGGCCCCCTTCTGACCCCGGGCCCTCGGGCAGTGCCCGAGTGCTCGAATGGTCAGTCCGCCCCTGTTCCTGGTAGCTGCTTGGGTGAGTCAAAGGGTTGCCATCATGGAGTTGTCATTAGCAAATCCCACCATCCCTTGTACGGTGCTCTGGTAGAAACCAAATGGCTTCCTATACTCTGCGCCTGGACCCTTCGAATAGCTCTCACCTTTGCTGAATAGCAGGTACATGCACTCCACTAACTTCAGTGTCATTAGTGGGTGGGTGTTACCTTTGGGGGCTTAAGGGCACTGTATCCAAGGCAGCATGCAATGTCAATAAGTGCAGTTTTTCTCTAATAGGGCAGGAATATAGCAGAATTTAGCACTCTTAAAGGGAATCATTAGAAATGCCAATGTTTCTCAAATATAGCACTCTTGACTGGAAAATCTGTGTTTTACATATCAGTATTTCTCTCTTTCTCTTTCCATCTAATTGTGTATGTTGTGGTAAGCATTGATCAGAACATATGACCATCCCCTGGCATGAACATCACCTGAGATTTCCTGCCAGAGCTTAAACCTGGCCATAGATGAGTCTCATTTGTTTTAATTTTTTATTCCAATATCCGCACATTTGACTTGGATGGGGAAATCCTCCCGACTGAGTCACTGTATTCTGACAGAGAGGAGGCTTCCTCACGGGCAGAATACACAGATCAGCGTTGCAATCTCTAGTCTGCAGTGCTGATCGAGCAGCTTTTTCCTAACAGGGCAATTAAACAGAAGTCAATTGGTAGATCAACTTCTGTTCAACTGCAGTGGCCATATATGAATCAAAAATGTTACCAGCCCCTCCTGAACCAGCTACATTTTGATCCATGTATGGCCAGCTTAAGGAAAACTCAATAACCACCAGTAAAAGCTTGTGTCATATTATCTGATATGGAAACATGTCTGTAGGATAAAGCCAATAATGGCTCACTAGCTGAAGGAAAAACCCACACTTGGCTATGATAGAAAATAACCGCATTCATCTGAATCCAGTGAATGTACGTTTAGAGTATATTTCATAATACTACCATTTTACGTTAAAACAATACATATATATTTAGTCCCTGGTCACATCGAAGTCACAGTGAAGTCACAGGATTTCAAAGTTGGATGTCATTCATCCAATGTGCGACTTGCAAGACATCTGCGGCTTGTAAGACACAGATGTCTATGCAAGTCGCACCTAAAGTAGTTTTAACAATGAAAACCAGCGCAAACCCACATGGTCAATTACATTACTCAGCTTTAAAAAAACATTACTGTGCTGATAAAGATATATATAATAAATTATATATAAATAAATTGATATATAAAAAAAATATATAAACATTAGAATCATAAGTCCAGTGACAAAAAAATCAAGTGACAAAAAAATCAAAAAAATCCCAAAAAATATATATATATAATTACAGTCCCGTGACAAAAATAAAACAAATTAAATTATAATTTTCATTTGGTTCTTCCGTGTTACTGATCCCTTCACCATGCACCAGTGCAGAAATCAACATTAGCTTGATAACGCCCTGTGGGTGGGGTGAAACGCGTTGACGCACTTCCGGTTGCCTGGTCCGTCGTCTGACGTCATTTCCGGTGAGTGGAGCGCACGCCGAGCGGTGCGTTCCAAGGGGCCATCTTAGCTTAGTAGATGAGTCTGTAGCTGAGGTCTGCCATCCTGCTGCACACTAAACTGTGGGGTCTCTTACAAAAATCGGTGTACATGAAAAGTGGATCATTTTGGAAGAAAATCACTGTTGTTTTGAATAAAAGGCGGGCTATATCCCGCAAAAGAATGTGAGTGGTCTGGAGAGATTATTTTGAGGAGAAATTACTACGGTATCACGCTATGGTCTTTTCTTCTTCCTGATTTTCCTTGGGGGATTCGGTGAGAGGAGTAAGCAGAAGAGGTACCTAGACATAAGAGGAAACAGCACTTGGAGGTCTCACAAAAAGTAAAGGGGGTCCAGGAGCCCTTAATAATCCTGAAAGGCGTGTGACTCACCAATATCTGGTGAGTGCGGCTAATGTTGATTTCTGCACTGGTGCATGGTGAAGGGATCAGTAACACGGAAGAACCAAATGAAAATTATAATTTAATTTGTTTTATTTTTGTCACGGGACTGTAATTATATATATATATTTTTTGGGATTTTTTTGATTTTTTTGTCACTTGATTTTTTTGTCACTGGACTTATGATTCTAATGTTTATATATTTTTTTTATATATCAATTTATTTATATATAATTTATTATATATATCTTTATCAGCACAGTAATGTTTTTTTAAAGCTGAGTAATGTAATTGACCATGTGGGTTTGCGCTGGTTTTCATTGTTAAAAGTTTTTTTGGTCTTTTGTACCTGTGCACAGCAGCATCCCACGGGGATTTGTGTGGTAAATAGGAAGTCCTGAGCGCTGAGGTTTTGTTTTCTTTTCTGCACCTAAAGTAGTGCATGCACTACTTTCAAAATTGGTGTGACTCCGACCAAGTTGGAATCACACAGACATGACTGCTTTAATTGCAGACAATAGGGTGCGACTTGCCATGCGATTTGAAATTTACATCGCATGAAAAATCACATGGCACGTCACACCCGGTATGACCGGGCACCTGTCGTCACATGGTCTAACATAGTGATGGATGACTTGTTCTTTGCTCTGTATTTGTACAAATTAGAAAATATGATATATATTGATTTGCATGTGTATAACTTTGATTCATTATAAAGATGCACAATTTTTATCACACTTAAAGACATCATTTTATTTTTCTTATCATACTGACAATTTATAAATTTATTTATTTTTCAGTTTTCTTGTGTGAGAAATCACACATGTACAGTATGTAAGTATGCGGCTGGGTGCTGACAAACCGTCTTTTGCATTTCTCCAGTTTTTAATTAATTCTAGTAAAATACCAAATGATTTTTTTTTTAAATCCTAGCCAAATGTTTTCTTCATTTCTTTCTTCAGCACAGCTCTGTTCTAATGCTGGAACCAGGGGCGGACTGACAACTCATGACTGACAATAGGGGATCATGGGGCCCCTGTGTCCTCACCCACACTCAAACTACACCTAAAAAAGCCTATGAAAGGTACTAGGGGCATCTCATGGGGCCCCCTACTGACCAGGAGCCCTCGGGCAGTGCCTGAGTGTCTGAATGGTCAGTCCACCCCTGGCTGGAACTGTGGAGAGAAAGCCCCACATAATCTATAAAATGACCTGTCAAAACTTATACAGAGCTATGGACTCCTTTCCTGACTCCATGTGAAATAATTGGGATAGTAATCATATTACTTTGCTGGCATATTATGTAAAGTTAATGTGGAACTTGGTACTGAATTGAAAAACTTGCGATTGGTTGAATTTGTACTGCAGAATCAGTGCAAATTTTACTGGACAGCACCAAGATCAGAAGAAACATGTTTCTTTATCTGGTAAGTGAATTGGTGCATATCCATCTTCTCTTTTCTTAGGTAAAGAAAACTATTGACCCTCACAAGAAAGAAGTAAATTGCAAATGAAAATATAACTCACCTAGAAATATTCCCAAAGAATATCCCTTGCCTCCAGGCTCTTCGGTTTGATCTGGATACAAAGGGAAACAAACACCATTTTTTCCATAGTAATTTCCAAAAAAGTCTTCATTCCAGAATGGAACTACAGCAATTATAAATCCAATGACCCATATCGTCATCAAAATTATAAATGTCTGCCGTTGGCCTGGACGAATGTTGCTGAATGGAAATACAATAGCTAGGTACTTCTCCAAAGTCAAATAGGTCAGAAGCAGAACAGATACTTCTGTAGACAGCATGGCTAGAAATCCAAGGCTCCTGCATTGTAGACTTTCCATCCATAGCAAGGCATACTTTTTATACTGTCCACGGTACTTAACATCAAACACTCCAATAAAAAACAGATAGACACCCATCAGACAGTCAGCACCTGTTGGGGAGAACAGAAGTGAAAGTTTCAATGTACTGTAGGCAGTTTGATGACATTGATCTTTGTACTGTATATTCAATATATCCATATACTGTATTAAGTGTATTCAAATGACCTATTATAAAGGAAATCTGTACTGAGAGAGATGCAAAGGCTCCTGGACCTGAATAAAGCTGGAGCACTACAGTGGAAAGTGTAACTAGTAGGTTGGCTAGTAACAAATATGGGGATTCCTCCATCTACGTCGTTTGTATCAGTGGAGGAATCTGCTGGTTGAATGAAAAAAAAGAAAGAAAAAATAACACTGTATGGCCAGCTTTGGATTGACATGTAGTTATAAATGGACTTTAAGACCTAAACAGATTAACCGCTTCCCCGACACCCTATAGTAGAACTACTGCTACAGGGTGGCAAATCTGTGCAAAATTACAAATATATACATGATTTGCATTTCTGGGGAGGGAGCGGGCGTGCGCGCCATCCTACCCGCACGTTGGCGGCTAGGAATGTCAATGACCAGGTCCCGGCTGGAGATTCCCCGCCGGCACCCTGCGATCGCCGTGCAAAGCTGACAGGGGAGAGACCTCTGTGTAAACACAGGTCTCCCTCCTACCAGCAAGGACATGCTGTTTTGTATTTCTCTGCACAGCAGAGAAATAAAAGACAGAATTTCTCATAGATAAAACAGCGCACATCACACACAGTAAAACACACACAATTAACCCTTTGATCGCCCCGGATATTAACCCCTTCCTGCCCAGTGTCATTAGTACAGTGTCAGTGCTTTTTATTTGCACTGATCACTGCATTAGTGTCACTGGGGATGTCAGCGGCAGTTAGTCAGTTCCCCCCAGTGTCAGAATGCCCACCGCAGTCCCACTATAAGTCGCTGATCGCCACCATTACTAGTATAAAAAAAATTTAAATTCCAGTATATATACCGCCATTTGTAGATGCTATAACTTTCAAGTAGCAGACATGTAGCAGAATACATTTTGGCCTAAATTTATGCCGAAAGTTGATTTTTCAAATTTTTTTATTGCACATGTTTAATAGCAAAAAGTCAAAAATATTGTTTTGTTTTCAAATGTATCGGTCTTCTTTTGTTTATAGCGCAAAAAAATAAAAAATGCACAGGTGATCAAATGTCACCGAAAGAAAACTCTATTTGTGGGAAAAAAGGGACAAATTCTATTTATGTACAGCATTGCATGACCGCGCAATTGTCAGTTAAAGTTATGCAGTGCCGAATTGCAAAAAATGGCCTGGTCAGGAAGGGGGTAAATCCTCTGGAGGGCAAGTGGTTAAAGCTATATTTCAGCTAACACATATGTGGCAGTTATAACAACAGTTTTGTTTTCATTTAGAAAATGAGTTTGAATCCTATAAATGAAAGCTGATAGTTGTAAGCACCCTTGCAACGGTAATATAGATTGTCCCAACCCCACTAACTGACACTTTTACTGGAGAGCATGGCCCTTTACAGGAAATACAAAAATAACATATTTGCTGGAAATAAGTATGTGATAAAGGAGACACAAAAAACTGATGCATTAATGCTAGTGAGAGACTACATCACATTTCTCATTTTTTATTTTGTCCAGAGTTATACTTTATGTGAGATAAAGAGCTTGCTCTAATCTGGCAATGAAAGCAGCAAACCACCACTTTTATATTTTCAAGATGTTATTCCTTTGACCGTGAATATGTGTATACTTACAGCACAAGATCTTTATGGACATAGTGTGAGTCTTGTTTTCTGATTGAATAAATGATCGCATTCCAATGACAAAGATGTTGCCGAAGCAGGTAATGCAGGCTATCACCCAGACAAAGACTCGGAGAATTGTGTTGGCCAGGAGGTTTTCAAATGATGAAATACCGTCTGTAAGTGGTGTACATACCCGCACGTGAGGTGCATAGGAACAATATCTGAATTTTTTAAAATATCTTTAAAAAAAAAGGAAACATAATTTCAAGATTCGGACAAAGGAGACTCCCATTAAGAAAAAAATAAAATAAAATCATGTACAAAGAACATATATTAATAACACACATTACTTTTTGGCTAGTGGATTGACAGAGAAGAATAAATATCCATAAAATCATAGAGTCTGGTAACAAATATTAAAAAGATGGATAATATAACATATTTTTCGCTCCATAAGACGCACCTGACCATAAGACGCACCTAGGTTTTAGAGGAGAAAAACAAGAAAAAAATATTCTGAACCAATGGACTGCAGACACAGTACAGGAGATGACCAGAGACTGCAGACACAGTACAGGAGATGACCAGAGACTGCGGACACAGTACAGGAGATGACCAGAGACTGCGGACACAGTACAGGAGATGACCAGAGACTGCGGACACAGTACAGGAGATGACCAGAGACTGCGGACACAGTACAGGAGATGACCAGAGACTGCGGACACAGTACAGGAGATGACCAGAGACTGCAGACACAGTACAGGAGATGACCAGAGACTGCGCACACAGTACAGGAGATGACCACAGACTGCAGACACAGTACAGGAGATGACCACAGACTGCAGACACAGTACAGGAGATGACCAGAGACTGCAGACACAGTACAGGAGATGACCAGAGACTGCGGACACAGTACAGGAGATGGCCAGAGATTGCAGATACAGTACAGGAGATGACCAGAGACTGCGGACACAGTACAGGAGATGACCAGAGACTGCGGACATAGTACAGGAGATGACCAGAGACTGCGGACATAGTACAGGAGATGACCAGAGACTGCAGACATAGTACAGGAGATGACCAGAAGACATAGTACAGGAGATGGCCAGAGACTGCGGACACAGTACAGGAGATGACCAGAGACTGCAGACATAGTACAGGAGATGACCAGAAGACATAGTACAGGAGATGACCAGAGACTGCGGACACAGTACAGGAGATGACCAGAGACTGTGGACATAGTACAGGGGATGACCAGAGACTGCGGACATAGTACAGGAGATGACCAGAGACTGCAGACATAGTACAGGAGATGACCAGAAGACATAGTACAGGAGATGACCAGAGACTGCGGACACAGTACAGGAGATGACCAGAGACTGTGGACATAGTACAGGGGGTGACCAGAGACTGCAGGCAGTACAGGGGATGACCAGAGACTGCAAGCAGTACAGGGGATGACCAGAGACTGCAGACAGTACAGGGAATGACCAGAGACTGCAAGCAGTACAGGAGATGACCAGAGACTGCAGACAGTACAGGAGATAACCAGAGACTGCAGGCAGTACAGGGGATGACCAGAGACTGCAGACAGTACAGGAGATGACAAAAGACTGCAGACAGTACAGGGGATGACCAGAGACTGTGGACCTTTGGGGAGGGAGGGGGAGCGGGTACCTGAATTTGACAGGTATCTGCTCCCACTTCCGCGGAGTTGTCCTCCCTTTAGTGTGGGCACCGGGCTGTGACAGCCAGGTGCCCACTGCACATGCACAAGAAGCTCTGCTCTTTGTGAATGGCCCAGCGTCTTCTGGGACACATGACAGGTCCCAGAAGGCGCCGGGCCATTTACAAAGCGCAGCGCTTCTCGTACATGCGCAGTGGGCACCCGGCTGTCACAGATGCCAGCGCGGGAAGATGCCGGCATGGGAAGACTGTACAGCGCTGTGCCGAGGAACAGGTAAGGTTCTGCTGCAGAGAAGAGCTAGTATTCTGACATGGTGGCGGCGGCGGAAATACCGGACCGGTCGCTCCATAACACGTATATGCAGTTGCACAAATATACAAATTGCAGCAAGAAAATCTCTCTAAATGCAAAACATGGAGCTAATAAAATCCTTGGCCTAAAAAATCTAATTATTTTATTATCTTTTCAAAGTGTTTCTCATATGTCCTTTACACAATTAGACTCCGTTCACACCTGTGCAGTTTGATTTTTGTCTGTTTTGCAGTGCTTTTCGCAGTTCGTTTTGCATTTTTCTACATGTGTTTTTACTGCGTTTTGCATTTTGTTGAGCTTTTTTTTTTTTTTTAAAAAAAATTGACATTTTTTTCGTTGCTGCACAGAATAAAAATGCAATACGCAAAATCTGGCAAAAATGCACTACCATGCATTTCAGCAGCTTCTCTATTGAACTCTATTGTAGCAAAAACGCTGCTTTTTGTTTTTATAAAAGTCCCTGACCCTTTCCAAAAATGCAGCAGCTCAAAAAAGTATAGATGTGAACATGTTCCATAGGAAACCATGTTAAATGGACTGTAGTGCATTTCTGCAAAAAGCACTAAAAAACGCATAGGTGTGAACGGATCCTTAACCACTTAGAGTGACCAATCACAGCAGGTCACATGACAGTTGTATACAATGGATGGCTTCAAAAAAAAAAAAAAAAAAAAAAAAAAAACCTGAATGAATCGATGTCAAGTAATTCTTTGCTATAAGCAAATTGTGTAAAAAAAAAAAAATACAGATCACTTCCCCAAAGTAGTACAATGTTACTATGGTAACATTGTACTACTTTGGTCATAGTTAAATATGAAAAAAAATCTTAAAAAATTAAAAAAAAAAAAAAATTTTTTTTTTTCATACTGTCACCAGTCAGTGTCCCTGTTCACCGCCATGCCAGTTATATGATGATGCTGTACTGCACTGGTGACAGTATGTAAAAAAAAAATAGTGAAAAATTATGACAAAAAATACAACTTTAAAAAATTTGCCATTCCTCTTATGAAGTACGTCGGACTGTCTACTCTGCAAAAAGGGGTCATTTGGGGGATATCTGTACTGTTCTGACATTCTTGGACCTCAAGAAAATAGATTGGCTGTCAGTACTTCAGGATTGATCAATATTCAGATCTATACCATAGTTTGTGAACTCTATAACTTTCCTACAAACTAAAAAATACATCCTAATTTGGGTTGTTTTCACCAAAGACATGTAGTAGAATACATCTTGGCCTAAATTTCTGAAGAACAATTATTTATTTGCAAACTTTTATTATTTTTTTTTTTTTATTTAAATTTTTATTTATTTTCCATATATATTGCACATTTCATCATTGTTCTCATACAAACAAATTTGCATATCTTTAATAACATTTCTATCAATCTTTATTCCCAATTACCACCCCCACACTATCTAATTTCCCCCCACCCAAAAAAAAAAAAAAAAAAATAAAAAAAAAAAAAAAAAAACAAAAAAAAAAAACCTCCCTCCTCCAAAATAAACCCACCCACTCTGCATAATTCTATTATCCCTCTTCATACGCGAATATAGGGTACGAATCCTTCTGTCTTTCTCACATAGTTACTTCATATATTTCACCATGAATTCTTCCCATGTTCTCCACCTCTTATAGAACAACCCCATCCTGTCTTCCTGCATATAGCACAGTCTCTCCATCTTATAAATTTGATTAGTTCTTTCCACCCAATCCTCTATCTTCGGCACCTCTGGTTTATGCCAAAACTTAGGTATCAACCCCTTCGCCGCATTTAGATAGCACCATATACCCGAATCCTTGTAGTTATTTACTGATAACTCTGTACTATGTAGGAGACATACTGCTGGGTTCAGTCCTATCTTTATCCCCGAGATATTCTCAATTAATTGAACGATCATCTCCCAGAAACCTTGAATTTTTGGGCACTCCCACCATATATGATATAAGGTGCCTATTTTTCCACATCCCCTCCAGCACTCTAGTGAATTTTCCCCACATATCTTATACTCAACATTCGGTGTGATGTGCCATCTTGTTAAACACTTGTAATTTACCTCCACCTCTCTCATACTTATATTCTCGTGTATTAATCTGTATATTTTTCTTTGCTTATCCTCGTCAATCTCTATTCCCAAATCTCTTTCCCATTTACCTATATACATTGGTTTTGTGTAAGTGTCTAACTCAGTGAGGATTTTATAAATTTTTGCGGTGCCTCGCCTACCATCACCTCGTGTTTCTAACAACCTCTCAAAGCCGTTCCAATCCTCTCTCGATCTGAACGGTCTTGGGAGGTTTCTGACAAAGTGTTTTAATTGATAATATTTCCATTCATCTATTTTAATAAAAAGTTCCCTTTTATCCCCTTTCAAATCACC
Source organism: Staurois parvus (assembly GCF_062004578.1). Classification (NCBI taxonomy): domain Eukaryota; kingdom Metazoa; phylum Chordata; class Amphibia; order Anura; family Ranidae; genus Staurois; species Staurois parvus. The sequence continues at coordinate 8,438,216 of NW_028318340.1, forward strand.
AAGTGTTCTCAATTCCTGTCCATCCATTATGTCTCTCAGTTGGATATCTTCTTTTCTAATCCATTTCCCTATACTTTCCTCCTTGCCTGGGGGAAAATAATCCGTATTCCTCAGTGGTATTAGTTGTGAGTTAAAATCCCATTTCATAAATTTATGCAATTTGTCCCAAACATTAAAAACATTTAATGTAAAAACACTCGTGGTATCTTTTAACCCCCTATATTGTGCTGGTGCCCAAATAGTTCTCTTCAAGGTAACTCCACTTAGTTCATTCTCAATCTGAACCCACTTTTTCCCCTCATAATTATATGTCCAATCATAGATTCTCGCTAAGACTACTGCTTTGTAGTACCTTTTAATATCTGGCACTCCCAAGCCTCCTCTCTCTTTATTTCTATTTAACAAGTCATATGATATTCTGGGTTTTTTATTTTTCCATATATATTTTGTTAACATCTTTTTTATTACTTTAAAAAAGGCCTCCGGAATTTTGATTGGAATCATCTGAAATTTATAGAGGATTTTTGGTACAATTATCATTTTTATCAGGTTTATACGGCCTATCCAGGATGGGTTACTTCCTTCGAATCTCCTTAGTTCCTTCTTAATCTCATTTAAGAGTGGGATATAATTTAATTTATACAGGTTTATATATGAGGCAGAAAGTTTCACCCCCAAATACTTTATCTCTCTATTTTTCCATATAAAGGGGAATTCTTTTTGTATTTTTTCTTTTTCACTGTTTGAAAGGTTTACATTCAAGATCTCAGTTTTGGTTGGATTAATTTTCAAGTTTGATAACTCCCCATACTCTTTTAAGCTCTTCATTAGAATTGGGAGTGTTATCCTAGGATTTCCCACATAAAACAAAAGATCATCCGCATAGGCAGCTACTTTATGTTCGACTTCCCCAATCTGCACTCCTTTTATATCTAAGTTCTTCCTAATAGTTGCCAATAATGGTTCCAATGCCAATACATACAACAATGGAGATAATGGGCAACCCTGTCTAGTTCCATTTGACATTCTGATAGGTTCCGACCTCTCTCCATTAACCATTACTATCGCTGAGGGCTCTCTATACAGCTTTCCTATCCATTCTCTCATTCTTACTCCTATTCCTAGAGTTTCCAGGGTATCCATCATAAAACTCCAATCTACTCTATCGAATGCCTTCTCAGCATCGATCGAAAGTACTATTACCGGGGTTTTCCCCTTTCTAGCTTTTTGGATAAGCAACAGAGTTCTTAGGCCATTATCTCTGCCCTCCCTCCCCGGGACAAAACCCACCTGGTCCCCCTGAATCCATTCTGGCATGAGATCTTTTAGTCTATTTGCTAGGACCTTAGCATATAGCTTGATGTCTATATTCAAAAGTGATATCGGTCTAAAGCTAGAGCACTGAGAGGGATCCTTCTCTTCCTTTTGTATCAGCACCACATGGGCCTGTAAAGATTCCCTTCTCACCTCCATCTCTCCTCCCAGGGCGTTCATATACAGTCATGGCCGAAATTGTTGGCACGCTTGATATTTCTCCAGGAAATCATGTATTTCTCACGAAACGTATTGCATTAACACATGTTTTGCTATACACATGTTTATTCCCTTTGTGTGTATTGGGACAAAACAAAAAAAGGGAGGAAAGAAAGCAAATTCGACATAATGTCACACAAACCTCCAAAAATGGGCTGGACAAAAGTATTGGCACCCTTTCACAACTGCGGATAAATAAGAATGTTACAAGCATGTGATGCTCCTGTAAACTCACCTGGGGCAAGTAACAGGTGTGGGCAATATAGAAATCACACCTGAAAGCAGATAAAAAGGAGAGACGTTCACTTAACCTTTGCATTGTGTGTCTGTCTGTGCCACACTAAGCATGGACAACAGAAAGAGGAGACGAGAACTGTCTGAGGACCTGAGAACCAAAATTGTGGCAAAATATCAACAATCTCAAGGTTACAAGTCCATCTCCAGAGAACTAGATTTGCCTTTGTCCACAGTGCGCAACATTATCAAGAAGTTTGCAACCCATGGCACTGTAGCTAATCTCCCTGGTCGTGGACGGATGAGGAAAATTGATGAAAGATTGCAACGCAGAATAGTCCGGATGGTGGATAAGCAGCCCCAAACATGTTCCAAAGACATTCAAGCTGTCCTGCAGGCTCAGGGAGCATCAGTGTCAGCGCGAACTATCCGTCGACATTTAAATGAAATGAAACGCTATGGCAGGAGACCCAGGAGGACCCCACTGCTGACACAGAGACATAAAAAAGCAAGACTACAGTTTGCCAAAATGTACTTGAGTAAGCCAAAAGCCTTCTGGGAAAACGTCTTGTGGACAGATGAGACCAAGATAGAGCTTTTCGGTAAAGCACATCATTCTACTGTTTACCGAAAACGGAATGAGGCCTACAAAGAACAAAACACAGTACCTACGGTAAAATATGGTGGAGGTTCAATGATGTTTTGGGGTTGTTTTGCTGCCTCTGGCACTGGGTGCCTTGACTGTGTGCAAGGCATCATGAAATCTGAGGATTACCAAAGGATTTTGGGTCGCACTGTAGGGCCCAGTGTCAGAAAGCTGGGTTTGCGTCCAAGATCCTGGGTCTTCCAGCAGGACAATGACCCCAAACATACGTCAAAAAGCACTCAGAAATGGATGGCAAAGAAGCGCTGGAGAGTTCTGAAGTGGCCAGCAATGAGCCCAGATCTAAATCCCATTGAACACCTGTGGAGAGATCTTAAAATTGCTGTTGGGAAAAGGTGTCCTTCCAATAAGAGAGACCTGGAGCTGTTTGCAAAGGAAGAGTGGTCCAAAATTCCGGGTGAGAGGTGTCAGAAGCTTATTGATGGTTATAGGAAGCGACTGATTTCAGTTATGTTTTCCAAAGGGTGTGCAACCAAATATTAAGTTAAGGGTGCCAATACTTTTGTCCAGCCCATTTTTGGGGTTTTGTGTGACATTATGTCATATTTGCTTTTCTGCCTCTGTTTTATATTTGTTCCAATACATACAAAGGGAATAAACATGTGTATAGCAAAACATGTGTTAATGCAATACCTTTTTTGTGTGAAATACTTGATTTTCAGGAAAAATATCAAGGGTGCCAACAATTTCGGCCATGACTGTATCTCTTCAGTTTGGGTATTAACAGGTCACTGTATTTTTTATAGTATCTCACTGTATATCCATCTGGGCCTTTTCCCCGTCGGAGTGTCCTTTAATGCTCTTATTATTTCCTCCTGTGTAATTTCCAAGTCAAGGGAATTCAGTTGATCATACTTTAACTTCGGTAAACCTGCATTTTTTAAATATTCCCTTCTTTTCTCTCTTCTCTCATTTCCATTTATATTTACTGGGTCTTGGGAGGCGATATTATATAGCTTGCTGTAATATTCTTTAAACACCTCGATGATCTCTTTAGTAGAGTAAACCATTTCCCCCTTGGGGTTTTTTATTTTCTCAATATAATTTCTATTTTTCTTTTTCCTCAAAGCTCTCATTAAATATTTTCCTGGTTTATCTCCCCATTTATATCTCTCACTTGCAACTTTATTAAAGACTCTTCTCTTCTCCTCCTCCAGCAATAGCTCTAGTTCTTCTTTCTTTTTTATCACCTTCTGTTTTATCTTTTCTGATCTTTTATTTTTATGTATTTGCTCTAACTCAGCTATTTCTTTTAACAGCCCAGTAAATTTTTCTCTTCTTTCCCTTTTCTTTTTTGCCCCAGACGCAATCAGGATACCTCTTATATAAGCCTTATGGGACTCCCACACTGTAGCCATCGATACCTCCCGTCTCATTCTCTCGAAAATATCTTTCAATCTCTTCTCTAATTTTTTGATCCACTTCCTGATCCAGGAGGAGAGCCTCGTTCAGCTTCCAACCTATCCCTCCTGTCAATCGTCTACTCCACCTCATTTTCAATGAAACAGGGGCATGATCCGAAAAAGACATCGCCTCAATTTCTACTTTATCCACCAAATCTATAAGCTGATGATCTACTAATATATAATCCAATCTGGAGTACATCTCGTGTGCTTTAGAGAAGAAGGTATAATCTCTCTCTTTTCCATGAATCACTCTCCAAATATCCACCAGTTGACACTCCTGGATCACCCTCTTCAGGCTTCTCAGAGCTCTACCTCCATCTCTTTGCACAGAAGATGTCGTATCCATTTGTGAGTCCATACAAAAATTCAGATCACCTGCCACTATCAAACGTCCTTTCTTAAAGGCCATCAGTTTTCTCAGGACACCCTTCAGAAAAACTTCTGGTCTTTTATTTGGGCAGTAGATATTTACAATTGTACATTCTTGCTCTTGTAATCTACCCTTTAAAAACAGAAATCTTCCCTCAGGATCAACCTCTCTCTCATCTATCTCCAGCCTTACATTTTTTTCAAACCCTATTGCTACTCCCTTAGCTCTCTTGATTGGGGAATCCGCATAAAACCATGTAGGGTAACTTCTAGAGTACAACTTTATATTTGACTTAATCTCTAGGTGTGTCTCCTGCAGGAATACCACCGAAGCTTCCCTATACTGTAGCTCCTTAAATAATTTAAATCTCTTCCCAGGGCAATTCAATCCCTTTACATTATAAGTTATAAATCGGAGATCTTCCATCTTTCATGTCTTATCCTTTCTCTCTTTTCCTATCTCTCTCTCTCGCCCATTATACAGAGTGTTACCCCTAAAAACCCCATCCTCCCTATCCCTCCCCCCCTGAAATCTCCCTCCTACCCAACCTCCCCTCTCCCCATCCTCCCCAGGCCTCCTGTGCCCACGGATCATTTTCCACCTCTGATCCCTCTATAAGGGTTCGACTCTGACAATGACCGCTCACCTTCCCCCCCTCCTCCCCGGTATCCCCTTATCTATTGTTTCTCTATTTCCTCTTTCAACCAGCTGCCACTTTCTTGACCCACCACTGTCCAGCACTCCCTCCCCCACATCCCATCCAGGTATCTCTTGTCTCTGCAGTCTCAATTTATCACAAAATTCTTCCATATCTTCCGGAAATCTCAATATAGCTGTAGTTCCATCCCTCCACCCAATTAAACTTGTGTCCCGGCCCCATCTGTATTTCACATTATGTTTTTTCATCACTTCTAGATGAAAAAGTTTGCAAACTTTTATAACAGAAACAAAGAAAAACGTGGTTTTCTTTAAAAATTTTTGGTCTTTTTTTGTTAATTTAGTAAAAAATAAAAATCCAGCAGTGATTAAATACCACCAAAAGAAAGCTCTAATTGTGTGAAGAAAATGATAACATTTTAGTTTGGGTACAATGTTGGATGACCTCGCAATTGTCATTCAAAGTGTGAGAGCGCTGAAACCTGAAAACTGGCCTGGGCAGGAAGGTGTAAAATTGCCCGGTATTGAAATGGTTAAAGTGGGAATACACGATTAGAAAATCAACCGATCGGTCATCCGATGACTGAGAGGCGTTCTTTCGTTGGTCAAAGTTGTGGCCCACATTAACCAATCTAAAAAAATTGTTTGTGGGGCAATACGTAGTGTTGACGTCTTCCGTACAAGTGGAAGTGATGCAGTGGGCGTGTGACCTTGTAGCCACGCCCAGAACGAGCGATATACACAACAATTACCATAATGAGTATAATATAATTTATTACATGACCTATATACATAAATAGTGATACATAAAATATAATATGCAGAATTCTGGTTTCATTATCTCATTAGGCCAATCTACTTTTAACATCTGGATTTTTCGTTCATGTTTATGAAGATTCCTTGGACATAAACATCCTGGTCATCTTCTGTTTCCGCTCATGCGTAATAACGCTTGATAGATTTTTTTCATACGACCGTCATACCACCGCATAGAAAATCGCTTGTTCGTATGCGAAACGACAACATTTTTCACTGTTGTTCAACTGGATTTTTTCATTTACAATATCGTTATTGGGTAAAACATTCTGCTCATCAATGAAGAGAAAATCATTCGATCAGTGGTTCTGCGACATTTTTCGTAAGATTTTCTTATCGTGTGTATGGGGCATTAGTGAAGTTTTATTTACTGCACACAGAAAATGATTATTTCTTTTCTATGACAAATCATAAATGGTAGACATACCTTTGTATGTACTGTAGGTAGCTGCAAAGTCAGTGGACCACTATATTAAATATAATTTAAAGTGGAACTATAGTTCTGTAACTCACTGAGCAGGAAGGCTTTTTATTGCAGAAGTGACATGCAATGCTTCTTCTGCAATATACTACACCTACCTGCCTGATCACAGCAATCCCTGGAATGGAAACTGAGCTGCGCATATGCAGCTGAGCTTACCGTGACTGACCCGATCCTGTGTGTGATGACTAGCTCCTGTACATGTGCAGAAGTGACATCATCCTGCGCTGGTCAATGAAGAAGCCTGAAATCTGGTAATCTAGACATGTGCAAAATGAAAACATTTGTTTTTTTTTTCGTTTCAGTTCATTGTTTTGCTAATTTTGTTTAGTTCAATTAGTTAAATCCATTTTTCAGAATTCGTTTTATTTATTTGAATTCGACCGAATTTGAAATTTCGGTTAAAAAATAATTCCAACAGATTCTAAAACAATTCTGATGGATTCAAAAATAACTAATATTACAATCCATAATCCACAATCCATATGTGTTTTTGATGATATATGGGCTATATGAAGAGTTGCGTGGTCATATTGGAAATTTCTATTTCATCAAAAGTACCATTGTTGATCACTACTCACGTCACCATAGCGCATATCACAATGTTTTGTAAAGTATTTTAGTCTTTTCAAATCTTTTCTATTCTTTTCTATTTTTTATACTCTATTCTAATGTATTCTGTTCAAATTCAAATTGATTCTATTCAAAATTCGAATTTCGGAAGGGAGTTATATTCTTTCTATTTTATTCTATTCTATTGTTTTTCTATTCTATTCTTTGATATTATATTCTTCTCTAATTTCTGCTATTCTATTCCTTTATTTTCTGTTCTATTTTGCTCTGTTTTACTATTACTATTCTATTCTAATTGATTTTATTCTATTGTATTCTTTGATTTTCTATTCTAATCTTTTCTATTCTAATGGATTCTATTCTTCTCTATTCCTTTATTTTCTATTTTGTTTTGTTTTACTCTATTATTTTCTATTGTATTCTGTTCTATTCTTTTATTCTATATTCTGTTCTTTTTTTTCCTCTATTCTCTGCTATTCTTTTCTGTTATTTTATTTTCTATTTTATTCTATTCTTTTCTATTCCTTTATTTTCTGTTTTATTTTGCTCTGTTTTACTATTACTATTCTATTCTAATTGATTCTATTCTATTCTTTGATTTTTTATTCAAATTTTTTCTATGCTATTCTGATGGATTCTATTCTTCTCTATTCCTTTATTTTCTATTCTGTTTTGTTCTGTTTTACTCTATTATTTTCTACTGTATTCTGTTCTATTCTTTTATTCTATATTCTGTTTTTTTTTCCTCTATTCTCTGCTATTCTTTTCTATTATTTTATTTTCTATTTTATTCTATTCTTTTCTATTCCTTTATTTTCTGTTCTATTTTGCTCTGTTTTACTATTACTATTCTATTCTAATTGCCTATATTCTATTCTTTGAGTTTCTATTCTAATCTTTTCTATTCTATTCTAATGAATTCTATTCTTCTCTGTTCCTTTATTTTCTATTCTATTTTGTTCTGTTTTACTTTATTATTTTCTACTGTATTCTGTTCTATTTTTTTATTCTATATCCTGTTCTTTTTTCCTCTATTCTCTGCTATTCTTTTCTATTTTATTTTCTATTTTATTCTATTATTTTCTATTCCTTTATTTTCTGTTCTATTTTATTCTATTCTTGTTTTCAAATTTGAATTGGTTTTCAAATTTTAATTTGTTTTCTAATTTGAATCAATTAAAATTTTGGCTGAATTTTGTTTCTGTATCTCAGATTTGTTTAAATTCGTTACTCTTGTAATTCGGATACATCCAAATCTCCGAATAATGGAAAATTTGTCCAAATTTCAATTCAGAACGAACCGAACATGTCTATGGCACACAGGAGAAGATGCTGGTGCCAGAGGGACCGTTGGAATGGTGATTATCTCTGCCTTTAGTTCTGCTTTACTTAGTAGAGTTCCATATTAGTTATAAATAAAGTGGAACGTTTGGAGTTTAAAGGATAAGTGCACCTTTGGAAACATGTTACATGTTCCACTTATTTTTGAGGTGGAACATGTAACATGTTCCCATTCCTGCAGCCACTCCCGGATCCTCCTCCTCCATGTGACAGTAGGTTGGGGCACTTCTCCCCACACCCACTGCCACTATTTGAAAAGAGCATGGCCATGTGAAGCTCCATCCAAAGTTCTGTGAATAAAAGAACTACAAGTACAGACAGCCTTTGCGGCTGACTTCTTGAAGTTCTCAATGAACTACCATGAACTCTCTAAGCAGTTCATTGATTCTTCCTGTCATTGTGTTACTGCTTGCCCGTAGGAGCAGACAGCTTACACTGACAGTCTGCAGGAGCTCTGCATTACACTTGTAGTCTGCTGATCGAGAAGATGAACCTATCTTTTAGGCAATATCCTTTATTGGCCAACTTAAGTCATTAAAGATGCAAGCTTTCCATACACGTTTGTAAGGGGGACCACGATTGACCAACTTTTGGCACCAAATTATTAGAACCTCCACCCAGCTTTCTGGATGGGACAGTGACCCTCTGCTGGTAGATAGAAGCCTTCCCATATTGTGTCCAATAACTGGCCATAAGCCTGCTCACGACATCCCTGGCCTTGACCTTTATATTCATAAAGAAAGGAATGTCCACACAAGAACTATATTTTCCACATTTTACTGTAGCTTGGGAAGGTGGCAGTGACATGTAACATCACTCAGTCACTCAGGTGAAGAGCGCTGGCACAGTTATTAAACCATCTCCCTTTAGCATCTCCTCTCTCCTCTCCTTGGAAGCACCACGGTGTTGGGACCCATTTCCCTGTATACTAGACTCCTCAGCATTTCGCTTCTGTCAAACCAAGATTAACAAGGTAGTCTTCTGTAGTATGCCAGTCTCTCTCTCTGTCCCATCCAGGCACGCTCCCTGATGTTACTCTCTCTCCCAGGGGTACTAGTACTCATGTCAGAGAACACTTAGCTGGGCCTAAAAGGCCTTTTGCATAGCACTCACAGTCCACTTAAGACCATCACAAGAGTCAGGGTGACTACACCTGGTTCTTCTGGGTGTTAAACTACCTCACCTGGGGCTTCAGCTCTGTTAAGGGCCCTTGGAAGCATAGCCATACAAAGCAGTGTGCTTACAGTATAAAGCACTCACACAGCAAAACAGCACACAATTAACCCTTTGATCGCCCCACATGTTAACTCCTTCCTGCCCATTGCCATTAGTACAGAGTCAGTGCTTTTTATTCACTGTATTGGTGTCACTGGGGATGTCTGTGACACCAGGTCAGTTCCCCCCAGTGTCAGAATGCCCACCGCAGTCCTGCTATAAGTCACTGATCGCTGCCATTACTAGTAAAAATAAAAATTATAGTATATATACCGCCATTTGTAAACGCTATAATGTTCATGTAAACCAATTAATTTACACAGGAATTTTTTAGCAAAGACATGTAGCAGAATACATTTTGGCCTAAATTTATGACATTTATTTTTTAAAATTTTTTACTGGACATGTTTAATAGCAAAAGGTAAAAAAGATAATTTTATTTTCAAAATTGGCGGTCTTTTTTTGTTTACAGTGCAAAAAATAAAAAACACAAAGGGGATCAAATACCACAGAAAGAAAGCTCTATTTGTGGGGAAAAAAAGGACAAATTTCATTTGGGTGCAGCGTTGCATGACCGCGCAATTATCAGTTAAAGTAATGCAGCACTGTATAGCAAAAAATGTCCTGGTCAGGAAGGGGGGTAAATCCTCTGGAGGGCAAATAGTTAATGAATGAATGAATGAACAAACCCACAAAACTAGAATGAACACTCAAACCTAACTCCTCATAACCATATCTACATCATATTTAACCACATGTACTGATCTCTATAGCTACGCAAGATTTTTGGACACATACAGTAAACATAGGATTTGTGGGTACAAACTGAACAAGGTTTTACAAAGGAAGAAGGTAAGTGGTTGTGATATTATCAAGTTAGCTGATATTCTGTCTAGAATTTCTGTTTGAGAGAACTAATAACCATCATTCTGGGGTCTCCAGGGTGGCTAATATTTTTTATAAGGCTGCATAATTTTGTCACCCTGTGGCAACCGTCCTCCTCATTACAGATTTACAGTCATATTCAATAAAGAGTACTGATTCTTTAACTTGAACTTGTGGCCTACTAAAAGACTGGAAACTGTGTGGCACCACAAAGAGGAAGCCATATCCATGAGCCCTGAAACACAAAGCACTCTATTATACAAATGTCAGCATCAGTTCCTGAAGTCATCCTTAGTCTTACTGCTTCCCATCTTATTCTTAGCCAATAGCTATGCCCAATGGCCTAAATTACCATAAAAAGACACAGATAGCACTAGGAATGGGAGGAAAATATACGAAATAGCTGTGTGTGTTAATAAATGAGTGTGTCTTTCAAAAGATACATACATGTGAGTCAGATTCTTCATTGGCTGGAACATTCTTGTGCTTATATTCGGAATTTCGATTTTTTCCAGAGCTCTAAAAAATAAATTTTCATTCAGTTTAATGTAATTATTTTATGATACATTTTTAAATAGATTCTATAAAAAATATACTGTAAACATGAGTGACATGGAGTACAATAAGTGTACACCTATACAGACTGTTTACATAATAACACTGTGTAAGTACATACATAAGAACATTTCTATACTGGATATATTCATGATTCCTTAGCAGTCTCCAAACCAGGGACAAAATGCTGCCCTTTGCCTGCCCTTATTCACCCTTGGGGGCACTATTCAATGCTGACACCAACAATAGGGTATCATTTTTGTCAATGACACCAACAATGGGCTACTATTCTGCCCACTGACACTAAGGATAGGACACAATTCCCCTGCTGACAGCTGAGTGTAAACAAAAGAATTGGCTAAATGCCAGAAAAACAGACACAAAAACCACTGGGAAAATGCTAGAAAAAACGCTAATATTAGTGTTTTTATCCAGATTTTTTCCAGCATTTTCAGCTCCTGGTGTGCATTGAGCCTAAGTTTGCATGCTTTGGTATTTATGCATTTAAAGGGTTAGTGTCTACCTTAATTATTTTGTATACAGTATATATGTAGCGTTATTCACACCTCAAGAGATAGCTTCCTTTTTATGGTTCACACATTTGTGGATTAATGCGTTTTATTAGTATACCAACCCAGAAGTGCTAATTTTTATTGTGATTTTAAAGGCTCATAGTTTGTGACAGGGGCGGACTGACAACTCATGGGGCCCCCGGGCAATAGGGGATCATGGGGCCCCTGTGTCCTTGCCCAAACTCAAAAAAGCCTATGAAAAAGGTACCAGGGGCATCTCATGAGGCCCCCTACTGACCCCGGGCCCTTGGGCAGTGCCCGAGTTTCCAAATGGTCAGTCCGCCCCTGGTTTGTGAGTAATATATTAATAAAGCACTTTTATGTAATTACATTATAGAGATGCTTTTGTTTTCCATTTGAGCTTTGCTGGGCTGTGAATTAATAAGTGAGCTTTGAATGTGGTGGATTCTGTTCCTTTGCTGTACTGGTGGAAATGAAGGAGAGTGACAGGCTGATCCTAATGAGTGCTCTGTGTGACTCACTTTGTAAAAGAAGGGGTTGACAAATTTTGGTCAGCCTCCCTCTGTATATCATTGATGGTCCAGTTAAAGAGACAGTATCCCTAATGCTCTCATGTAACTCACTCACTTGTATGTTAAGTGAGTCAATTATATTTAGTGAGCGTTAGTAAAATCAGAAGATTATGCTGTATAGTATTTAATAGTATGTGAATATAATTTAATTGTGCCATATTGGAATTATCAGATCTACTACACCATGAGAGTCTGTTTGTTACACTGGTTATGAGCTCATTGGGAGACAAACTGGGTCTGGAACAGTGAGCAAGAAGTCCCTTATAGGAATACAGAATAACTATTGTGGACATCCAAAGGGTGGATTTATCTAAGGGAAATGCCTATTTTGACTGTTATATGGATATATACTGTATGTGGATATTATAATGAGTCCTTTGGTCCAATGAGCCTTTTACTATACTGATCTATGCAAGTTATATTTGGACATCCTCTGAGGTTGAAAAGTACTCTGGACTGGAATATATAGTCTTATCAATATATTAACATATATTAATCTAAATCTGTCCCCTTGGCAAGCCCTTCTAAACCGACCTATAAAAAAAAACGCCTACACATACTAAGAAATGAATATAATTTATTTTCTTAGCAGCTAGAATGGCAATTGTCAAATCCTGGAGATCCTCTTCTATAACGTTTCATTTGATCAAAACAAAGTTGTCATGGAATATGATAAATTAAAGATTAACTGCTATATTGAATGATAGCATGATTTTATTTAATGAAACATTGAAGCCTTGGGTACAGTGTCTTGCAAAGGACAGTAATTGATTCAATAGAAATTCATTTCAAATATTGTGCACTTATCATCTTCTTCTCTTCTTTTTTAGCTTATCCCCTTCTTGATTTCTCCCTTTTCTTTTTTCTTTCTCACCCTTTTTTTAAAACCTTTAGGAATTCGCTAAAAACATTACGTGCCAAATATAATATATATATATATGTATATATTATACATATATATTTTTTTTCATATGACTTATTTTTTTCCTTTCACAGGACATTATTTGCTCATAATCCATTCACTTAACACTAGTTAACTTTCTAATTCCTGTAATTTACATGTAAAAGATATTGTTCTCTTTTCTGATTTTAAGATACTGCAATATGAAGTTATTTTTTTCCCTTTTAACATCTTTTCTGAGTCAAGGATCAAGTGGAAGAAAGTGTAGAGGAAATTTGATAAATAAGGGGTCAGTATATTTTGGTGAACCTTCAATTAGTCTTAGGAATGTGTAGGAGAAAGTACTGATACATACAGTATATTGTTATTTGAAAAGCATTGGGGTAATGTGCATTGTGAAGCTGATCTTATACTTGCATACATTTCTATCATAGTCTAAAATGTATGCTTGTAAAACAGGCTTTGAAGTCCAAACACTTGTGCCCTTAGCTCTGTGATAGTGGTCAGGATTTGCCTTTCAACACCATACAAATTTAAAATTGATTGATTTGTACACAATATTCTTTTAAAGAGGGACTTCAACTCTGTGTTATCTTCTTTCTAATCCCCTTATAACTTGTTCACTGAGTTATCCTCAAAATACATCCAGAGAATCTAGTGTTGTCCTGCTGCAATATGCTGATCCATCGCCGAATGCAGGGACCTGCACTGCCTGCACTTATGTCATCAGGGAGTGCTGTCTCTTCTGAGTTCCTGCAGCCAACTCCCTGATGATATGCATGTAGCACAGTGCATCATCAGGGGGCCAGCTTCAAGAATCAGGAAGACACAGCCGCCCGTCTTGACTTGCAGCGATGCATGCCCTGTACCCTGAGGCCTCTTGGGATACGTGATGTCAATATCCCAGGAGGTTGCAAGCCACTGGGAATCATTCTCACCTAGACAAGAATCCTTGGGGTGCAGGAAGAGGAAAATGGTATTAACAAAATAAAGAAAAAATAAATTAGGTAGGAGTGCAATGATGACAAGTACTGTAAGTGGGGAAGGTGAAGGTCTGCTTTCAGGATTATGCATTCCTCTTAAAACAGTGTATTCCCGAGTATGGCTGAAAATAGTTCTTCGGCTTTAAGGGTAAATAAATGAGAAGACATGCAGATAAATTTTGCAATGTGATGTCTAAGCTGTCACTACAAGCTTGGCTGAGACTGCAGGGTGATGCTGTTCAATGCAGGGGAAGTTGAAATCTAATCTTGACACTCTGAGTAATCCCGTATGCTTTGAGTGGAAGATTTGTATTGAGCTTCATTATAGAATACTTGCGCAGTTGGAAAAGTGTTTGCTTTTCATTGTATTGTGTAGCATTAAAGTGAATGCTGTCTTTAGCTTCTGTGAATGCATAGATTGCAATTACTCTGAATTGTGGGGGAGGTTTGGAACACCAGGATACAAAAAAATGGAGCAAAATGTCTAAATACGGCACTTTGTATACACATACCTATTATTTTATTTATGTGTGACAGATATAGATACATCATTTTAAATTTAACAGCAACAGTTAGGGGCTTCCTCACAAAAAAAAAAAAATCACTCAAAACATTTGAGCAGCTTTTGAAGTTTTTTCTGCAGTGCATTCAGTGCACTTGATAGGGAATTGGAAGCATTTGTTTGTAAAGGTACTGGAATGACAGTGATCTCTACTAACTTACAGTATGTAATATTCTCAGTCTACATCCTTTCCTGTACCAACTGTTTTTATTTAAGCAGAATTTCCAGGTATGGACACTTTTTACGGCAGGGTGGTGACAGCAGGCTCTCCATCTTGAGAATGCAAAGCATTCTCTGAATGGTGCCCGTGCTGAGCAGCAGACTTACTGAGTTCAGAATGCAGCAGGGCAGTTGCTCAGCACAGGAACTGGAAGCAAGTGGGGGTGACTGGAGTAGAGTTGTCTACTTCAGTGATTTCCAGCTTCCAGGAGCATTGGGCTGGTATGGTGTATTCATAGAGTGGCCCATATACAAAGACTTGGAGTGCCTCTCAAAGAACTGCAAAACTTCCCCCTGCAGTCCAAAGCACATATTGAGTGCCAACGTTCAAACAAGCTCATCCAACTAGGTGAAATAGATTGGAAGAGAGAAAGTGGAAATGTCACACTGCGGGCCCAGCTACCAGGCCCGGCTTGGCCATAGGGCACACCAGGCATTTGCCCGTGCCGCTCACCAAGCCTCTCCGCAGCCGGCTGGCCATCCATCCATTTAGTGCAGCTGCTGGGCTGCATGTCCTTGGGACTCGGAAAGCAGCTGTGGCAAATAGGCTGCTCTTTGAACCAGCGCTGCTCACCATGCCTCTCTACAGCCGGCCGTTCAGCTGTCAGGGCCAGGGGGCAGCAACGATAGGTCAGCAGACTGTGAAGGGGGAGGAGCTGGAGGAGACCCCATAGCCTGATGTCGGGTATAAGTGTCACTGCTGCCGCCTGCAGATTCCACAAACTGGGGAGAAAGTGAGTGCAAACTGATATTAGAAAAGACAGTTTGTGAGTTTAACTTTTTGATGTGCTGACAAGCTGTGTTCACTTTGCCTTCTGTTATCCTCTAGCAACCAGGCAGTGAGTGGTAATGATGTGTGTTAACCTCTAGTAACCAGACAGTGAGCAGTAATGATGTGTGGTAACCTCTAGCAATAGAAAGAAGTGTCAGCCACACACCGGAAGGTAGATGAATATAGTGTGTATTTATTGATCCATAGGGCACGAGATCGTGTGAAATGCGTTAACAGGTTCTGCATTCATATCCTGGTGTTTTGTGTGTCCTATGGATCAATCAATACACACATTCATCTATCCTCCAGTGTACATCTGACCCTTCTTCCTATTGTATCGTGTGTGGGGGCGAGCCAGAGTCAGCACCTGTTGTGGATTGATATGGATTGTTTGCCTGAGTGGTATACCTCTGTTCTTCGGTAACCTCTAGCAACTAGGCAGTGAGCAGTAATGATGTCTGGTTAGCTCTAGCAAGCAGGTAGTGAGTAGTAATGATGTGTGATAACCTCTCGCAACCAGGCATTGAGCAGAAATTATGTGTGATAGCCTCTAGTAACCAGGCAGTAAGCAGTAATGATGTGCGGTAACCTCTAGCAACCAGGCAGAGTGCGGTAACCTCTAACAACCAATCAGTGAGCGGTAATGATGTACAGTAACCTCTAGCAATCAGGCAGCGAGTGGTAATGATATGTGTTAACCTCTAGCAACTAATCAGTCAGTGGTAATGATGTGGGGTAGCCTCTAGCAACCAGGCAGTGAGCGGTAATGATGTGAGGTAACCTCTAGCAACTAATCAGTGAGTGCTGAGCAGTAATGATGTGCAGTAACCTCTAGCAACAAGGCAGTGAGCGGTAATGATATGCGGTAGCCATAGCAACTAATCAGTGAGTGGTAATGATATACTGTGATGTTCTGTGATTTTGAATATGAAACATATATGCCAAAACATTTTATATATTTACATCATTTCAAATGATTGATAAATTGCAGTGACTGAAGCAGGCTAAATATAACTAAAAGACATTGAGAAACTGGTAGTTATTATTATTTGTAATTTGGTTTTAAAAAAAATGGACTGCTCAGTCTAAAATGCCCAGGCCTATTTTTTGTTCCAGTATGGGCCTGGTCAGGATAGACTGTCCCCAGTGCTCACAGTTCCCCCCCACCAGTTTTCTCTTTCTCTCTCTCTTTCTTGCTCTCTTTCTTTCTCTCTGTCTCCTGTTTCCCTCCTTCCTTCTTTCCATCCTTCCTTCTTTCCCTCTTTCCTTCATGCCTTTTTTTTTCCATCCCGCTTTCCCTCCTTTCTTTCTCTTCTTCCTTCTTTCCCTCTCTCTTTCTTTTCCTCCTTCTTTCTTTTTCACCTTTTTATCCCTCCTTTTTTTCCCCCTTCCTTCTTTCCCTCCTTCCTTCCCTATTTCTTTCCCTCCTTCCTTACATCCTTCCCTATTTCTTTCCCTCCTTCCTTACTTCCTTCCCTTCTTCCTTTCCCTCCTTCCGTCTTTCCCTTCTTTCTTTTCCTCCTTTCTTCTTTCCCTCATTTTTTTTCTCCTTCCTTCTTTCCCTCCCTCCTTCTTTCCTTCCCTCCTTCTTTCCCTCCCTCCTTCTTTCCTTCCCCCCTTTCTTCTTGCCCTCCTTCCTTCCTTCTTTCCTTCCCTCCTTCCTTCCTTCTTTCCCTCCCTCCTTCCTTCTTTCCCTTCCTCCTTCCTTCTTTCCCTCTTTATCTCCCTCCTGCCTTCTCTCCGTCTTTCTTTCCCTCCTTCCTTCTTTCCCTCTCTTTCCCTCCTTCCGTCTTTCCCTCTCTTTCCCTCCTTCTGTCTTTCCCTTCTTTCCCTCCTTTCTTCTTTCCCTCCTTCCTTCTCTCCCTCCTTCTTTCCTTTCTTTCTCTCTCTCTCTCTATTTCTTTCTTTCCTTCTCTCTTTCTTTTTTCTTTCTTCAGCCGGAACTCCTCCTGGCTATGCTGCTCTATGATTAAGCTCTGTAGGTGGGGCAAAATATGTCAGAGATGACATCTGGATTCAGGTGTGTGATGTTTCGACCTTCTGTTTTGCGATGTCTTCCAATGGTACTGTATATACATATTTCAGGAAGTAATTGTTGGGTGTAGCTAAAAGGGGACAGCATAGTCACCATTTATAAGTTATATACATAGTAACGTTGGTCTAAGGTGGACCATTGTAACTATGTATAATTTATCCATTACCAGAATTCTTCTTTAAGCAGGTGCAAATAATAATAAAAGTATACATCTGAAATACAATACTTGGCTTCTAGAAGTGTATCTTACTGTTATAGAAATTAACCTGCATGCATCACAGATTAAAAAGTAGTCACACAATAGATTGATACAGGTTATCAGTTTTTGTTGTGGCATTTCATTTACAGAGAGATAGGAAGGTGACCTTATCTCTAATATTTGACAGATTTGTGAGACCATTTACAATGCAATTCATTTTTCTTAGGATATCATTTCAAAGGATGCCTACAACTGTACCAAATACATTTCCTCATTGTGAAATATAAAGAGTCCTGAGCGTTAATGTAAATAATGGTCATTAGCATGATGTGCCAAGATCTAACAAGGTCATCATCATCCACCAGGATCAGACAGGAGTGTGCTAAGGGGAAAGGAAAGCTCAGACATAATTCTTCCCAAAGAAATTATTATGTAAGGTATTAGTTGTCACGTTGTGTGGATGTTTCAGCCCACTCCTTGGCCTCCTTCATGTCAGTCCAATGGTAGTGTAGCTGGAGCCTCCTGAGTTGTATCAAGTCCATGGACCTAGAAGTAATTTCACATGACCCCACTAATACCTCCTTTCTTAAAAATTAGCATAGGCAGTGCTTGCTGTGTTTACACACAGTTAACCCCATGTCCTCTAGAGGATTTACCCCCCCCCCCCCCTTCCTGACCAGGCCATTTTTTGTGATACGGCGCTGTGTTACTTTAACTGACAATTGCACGGTCATTGAATGCTGCACCCAAATGAAATTTATGTCCTTTTTTCCCACAAATAGAGCTTTCTTTCAGTGGTAATTGATTGCCTGTGTGGTTTTTTATTTTTTGTGCTATAAAGAAAAAAAGACCGACAATTTTGAGAAAAAAAACTATATGTTTGACTTTTTGCTATTAAACATGTCCAGTAAAAAAATGTAAAAAATCAAATTTTGTCATAAATTTAGGCCAAAATGTATTCTGCAATATGTCTTTGCTAAAAAAAATCCCAATATGGGTAAATGAATTGGTTTACGTGAAAGTTATAGCGTCTATAAATGGCGGTATATATACTGGAATTAATTTTTTTTACTAGTAATGGCGACGATCAGCAACTTATAGCGGGACTGTGGGACTTTCCCTTCTGACACTGAAGTGAACTGACTTGGTGTCACTGACATCCTCAGTGACACCAATACAATGATCAGTGCTAATAAAAAGCACTGATACTGTACTAATGGCACTGGGCAGGAAGGGGTTAACATGTGAGGTGATCAAAGGGTAACTGTGTGCTGTTTCACAGTATGCTGTGTGAGTGCTTTCCACTGTAACCACACTGCTTTGTATGCAGAGCCATACAAAGCAGTGTGCAGGAGCTGACAGGGGAGAGATCTGTGTTGTTTATACACAGGTCCCTCCCCTGTCAGTGATACTCGGTGATCATCAGGTGCCGGCAAGTAATCACTGGCCGGGACCCGGTGATTGACAGCCGAGGCCGCATATTGCGGCACGGGTAGGACACATACCTACATGATTTTGCGCACCCCTGCTGCCCTGTAGCAGTATTTCTGCTATAGGGGGGCGCGGAAGCGGTTAAAGTGTAACTAAAGGCAAACATTTTTTTCATTTTGAAGGACATTAGAACCCCTATGAGTTTTTTGTGCCATCTGTAGCCCAGGGGGTCATTTCACTTCACGTCTCATAGCCAAAATAGGAAGTGGTAAGAAATCCTTCAAAGTGAATCCTGGGGTGTCACCAGGGTCACCAGAACTAGTGTCCCCATTGGAAGATTTCCCTTCTATTATTGTATTGGTATCAACCCAAAATTTGGGATTTTCTTCTACTTTGACTTTTGATGATAATGGTAAATAGGATGATCAGAGAGGATGAAAATCTTTACGGGGGCACAGACAGCAATAAAAACTCTGGCATGTGTTCTAATCCATGTGCACACTGTCCAAAATTTGAAAAAAAGGTTTTACGTTTAGTTACACTTTAAAACTTGGCTACAGCCCTATAGCAGTTTTACTGCTACAGAGTGGCCGCTCTGTGTGGAATTGCATATATCTATCTCTAGATATATATATATATATATATATATATATATATATATACACAGGTGAAACTTAAAAAATTAGAATAAAGTTCATTTATTTCAGTAATGCAACTTAAAAGGTGAAACTAATATATGAGATAGACTCATTACATGCAAAGCAAGATAGTGCAAGCCGTGATTTGTCATAATTGTGATGATTATGGTTTACAGCTCATGAAAACCCCAACTCCACAATCTCAGAAAATTAGAATATTGTGAAAAGGTGCAATATTCTAGGCTCAAAGTCTCCCACTCTAATCAGCTAATTAAGCCATAACACCTGCAAAAGGTTCCTGAGCCTTTAAATGGTCTCAGTCTGGTTCAGTAGGAATCACAATCATGGGAAAGACTGCTGATCTGACAGTTGTGCATTACTGAAATAAATGAACTTTTGCATGATATTCAAATTTTTGAGTTTCACCTGTATATATATATATATATATATATATATATATATATATATAAAATAAATCTATATATGTAAACAAGTCAGAGCTGTGTCTTGTCCTTGGCAATGTGCTGGGTTTTGTTTCCCTGCAAAGCAGGGATTAAAATCCAGCACATCTCCTAGTAAAAACACCTCACAGTACACACACCAAGCACTGTTAGGCACACATTTAACCCTTTGATCACCCTAGATGTTAACCCCTTCCCAGCCAGTGTCATTAGTTCAGTGACAGTATATATTTTTAGCACTGATCACTGTATTAGTGTCACTGATTCCCACAATCGCACTATCACAGTCCTGCTATAAGTCGCTGATCGCTGACATTACTAGTATAAAAATAAATAAAGTAAATACAAATTCCAATATATACTGTATACCATAGTTTGTAGACGCTATAACTTTTGCGCAAACCAATCAACGTGCGCTTATTAGGAATTATTTTACCAAGAATATGTAGCAGAATACATATTGGCATACAGTTATGAAGACATTTTAGTTTTTTTATTGGATATGCTTTATAGCAAAAAGTAAAAAATATTGTTTTAATTTTTCAAAATTGTTGGTCTTTCTTTGTTTATAGTGCAAAAAATGAAAAACTTAGACTTGATCAAATACCACCAAAAGAATGCTCTATTTGTGGGAAAAAATTACATAAATTTAATTTATGTACAGCGTTTCATGACCACGCAATTTTCATTTAAAGTAACACAGTGCCATATAGCAAAAAACAGCCTGGTCATAAAGGGGGGATAATCTTCCGGATGTCAAGTGGTTAAAATCACCTCTATACACAGTATATATAGGAATAATATATATAGAGAAAAAGAGAGAGAATTCTTTTTACTTACAGTGACTGAATATGTGGTAATGTTTCAAACTGCTCAGTACGGAGTGATAATGGATTACAACTGAGATTACTGCAATGAAAACATAATAATACAAAGCCATAAAAAGTCAAGCATTCTTATAAAAACACTTTACTGCACTTTCAATTATACATTACTTTAAAAATGATCACTACAGCTAGTAAACTGGGATCATTTTGTGCTGTTATTATAATAAATCAATGTGTATGTTATATTCATTCAAAAAAACCTACCTCTGAAAAATTGCTTAATTTTACTTAAAGTGGAACTTTAGTCAGAAAATTAAGTCCTGCTAGATCAGTTCAGGCTGGTCCCATATGTAAAACATTAAAAATAAGTGCCTATACTGTTTAAAATCCAACAATACACTGTCTCATCCTGCTCTGCACATGCTCAGTTGTTCCTCACTTTTAGGCATTTTTGGCTGAATTTGTAGAGACCAATCTGCTGGCAGTCTATATCCTAAAGCGAAACTAACAGGAATGTAACTGTCATATTTACTTGTGTTTGCAACCAAACTGTCAAACCATCAAATGACTGGTGTAATAACTGATTATATGTGCATCACAATGGCAGTTGCAGATCAAACAGATGGACATTTTCTTTTAAATTTTTTACATTTACAAGTAAATAAATTATTCAGTTTAAATTGTTGTCAACTTACACTTAATGCCTAATTCTTGAAAAAAAAAAACAGCATACATGCCCCTCCAAAGGTCCCCCAATGTACATAACATTATTTAAAGAAATTGAGAGTTTTTGAGGTTTCATTAAAAAAATAATTGGTCCTGGACAAATGGAATTTATTTATTTAATTTTCTTTTGCATTGATGCAAGTTCCCCAGAGAAGTGCCCCCCCCCTCTTTTTTACCCCCCATGCTATTTTTTGACACACCTTGCCCTGCCCAGAATTGGGCATTGTTCATTTGTCAGATTTGACTCCCATTAATTTTAATGGGGTTCAGGTTTGGCAATCCTGCTTGATCCAAATCCAGGGCAGTTTGGCTCATCTGTAATCGTAGTAATATACAAATATATAAACTCGATGTAATAATAATAATACTAATAATAATATATAAATACTTCTTTCTCTCACCATATTTAAAGACACATATATATTGATGAAAAGTTTACATATATATATATATATATATATATATATATATATTTATTTTTTTGTTACAATGTTTTTGTTAAACACACACAATATTTCCAAAAGTATTGGGACGCCTGCCTTTACATACACATGAACTTTAGTGGCATCCCAGTCTTAGTCCGTAGGGTTCAATATTGAGATGGCCCACCCTTTGCAGCTATAACAGCTTCAACTCTTCTAGGAAGGCTGTCTGCAAGGTGTAGGAGTGTGTCTATGGGAATGTTTGCCCATTCTTCCAGAAGTGCATTTGTGAGCTAAGGCACTGATGTTGCACCAGAAGGCCTGGTTCCCGCTCTGTAATTTTACGTGGCCTACCACTTCATGGCTGAGTTGGTGTTGTTCCCAGTTGCTTTCATTTTGTTATAATCCCACTAACAGTTGACCGCAAAATATTTAATAGCAAGGAAATGTCACGGATGGACTTATTGCACAGGTAGCAACCTATCACGGTACCACACTTGAATTCACTAAACTCCTGAGGCGACCCATTATTTCACAAATGTTTGTAGAAGCAGTCTGAATGCCTAGGTTGTGGCCATGGAGGTAATTGGAACACCTGAATCCAATGATTTGGAGATGTGTCCCAATACTTTTGGCAATATGGTGTATATGTATTTTGCAAATATGGTGAAAAACTAAAGTATTTAATAAACATCTGACAGAATTCTAACTTTTCCTTACACTATCTAAAAGAAAAAAAGTTTTGGCTTTAGATATGCTTTAAATGTTTTTTAACTACGGCACACAATTCTGCTAATCCAAGCCACATTTACATAACATTTATAAGTGCAATTTAAAGGAAATCCATTGGCAAGAAAAAACAGGCAGATGCAGAACTTCAGGGGTTCACTAATTTGACATTTTTTTTCCAGGTCTATCAATATAATGACTAATGTTACAACTGGGAAAAAGGATAGAACATCTCTTACATCTTTGCTGCTGTCTGTGTCTCTGTTGAGGACATTTCCCTATACTTCCTTCTCCAGGGACAATGATAACAGTGACAGCTTCTGAGAAGACATTTCTTTAACAGGGACAAAAGAAGTGAGCAAACCTTGAAAGAAATTCTTATTCTTTCCTATTCCATCCAAGACAAAAGTTTTATCTAGAGTTTCAGATATATTCTTTTTTAATTTCACTAAACCTGGTTTGGCATTTGCAATAGACAAAAATTAGGGAGACAGCCATAGTAAATTAGACTAATAGTGGTATTTTAACCAATAGCCACAGACATTTCAGATTTTTCACGGTTTATAATTTGGCAATGATAGATAGAAATGTAAAACATTATTTAGGTCTGCCTCACTGTGATCATGCCTGCCTTGTAACGGATTTACTTTCAGTCAGTATATGTAGCAATTGAAGTGTATTATTTTCACTTACAGTTTTTGTAAATGTTTAAGCTCCTTAAAGCTGGAGAGTGGCACTTCTGTGATTAAATTATTGGACAAATCTCTGGAAGTAACAGGTAAAAATAAAAGAGCAATTTTAGAAACCATTCACGTGCTCAGTTTTTTGGTTTGCATTAATAATACTTTACTAAATGACACATTAATTTAGTATGGATTAAAAATGATAGAGAAGCTTTTCCTCAGGTTTGTGATAATGAACTGTGCAAGATAGGAAAACCAATGCAAGCTTTTAAAAGGCACGATATGTGCATTGAGGCTGTGATCTTTATGTTGGATTCAATACTTAGGGGCCTTTTTACAAAAGGCTGTAGATACTGCTACCCGCTCTCTGATGAACAGCTCAGATCAGCTCAGCAAAGTGTTTACTCCACCCTTCAACTGCATTTTAGATACCATACAAACAAATGCTGTCTGTCAGAGTGCTTGCTTCATAACATTGTAGGGAACACTCTGTGATAGGTGGAGAGGCCAGTCACAAGACCTTGACTAGTCTTCCTTCCTATTTGGTAAGGTCATAGTTGTGCTGTGTAACTGGATATCTTAAAGGGTTAATTCTCCTTTAATGACATTTTCCAAAACTATCTCTGTGCATTACAGCGTCCTTAGTACATGGATATGCAGTCCTCCATTTCATAATAGAAGGCTTACTATTACCTGGGAGTGGCCCTCCCTTCTCCATTCTGCAGATGGTAGGAATGTACCAAGCGTTGAATAACCAACCCATGCAACTCACAAAGGAGCAATCAGCTTTTTTCCCTATGCAAGCATGTACAGTCCACTGTCTTTCACTCTTGCAGAATGCTTAGCCGTGAGAAAAAGTGGATTAAGCAAGTGTGGGTAGGAAAAAAGCCATTTGCAGGACAGGGATGAGAGAGCAATGGAATAAGAAGCTTGAAAAGTAAGCATTCTTTTACAAAACAGAGGATTGTATATTAATGTGGCTCTCACCCCCCAAAGGGCCCGCTGAATTTCCACAGGTTCTTTTCCCAGATTAGTGCAGGGGCAGCCAGGCACATAACATCAGTCACTCTTTCTGGCTCAACGAACAGCCTAGGGCAGGAGTGCTCACATGTGGCCCTCGGAGCCCTCTGATGTGGCCCTCATTCTAAAAAAAAGGGAAGTGCATGCCATAGGTGGGCAACCCATTGATCATGATCTAGGCTTGCTGACCCTCCATCTCACAGAGTGCATGGAACCGGTGCCGGCAGCAGAGGACGCAGGCTGCTGCAGACAAAGCAGCAGCCACATAAGTGCACTTCGCCTGGGACCTTTGTAGCAGCATGGAGAGCAATGCCAGCAGAAGCTGGAAGAGGAAAAAAAGGTCAGTGCAATAAACAACACATGCAATGTGCTTTTGCAATGGGCATATTAGCACCTATAAAAGAGGTAAAAACTATTAGTCTACTTTCACACTGATCCTTAGGTGCAGTGTAGTGCAGTGCACCTGTAGGTTTTCTGTGGGTTAGCTGCACTGAGCCATAGATTTCTATTTAATCCTATAATTTTGGTGCGCTTTCTGAAGGCACATCAAAACTCCTGAATGCAGGAGTTTTGGTGCGCTTTCAGGAAGTGCACCGCACCCGCAAGATATAATAGAAGTCTATGGCAAAGTGCAGCTAACTTGAAGAAAAGCTGCAGCTACACTGCACTGCGGGCAAACCACAGCACATCATTTTGAAAGCAGCCCTATAGGGGGCTCAGGACAGTAAGAGCTCATTTACATTTGCAGTTTGGGAGCAGTAAAACCCCATAGTTTAGATGTGTTTTTATCCTCCCCCCAACCACTGGTGTAGTGTAGACCCCGCCCCATGCTCCAGGGGGCCTCTGTGACCTCCCTGTCACATTCTGTTTTAAACTTGGACAGGAGGGGTAGCAGGGGCAGCATTTACAGGAACCAATCCTCTCCACTTTCCTCCTGCAATCGCTGAAAGCCAGCTTCTCCGCCTTTCCCTCCCGCCAGCATTTAGCGGCTGCAGAAGGAAAATGTTAATTATGCTATTTAAAATAAAAAAATTAAAAATGCGGAACAATTTAATTTAATTGTGGCCCTGTGACCAGTTACCAAATCACTTGAGTGGCCCTCGCTCTTCAAAAAGTTGAGCACCACTAGTCCAGGGCTTTGTCTTTTTATGCTTTACTGTAAATTGAACTTCGATGGGATGCAGGCAGCTGTGGGATACTCCAAAAACCCTGTACAGTTATATGAGGACACTCCGCACTTTGGCAAAGCATCTTAGTTCACTCCCTCCAATTGCAACTGAGGGAATAAGTAACTTTTGAGATACTATAAGGACTGTCCAAACGTTGAGCAAACACTGGCACTGATACACAAGGGATAGTAGCAGCACACAGTCACTAGGATCCTACACTCAGGTCTGTGCTCAGTGTCCCCAGATATTTGGACGCCTCCTTCCAATATCAGCCAGACATTTCTCCCATGTACTCTCCAGACCAGATCCTCAGTAAAATTCCCTTAGTCAGTTCCACCACGTTTCAGCAAACAGGTCCCCCAACAACTCTAGCATAGCTGGGATCTTGGTGAGCTCCTGTAAGAACTTCAGCTGCTCTTCCCATAAGGACAAGAACAGGACTGCCTCAGGCTCCAGACTAAACAGTCACCTACTGGGTATTCTTCCCCAGGGATTGGCTGAGACCACATAAATATTCAGACTCTGTGTTTACAAATAAATAAAAAAAGTGTCTCCTGCGCCGCTAGATATACTAGTACTACTAAGCAGCCAGCACTAAAGGTGCCACAATCTCAACACCAACCGTATTCAGAAGATTATTTAAATATATAAAACAGTGCGGTGCTCAAACAGTGAATATAAATATACCATCAAATTATATACTCTTGTATTTTATCTTACACCACCATGTATTATATAGCCCAGACATCCATGACACATATAAGAAATAAAATAGAATATAGGCTGGTGGTGTTACACACTCAGACAAAAGTCTCATGCACTATAGTGACTTTAAACACAATATAGTGAATAGTGTCCATGTGCATAATATAGAATTTCATGCGGATGTGAACTGCAAGTGCCAATCCTCAAATAGGTGGAGTGCCCCTTCACCTTGCTGCCCAGTCCCCTAAGGACCAATGAGCCTTTTATTATATAGTGGGTCTTTCTCCTGGAGTTGGATGGGTCCTTCAGATAATGATGGTGGGACTCCCCTCCTCTTGTCTCTATCTCGGATCGTTGGTGGTATAGGTAAATGCCCCTCCAGAGTAGTCACCAGTAAGGCAAAAAAGACTTACATCGTGTAAAAATGATGAAGAATCATTGGATCACAGGATGATGAAGGCATGTGACCAAAGTGACGTAGCGTGTAGATACGCCAGTGGGAGGAGCTTAAGTGACTGGCGACCTGACGTCATATCCGGCGTGGGCGCCATCTTGGTGCTCCTTTTCCTGAATGCAATACACCCTTTCAGTGGTGTGAAGGCTTGTTTGTACTGGAGGAGCATGTGAGTAGGTTTCTGTTCCTTTGTATCATTGACTTAATAAAGTGGTTTTACACTATGTAAGTATTTTTTGCCTTACTGGTGACTACTCTGGAGGGGCATTTACCTATACCACCAACGATCCGAGATAGAGACAAGAGGAGGGGAGTCCCACCATCATTATCTGAAGGACCCATCCAACTCCAGGAGAAAGACCCATTATATAATAAAAGGCTCATTGGTCCTTAGGGGCCTGGGCAGGAAGGTGAGGGGGCACTCCACCTATTTGAGGATTGGCACTTGCAGTTCACATCCGCATGAAACTCTATATTATGCACATGGACACTATTCACTATATTGTGTTTAAAGTCACTATAGTGCATGAGACTTTTGTCTGAGTGTGTAACACCACCAGCCTATATTCTATTTTATTTCTTATATGTGTCATGGATGTCTGGGCTATATAATACATGGTGGTGTAAGATAAAATACAAGAGTATATAATTTGATGGTATATTTATATTCACTGTTTGAGCGCCGCACTGTTTTATATATTTAAATAATCTTCAGACTGTGTGTTGGCCTCTTGCAGCCTTCTACATTTTAGAATCCTCCAGAAGGCAGCAGGAGCAGCCAAACCTGCAACCAGTTAAGCCTAAAACAGCCCAAAGCAATCACAAACTGCTCCAATGATTACAGGGAAGCAAAAAAGACTAAATTTACCTAACCTTTCTAGCACCGTATTTAGGAGGGTGCTACACCAATGTACTGATGATGCTGTAATGTATAGTGATTTTGTGGTAAAATGTCATTATAGGTGAACTAACTCTTTAATAAGTAACTAGCCCTGACCATTGATAAGCTATTGGCATGCAGCATGCATGAGGGCTTATCCAGAATGTTTAGTGTTAAAAAGTGGTTACATCCTCTTAGCACCTGATGGAATATATATATATATATATATATATATATATATATATATATATATATTGGCTTTTAAGATGCAGTGTACAGAGGGTTCATCCAGACTTTTTGCTGATACCTAATATACACTTGGTGCTTGTGTTGACGGACCTTGCATTTGCTTAAAATGGGTTTTGCATTCCCATACAAGTGTAGCACTTCCCCTTAGGGGTTGCTGATGAATTTGGGTCCCTCTATATACTTGAACAGCCAGGCAATCTCCACACAAGCTTGAGTTCAGAGTCAGAAATCAGTCCTTGAGCTTATGTTGTGTTGTTTATTGAGGGTATTTAAACTGGGATAGGGTAAGGGGGGTATAAGATGCCCAAGGGAACCGCTAACTGAGGACAAACAAGCTTCTCTTCTGTGACACAGTCTCTGTTGGAGTTCTAGCCAGCATCTCCTAGTTGTTCCACCCCAGACCCTAGATGAAGTCCTCTTTACCCAGCAATCTGGAGACTTTTGCTGAGCAGGGGATCTGGGTACTGTCCATTTAAATGAGGTGAACAGTCACTAGTATGGAGCTAATCTGGTTTCCCAGGGGAGTGCTCCTTCCCCTATCCACCCAGGATGCAGGCGCAGGTGTACTCACTCAGATCCTCTCCTGTATCGCTTGCTGGTTGGCTGCTGTCCCAGGCCTATCAGCTGGGCTGCTCCTTCCCTGCCATACAGGTCCTCTCTCAGGGGGCCAGTGAGACCCAAGTTTTCCATCTTTCTAGCTCCAGGCTCGCAGGCAGGCTCCATTCCACTAGGCCCCCTGGCAGCCTTCTTCCTCCTCCTTACATCTTTCATCAACTTTCTACACCTCTCCCACCACCACACTCCTGCTACTAAGCAGGCTGCTACACTTTTAAGAGAGTCACAGCCCCTTGCCAAGCCTGTTGGGGATTGGCTGAGTTCCCTCAAGAGTGCAACCAACCACTCCTCAGATCCACCCACTGCCTCCAAGGCCCTCCTCAGAAAGCCTCAGAGCAGCGGGAAATTCCAGAGGGGCTGGCCTGCAGAGTCTCTAAGCCCTGACCATAATTTGAGCCCTCTGACTATCACACCTGAGCTGCTAACTAGCTTCTAGCTAACCAATGAAATCTATCTCCCCCTAGCTGAACTAGAAGGGTGCTACACAAGTATTTGAGAAATACAGGTCAGAAGAAGGTAATCTGAAGGTCAAATGCACCTGCCAATGAATTCTGAAAGATCTCAGAGGCATCTCAAACTGATGTCAAATTGATGAAATTGACACAAGCCCAAACCCCTAAACAAGACAGTACTGGAACATGCACCCTCAAAAATAACTTTGCAGTGACAGCCACTATAGTTCTATTATCACAGGTATTTACCATATGTCTGGACAAATAAATGAATAAATTTGCAATGTATTTGATATATCAATCTATAAATTTAAACCTTCCATGTCTTGAAAAAAAAATGTAAAAAAATCGCATTGCTTTGCAAAGCATTTTATTCATTATTGATGAGTAAACCAGAAATGTTGGGGTTGTAGTTTTCAGTTGCCCCATATCTTAATTTAATCAAGGAATTCAAGGGTCAGTCCACCCAAAAGTGATATTTTAGTAGAGACTGAAGTCTGGGTTGCTGAGCCTACTCCAAGCATCTTCTGTCTTGGATACTCCAGCAGAAAAATCTCACTTTTAGAACAAATACTGCACTCCATTTATTTATGTTGACCACACATGGGAATATATAAGAAATACGTAAAACAAGCTTCTTCCCACTGAACACATTTGTAACAGGGTCCTTCTGTCTCTGAACACCAATGTAATCAAAGCATTTACACCAAAAATCAATGAGCAAGGGAAATTAAAACTGACCTTCAATTTAACAGGTAATTTATACCAACAATGTAACGGGGGAACATACACTGACTACAAACATAATGGGGACATTTTTACCAACCACCAGTGTAATGAGGAAATTTATACTGACCATCAATGTAAAGAGGAAATGTCAGCAATGGACTCACCATTGGTGGTGCTGTGGCTCACTTGCTCTGTGGGCTGCAGTACCAGCTCCTACCAGAGGGTGCTTTCAGCAGCCAGGGTCTCACTCCTGCAATCAAGCCATCACCTGAGGCTGATTGCAGGAGGTCTATTTAAGCAGGACCAAGCCTGCAATCAGTGCCTTGGTGTTTGTTTCCCATGAGCTCCTGTACCTGGTCCCGTCGTCTGCCTGCCTGGTTTCTCTGCTTGACCCTGATCGAACTCCGGCTATTCCTGACCATTCTTTGGCCTGCACCTGTTGTACCTTGTCTGCCCGATTGTTCCTGACCCGGCCTGCCTGACCACTCCACCTCTCCAGCCCTGACGACACTTGTTCTTATTTATATTAGTTTAAGGTTTGGTTTTGTTTGCACTGCGTTTGTTTATTTTGTTGCGGCTCTTACAAAATTCTAAAATTATTTCATTTCTGAAGCCTGCTGTTCCCTGTGTCAGTCCACACATTTCTGGTCATACCTGGATCCCTAACAGGAAACTTACATTGATCACCAATCTAATTGAGTAATTTACACTACCACTGGGATAATAGGAAATTATACCTGTAATAGAGGTATTTAAAATGATCCTTATTATACTGGAGCATTGGTTGACAATGTAAATGTGTATGTTACTTTGGTGAATAGTGTAAATGCATCTGTCACATTGGTGGATGGTCTAAATGCCTCTGTTAAACACGTCATCAATGTAAATGCTTCCCTCACTTTGGTTTCATTTATTTCATTGGTGGTTTAAATGCCCTTTTATATGGGTAGTCTGTGTAAATACCCCCTTTTTTAAGGGCTTCTTCACGGTATGCCAGTGTGTCAGGGGCCTTTATTGAAGGAAGAGTTTAATTTTCCTATGGGGGGTGGGGGTCTGCTGATGGCTTAATATGATCGCATCTCACTTTACAGGGGCTGGTGGAAGCTGAATAAAAGATGTCCTCACATTAGAATGGTGATGGCTGAATAATGTTGTTAAATAATATAAATTGCATTTGCAGCATAATATGGTTTTGATGGATGAAATGATGCGTTATCACAGTCTTTGATCTAGCAGAGCAACATAATGTGCTATTGTAGTTTGTATTCTTGCTGGGTGATAAAATGTGCTGTTGCTAGTTGAAGGAATATTACAATGATATTCACATAATTTGCTTTTGCAGTGAAATGTGATATGGTTATATGACAGTGATGTATTAAGGTCAATTCACTAAGACAGGAAAGTTATTTTAACTATTTGCTATTTCATTTCATGATAATATTGTATTGTGGAAATGTGGTGGAGATATTTTGCATGAAATGAGAACTTTCTAATTATTTTATCCCACAATCCAGTGACAAAAATGTTACTTGTCATTACCATAGTAATTATTGGGGCCCAAATACCATTACTGCACAGAGGCCCCTTGCTGACGTTGTCTGCCACTGACCCGTATTTAATAATTTGGAGGGGTGTCCACATATTTTTGAATATATTGTGTAAACGTTGGTTAAAATCTGCAGCATCTACTGAATACTAACAGACCGTTTTAGGCTGAGTGTATATGGGAGAATAAAGCTGTAGCATGGCCTATCCCGAGGGATACATGCAGCTTCATGTTAATGGTCTCATCTAAGTGTGAAGGAAGGTGTTATACACATGTTCATTGCTGTGGATAATACATTTCAGAGGACAGTCGATGTGCTGAACTGCAAGTGAAAATATCTGTATGTAAGTGTTTGCCATGACTCATTATAGAAAATGGAATCTTACATTTCTGCTAAACTTCTTAAAGATGAAAATATGTTTTCTGTCACTAAGCTGATCCGGTTCCCACGTAAGAACCTAAAATGAAAAATATACTACATGACCAATAACACATAACATTATACAAGTTATATGCTGACAGAAGTTTTACAGCATGCCGCTGACCAGGAAACCAATAATGTTAAAAGGCAACGCCACCCAAAAAAAGATTCTTTAGTTTTGGTTAGAGTTAGCATCTTGATCTTTTTTTGGATCTCCGTTGTCAACTGTCCTAAAAACTTAATACAAATTCTCTGCACTTTCAGCCTGCTTGTCAACAGCCTATACATTCTAAATACATTTCTATGTGAGAGCTCTGGAGGTGCAGAGACTGTGGCTACACATATCCCAGTTTCTCAGCCAGGATCAGAGTATGTCATGGCAGGTTCAGGTTGGTGGAACATCTGTTTGCCAGGCTTCTCGACAATAAAGAATCAGGCCCTGCCCATTCAATTCAAAATGAAGAATAATTTTTTTTCCTTTTTTTAAGGATCACTATACCTTGAATTACACCTGGATCACATGTAAAAATGCTAATAGCATTCACACCACAATATACAACCTCCTCCCTTATATGTGGATAATTGGCATGTATATAGATTTGCTGTGTAGCCTATTGGAAACATTTGCGCAAACTACTATTAAAGACAAAAGAGGCTGCCTTTCTGTTTTTATTGCATTTCTTAAAGATTGCGGTAATTTATCTGTACATTTGCCCAAAATTCATGACAGCTGGATCTGACTTGAGGCAAAGGTACCTGTTACTGAGGTTAGTAATTAGAAGCCTGCTCACATGGTGGAGCATCCTGTAAGTCCATTAGCTGTTTGTCCCAAATGTCACAGAACAGGCCCTCCACCAGGTGAGAAGATCCATATTGTAATATATGAAGGTAAAATGTACCACAGAGATAACCTTAGAAGCGATTGCAGTCAAAAGAGTCAACACACTGGATTTAGTTTACTAATGGAGTAGTGGCAGTTCATTTAGAAAAGTGTAAGTTCACTTCAAAGTGAATGTTAGTGAATATGAAAAAATCCAGTTGATTGAGTATCCATATGATTGGGTATTCAAAAAGAATGTCACCTTATTCTCTAAAGCTGGCTACACACCAACAGAATTTAGTTAAAAAAACATTTGTTTTCAGAATGTTCTTTCGATTTTCTAATAGCTATTTGGGTCAAATCGACATTCATTTTCACTGAGAAAAGTTGAAGTAGCAGGATGGAAACTTTTTCTCAAACAAAAACATTTCTTACAGTGAATTTGTTTTTTGTTCGAGAAAATGTCATACATATTGTAATGAAACCTCTTTAATGTATCAGGGATTCCATTCAAGTAGCAGGTCTGGATGAAATTTAAAGGGTTTTTGAGCAAAATTATTTGACTTGATTGTAATAACGAATGCTCTGACAAACGTTTTTCTATGAACGTTCAAAGAAAAATATAAATGTGCATGGCTAACTTGACTTTACTAAGAGAACAGCCTCTACTCTCTCAGTTGATCAACCACACTAACAGTTCTTAATTTTTTTGTGGGCTAACACTGCCATTACTCAAAGTTTTGATAAATGTGTCCATGAATGCTTTTAAAAGTTGAAATACAGTAAACGCAAATATAGTTAGCACCTCCAAAACCCCCAAAACAACCTGGACAAGAGATCAGAGCATGTCCTCAAAGTCGCAGTTTGCCAGAGGAGGATCCTTTCATGTCTCTTAATCTCTTCACTCACTGTACAATACAGCGATCCCCTTATTTTCCAATCAGGTTTACACCATGTTACAGAGCAATGCAAAGCAACTTGTCTACACAGTAAAACACACAGCACACAGTTAACCCTTTGATCGCTCCAGATGTTAACCCCTTCCTGACAAGTGTCATTAGTACAGTATCAGTGCTTTTTATTAGCATTGATCACTGTATTAGTGTCACTGGGGATGTCAGCAGCAGTTAGTCAGTTTCCCCCCAGTGTCATAATGCCAGCCGCAGTTCCGCAATAAGTCGCTGATCGCCGCCGTTGCTAGTAAAATTAAATAAAAATACCGCCATTTGTAGACGCTATAACTTTCATGTAAACCAATTAATTTACACATATTGGGATTTTTTTTAGCAAAGACATGTAGCAGAACAAATTTTGGCCTAAATGTTTGCCGAAATTTGATTTTTTAAAATTTTTTATTGGACATGTTTAATAGCAAAATGTCAAAAATATTGTTTTTTTTCCTCAAAATTGTCGATCCCAGAACGCGCCCTCCCATGCGCCTCTAGCGGCGCACCCTCGGCGATCTCCGTGATCGCTGTGTCCTACAGACACAGCTGTATACGTGATGTGGTAAAAGGCCAATCACAGCAGCCTTTTACCACATGATCAGCTGTGTCCAGTGACACAGCAGATCACCAGGTAAATACAGTTGCCGGTTATCAGCTGCACTTTCCTCACGCTGCCACAGGGTGAGGAAAGTACTGCCGATAACAGGCAATTGACAGAGAACAGATCGGCACTGATCATCAGTGTCCTGCAGTGCCGCCCACCAGTGCCATCCACCTATTCTCAGCAGTGCCACCCACCTGTGCCTGGCAGTGCCACACACCTGTGCCCAACAGTGCCACCCACCAGTGCTCAACAGTGCCACCCACTTGTGCCCAACAATGCCACCCACCATTGCCCAGCAGTGCCTCCCATCAGTGCTTCCCAGCTGTGCCGCCCATCAGTGCCCAGCAGTGTCACCAGTCAGTGCCGCCCATCAGTGCTGACCATCAGTGCCGCCTACCAGTGACCATCAGTGCCACCTATCAGTGCCCATCATTGCTGCATATCAGTGCATCATCAGTGCTGCCTCAGCAGTGCCGCTTGTCAGTGCCCGTCAGTGCTGCCTATCCGTCAAACCTCACCAGTGCCCATCAGTGCTGCGTATCAGTGCCAATCAGTGCTGCCTATCAGTGCAGCCTCATCAACGCACATCAGTGAAGGAGAAAAATTATCTGTTTGCAAAATTTTATGATAGAAACAATTACAATTGATAAATAACATTCCAATAAAGGAAATGATCACTGTATACTGTATAAATACAAATAATAGCAAACACCATCTAAATATATAAAATAAGTTATAATGTAATAAAAGTAAGTCACTAGGCCCCATCCTATGCATTCTGTCATTGGATCTGAGCCCCTCAGAAAGTCCTAGGGTATGACCTACTGACATCATTAAGCTTTTTGGAGCATATCCACCAGTGCTCACTATAACACAACCTATTATTTGAACCTGTACTGGTGGAAGGTTATGGAGCGCATTGTACTAGGAATATGTGAGCTTCCTTTGCTATATTACACCAGTACTATTTTTTAAATGTTATCCCGCTATTGCAAGTAATCTTTATTCTTTTGAGTATATGATTGAATGATATGATGGAATTGATATGATGGGTGTTCAGGGAAGCAGCACTGAGAGAGCAAGACAAGCAGCACTGAAAGTTATAAACTGGAAGTATTTGAGTAATAATTTTAACACATGGTTTACTGGGGAATGTTTATTTTATTCTGTTCAATGTGTTAAGCTTTAAAAAAAAAAAACTTAGGATTTAATACTGCTTTAACCACTTGCCCTCCAGCGGCGATTAAATACCACCAAAAGAAAGCTCTCTTTGTGAGAAAAAAATGATAAAAATTTCTTATAGGTACAATATTTCACGTCCGCGCAATTGTCATTCAAAGTACGACATTGCTGAAAGCTGAAAATTGGAAGGGGTTATAAGTGCCCGTTAGGCAAGTGGTTAAAGTAACACAGCACTGTATCACAAAAAATGGCCTGGTCAGGAAGGGGGGGGGGGTAAATCCTCTGGAGGGCAAGTGGTTAAAGCAGTATTAAATCCTAAGTTTTTTTTTTAAGCTTAACACATTGAACAGAATAAAATAAACATTCCCCAGTAAACCATGTGTTAAAATTATTACTCAAATACTTGCAGTTTATAATAATACATGCAGCGCTAAATAAGAAACCTGCTAAAACATAAAGAAAAATGTGTGATGGACTACTAGTGCTTAGTCGTGATTTATAAGTGTCCTCATAGCATATAAGCAGTAGTCCCAATAAACTTGTGCAAGACGTGATGAACTCCGTGCTGTGAAGTGTTTAATATTATGCACTCACCAGAAAGCGCATAAAATGCGCATTTGAGTTGTCAGACCACTCCTGGTCCCAGAAAGGTTGCACCTATATGGATCATCTGGCAAGCTGTCACTCTGTCACTCCTTAACCAGCAGGGGGACTCCCGACATCCAGAGAACCCCACAGAGATAATCCAGGCTTATACCCAGGGCACTTTCATGCAGTATCCACCTTGAGAGAGGGGGGGCTTGATCAAGAAGCCCACCCCAAAAAACACTGATAGTGTAGTATGTTCCAACCAATAGTTCTTTATTAAAGATGAAATATACAAAGTAACTCACAGAGTATCCAGATATAAAGATGGCCGCCGGCCTCCACGAGGTACGGAACGGCGTGACGTCACCGGCTAGGCTCCACCCTGACGCGTTTCGTGCGGACGAGCACGTTATCAAAGGGAGCGAGCACTAGCCGGACTGATCTATATATACCGTTCCACGCGCATGCGCGGTGGAACAAAAAAGCCGGTGACGCCATTTTGGCCCGCTCGCGCATGCGCAAAGCATGCGATAGCGGCCATTTTCTAGGTTATCGTGGCTCAGGGTAGGCGACCCTTGTGCATTCCAAAGGAACTCCCTCACCTACCCTGTCATAACAGAGACAGGAATAGCGGGGGGCGGCAGATCACGGCAGATCACGGAAAAACCATATATATTAACCGCAGGGAGTGAGAAAAAAGTTAATAGACTGCCCTTAGCGCCATTACCAACGAATTAAATCTAGGTGCAGTCAGAATAGCATGTATAGGGGCTGATTAAATAGTGCTTATTGCACACCCCAGAATATATGTTGGAATGTGGCCAAAACTCCCTCAAAACCAACAAAACTTTATAAATACTAAATAATGCCTAAAATCACCCCCCTGAGCCATAATAGATTGCACATAATATATGAAAATATTACATGACATATAAATAGAATAAAAAATCATAAAAATACATAAACATCAGCACATATGTAAATAGTAAAAACAAAGTGAAATACATGTATAAAACGTTTAAAATGATAAAAACTCATCAACTTGTATCAACTTGTATCAATAAAACAATTAATGTCAAGGTCTACATTCAGGCCTTGGGGGAAAAAAGACTGTAACTCATAAATCCACTTGGTTTCCAATTTGGAAACTGATCTCTTTTTGTATGTACCCCTCCAATGTGGTTTCACGATATCTATCGCTGCAAATTTCAGGCATTTGGGATTACAGTTATGGTGCAGTCTATAGTGTAAGGATAGTGAGTGGTCCTTGAAACCTTTTTTAATATTTTTAAGGTGCTCACGTAATCTGTCCCGTAACCTTCTTGTGGTCCTCCCAACATATTGTTTCCCACAACCGCACTCTAGTAGGTAAACAACATAAGTACTGTTACAGGTGATAGTATTTTTAATTTCATATGTTCTGTTGGTAGTGTTGGAGGCAAAAGTCTTCACCGGTCTTTTGTGTGTGCCATTATTAACACAAATCATGCACCTATTACAAGGATAAAAACCTTTGTGCCCAAAATTAAAAGTAGCATTATTTGGAGGATTCACAATATTAGGGGCTAAGGCCAACCTAAGAGGTGGTGCTCTACGGAAAATGATCTCCGGACGGTTAGGTAATTCTTTTCCCAATATTGGGTCATTCAAAAGAATGGACCAATTTTTCTTAATTATCTTTGAAACATCTTTAAATTGGGTATTAAAATTAGTGATAAACGGGCAGATCATATTATTTTTGGCCGCCATGGTGGGCTCGAGTAATTCATTCCTGTCTTTATTAAGTACTTCCTTTATTGTTTTAGTCAAGAAAGGTTCGTCATAGCCCTTTTCCAAAAATCTTTCTTTTAGGATTATAGACTGTCTGTGAAAATCCTCAATGTTATCACAATTTCTTTTTATCCGAAGGAATTGACCTTTAGGGATATTCATTAGCCATTTTGGGTGATGACAACTATCAAGTGGAATAAAACTGTTCCGGTCTGTTTCCTTAAAAAATGTTTTAGTTAGAATATTCATGTCTGATACAAAAAGGGTAAGATCTAGAAAATCAATTTGTTTAAGATCATACTGGTAAGAAAATTTAATATTAGATTCATTAAAATTTAATGTAATAAAAAAATTCTTAAGAGTGAATTCATCCCCCTGCCATAGTAGGAACACATCATCAATATATCTTCGATAAAACACAAGGTTGGGCCATTCTCTGGAGTAGATGAGGTCTTCCTCCCATCTCGCCATAAATAGATTTGCCAGGCTTGGGGCAAACTTGGCGCCCATAGCGACGCCCATAGTTTGTAAATAAAATTCATTCCCAAACCAAAAGTAGTTGTGTGTCATAGCAAATTTAAGAAGGTCTAAAATGAATCTCCTTTGTGTTGTAGGAATGTCCGTGGCCATATTCAGATAAAAATCGGCTGCCGCCATTCCATCATCATGTTTAATGCTACTGTAAAGTGCTGACACATCTGCTGTGACCAAATATGTGGGAGAATTCAATTTGCAGTTTATAACTTTCAGTGCTGTTTGTCCTGCTCTCTCAGTGCTGCTTCCCCGAACACCCATCATATCAATTCCATTATATCATTCAATCATATACTCAAAAGAATAAAGATTATTTGCAATAGCGGGATAACATTAAAAAAATAGTACTGGTGTAATAAAGCAAAGGAAGCTCACATATTCCTAGTACAATGCGCTCCATAACCTTCCACCAGTACAGGTTCAAATAATAGGTTGTGTTACAGTGAACACTGGTGGATATGCTCCAAAAAGCTTAATGATGTCAGTAAGTCATACCCTAGGACTTTCTGAGGGGCTCAGATCCAATGACAGAATGCATAGGATGGGGCCTAGTGACTTACTTTTATTACATTATAACTTATTTTATATATTTAGATGGAGTTTGCTATTATTTGTATTTATACAGTATACAGTGATCATTTCCTTTATTGGAATGTTATTTATCAATTGTAATTATTTAAAACAGAACTAAAGGCTAAAAACCTACCTGTCCAATGGTCTTTCAGTGGCATCGTCTGAGGATGCACAGGAGCTAGTCATCCCGGCACTCAGAGACAGGCCTGGCACTGTAAGGGCTCGTTCACACTTGACTGTTTTACCAACTCTTGCCAAACGCCCCTATAGCGTTTGGCAAGCGTTGGTCCGGCGTTTGTGGAGCGTTTTTTAACGCTCGGCAAACGCTGCGCAAAAGCCACATGCGTGGTTCAGCGGCGGTTGCTAGGCATTTGCCGAGTGTTGAAAACGCCCCACAAACATCTATAATAAAGTTTGAATAGTGTTACCGCTCCGCAAATGCCCCACAACCGCGTCACAACTGCACCGCAAACGCCATTCGGGCGTTTGCAGAGCAGCGCCATGGACTAGAATAGGAGGCTTCAACGCCTCCTGACTCGACCAGAGGCGTTCGTTTTGCCGCGTCGCAACGCTAACATTCCCGTTAGAACAGCACCATGTGCTGCAATGTGCAGAATTGTCCGAGGCATTTGGGAAGCGGTAAAAACGCTTCCCAAACGCCTTTCTGCCACCTGCACACAACGCTAGTGTGAACGTAGCCTAAGATGAGCTGCGTATGCAGCACCAATGAAGACAGCAAGCAGGAAGGTAGTGACATTTTATTGCAGAAGAAACAATGCATGTCTCTTCTGCTATAAAAGCCTGGCTGCTCACAATTTCTCACTTTAAGGGAGCTGCCTTTTTTGATGACATTTGGTATTTTATATTTAGTGTTTGGTGTTAAAACAGTGCAGAGGTTTTGTGTTTTATACATTTAATGATGTATTCATGAACACAGAGTTGCATTAATTTGCATCTTTGACATCTGTCTGGAGTTCAGTTTTAACTTTAAATTTTATTAAAGGCAAATTTTTTTTTCAATTAAAATAACAAACATGTTATACTGACCTGCTCTGTGAAATGGTATTTCACAGAGCGACCCTGAACTTTCTCTTCTTGGGTCCCTTGCCAGCGATCCTGGCTCCTTCTCTTCATTGTGTGTCCCCATAGCAATCCATTTCCTAAGGGACACTGCGTGCTCGCTCCCGAACTGTGTGTCTACCAAGTCGGTAGCCGGTACTCCATACACACACAGAGTGGACTTAGCCTCACCCTCACTTCCTCTTCACTGCATTTGATTGACAGCAGCAAGAGCCAGTGGCACCTGATACTGCTCAAGTGGAAGGGCCACACCCTTTTTGCCATTTTAACATCTTCCTTACCTTTTTGGTAAGACCTTACACAAGGTATTACACAAGCCACCCTTGCTTCAACAAGGCTGTTTATGAGTCACAATTTGTTTAAAAGCCGTTAGCTAGTTTCTAGTTTCATTATTAGACAATGATCATGTCAAAAGCTTAAGTTTCTTTTCTTGTTACAATTCCAATCACGAATAGAGACAAGTTGACAAGACACGTTAAAAATAGACTTCCCATCAAGAGTATACCACTACAAGCCATAAATAGTAGCAGAAAGCTTTAAAACATATTCTGCACAACTTGGCCTAATTACCCACCAATTTGTACATAGATAGAGTATATTCTTAGTACCTTAGATCATATGACAAAGTGCCTAGGCATTTAGACACATAACTAGCAGATATGGGATCCAAGAGCAGCAGATTTTACAGCCTAGGGATCAGAGGTTTGCAGCAAAATGGAAAAATAAAACAATACATATGAATAAAAAAAACTTACAGAACAGTGAGCTCATCACAGGTTACAAAACTGGAATTACTCAGTCCTCCGATATTATTTCCTTCAAAATCTCTACCAAAACAAAATCATTAAATTATTTTATAAAATTGGTTAATTAAATATACATGTGCATACACATCATTAAATGTATCAGCTTTTCAGATTCAAAGTTCTGGGACCAAGGCAAAGTTCCGGATTATGCAAACGTTGCAGAGAAACAATGTGCAAATAAACTCAATGGGTGGCTGAACTTTCCTTCATTTCCCTATGTTTGCAATTGTCTTATTAAATCTGGAGTATTGGTTGTAGACAGGAACATTTAGCAACACAATATTTGATATCAATAACTTCTGGCACTATATTTTTATTGATGCTATGTATTTGCCAATGATAGTTATATTGCATGTGTTACTGTGCACATTCATCAATGCTAAAAAACAAGAAGCAAACAACAAAATAGACAAGTATTAATCATATGTAATCATATTTTTAGGCTGTGACGCAGACCAAGGGAATAGCAGTGGATGATCCATGACTGCCAAACTATCTTGAACAGTGCCAATGAGTTCCAGTTAATCTTTTCTCACATCTGCAGCAAGCTGATGTGGTTTTAAAGTATACGTAAACCCTAACTTCTCTTATTTGCTCAATTTGGTCTGTTAAATGCACCGTTTGAAAAGTTTTCTGTTCAATATCAAAATCTCAAAAAAAAAAATTTAAAATTTGAATTTGGCCACATATACCTTTATTGGGGTGATAAATAAACTAAAATGACTTCATCAATGCTTGGGTCAGGAGTTGACCCATAGGCATAGCTGAATGTTATTTCAAGAGGTAAACTTTCTATCAGTTGCACTACATGATTGGTAAAGTGAAGTTTATACAAAACTAGGTAGTAAGTAAGACCTGTCCAAAGTGATTTGTTCTGCTACCCTAATGTTTAATTGTCAAATAACTTACATCCAATTAATGTATGGCATCTGGGCACATAGCTTTTGCGGAAGAGCTTCCAGTGAGTTCTTTATCATTGACCTATATAAAACAAGCAAGTTGTTATTTCAAAAAGCATGAACTATACGGATAGAAAAAACATTGTGAGGAGATGCTTGTCTGCTATGTTACCCGCAATGTGTCCTACTCCATTCCTTTAACCCTTTTAATGTTGCTCAAATGCTCTAATTTCTTTTGCTGTTCTATGACAGACAATGAACCTTTGACAAAGTAGGGAGACCGATACTACTCTGCTTGAGCTACTTGCCTACCATCATGCAGGAAAAGGGTTTACCTTAGAGCAAGGGTGCTCAACCTGTCACCCTGGGAGCCCTCTGATGTGGCCCTCCACCTCAAACCAGGAAAGTGCACTTCTATTATATCCTGTGGGTTTGGTGCTCTTTCAGAAAGTGCACTACATCCACAAGATATGATAGAAGTCAGTGGCAAAGCACAGCTAACCTGCAGAAAATCCACAAGTGCAGAGCGCGGGTAAACCGCAGCACATCAGTGTGAAAGCAGACTTATAGGGGGCTCAGGACAGGTAGAGCTCATCTACATTTGTGGCCTGGAGGGTGGTTAAACCCCATAGTTGAGACATGTTTTTACCATACCTCCCCAACCACTAGTGTACTGTCAGGGGTCGCAATGGCGACCCTACTCCATGCTCCGTGAGGCCCATACGGCCTCCCTGTCACACTCTTTTTAAACTTGGACAGGAGGGGCAGCATATACAGGACCTGATCCTCTCCATTTTCCTTCTGCAGCCGCTGGCTTCTCCTCCTCTCCCTCCCGTTGGCATTTAGCGTCTGCAGGAGGAAATTGTTCATTTTGCTATTTAAAATAAAAAATTCAAAATTCAGAACCATTGCATTTTATTGTGGCCCACGACTGGTTACCAATCACTTAAGTGGCCCACTTCAAAAGGTTGAGCACCCCTGCCTTAGAGTGTGGAATCAGGTAATCACTCGACTTCCAGGTGCTGTTTCAAAACAAAGCTGCAATCGCATTACCTTGTCTAAAAAACAGCAGTGGGTTTAGCAGTGCTGCTAAACCGAAGAGCTCAAGGTTCCATTCTGGCCATAACAGCAATATGTAGCCCAGTGAAACCACAGTGTAGAGCCATATGAGCCCTTTCAGTAAACTCTGTACCCCTCCACCCATCAGTTCTTCTGCTAAATATACCTATATGTGGCCACATAGGGCAAAAAAAAAAAATCCAGAGTCTGTACATTTTTTTACTTTGGTCTGGCTGCCCAAAGATCTTTTTTTTCTTTTGTTAAAAAAAAAAAACTAGGCTAAAATATATACACTTGTTTGTACCACTGTC
Organism: Staurois parvus; assembly: GCF_062004578.1. NCBI lineage: Eukaryota > Metazoa > Chordata > Amphibia > Anura > Ranidae > Staurois > Staurois parvus. The sequence goes on from NW_028318340.1 coordinate 8,481,052, forward strand.
TGTGTACATTTAAAAAAAACATGGCACATGTGAACAAACTTGCATTCAGTGCCTAACAAGCACATCTTTAAACTTGTTGTAAAGGAGGAAGGTTAAAAAACCTGAATGCAGCCCTTCCCCCCTCCCCCAGTCTCCTTATACTCACTTAAGCCCAAGTGATGTGCACAAGATCCGAGGCTTTCTTAGTTCTCCCACTTGTCATTGGCTTAGTGATAGCAGCTGGAGATATTGGCTCCTGCTGCTGTCAATCACTGTCAATGCGGAGGGAGTGCTGGGGAGGGGCCAAGCCATGCTCTGTGTGTCTCATAGGCACACACATCAGTGTCTCATAGGCACACAGAGGAGGCTCAGGAGCCAGCACTTGCTATGTGGGCACTCGGCTGGGGGAGAGGAGCCAGGAGTGCCAGCAGGGGACCCAAGAAGAGGAGGATCAGGGCTACTCTGTGCAAAACCATTGCATAGAGCAGGTAAAAATAACAGGTTTGTTACTTAAAAAAAAACAATAAACCTTTAGAATCCCTTTAAGATTCCTTAATAGAGCTGAGGGAAATATGGGGAGGGTAAAGGAAAAAAAAAAGACAACTAAATCATCATAAATACAATTAACATTTTTGTACACTGGGATAGAAAATAACACCAAATGTTAGATTGGTCCTTTTGTTTAACCCTTTCGAGTCTCTGGGTTATTGAAGCCTAGGTGGCCAGGCCAAATTTAGCAGTGTCAGTATGCATCTCTTTACAAAAACCCTATGATTAATTTGAAATGCATTACAAAATATGCTGTGTACATCTGCTTAACCCCTTGACGCCGACGTAACACAAATATGCGGCCTCACGGACCTGGGCTTTTTTCCGTGGGGCCGCATATTTGCGTACCTGTCTGTGTGCTCGGAGCGCGCCGCTCGGTGTCACTGAGAGCCCCGGGTCCCGTTCTAACGATCGGGACCCGGGACTCCCGATTCCGGGTCACGTGATCACTGTGATAGCCTCTGATTGGCTATCACAGTGATCAATCACTGTGCAGCCCAGCCCCCTTGTTTTCTCTCTCTCTATGAATGGAGAAGAGAGATACATTGTATCTCTCGAACTCCTGACAGAGAGATAAAAAAAGTTTGTAAAAAAAAAAAAAGATAAATAAATATTAAAAAATAAAATAAAAAATAAAGAAAAATACCTAGAACAAGGTTTGATCTAGTTCAGTACCAGGGTTAGTGTTTGGGTCAAGGTCAGAGTCAAAGGTCAGGGTCAAGGGCAAAGGTCAGGGTCAAAGGTCAGGATTTAAAAAAAATTGGTATCAGTGTCAGTTAGTGTTAATGTCAATGTCAGTGACAGTGTGTTTTATGTAAAAAAATAAATAAAAAAAAAGACAAAAACAAAATGCGCACTATTGTTTCTGGACTGTACTACGGGTACAAACAACAAATAACATACACATATATAGTATCGCTGCGATCGTCAAGAACTGGAGAATGTATTTTGGGTTGTTCTTTGGTGGTAGGTTATGGTCGTAACAAGAAACACACAGTTAAATAAAAAAAAATTATTTTTTTTACTATTTTTTTACCCAGTTTTCCTTTAATAATAAAAAAAAAATTAGGAGCTATCCATTACCATTTACCACCAAATGAAAGCCCAATTTGTCCTGAAAAAAACAAGGTATAATCCACCTGGATGTACAAAGTAGTTGTGACGATATGTACGGTTTTACTATCATATGTCAACGTTGCAGAATTGTGCTTAGGCATTTAGATTTGTTTTACCCTTAGGCGTGAAGGGGTTAAAGCTCATACTTGCATATGGATGTAGTCTGTAAAATGAAAAATGTTTCATTTTGAAAATACAGCCATATGGGTGCAAACGCAAGTGCCAGCAATTACATGCATATAACTGCACAGAACACATTCTGTAATTCGTGTTAATGAGCAAAATTATGGTGCAGTTGTGGCAATGAGAACATAACAGCAAAAGACACATTTTACTCTGTACAGCCATACGCTGTATTGTACAGCCATGTGAAAAAATCCCTTTAGCCTCCCTGGCGGTATTCCCGAGTCTAGCTCGGGGTAAAGTTTCAGTACCACAAGGGGTAATCCCGAGCTACACTCAGGCCTACCATGCGGCGCTGCTCCACAATTCCTCGATCACTTACCTTGTCCTGCGCTCCCGCGATGTCCCTCCTGCAGTGTCCCCGGCAATGTAATCCGGCGGATGCCGGCATCTGTCATCTGTGTTCCTTCCCCTGTGAGCGTTGGGACGTACGGGGGACGGAACGACGGGAAATTTGAAAATGACAAAAAGTGACATTCACTAAAATCACATAGTAAAACATTACTGTATCAAACCATTTCACATACATTTTGTCCCTAGTGCTTTGTCCTGTGCCCTGCCTGCATTTTTACTGTTCTTTCTGCCTGGAAACTGAGAAACGTCCATGGTGTCCAAAAAGCGTCCCTTTAGGTCAAAAGCGATTTTAGACCAGCTAGAGAACAGCGATAGTAAATCAGAACCACTTGCAGAATTGAGTGATAATGATTTGTGGGGAAATTCGTCATCAGACACTGAAAACAATTTTGCAACTTTGCTCAGTGATGTGCGAACTTGGCGCTATATTTCAAATTTCAGTGCTTTTGGTTTGATTATATTATTGAATTAAATTTATTATTATATTATTATTTTTATGATTATTCATTAAATTATAATTTATGATTTCATGTTTCAAGTTTTATCCTACCTGGGATGTTTACTAGACTCTTGTTCGGACATATTTCAGTGAGTTATTCCTAAAAATTACAGGCCTACAATTAAAAAAAATGCAAAAAAATGTACCGCTTTGAGCACAGAAATATGGACATAATCAGACTGCTAGGGAGGTTAAATTTAATGTATTATTACTTTTAATTTTGTAATCCAACAACTGTGATATTAAAAAGGGGCACATTGCCATCTTCAGACAGAAAAGCCATCTACAGGCTAAAAGCAATTTTTTTCCTGAATGGCTCCTCCAGCCTGCATGAGATCACATAGCAAAGTAGTTCTCAATCTTCCGGAACCGAGCTGTCAGTAAAAGCCAGGTTTGACAGCTAGCAGCATTGCATAGGGTAGGCTGCTAGCTGTCAAAGTGTGAAAGGGCATTAGCATTCCTTCAAAGCGCATTGGAGAAGCTGCAATACAGGGAGATGTTGTCATTAGCAAGGTATAAAGGTGTTTTTCACACATATATGGTTTATACTCTATTTACATAAATGTACTGAGTGTTTTACTCTAAAAAAGATCCACTGATATCTGATGTGGAATTTGGACATACACTTTCACAATATTATTTATGTATTATAGGTACTTATATAGCGGTGTCAATTTACGCAGCGCTTTACATATATATTGTATCGTTCACATAAGTCCCTAACCCTCAAGGGGTGTACAATTGAAGATCCTTAGCTTACATTCATACATACTAGGGCCAATTTAGACAGGAGCCAATTCACCTACCAGCGTGTCTTTGGGGTATGGGGGGGAAACTGGAGTATCCGGAGGAAACCCATACAGGCACAGGGAGAACATTCAAACTGCAGGCAGGTGGTACCGTAGTTGAGATTTGAACCATTGACCTTAGCACAGCCAGTTCGAAGTGCTAACCATTTAGCTACTGTAAGACAATAATAAAATTCCTCCTGCGCTTAGGTGGACCTGTGAATAAAGCTTCTAACACCTTACCATATACCAAAATGGTCAATCCAAAGTGTAAAAATGTGGTGCTGCGCTATTAAATGCACTATATAATGATCACAATGTGAATAAAAAAGTGAACAATATGAATAAAATAGTGAACAATACACCCCCCTATAAATCAATAACTAAGTATCTGTGCGACTGAATAAACAGCATAAGTGAAATAAATAAACCCCAAAATTAACAAAAGAAACAACAACAGCATTACCTCCCCTAATTGGGCTAGAATAAGCCACACAGAGAAAATAAATGGAAAAATAGAAATTAATATATATACATACACACAATATGTGCCATGATAATGAATAAAACACCAGTAAATAGATGCAATAGAGTGACATAAACGCATGTATAACCTACATATCCAAGACCAACTGGTGTATAGGTAAATAACAGTGATCCCAATCAGGGATATGAAACAAAGTGAATCCGTGAAACCACAAATTGTGGTAAATGTGAAAAAAAGAGAAGAGGAATCAGGCTAATCGCCTGTGAACAACTAACAATCACTAAATAAACAAATATGTGACCCCCCTACCGGGGATAACTGAACAGAAAAAATAGGCTATAGTGCCTATAAATAATGAGGTTATACGTGACCCCAAATGGGGGTTCTAAATAAACATAAAATTATGTGACGCCAAACAGTGCCTCACACTATCCATATAACCACATTCATAAATCTTCAGTGGATAAACGTGATGAAGTCAGTTAATAGCGCAGCACCACATTTTTACACCGTTTAGCTACTGTGCTGCCCTCATGTGTTCTCACTGCAGTGTGACCTGCAATATTACTCTTGTTGGCAGACACATTGGGGATTATTTACTAAATCTGCATGGTGCAAAATCTGGTGCAGCTCTGCATAGAAACCAACCAGCTTCCATGTTTTTTATCAAAGTTTATTTGAATAAGCTGAAATTAGAAGCTGATTAGCTACCATGCACAGCTGCACCAGATTCTGAGTGCACCAGTTTTACTAAATCTTCCCTATTATCTTTATAAATACCAGGAAATATGTTTATTATATGCAACATAAAAAATTCTTATGCATTTCTAGAAAGTCAACCAAGTGTCATTTGAGAACCCCCTTTGGTAAAAGGACCCTATTGGCAAGTGCTTGGCATTATTGTAGGCCCATTTAGAGCTACTTCCATGACTTTTGGTGACTAACTGCTACGAAATGCCCAACCTGCATGTGTGTGGTCAACTAAGATTCAAGCATAAAAATACTATTGTTTTTGTTGATTGACTTTGGACTTGTCTGTCTTAAATAAAGCACCAATTAAGCGGGAACACAGTACAACAGCATTTCTCCTACCGCATTTCATGGAACTAAATAGACATGGATATGTATACATATATATGGATACTGAATATGCACTCCTATAACATAAACACATAATTATTAGAGAACATTATATATATAGCTGTCAAGCATTTTGGTTTACTCACAAGAAAAACAATGACTCTAACCCAGTGAAGAGCTCTTGGCTAACTTTTACAATGGGGTTTTCATCTAGGATTCTGAAAATACAATACAATAATTAAGTAGCATATTGACACATATGGCACCAGTAAATAGAATTAAATTCAATTGTTGCAACTGCAATAAGATAACGATGATTCACTTATCAAAGTGCTAAATAGGAACTGTTCTTATTATACACAAACTGATAAATACAAATCATACAGAAACTCAGGAATACAAGATAGGTGCAAAAAAAGGGATCAGCATTCTGTCCATGCACATGGGTGACCACATAGCATGGATGTTGCCTTTTTAAATGTAATTTTATTTACAAAAGAATTAGTGTGTCCCTGAATACTACTGTCTGTCAGTCTTTTCTATTGTAGGAAGCTACACATCACATCCTGTTCCAGTAGGCTGGGAGCATGTATTGTTCTTTAGAAGGACACTGCCACAGTCATTGGACACTATAGAAAAAAAACAGGAAAGCCCTGAATTGGGGAAAGGTAAGTAGCCATTAAATATTTTAGCTTCCTAGATTACAGGGGTTAAGGGGAATAAAATCAATAGATTCCAGGATATGATAGGGGCAATACATAAGCTAGCCCAGTAGAAAGAAGGCACTAGGGAATTAATTCAATTATTGCATAACTAGACAATAAAAAACATATAGCCTTTTACACAGCCAGAGCAGGAAGTTTTGAGCACACGGAGAACCACATACTATACACATACCATGTATTTATGATATTATTGATTAACTTGTTTGAATCTCTATGCGAAGTCCAGAAGGCCATATGAGACTTGTTGTAATACAGTGGTCATGTATTTTGTGCAACAACCACATCAGTATTCAATAGAGATATATTCTTCAACCAGTAGATGGCAGTGTTTATACATTTGTAGGTGCATCTATGATATACTGTATGTCTTTTCTTTAAATAAACTTTCTTGTTTCCTTGCTGTAGTGAAGCAGAAAAGCACATGTGGACTGTGTACTGTCTGTTCTGCAAGGCTATATACAGAATTTGTAACAAGAATTTTCACACAGTTTTTAAAGTGTTACTAAACTGAGGACCCTGCATTCACTATATCTGGTCTCCCACAGTACACAGAACATGGAAATGCAATTATTTTAGTAAATATAAACTGCTTAATACCTTTTCTCATCAGAAGTTAGAGCAGGTCTTGTTACTTTTATCAGTGTCCAGCTGAGCACTGGTTAAATCCTGTAGGAGGAGTTTTCATTCTCTCCTATGAGGCTGCAGGACCACTGACCCTCTGTCTGGACAGTGCTAATTGGACCTGTGCTGATCACTGTGTTGATGCAACCTCCCAAGAAAAAAAACTCTCTAGCAATACACACCAAACTGTGCATGTGCAGCTTGTCCCCGAACCTCTGTTCTATGAGGAGATATATTGGGGACAGTGGAAGAAGGGAAGGATCAAAGGAGACAGGATCAAACATCCTTTTTACGCAATGTGGAGGATTAACCCCTTAGGTTCCACAGTGAGTATAACAAGCATGTTCTACTGACTATACAGACTGATTTTACTGTTGTGTGTTTAGTAACACTTTAATATATGGAATGTTGGGAAGGTCATGTGAGAATTCCAACACAGCCCTGCATATATGGAAGGCCCAGACGTTAATACGAGAATGCCAGCACAGTCATTATTATATGGAAAGTCCAGAAGGTCATATGAGAATGCTAACATAGTCCCTATTACACAGACATTTCAGAAGGTCATATAAGAATGCCAACACAGTCTTACTTTAAAATTAGTGGTCCTTTAGAATAGACTGGGACATTCTCACATCAGCATAGTTTTTACTTCTTGGTTGGAATACCCCTGTAGTTAGTGTGGCTTATTGTTGTTATTCGGGCTTTTGTCAGTGGGAATGTGGGAGAACGCACCATTCAACAACACCATATGCAATGGGATAAAGCCAACTGACACAAAACCTATACTGAGAATGTATGTTGGCTGCTCTTACTGACCATCTTCTGAAAATGCTGGTTGCTTGAATGTCTCTGGCTTCAATACCTATAATGCTGACCCAGAGGAAGTATGCAGATTCCTAGTGTTTGACTGATACTGAAGCTATTAGATCAACTTGACAGCCAGGGAAGGTATCTTTAAGATGTACTATAACAGCCTTCTATGGGTTTTATACATTTAGGTCTACCACATGTGTATAGCTATCTGGTAGAGAGGTAGTTACATCTCCCCTGGAACAAGCATGTAGCCTGGCAGCTAGAGAACGATGGCTATATTTAGAGGACAGGAGCCATTTCTCAGAAAGAGAATTACTTATAAGTAGGCTCGGTAAATCACTGGGTTCATTCATAGAGGAAGTGGAAGCAAAATGTGGTGAACTGCAGTGGCCCGGAACAGCTGGCAATGCTAGGACCAAGGAAGACGACACTAAATCCATGTCAGCAAACTACTACAGTGTTGTTCCAGTTGGACCTTCTTTGTAACCACTCTCTGGAGGCCAGTCTAAATATAATATGTAATATACTATCATCAGCCACAAAGCAAAGCGAGTAAGAATTCCAATTAAATCTCTAAGAAAAGTCTGTATATTTTTGTGGCTGAGCAAGTACATTTATAACAAACCAACAAAAGTATGTTTATTTCATACCTTCCTGTATTAAATTTTAAACAGATGTCTGGTGCTGGTTTTTGATATATGTGTGGAAATTACATGAACAAGCAGAAAAGAAGAGAACTGGAGGTTGTACAATCTATTTTAGCTCTGCGATTTTTACTTATAGTGAACTATAATACCAGTATAAATTGTTTTTGAAGGTGGATGCTCCAGAGCTCTCATCCTTATTTTTGCATCAATGAACCAACAAGCATGCAGCCAGTGAAGACAGCATCTAAGGTCTGCATGCTTGTCTGAGGACACTAATTCATTAGGATTGTATTCATGCCTGAGCTGAAGTACATACAGTACATATTGTTTTTGAATATTTTTTTCTGTGTATGTTTCACATATTTTTTTCAGGCACATGCAGACAAGCATTTTTGTTTTAGCGAATGTAGCTAGTTACTAGGAGTGGGAGATGGTTGTTTAGGATTGAAAAATGCTAATTTTCAGGCATTTTTCAGGCACTCCCATTAAATTCTATATGCCAAAACACCATATTCTGCTTCAAAAGTTGCTCGTGTACCTTTTTAACCTCTTCAGTCCGGTGCCTCCCGGCCCTTTAAGGGGTTTCAGATGCCGGGAGGCGGGACGGGTTTTAGGGTCATGATCGCTGTGATTCGCTGTCATGGTGGTCACATGATCGGAAACGGTCCCGATCGCAAGGGGAGAACGGGACTAAAGGGGCAAATGGAACAGCCATTTTAGGTATAAATAAAAGACATTATTAATATGAAATACATTGGCAATGAAGCAGATGGCCTAATATCATGTATTTCCTCTTTCTGTATGAGAAAACCAGTTCCACATCAATCTCAGACCAGTTGCCCTCCCCTTCAGTTGAAAGATTGTTTCAACAGCCTTTGAAGACCTGTTAACCCAAAGAGCGAGTGGAAGTAACAAGTACATGTGGACAACTACTCGCACCTCAATGAGTTTCACCAAAGACACAGATGGCACTTCAAAGAAAGATTAGATAGCTAGGTACCACCCACTCTAGAGCATATAAATTGCATTAGAAGGCCCTAGTGAGTCAGAGCAGACATTTTTTTAAAACTATACTCTGTATTGCTTGCTGCTCTACTGCGTGCGTGTATAATAAATATCTTAATTTTTTTAAATTTGGCTTCAGTAGTCAAAGATACTGAAACCCCTTATGTTTTGGGGTTTATCCAACAGGACCTTTCCGTGAGACAGCGACATATGTGCTGGGAGCATGTAGGCTGCGCGCTCTCAACACGTATGTGTTTTCAAATGGTACCCAAATATGTGGCCGCTCGGCGTCAAGGCCCAGCCACCGAGAGGCAACATATTTGCATACGGTCGGCATCAAGGGGTTAAGCTTCAAGTATTGAGCTACAAGTGTCTGAGTGCTCATATGTGAACAAGCACAATTTTGAAGCATGGGATTATGGCTGGTGATCATTTTGGAGCTTTGATGCTTCAAAATGTTCAGGTGTGTATCAGGGCTAAAGTTTTTGGAAACACACCACTTTTGTTTTGGATAGTATGTAAAAGGGTTAGAACTCCTGCCAGGAGTATATTGCTGTATGTCTTCCCATTGGGGTGATCCAGCCTCACTATTTGTTCTATGACCATTGTCTCTGGTACAGAAGGTGATGGGAAATCCAAAAATACTGTGTTACAGGAAGGGGTAGGGGAAAATCTTCCAACTGGGAAACCTGTTCCGATGCCAATTTACTGTAATGTGCAATAATAAATATCACCACTATCATCTAATCAAATATGTAGGGACAAGTGAAATTGTGCTTTTAAAGGAAATGTCCATTTTTAAAGTAATTGATATAACAGGATTTCTCAGGATCCTTATCCTCCTGTACTTTACTCACTGCCTCTCTCGGGAGTATTCACAAAGCTTGAGATCGAGTAAAGGCAGTGCTTTGTAAGAAATATAGCATCCTGTAAAATGTTCTTTAACAAAATGTTGGGAATGCTATGTTTCTTATAAGAACATCTGTTCTGATTATGTTATTATTGAAGGACAGATCCTCTCACTTGGCTTTCAATCAGAAACAATTCAACACAAGCACTTACAGGGCAAGCTCAAGTTCTAACCAAAAGAATCGGCAATAAAGTTAACTGAGATATTTGCAATACAAAAGTTGATTTGAAGAGATTTTTTTCACTATAAGTTAAAGTTTTCTTTGGATACTATAACATTTTATTAATGAAGATTCAATACAGGATCAACCAATGACAAAGGTTTTTCAGAGCAGGAGCTGCTTCCTTGGGGACTATCTGAACCAGACTGTTCAGCTATGCGTGACTCATTCAGCTGTGTATGAAGATAGATATTCAGCTATTCACTTCTGCTAACAACAGGTTTATCGCAAGCAAAGCAATTTAAGATGAATTCCAAGTATTGATATTTCTACATTGTTACATTGGATCAGCTTGGACCAATGTTATTATGCATATACCATATCTGTGGGGTCCCCCTGGAACCTGGAAATCACTGAAGTAGGCTACTGCTAACTGCTACTACAGTGATCTCCATTAACTTCTAGGTCCCGTGCTGAGTGGCTGTCCTGCTGCATTTCCAACACAGGTAGTTGCCTGCTTCTATGGATGCCTCTCACAGAATGCTTTACATTTTACAATGAATCCAAAGCGTTCTCTGATTGCAAGAGGTGGAGAGATGGGGAGGTGATGTCCTGATCTCCATCTCATCTAATCAGATAACACTTTGCATTCAGTGAGAAAATTCAAAGGCTTCTCTGAAGGGCATGAACAAGCAACCTCCTGTGTTCAGAAAGCCTACTACAGTGATTTCAAGCTGAAACAAGGATCCCACTGATATGGCACATATATACTCACATTGGTCCAAGCTGGATCAAACTAACTAGGTGAAAATATGCATACCTGAAATTCAGTGTTAACGGCAGCCTAGTAAATGCATGAAAGGAGTTTAGCCTTCTTCCATAGCTGCTTACCTCTGCATGCTAATCCACATCTCACTTTCACCCCTCTTCTTTCCTATTACCTCCCTGCACATTGTAGGTGCTTCCACCTTGCTCACTTGCAGGGAGATCCCCACATGGAAGAAAAATATATTTGAAATATATCCTAAAAATATTCTTCCCAAATATATTGACATATATTTGAAATACTACAATTTTGGCCATACTCAATATATTTAAAAAAAAATAAAAAAATTATATATATATATATATATATATATATATATATATACACACACATACATATACATACATACTGCATGTTGAAATGCGTTTTTATTACAAAATATACAAAAAATATTTTTTAAATATACATTCAAATATACTGTATGTCTTTAAAAATACAAATCTACATTTTTGGAATGCAGTTACAAATATATGTTAAAATTACTTTTTTATATGTTACAAAAAATCTGAAGAATATATTTAAAAAATATATATTTTTAAAAATATATATTTTTTAAATATATTCTTGAGGGGTAGCTCAGCATTTTTGTTTTATGGACTATGTGTGTCTACCTAAATATTGTTCACATTGATTTTCAAAGCCTCTTATTTGGTGTACTTTTAATAAATATCCTGCTTGTATTTTTATGTTGAATATATTTTTATTATTATCAAAGATTTCCAAGATAATATGAAAAATAGTTCACAAAAAGAATTGTGAATACAATATGACAACAGCTGCAAAAATATGTTAAATTGACAACTCCAATATTACAAAGTACAAGATGAAACGTGGATATTTGCGTATAGCCACCTCATGAAGGATACAGGAGTGGTAGGTGGCATCTAATATTGACAAAGAACAATAGAAAGGTTGTTCAGTAAAGAAGAGGAAAGTAAGAAATGCACAGGAAAAATAAGAAAGAAAAAGAAATAACAGAACTGGAAAAGTGTCAGGTGTCCTACTGTCAAAAATTACCCTTTGACTGGTTATGGTAGAACAAAAGATATAGTCTATGGATGAAGTCTATGTTATAGTTTCTCAGAAGCAGAATAGTGCAACCAAATGTACCATAAAGAATGGAACTTTTTCCAGGAATCTGTTTCACCAGCCTGCATTTCTCCATCAAAATAGTGTCATTTATTATGTTCACCCATTGGGATAAGGGAGGGCTAGTTGTGGATTTCCAGAGTCTGGAGATGAGTTGACGTGCTGATAAAAGAAAATATCTTAAAAGGCTCGCTTTTTGAGATTTGATTTTGCATGGTAGAATAGATAATAAAGTGATATGGGGAGACGGAGTGAGAGACTCGTCATCAGGGGCGGACTGACCATTTGGAAACTTGGGCACTGCCCGAGGGCCCAGGGTCTGTAGGGGGCCCCATGAGATGCCCCTGGTACCTTTTTCATAGGCTTTTTTGAGTTTGGGTAAGTACACAGGGGCCCCATGATCCCCTATTGCCCGGGGGCCCCATGAGTTGTCAGTCTGCCCCTGCTCATCATAGATATCAGTATATTTTAGTATAAAATATCACAAATAGACAAAAGTGTGATAACAATGCACTTGTAGTTCTTTTTTTCTATGTGTACAGCAAATACAAAGAGACAGAGAGAAATAGAGAGAAGGATTTTTAAGGTTAATTTTCAGCAAACACTTTTGATCTTACTAGAAATCCTTGTAACTTTATGTAAGCTGAACTGAAATCACAAACAATCTTGCTTACAAGCCATCCTATGTAAAAACAAATTCCCACACTTCTCATGTGAAGGAGATGAAGAAAGAGAGATGTGTTTGTAGTAAAAAAAAAGAAAAAGAAAAAGGCAGCCTAGTGAGTGAGCCTAAACACCGTAAGGTGCAGGACGTGTCTTATTCCCAGGATTATCACGTAAAAATGAAAGAATAAAAGCCTTAAAAAAAACCAACTCATGCAGCCACCATATTTAGTGATAAGCTGCAATATATTACATTTTTGAGAGTTAGAGAAAAAGTATCTATTCAACAATTCTAATTTCTCATTTATGTTAAATAACTACTCTTAATAACTTTTTTTATGGGTTAGAGTTCTTTATACACTATGTTTTTCTGTATATGTGATAATAAAGGTTATTTGTAAATATATTTACAAATTATTACAGGTACTTAGATAGCACTGTCAATTTATGAAGCATTTTACATATACACTAACTGGCCTGAACCATTAATACAAGGCTGGATGGATCCATGCTTTCATGTTGTTTACACCAAATTCTGACCCTACCATCTGAATGTCGCAGCAACCAGTCTGCCCATTCTCCTCTGACCTCTTACATCAACAAGGCATTTTCATCCACAAAACTGCTGCTCACTAGATATTTTGACTTTTTTGGACCATTCTCTGTAAACCCTAGAGATGGTTGTGCATAAAAATCACAGTAGATCAGCAGTTTTTGAAATACGTAGACCAGCCCATCTGACACCAACAACCATGCCACGTTCAAAGTCACTTAAATCCCCTTTCTTCCCCATTCTGATGCTCGGTTTGAACGTCAGCAAATTTGCTGCCATGTGATTGGCTGATTTAGCATTTTGTGTTACCAAGTAATAGAACAGGTGTACCTGATAAAATGGCCAGTGAGTGTATATTGTACATTCACAGCAGTCCCTAACCCTCAAGGAGTGTACAACCTAAGGTCCCTAACTCACATTCATACATACATATACTAGGGCCAGTTTTAGACTGGATCCAATTACTCTGCCAGCATGTCTTTGGTAGGAAACTGGAGTACCTGGAGGAAACCCACGCAGTCACAGGGAGAACATGCACACTCCATGTAGGTAGTGCCAAGACTGGGATTCAAAACAACGATCAAAGCATTGCCAGGCATAAGCACTAACCACTGCCTGCATGTGAATCTTAAAGTTTCTTTATGAATCTCCAACTAATTAGTTTATAATAAAATAAAGAACAACTTACAGCCATCTTAATTCATGCAAGTGGCTAAAGACTCCTTGCTGTAGGTATCTTATACAATTGTTGCTGAGATATCTGAAAGTAGAAATTTATGATATTAATAAAAACATAAATAGCTATAATCCATTGCAGGCTCTATTAATAAAATATTTAGTTCCTATAAGCATGAATTCATTCAACATCAATGGTGTGTGGAAAATGCAGGCATTGTTTTATTATTCATTTTATTATTGATGCAAATTACTAGTAACATCATTCACTTACAGTTTCTGAAGATGATATAAGCCAAAGAAAGCTTTCTGTGATATATTACTCAAGCAGTTGTGTTGAAGGAATCTGGAAGGAAAAGGTCGAACAGCACTTAATGTTATTACAAAGCCTCGGGTAAAAGAATGCATATTTATGAAAACATTTTCCCCCATTTTTGCACTTCTATGCCAATTTACAATCCAGCCCCTGGCCAAAACCACAGTGTAACCAGATTTAGATGCTTTGGTCTGTTGTGTTTAAATACTGAATTCATAAGTTGTAATTCATAGTCACTCAATTACATTGTAATTTAAGTCAGTTAAAAAGTTGGTACAGTTGAATAAAAATCTTTATTTGTACATGTGTACATGTCACCCAGATCCTCATATCCATGTACAGTATATTGTGACATTAGGCTAAACCGCAATAATAAATAAACAAATAAAAACAAAGTAAGTATAATAGCTACAGCATGACTATAAAACATATTGTTTTGTGCAGCCAGTTTGTAGTTTTATCAGTGCCCCCACCCCTTCCCCATTTATTAACTGATTTATTACTGTATATAAAGACCTCATTTCCTGACCATGCATTTTTTTTACTGTATGGTCTCTTCTCCACCTCCCAACACTGATCAGTAATCTAAAAAGCTCATTTACATCCACAAGCTGCTTTCTGGTGCACGATAGTGAGTAGCTACCATTAAAGATACATAGTTACACCAGTTCATGCAGTTCAACCTGTGTGTGTGTGAAAAATAATGGATGTGGTAACAAGAAGTGCCATCATCCCTATTGAAGCATATATGGAAAAGGTCCTCCCAAGCAAATTATTATTAATATTATACAGTATTTATATAGCGCTAATAGTTTTCTCAGCGCTGTACATTATAATGGGAGACAGTACACGAGACAGCACAGTAACAATACAATACAATACACGAGGGGTTTGAGGGCCCTGCTCCTTGGAGCTTACAATCTAGGAAGGAGGGGATAGTGGTACAGGAGGAAATAGCTGTGGGGGATGGAGTGTTAGGAAGTGTGGAGGAGATCAGCAATTAGGTGAGGGTGGGGTAGGCTTCCCTGAAGAGATGGGTTTTCAGGGTGCGCCTGAAGGTGAGGAGGGTAGGTGACAGTCTGATGGATTGGGGTAGTGAGTTCCAGAGGATGGGGGAAGCTCTGGAGAAGTCCTGGAGATGGGCATGGGAGGAGGAGACCAGGGAACTAGAGAGTAGGAGATCTTGTGAGGAGCGGAGAGTACGTTTTGGGTGGTAAATGGATATCAGGTCGGTGATGTAGTTTGAGGCAGTGTTATGAACAGCTTTGTACGTCAATGTTAGTAATTTGAAATTTATGCGTTGGGCAATTGGAAGCCAGTGGAGGGATTGGCAGAGGGGGGTGGCGGATATGGAGCGGATAGTAAGGTGGATGAGTCTGGCCACAGATTTCAGGATAGACTGAAGCGGGTATAGCCTGTGATGAGGTAGGCCGGTGAGGAGGGAGTTACAGTAGTCGAGTCGTGATATAATAAGGGAGTGAATGAGTTGCTTTGTAGTTTCTGGGGTTAGGAACGGACATATTTTGGAGATGTTGCGGAGGTGGAGTCTACATGAATTTGCCAGCGATTGGACTTGGGGTTGGAAAGACAGATTGGAGTCTAGAATGATACCTAGTACTCTGGCTTGCGGGGTGGGGCTGATGGTGGTGTTGTTGGTCGTGATGGAGAAGTCGGGGGGGGGGGGGCGGGCTGGGGGGAAAACTAGGAGCTCGGTTTTGGAAAGGTTTAATTTGAGGAAGTGAAGTGACATCCAGTCTGATATGTCGTTCAAAAGGCTAGTGATTCGGATGGAGACTAAAGGGGTGAGGCAAGGGGTAGAGAGGTAGATTTGCGTGTTATTGGCATAGAGATGGTAGTTGAAGCCGTGGGAGTGTATCAGTTGGCCAAGGGAGGAGGTATAGATGGAGAAGAAAAGGGGCCCGAGGACAGAACCTTGAGGGACCCCAACAGAGAGGGGGAGTGAGGGGGAGGTGGCAGCGTTATAGGTAACACTGAAGGAGCACTGTGATAGATAGGAAGAGAGCCAGGAGAGAGCGGAGTCTCTGAGGCCAAGAGAGTATAGTTTTTTGAGGAGGATGGGGTGGTCGACCGTGTCGAAAGCCGCGGAGAGGTTGAAGAGTAGGAGCATTAGCTTTGGCAGTTAGCAGGTCGTTGGTGAGTTTGAGTAGGGCGGTTTCGGTGGAGTGAAGGGGACGGAAGCCAGACTGTAGGGGATCAAGGAGGTTGTTGTCGGTGAGGTGGGAACTCAGGCGATTATAGACTAAGGCTCAAAGAGTTTGGATGTAAATGGCAGCAGGGAGATGGGTCTAAGGTTGTTTAGGTTGGTGGGATCCAGGGAGGGTTTAAGTATGGGAGTGATGTGCGCGTGCTTCAGAGGGGAGGGGAATGCGCCAGTAGAGAGGGAAAGATTAAAGATGTGAGTGAGCAAATGAAGGAGGACCTTGGGAACATTGGCCTCATCTACTTTATCTATTGTTTTAGCCAATTGGCAGTTTCGTCATGTTCTCTGCCCCTATGTGGTGCCATGTAAGTGAAATTTACACACTTGAGATTGTACTCCTGTTTGGCGATATATGAAGATGGGATAATAATTATATATTTATTACAGGTATCATGAGTGTTTAAGCACTTCTGAGGAAGAGATTATTGTTTGTCTCGAAACGCGTCAAGTACATGCATGAATCGCTCTTTTTTTCTCTCATCTATGCATTTACTGCGATAGCTAAATAATGTATTACCGCCACATTTTGTGTTTACATGTTCTTTTTAACATTTTGTATAAATAAAACATGGTCTGTCAAGTTTTTACCTTCTCTAAAAAGTCATTGGTTTTATCTGTGCCTTTGAAATCCCACAAAAAAGGGTTTTTCCATGTACAGGTGAAAAATCAGAATATCGTGCAAAAGTTAATTTATTTCAGTAATGTAACTTAAAAGGTAAAACTAATATATGAGATAGACTCCTTACATGCAAAGCAAGATAGTTCAAGCCGTGATTTGTCATAATTGTGATGATTATGGCTTACAGCTCATGAAAACCCCAAATATATCAATATAACAATATCAGAAAATTAGAATATTACATGCAATCAATAAAACAAGGATTGTACATAGAACAATATCGGACCTCTGAAAAGTATAAGCATGCAAATGCAAAGGTTTGGGCCCCTTTTGCAGCAATTACTGCCTCAATGCGGCGTGGCATGGAAGCTATCAGCCTGTGGAACTGCTGAGGTTTTATGGAAGACCAGGATGCTTCAACAGCGGCCTTCAGCTCTTCTGCATTGTTCGGTCTCATGTCTCTCATCTTTCTCTTGGCAATGCCCCATAGATTCTCTATGGAGTTCAGGTCAGGCGAGTTTGCTGGCCAATCAAGCACAGTAATGCCACGGTCATTGAACCAGGTTTTGGTGCTTTTGGCAGTGTGGGCAGGTGCCAAGTCCTGCTGGAAAATGAAGTCAGCATCCCCATAAAGCTCGTCTACGGAAGGAAGCATGAAGTGCTCCATAATCTCCTGGTAGATGGCTGCGTTGACCCTGGACTTAATGAAGCACAGTGGACCAACACCAGCAGATGACAAGGCTCCCCAAATCAACACAGACTGTGGAAACTTCACACTGGACTTCAAGCATCTTGCAGTGTGTGCCTCTCTATTCTTCCTCCATACTCTGGGTCCTTGGTTTCCAAATGAGATGCAAAAGTTGCTCTCATCAGAAAAGAGGACTTTGGACCACTGAGCAACAGACCAGGTTTTTCTTTAGCCCAGGTAAGACGCTTCTGACTGACGTTTGTTGTTCAGGAGCTGCTTGACAAGAGGAATATGACATTTGAAGCCCATGTCCAGGATCCGTCTGTGTCTGGTGGCTCTTGATGCACTGACTCCAGCCTCAGTCCACTCCTTGTGAAAGTCCCCAACACTTTTGATTGGCCTTTTCCTGACAATCCTCTCCAGGCTGTGGTCATCCCTGCTGCTTGTGCACCTTTTTTCTTCCACACTTTTCCCTTCCACATAACTTTCTATTAATGTGCTTTGATACAGCACTTTGGGAACATCCAACTTCTTTTGCAATTACCTTTTGAAGCTTTCCCTCCTTATGGAGGGTGTCAATGATGGTTTTCTGCACAACTGTCAGGTCAGCAGTCTTTCCCATGATTGTGATTCCTACTGAACCAGACTGAGAGACCATGTAAAGGCTCAGGAACCCTTTGCAGGTGTTATGGCTTAATTAGCTGATTAGAGTGGGAGACTTTGAGCCTAGAATATTGCACCTTTTCACAATATTCTAATTTTCTGAGATTGTGGATTTGGGGTTTTCATGAGCTGTAAGCCATAATCATCACAATTATGACAAATCACAGCTTGAACTATCTTGCTTTGCATGTAATGAGTCTATCTCATATATTAGTTTCACCTTTTAGGTTGCATTACTGAAATAAATGAACTTTTGCACAATATTCACATTTTTCGAGTTTCACCTGTATAACCTATGTGTGTGGGTGTGTTTTCATATGAAAAATAATATCCCTGTATACTATGTTTACTAAGAAGCCAATCCAAGAGCTTTTTAAAACTATCAATATTTCCTGCTGAAACCACCGATTGTGGAAGAGAGTTCCACATCCTTACTGCCGTGAGTGAAAAACCCCCCTACACAGTTTAAGGTTCTCACTTCTCCTTCAATGGCCCTGTATCTTCTTATACTCACTGAGACTGAATAGTTTATTCTTTATGCTAGAATCACTATTAAGATATTTGTATATGGCTATCATATCTCCTCTCAAGTGTCTCTTCTCCAGGGAAAACAAGGTTAATGTTTGTAGTCGTTCCTCATAACTGAGTCATCCAGTCCTGTTGCCCTTCTCTGGACTTTCTCCAGTTCCAGCACATCCTTCCTGAGGACTGGTGACCAGAACTGGACAGCATACTTCAGATGTGTCTAAACCAGAGTTTCGTAAAGTGTCAGGATTATAGTTTTATCTCTTGAGTAAATATCCTTTTTTATGCATGCTAATATTCTGCTAGCATTGCTTGCAGCAGCTTGTCATTGCATGCTTTTGCTAAGTTTGTCATCTACTTGAACCCTCAGATCTTTTTCCATCCTTGATTCCGCCAGAGTTTTTCCCCCTAGCAAGTACTTTACGCTTTTCATTAAACCTCATTTGCCATGTATCTGCCCACCCCTTTATTTTATTGAGGTCTTTTTTTTACAGTTTCTCTATCCTGCTGTGATGTTATTGCCCTACCTACTGTATCTTTGTATTGTCAGCAAACACTGAGATTGAGCTATTTATGCCAGCCTTTATAGCTTTTATGAATAGATTAAACATAATTTGTTTGTATCGCCCCCTCACCCTGGATACTTACCCAAGCCTGATTTCAATCCAGCACTGTGCTCACGTTCAGCAACTCTCTCCTTGGCTCATGCTGCTGTCAATCAACTCCTGTGAGCAGAGTCCAGAGACCTAGGCTGAGCAGGGCAGTGTATGTCAATAGATTATGCCCGCAGGTGTGCTCCCATAGCAATTGGCTGGCTATGGGGGCACACAAATGCAGCTTGCTATAGGGGCACACATAGAAGAGGAGGAGCCGGATGTACTAGTGGGGGACTTGAAGAGGAAGTTCATGGATAACATGTTTTTTATTTTAATTATTAAAACATAACCTTTACAAGCCCTTTAAGGCTGCTGGTTTTAGAAAAAACATTTCTGAACACTACCCTGCATGGCAGAACAAAGCCCAGATGTACTTGTAATGCCTTCCCGACATCTTATTAAGTGGAGGTACATTCTCCAGGTCTCCAGTGTTGAAAATGATCTAATACTAGTACTTTTTCTTCTGATGATGAAAAGCTGATATCCCTGCACCAAGCACATCTATCCCATTAAAAGTTGAGAAAAAATGCAGTAGGTGAACTTTAAATGTACTCCTCATATTGCTAAACGTTGGAATACAATGTTCATGTATTTTGTACAACAAGTACATCAGTGTCAGTGTTCAGTAGAGATATATTCTTCAACCAGAGGACGGCGGTGTCTATAAGTTTGTAGATGCATCTGTGGTTAAACACTATGTATTTTCTCTGTAATAAAGTTCCTGTTTCCTGTTAGCAGAGAAGCAGCAGATAAACACATGTGGACTGTACACTGTGCGTTCTGCAGGGCTATATACAGAATCTCTAACACTAAATAATACGTTTAATAGGTTATTTTAATTGAAATATATTCCCTTGTTAATTGAGTAAAGTAGTAGTTGCTGCTTTGAATTTGCATTAGACCTATCAAGAAAGAGGTGTTTGTTTCTGTGAGTGTATCTATGTGGGAGCTAATGAAACAACCTGGGAGGCAAATGGGCACTAGCTGAAAAGGTTTGGGAACTGCCTGCCAAAGCTAACAAAGCTTGGCCAGAGTCTGAAACAAGCACGGCTAAGATTTTTTAAATCTTAACACATGTATTTGATGTTTATAAGAATTCTACTAGCAAATATGTAGTGAAATGCAGGTTGGATTCTCTTCTACTTCTAAGGCTATGTTCACACTAGCCTTGTGTGCAGGCGGCAGAGAGGCGTTTGGGAAGCGTTTTTACCGCTTCCCAAACGCCTCTGCCAATTCTGCACATTACAGCACATGGTGCTGTTCTAACGGGAGCGTTTGCGTCGCGTTGCCTCGCGGCAAAACGGACGCCTCTGGTCGAGTCAGGAGGCTTTGAAGCCTCCTATTCTCGTCTATGGTGCCGCTCCGCAAATGCCCGGCCGGCGTTTGCGGTGCGGTTGCGACGCGGTTGCGGGGTGTTTGCGGAGCGGTAACACCACTCAAACTGTATTATAGGCGTTTGTGGGGCGTTATTAACGCTCGGCAAACGCCTAGCAACTGCCACTAAACCGCGCATGCGGCGTTTGCGGAGCATTTGCTGAGCGTTAATAACGCCCCACAAACGCCAGACCAACGCTTGCCAAATGCTATAGGGGCGTTTGGCAAGCGTTGGTAAAACAGCCAAGTGTGAACGAGCCCTAAATGCATTTTGGAGTTAATGGGAACTGAGTTTGAGAATGAAAAAATCTTTTTCTCTGACTCAAATCCCACAAGTAAAGAAGTTGCATTGCTGTCAATCTTGGTTCTCTAGGTTTTTACTTTGCTGACATTGACCTTTCATAAAATGAGTAAATTTAGATTACTTTTGAATCTTAAAGAGTTCATGCATTCAAGGCTTTAATAGGCATTTTTTTGGCTGTTATGGACACAATTTAGAAATTCTTTTATACGTGAAACCACATCAGTATGCAAACTCACCCATACTCTGTACTGTGGATACTTTTTTCTTGTTTTCTACTTTTTATTTAAATCAGCCAGCATATTTTTCCTTAAAGCTACTGTGACATAAATATTATCTAATACATTTTTTTAGGCAAAGTCACTCCACTGCATACATTTTCTGACTTTCTCATCAGGTTTTATCTTTCTTGCTGTTTGATGAAAACCATGAATGTGTTCTTTTCAGCCAGTTAAAATGAAAAAGAAGTCCTGGTTTACAAACATGGTGCATATTTTATGGTGCTTGCAATTCTATTATTTCTGGACCTGGGATATAATCTTAAAATGAAAATGACAAAGACTATGTTTATTTAATATGTTTAACTCGTTTGGTGCTGCCCTATAGCAGAAATACTGCTACAGGGTGGCACGGGTGCGCAAAATCACATATATATACGTGATTTTGCAGTTCCAGCAGTGTCAGTGCTTTTTATTAGCACTGATCACTGTATTGGTGTCACTCCCCAGTGCCAGAATGCCTGCCACAGTTCCATTATAAATTGCTGATCGCTGCCATTACTAGTAAAAAAAAAATTCCAGTATATATACCACCATTTGTAAACGCTATAACTTTAACAAAAACCAACTAATTTACACGTATTGGGATTTTTTTTATTTTGGCCTAAATTTATGATGAAATTTGATTTTTAAAATATTTTTACTGGACATGTTTAATAGCAAAAAATCTAAAATATTATTTTTTTTCTAAAAATTGTCAGTCTTTTTTTATTTAGAGCTGAAAAAATAAAGAAATGCAGAGGCAATCAAATACCACTGAAAGAAAGTTCTATTTGTAGAAAAAAAAGGACATACATTTCATTTGGGTGCAGTGTTGCATGACCGCGCAATTGTCAATTAAAGTAACGCTGCACTGTATCACAAAAAATGGCTTGGTCAGGAAGGGGGGTAAATCCTCTGGAGGTCAAGTGAATAAACAATTTTAGACGGAAAAAGACTATAAGTTGTTGTAAGCATTGCATAGTAATGAACAAACTCCTCATGCAGGTTACCAACAAAGGAATGAACACTGTATACGTTCACGGGTGTGTTTCAATTTAAGTTTTGCATACCATTTGTGGTTGTAGGATAGGTTAGTCGTGTACACGCTTGATATTAGCGCACGATAACACCACATAATGAAGTATAATTGGATGGATTGTGAACGAGTACAAGGCTGCCATGGACCTTACATGTTGGTCTTACACCATAGGGGGATCAAGGGTACTGGTTTGCCTAGTGTAAAAGTTATTGGATGCCCCTAGAGTCCCTTGGGCTGCTCGTGTTCTTTACAGATGAGGCCTAACTTTAGGAAATGTTCCTCCTTTTGGGAAATGTTAAGAAGTGGTGCATTTTGTTTGTAAAAACAAGTCTAAAAGAGAAAGCCCACTGATATTTAATATTTCTGGCAAGTAGGAGCTATAGGAGGGGTTTAAAGGCTCTACTTTTATGAACTGTGGTTGGCGATATTAATATTAAAATTTGGACTTCATAACCTGGAATTTTAAGGCCATTAATCTCATCATCTTTTTCTTCACCTTGTAACAGTACAGTTTCGACTATAATGTTCCCTCCTGGTGTGGAGCTGTTATTTATGGGCACAGTCCAGTTCTAGATGATGGTCAGGGATATCTGGAATTACTTTTTTTTAGTAATGTTTTGACTGTCCCCTCTATGTCAGTTACCAGAAAAAGCATGCACCAATGGAAGGAGTGCAGGACCATATGATAAAAAGGTACAAATTAATATATTGGCTGACACTAAAAGACAGGCAGCGTGTTTAGGGGCCCAGAAGAAATCCCCCCTTCATTGGAGCTTCAGTTAAAATAAAAACCTTGAATGGAGTCAAAATAGAGTTTTCCTGTGTGAATGCATGTAGGGAAGCTAATTGATGGACTAAAAGATTTACTGACCAGATATCATTTGGCATTGGCAATTTTTAGTGTAAACCAATACATTAATTTGGAGTCTTTTATTATTTGGTCTGGTGTTTCAGCAGAGCACTGGTTACAGCTTGTAGGAGGAGTTTTCTTTCTGCTCTAGGAGGATACAAAACTGCTGACCTCTGTCTGGACAGTGCTGATTGGCCCTGTGTTGATCACATGCACTCTCCCAAGAAAAAAAGAAACCTCTCTAGCAATACACACTAAACTGAGCATGTGCATGTGGCTACGGGTTCTGTCTGCCTTATCAAGAGATAAGATGTGGACATTTGAACAAGAGGAGGGGCAGAGAAAACAGGATCAAACGGTCTTTTTTTACACAATGCAGAAAATTTACCCTTTAGGTTCCACAGTGAGTATAGCAAGCATGCTTTGCTGTTATCGTGCTGTTTTATCTGCTAAATTTTATATATATATATATATATATATATATATATATATATATATATGCAAACACACATATCCATTTCTGATATTTACATATCTCTGCCATACGACACAACAAGGTAGACACTTTTTCTCTAACAGCTATAGATTTTAGAAGGAATACAGATGTTTCCACCCCCAGCCTCCTGGCTGGACAGTAAAAGAGCAGCAGCAGACTGATAAGGTCATCTCTTTGCTCACTCTTCCTATCAGCATGCTCCTTGTTAGCAAATTTTCATGGAACACATAGCTCATAGTCCTACATCTTTCTCTCCCAGTGCTTGCATATTGTGTGGAACAGTGTGATTACATGTTAGTGCAATATTGGGAGTTTTGTTTTTATGGTAAATAAACCTTTTATACAGATAAAACGCTATGTATGGCAATTTCTCTTTCTATATGTATGGCTGAGGAGGAATGAAGTGTGGGATGAAAGAAGTATTAAGAAGCAGTGTATAACCATTTGAGAAGTGGAATCATCTGACATGCTGAGGAATCATCATATTAGTCCTGTGATAGAGAATGCAAGCATTATATGACCTCACTTAACGCTTTTGGTCATATACCCCAGGTGAGAGCACATCTGGTGGTGGGTTTCACTAATAACAGGACTTTTGACACATAAAAGGTGATGATTAAGAATGAAGAAGTAAAAGGCGGTTTATAACACCAATATGAAGCACAGAAGATATATAATAGGACTTTTTGTTGGACTGCACTATTGTGACATTTTTTGGATTGTTCATATGATTTTTGGACGTACACATTTGATTGTCTTTTAATGGAAGCATGGCACTGGTGTATATTATTTTACATAACTGTAAATTTATGGTCAGATAACTCTTATCTCAAGTTCCACAGCTTGTCTTCCAAAATTAATGAAAACAATTTTGGAAAAGTTATGGCAACCGTGCCAAGTGATACAAGTCTTAGAATATGCTTCTGCATCAACAGATATTTTTTCATGTTAATCCTTACTTCCCATATCCATTGACAGCATATCACAATCCAATCATTTATTGCCTCCTAATTGCAGTAAATAGCTTTAGCTGGCATCCTTGTACTTAGGATCAGGGTTTATGCACAATTCTTTCCAAGTCCTGTCTTACATTCAGCTGTGTAATCTTAGCTTGTTGTCCATTAAGTCAGTTCATTGAACAGTCTTACAAATTGTTAATGGCAGTGCCCAATATTTAAAGGATGACATAAAAGACAACAGTATATTTCACCTGTAAAATTGTTTCAGAAGCATAATTTGAAAACACATTTCAGTCAAAGTCATTACGTCTTCTTTGC
Source organism: Staurois parvus (assembly GCF_062004578.1). NCBI lineage: Eukaryota > Metazoa > Chordata > Amphibia > Anura > Ranidae > Staurois > Staurois parvus. The sequence goes on from NW_028318340.1 coordinate 8,506,062, forward strand.
CTTTTAATGATTATTTTTGAACAGGTTCTGAACAAAAATTGAAAATTGATATTGAATTTAAATAGAAACTCTGTTTACACTGAACTTACTGAGTAAAAGACAAGATCCAAACAAGACTTATCTTAGGTGTGGTATTTCAGAGACCTTGCATGAGTCCAAAGTGAAGATACACTAGGTAAGAGGAAAAGAGTACTGGCCTCTATATTCTCTCTACAGTCCATCCAGGGTATCCTGTAATCTGACAAACCTTAAAGTAGAACTACAGTATAGGCAAAACTTTTTAAAAAATTTCGGATAGAGCAAGGGAGGGTTATAACCCCTGTCAGATTTTTGTCACCATCTGTGACCCATTGCAGAGATTTCACTTCACTTGTGTTGTGTTCAAGTGAGAGAAAATCCCTGAAAATTAAAGGAATTTCTTGGGGACTCCCAGGTCACCAGAACCAGTGTCCCCATTGGAAGAATTCCCCTCTTTTACTTTTCAGGGGACAAACCAAAATGTGGGATTTGCTTTTACTTTCACTTTCAATAATAATGCTAAACAAGACACATAGAGAGGGTGAATTCAGACAGCAATAAAAACTGACAGGTGTTCTAATCCCTCTCCACTCTATCCAAAACTAAACCAAAAGTTTACCTTTAGTTGTACTTTAAGCAGATTCATGAACTAAAGTAATTGAATTGAGAATTGAACTTCTAAATGGGGAATCTCACTGGTAATTGGGGGGGGGGGGGTAAGAATAGCTCTCCCTTTAGACATTTTGGGTACTGAAAGGGCTCCTAAATATGTGAGAAACTGGACATCTTAGGGTTTAATACAAACATATATTTTCATTTTTGAAAAGAATAAGTTTGTTAAAGGCAATCTGTTTTAATAAACAGATTTCAAAATCAGGGGTCAATATTTGTAAACGTTAACTTGTATGAAGCCTGGGCTAGCAAAACAAACAGGTTGGCTTGATAGCATGCACTCACTTGCATGTTTTACATTTGCAAAAGTTCAAAGTTGCACAAAACGTTTCAGGTGCCACAAGCAGTGGTGAAGCATGGTAAAGGTAAGTACAAACTTTTTCTAAAGGTGTACACCTGGTTGTTTATGGAACCTCTGACACAAACAAGTGGCTGTTGTATAGATTTTGATGTAGCAGTTTTAAACATTGAAACAGGTGAAGTTGTGTAGAGTTAGACATATTGAATTGGATAATTAGAGCAGTGATTGTAGGTCTATGAGACACAGTGTATCTGTTGTTTGTTCTTTCTTTCTGTGGAATAAGATTCTTCCACTTGTTCGTTGTTATTCTTTCTCCTCTTGTTTTATTTTCTGGGGGGACTCCCCAACTTGAAGCAGGCTACACATATTTTAGTCAAGGCTAATCATCATATATTGTAATCTATATGGATCAGTTGTCCATTTCAAGCGTGAATCCTGAGGAACCAAATATTGCAAAACGTGTCGATGTTACACGCTTGTTGTCAGGGATCACGGCGCCGGAATCCTGCATCACGGCGCCGTCCCCCCGCGCATGCGCACTGGCGGCGAGCCGCGGCTGACAGGACGCCGCGCATGCGCAGTAGAGAGTCGAGGGCGCGCCTCAGGCGTCCAATGACAGCCGGGGGCGCGTCCCAGCCAGCCAATGACAGTGCAGGGCGCACTATTTAAAGATGCCCTGCACTGTCACCCATTGCCGCAAGGTCTTATGTGATCCTGGATACCTGCTCCTGTTCTGTGACCCTGTTTTCAACCCTGACTACGCTGCCTGCCCCTGTGTTTGACCCGGCTTGTCCTGACTACTCTGCCTGCTCCTGCGCTTTGACTCGGATATCCTGACTATTCTACGGACTGATTTACCTGGCTGACCCTGCATGTGACCTGACTACTCCTTGCCCGCTGATTTGGTACCCCGCTTACCCCCCACGGAACCACTATCCGTGCCACCCTGCTGGGGCCGTCATCCGCCTCATATCTGGCTCTCCCGGTACCTACACGCATCCCCGGAGGCCTTCCCAGCCGCTGGTGGGCCCGCCCGGAGGTCGTGACCTGGCCCGGGACTGTTTCAAGTCCATCCCCACCATCAGGGGCCCTGGTGAAGGCACAGCCCGGGCTTAGACCCCACGCTCTGGGTTGGTCTATCAGTTGGCAGCCGGAAGGCTCCGCCTGGCGGATCATAACAGTACCTTGCGGCCATGACAGAGCCAGGAGGTGGACCGGCGTCCCTAGAGGATATTTGCCAGCACCTGGCAACTTTGACCCAGGCCTTCCAGAACTTCCACAGTCGCTGCGCCCGACTGGAAGACCGCATGGAGACATTAGCCCCCCAGACTCCCCCTGCTCAGAGTCCCGCGTCTGGGGAACCTCCCGCTACCCCGACATCCGGAGCGGTTGCCACACCCTTAGCTCCTGAGCCCCGCGTTCCCCTGCCGGAGCGGTTCCGTGGTGACCGGAGCCGCTTCCGAGCCTTCCGGAATGCTTGCACACTATATTTTGACTTGCAGCCCCGCACATTCTCCTCCGAGACCGTCAGGGTGGGGTTTATAGTCTCTCTCCTTCAGGGTGAGCCCCAGGATTGGGCTCACCGTCTGATGGAGAGGCGTGACCCCCAGCTTGACTCCGTGACCAAGTTCTTTCAGGCCATGGCAGTATTGTATGACGACCCTCAGCGGGCTGTCTCCGCAGAGGCTACCCTATACTCGCTGCGGCAAGGCCGCCGGGCAGCCGAAGAATACGCGTCCGACTTTAGGCGATGCATGGGAGACACCAGATGGAACGATGCGGCCTTATGTCACCAGTTCCGCATCGGGCTGTCTGAGTCTCTCAAGGACGAACTAGCACGAGTAGGCCTACCAGACTCCCTGGAAAGACTGATTGAGTTGGCCATCCAGATTGACCGTAGGTTAAGGGAACGTCGGCTGGAAAGGAGCAACCAGGGTCAAAGGGTGGCATGGATCCCACCGAGAGACACAGCTCCAACCCCAGGGAACCATCCCCGAGGCACGGAATCGGGGGACAACCCGGAACCCATGCAGCTGGGACTGGCCCGTTCCCACTTGTCGGTCGAGGAACGTCAAAGGAGACGATCGCTGAACCTATGCCTGTACTGCGGGGAAGCTGGTCACCAGGTGCGCTCCTGTCCTGCAAAGATGAGTAAGTCCGCTTCCTTTTCTTTTACTTTACCCGCAGGAAGGGATGATCAGTCCAATTACCTGGCCATACCTGTGTCTTTGCAGCTCCCGGGAAGAACACTATTGGTGACCGCAATCGTTGACTCTGGAGCTTGTAGTTGCTTTGTCGACCTGACTTTTGCCCACCGGCAAAAAATACCACTGCAGACCAAAGAAAGGGGGTTCAACATCTTCTTGGCAGACGGCTCCAGTATAAAATCAGGGGTGGTGGACCAGGAGACACCACCCATTTTTACCACAATAGCAGACCATCACCAGGAGTTCCTCCGTTTGGATGCCATCGCATCACCCCTATTTCCAGTCATTCTGGGGCTACCTTGGCTGCGGGCCCATAACCCCCAGATTGACTGGGAAAGGGGAACGATTCAATTTAGGTCACCCTACTGTTTGAATCACTGCCAGGTCACGGGATCCGTGGGTCCCCGGTTCCTCCTGTGCTTGGACGGTGATGCCAATCTATCCCAGACTATTCCCCCGGCCTACCATGACTTCTTGGACGTTTTCAGTAAGCGGGGGGCTGACGTTCTTCCCCCACACCGTTCTTACGATTGTCCTATAGACCTCCTACCCGGATCTGAGATCTCGTTCGGCCGGATCTTTCCCTTGTCAGAAACGGAATCGGGTGTACTGAGGGAATATATTGACGAGAACCTGCGGAAGGGGTTTATTCGTCCTTCCCAATCCCCAGCCGGGGCCGGGCTGTTCTTCGTAGAGAAGAAGGACAAATCGTTACGGCCCTGCATAGACTACCGTGATCTAAACAAGATAACGGTAAAGAACCGTTATCCCTTACCGTTAGTCCCCGAGCTCCTCCAGAGATTGAAATCGGCAATGATATTCACTAAACTAGACCTGCGGGGGGCCTATAACCTTGTCCGTATCAGGGAGGGGGATGAGTGGAAGACGGCCTTCCGTACGAGATTCGGTCACTACGAATATCTAGTGATGCCATTCGGGCTCTGTAATGCACCGGCAACCTTCCAGCATTTCATCAACGATGTTCTTCGTGATTTCCTCGATGTCTTTGTAGTAGTTTATTTGGATGACATCCTAATTTTCTCCCCTTCACTGGAGGTTCATCGAGGTCACGTAGTACGGGTATTAGAACGGTTGCGTCAACACGGGCTATACGCCAAGGCAGAAAAGTGCTGTTTCGAACAGCGCGAAATCACGTTCTTGGGACTGGTTCTCTCTTCCGCGGGGGTCGCGATGGATCCCCAGAAAGTCACGGCGATCTTAGATTGGCCAATACCCGCCGACAAAAAGGGGGTACAGCGTTTCATCGGCTTTTCCAATTTTTATAGAAAGTTTGTTAGGAACTTCTCCGGTCTGGTCTCCCCGATCACGCAACTGACGAAACAAGGGGTCCGTTTTAAGTGGACTTCCGAAGCCCAGACGGCATTCGAGAAGCTCAAAAAATTATTCACGTCTGCGCCCATCCTCTGCCATCCGGATACTTCCCTCCCATATGTCTTGGAAGTGGATGCCTCTGAGAACGCGGTAGGAGCGGTTCTGTCCCAAAGAAATGGAACCAAGGAACTACTGCACCCCGTGGCGTTCTCCAGGAAGTTGACGCCGGCTGAACGTAACTATGACATTGGAGATCGGGAGCTCCTGGCCATCAAATCCGCTCTAGAAGAATGGAGGTACTTACTGGAAGGAGCCACACACCCAATCCTAGTCTTCACTGATCACAAGAACCTGGAATATTTAAGAACAGCGAAACGACTGAGACCTCGCCAGGCAAGATGGGCTCTTTTCTTCTCGCGATTCACTCTCCATATTACGTACCGACCCGGTACTAAGAACACAAAACCAGACGCTCTGTCCCGCATGTTTGAGGACCCCGATGACACAGTGGCACCTGACACCATCTTACCTTCCGGAAGTTTCCTTGCTCTACAAACAGAACTTCGTTCCAGACTCCTCGACGCTTCTACAGGACTACCAGTTCCGTCGGGGTCACCCCTCCTGAACCACGGCGGGCTGTTTTGGAAGGAAGACCGGATCATGGTCCCAGAAGAGATGCGAACCCTGGTCCTAGGGCACTGCCACGACCATCGAATGGCAGGTCACTTCGGGGTTGCGAAAACTCTGGAACTACTACGGCGCTCGTTCTGGTGGCCGAACATGAATAAGGACTGCGAGCGTTACGTCCAGACCTGCTCCACCTGTCAAAGGAACAAGCCCTCCAGGAGCCGGGCATGGGGATTGTTACGTCCATTACCAATACCCAAGCGGGCCTGGCAAATGATTGCCATGGACTTTGTGGTCGAACTCCCACCATCCCAAGGCTACACAGCAATAATGGTGGTCGTGGACCGCTTCTCAAAGATGGCACATTTTATACCCCTGGAGAAAACCCCATCGGCACCTGAAACGGCACGGATCTTCATTAAGGAAGTAGTCAGGCTTCATGGGGTCCCCGAAGATATAGTGTCAGATCGGGGAGTCCAATTCACCTCCAGGTTCTGGAACTCCTTGTGTAAAGCACTAGGAATCAAGCTGTCGCTTTCATCCGCCTACCACCCGCAGACCAACGGCCAAACCGAGAGGACCAACCAAACGCTGGAACAATACCTGCGATGTTACACGTCCTACCTTCAGGATGACTGGTTGACGTTGTTGCCGTCCGCAGAATTCGCGTACAACAACTCGAGTCACTCTGCAACGGGGCAATCCCCGTTCTTCGCCAATTACGGGTATCATCCCACATTTCTCCCTGACCTGATGCCTGAAAACCCGGTACCGGCATCTCAGGACGTCTTAAACTTCTTCTCTGTCAATAACAAGACAATTCAGGAAGCCATCGCCAAAGCCCAAGGGGACAGCAAGAGGGCGTTCGACAGGAAAAGAAGAGGAGAATTACTGCTTCAACCAGGGGATCGGGTATGGCTGTCAACGACCAACTTGAAGATGCTGCATCCTTCGAGGAAGCTGGGACCCAAGTACATTGGCCCATTTCCGGTAAAGCGTGTAGTCAACAAGGTGGCCTACGAGCTTGAGCTTCCGCAGACCTTCAGGGTACATCCTGTGTTCCATGTGTCTCTCCTGAAGCCATCCAGACCGGATCCTTTCCCGGACCGTGAGTCCAGACCTCCCGAGGCAATCTCCGTAGATGACCAGGAGGAATACGAAGTGGAGACTATCCTCAGTTGCCGACGGAGGGGGAACCAGACCCAGTTCCTGATAAAATGGAAGGGTTATGGCCCTGAGGAGAACTCATGGGAACCCGCCCAGAACATTCACGCTCCCCGGCTCATCCGGGAATTTTTTCGTGGACACCCGCGGTGGAGAGATCAGTGGGGCTCCCGGAGGGTGCCCATTGGGGGGGGGCAGTGTCAGGGATCACGGCGCCGGAATCCTGCATCACGGCGCCGTCCCCCCGCGCATGCGCACTGGCGGCGAGCCGCGGCTGACAGGACGCCGCGCATGCGCAGTAGAGAGTCGAGGGCGCGCCTCAGGCGTCCAATGACAGCCGGGGGCGCGTCCCAGCCAGCCAATGACAGTGCAGGGCGCACTATTTAAAGATGCCCTGCACTGTCACCCATTGCCGCAAGGTCTTATGTGATCCTGGATACCTGCTCCTGTTCTGTGACCCTGTTTTCAACCCTGACTACGCTGCCTGCCCCTGTGTTTGACCCGGCTTGTCCTGACTACTCTGCCTGCTCCTGCGCTTTGACTCGGATATCCTGACTATTCTACGGACTGATTTACCTGGCTGACCCTGCATGTGACCTGACTACTCCTTGCCCGCTGATTTGGTACCCCGCTTACCCCCCACGGAACCACTATCCGTGCCACCCTGCTGGGGCCGTCATCCGCCTCATATCTGGCTCTCCCGGTACCTACACGCATCCCCGGAGGCCTTCCCAGCCGCTGGTGGGCCCGCCCGGAGGTCGTGACCTGGCCCGGGACTGTTTCAAGTCCATCCCCACCATCAGGGGCCCTGGTGAAGGCACAGCCCGGGCTTAGACCCCACGCTCTGGGTTGGTCTATCAGTTGGCAGCCGGAAGGCTCCGCCTGGCGGATCATAACACTTGTTATATATTGCTATATTTTATGAGAACTGTATGACACTGGAGAACTGAAGATTTGTGTTATTTTTTTTTAATGAGAGATGGCTGTCTTTTAACTGGATGAACCAATAAATATATGGTTTAATAAACATTTGGTTTGTTTAAGATTCCCATTGTTAGGCACATATAAAGTTCCTTTCTAAATGGGAAATCCACACCTAGGTGTGGTGACCCCCTTTTCCCTTTTCTATACATTGCCTCTAAAATTACATACTAGACCCATTATCCTTAATGAGGGTTTGGTATAGATGTCAAGAAGGACTCCCCGTGAAAAAAATATGGGGTGGAGATTCCAAAATTATAAGGTGGAACCCCATGCATGAAAAAAGTGCCTCCCCCCCAAAAAAAAAAAATCTATACCAAACCCTTAACTAAGCATGCAGCCTGTCAGCCAGGAAAGGCGGAGGTGAGCTTGTGCCCCTCCCCCAGTGCCTTGCCAGGGAGGATGCCCCTGGCAAAGCACCTCATCCCCATACTAATGAGGACAAGGATTTTTCCCCATAACCCTGGCCAGATAGTGGTCTGGGTCTGCAAGAGAGAAGCTTATTAGAATCTTGAAGCCACCTTTAACTATAAAGGGCACCCAGATACAAGCTTTCCCCTATGTGAATGAAGGTGTACGGTACCACTAGTCATTCACAAGAAAAATAAACGGTAAATAAAAACACATAGTTTTTGACAGCTCCTTTATCAAAAGAAACAAACAAAAAAAATCACAGAAATGTACATCCATTATCAATCACAGCATCCAATGATGCAAATCCATGTCTATCACGATGAGCAATGTCCACCAACCCAACAGGAGCAAGAAAAATCCTGTTGACCACTGGTAGATAGGAAGTTGTCATATACAGTAAAACAACTGACAAATAGGCACCAATAGCAGCTGTTGAAAGTAGTCATTTACAGTAGCTGTAAAAATCCCACTACTATATATAATGTTCAGTTCCTGCCAAATGGGCTAAAAGTTTGACTTTCAAAGGGGCATCTGAACAGTCAAACTTTTATTGAATTCCTACTAAGGACTAGTAAGTTAGGATATATTACATTTTGTTCTTGGGTTTAGATACACTTTAAGCACCAGCCTCAGCAATTAAATCTGAACAGGTATTCTACCATTAGGGGAATAGCATGTATCTGGGGTTGAGAACGTAGCTGTTTTTAGCTTCATAGGGTATGGTCATTCAAGACGGATTACCTTTCAATCAGTATGTCAAGATCCACATCAGAAAATGCTAATTTTTATTTCATGCATTCACCCATTCTTTACAGTGTAATTTACTGTATACTCACAGTTTTGCTAGATCTTTGTACCCCAGGAAAGCATTATCTGGTAGTCTACGTATTCTGTTTCCTTTTAGTGACCTAAGAGAAAAAGTTTCACAAAGACATTTCTTGCAGTGGATTGTAGAAAACAAATATATAAATAGTACAGAGAAAATCTGCAAAATGAGCATATAAACTATTTGGCATTTTATCTCTTTATGCTGCTTTTAAAAAAACAATCATTGTAGTAGTGAAAATGCTGATTCAGAAAGGAAAAGGAGCATAGGTACTGTATTATATCAGTAGTGAAGGAAATAAAAAGAAGAGGTGATGTAACCTTCTTCTTTTGGTAATAACTTCAAAAATTAATAGCCCATTCACACTAACCTATTCCACTGCATGCTCAGGTCTGCATTAATTGCCTGCATTAATGTGTGCTACGGCAACCCATTAATTTAAAGAGGCTGACCAATGCACCACAATGGACTCAAATTGTACATACAACACTGATGCAGTCAATGAACGACACTACATTGCACAAATGTACAAATGGGAATGAAAAACAGAATTTAATTGATTGTTGCAATGACTTTTTTCCAGCTTTCTTTGCAACATATTTTAATATTGACGCCTTTAACATTGGTTAAAGTGATTAAATACTTTGTGTACAGTGGCAAGAAAGCAACCATAACAATGTCGTAGTTTGAAAACCAGAGTCCTATTTAAAGTACTGTACAACAAAGGAGAATTGTTGAGTGGTCATCAGCTCCTGTGACTCGTGACTAGACCCACATTCTGCTATCTTGTGTTTGACCCAGCTTGTCTCTTGACTTGACTCTTGATCCCCTATTGCTGACTTTGGCTTGTGTCCTAAATTCTGTTGCTGCTTTCCTGGCTGCTGTTTTGGTACTTATGCTGACTCCAGTCTGCCATCTGTTCCTGATCTTGTCTTCTGATTTGGTATCTCTGCTACCTGATTGTTGATGACTCTGGCTCTTCTTAACTACAGCTTTGCTTCCTGCATCTACAAGTTCCTGTGCTCCTCCTGTTTACCAGCATTCTGCACCATTTCCAGTCTGAGCATCCACAGCATCCCAGTAATCTCCAAACTGTGTATGACCACCCAACAGTGTCTGAACCTACCACAGGCACCCATGCCACTCCTTGTCCAACTGTATCCCTCCAGGAGGCAATGGACAGAGGAGATAAGGGAAGCCCTCAAATCAGCTTGGCCTCTACAAATTCCATATGAGACTATTACTCAGACTGTAGCTGAAGCTTAGACTGACTACTGGCTGGTTAAATCTGCTACAAATGGCTCCCTCATAGATCTCAAACTGATCAAAATCTGTAACTGACAGAATTCTGAAGATCCACAAACAGGTAGAGCTGCGTCAATAGTCTCAGAGCTACATTTTAAAGAAAATATACAGTATATCTGACTGGTAGGGATTCTTCTCAACTCATAGAAAACTACCCTGTTCCAGCATACATTGTGGTGTCAGTGTGGTAATCATTATGTTTCTGCTGGTGTGTTTCTTGCTACTGTTTCTGGGGTACTGATTGCACTATGTTACTGTAGATATGATTCTTGTGGTGTCAGTATGGTACTGATTGTGTCTCTGTAGACTTGTTTCTGGCCATGTCAGTGTGGCACTATTTGCATTTCTGCAGTTCTGTAGACATGTTTCTAGTGGTGTCAGTGTGGTAATGACTGTTTCTGCAGTTGTGTTTCTGGTGGTGTCAGTGCAGTGATGATTGTGTCTTTGCAGACCTGCATCTTGCAGTGTCAGTGCATTTAAAGATGATGGTTTTTGTAACAATTGTCTACATGGAGAAAGGGTTGTATGGGGCTTTGAGCATTTATACAGTGGAGTGAGTCCATAAAAAAAAAGTAGCCATGCCCCTACTTAAATTAACCATGCCTACTTTTTGTTGCAGCATTCTTTGCTACTTTATTTCCTTGGTAAGCCTCTCCCATCTTGGCTGTATTGCTATAGGGTTCCCTAGCTATACTTTGGGTCACAACCAGCTAATCCTTTAAGCAAGACTGGATTTTCATCAAATGGCCCTGCTGGTTCCCAAATTGTAGTACACTAGGTAACACAACTTTACTATATTACTCTGGACACTTACTGGCCTTAACCTACATAAGAAAATTGTGTTATAATCCAAGTAGCTTGACATGATTTGATTATTCCTATTGATGATTAAAAATACGTGTGGACATAATAGCATACTGTACCCCATGGTAAATTCAGCCTTGTCACAACATCAATATTAGTCACAACCATTAATTTTCATTGTCCTAGAGGAATGTGTGAAGCTCACCAAATAAATTCTCTGCTAGCCTTACTGGAATACTTGTCAGTAGAAAGCTATTAAATCACAAATCACTTACTGGCTGTCATGGGCAAATGTTATTTCTTTGCTTGAGTTTTCAAAGATCAGTCTTCACTTTACTCTTACATTTACCATGGCAGTGATAATGTTTTGTACCCCGCTTTGATTACATCCATTACAGACAGAAAGATGAAGCTTCATTACAATGGTTCTGTATGCACTTCTGCTGGTGTTTGGACATCAATCTCTCAAAATCAGCAATTACACATAAATGAAATACTAAGAAACAATGTTTCAAATTCAAAAGTGACATGTACTGGATTTTAAAGGAATTACATTTGCATTTTAAGCATTGCCTCATGCCTCATTTATTATTTTAAATTGTTTACTACTGACTGATGAAAATGAAGAAAGCTGCAGCACTGAAAGAGCTTGTACTCCTAAGATGTAAACATGCTCAGGGTTAAATAAGAGTTCTTACATTTGTTGTGTGTACTTGTCAGGGAACAATCATGGTCCCTATTGGCTTATTGGTAGTGTTGGATTCGCATATATATTTCATTATCCACACAAGATCACAATGAACTTCGTTTAAGTAAATTGTTTTAGTCTTTTTTTTTTTTTTTTTGGTTTGGTGTACTGGTGAGCACTTTTTTGAATATTAGGAGGATTGTTATATGGACATTGTGTGCTTTTGTGATTGTACATTTGATACTTGTTTTGGATACATTGTATTTCTTGTTCTTTTTTTGTTTTGTTTAATCACTTGAAGTGCTGGGCTTATGTTGGCTGATTCACCACTTAACATATTAACACTTTGAATGGGTTATACCAGCAGGAAGAAAACCCACTCTCTCTCTGACATCACTGAGGTCTTCCTTACTAAAATTGTCTTTATGGAAAAAATAAGAAGGAAATCATCCTCCTGCTGCTTTCTCCGTAAACAAAGATAACAAATTAAAATAACTGCATAATCTAGAGCAGTGGTCTTCAAACTGGAGCCCAATGTGACCTTTTGCTTTCATTTATCCGGCCTTTGAGGCATTATTCCTGCCACTGAAACTAACAATTGGGCATAATTCCTGCCACTGACACCGACAATGGGGCACTATTCCTTCCAATAACGCCAATGATGGGGCATAATTTCTTCCACTGACAACAAAATTGGGGCACTAGTCCTACAATTGAGTCTAACTATTTCTCCTCCTAATACCAAAGATCAGGCATTATTTACTCCCACTGGGCACATTCCAGCCCCCCTAAACTATGAAGGACAGTAAATGGGCCCTTTCTTTAGAAAGTTTGGAGACCCCTGATCTAGTGTTTAGAATGAAGCACACTGATAATAGCCATGGCAGGAGAAAGGCACCTGGAAGAGATTCTGTGTTCTCATCTTCAGAAACACCTGGGGATGATGGTTGAGTCAACCTGACAGAATTCTGAATATCGGATGTTTAAAGAGTCTGCCCATCCAAAACTGGTATTTCATGGCCGTTCAACCTTCCTGCTGTGACACTTGGATGATAATTAAATAAATAATGAAACTAAAGGTTTTACAATTACAATGTTTGTAGTATGACAACAAAATTCTGCAATATAAACTGCCCCAAGGCATTACAGAAATGAATCACATTTTTATGTCAAGTGGCATTGTCTAGTAAATTTCTGAACGTGACTGGTTACTACAAAGTAAGAAAGACAATTAAGCCATTTTGGTAAATGGAGCTCCATGATTGAAGAAAAACAGATCATATTTCCTTTTTCCAACCTATGCTATGGATACAGGATAATTAGAGATATGTGTATAGCAGCCTAGATCGAGGAAGGACAAAGCATAGACTACTGTACATCCTACTGATCAATGGTTGAATAATAGACTAGGTAATGGACAATCAAACCTCAACTGATGAAGAACAAAAACATAAAAAATGTTTTATTTTAATAGATACAGTGGGCCAAAAAAGTATTTAGTCAGCCACCAATTGTGCAAGTTCTCCCGCTTAAAAAGATGAGAGAGGCCTGTAATTGGCATCATAGATAGACCTCAACTATGAGAGACAAAAATGAGAAAAAAAATCCAGACAATCACATTGGCTGATTTGGAAAGAATTTATTTGCAAATTATGGTGGAAAATAAGTATTTTGTCACCTACAAACAAGCAAGATTTCTGGCTCTCACAGACCTGTACCTTCTTCTTTAAGAGGCTCCTCTGTCCTGAACTCAATACCTGTATCAATGGCACCTGTTTGAACTTGTTATCAGTATAAAAGAGACCTGTCCACAACCTCAAACAGTCACACTCCAAACTCCACTATGGTGAAGACCAAAGAGCTGTCGAAGGACACCAGAAACAAAATTGTAGACCTGCACCAGGCTGGGAAGACTGAATCTGCAATAGGCAAGCAGCTTGGTGTGAACAAATCAACTGTGGGAGCAATAATTAGAAAATGGAAGACATACAAGACCACTGATAATCTCCCTTGATCTGGGGCTCCACGCAAGATCTCACCCCGTGGGGTCAAAATGATCACAAGAACGGTGAGCAAAAATCCCAGGACCACACGGGGGGACCTAGTGAATGACCTGCAGAGAGATGGAACCAACGTAACAAAGGCTACCATCAGTAACACACTACGCCACCAGGGACTCAGATCCTGCAGTGCCAGACGTGTCCCCCTGCTTAAGCCAGTACATGTCCTGGCCCATCTGAAGTTTGCTAGAGAGCATTTGGATGATCCAGAAGAGAATTGGGAGAATGTCATATGGTCAGATGAAACCAAAATAGAACTGTTTGGTAGAAACACAACTCGTCGTGTTTGGAGGAGAGAGAATGCTGAGTTGCATCCAAAGAACACCATACTTACTGTGAAGCATGGGGGTGGCAACATCATGCTTTGGGGCTGTTTCTCCACAAAGTGACCAGGACAACTGATCCATGTACAGGACAGAATGAATGGGGCCATGTTTCGTGAGATTTTGAGTGCAAACCTCCTTCCATCAGCAAGGGCATTGAAGATGAAAAGTGGCTGGATCTTCCAACATGCCAATGATCCCAAACATACCGCCTGGGCAACGAAGGAGTGGCTTCGTAAGAAGCATTTCAAGGTCCTGGAGTGGCTTAGCCAGTCTCCAGATCTCAACCCCATAGAAGACTTTTGGAGGGAGTTGAAAGTCCGTGTTGCCCAGCGACAGCCCAAAACATCACTGCTCTAGGTGGAGATCTGCATGGAGGAATGGGCCAACATACCAGCAACAGTGTGTGCCAACCTTGTAAAGACTTACAGGAAATGTTTGACCTCTGTCATTGCCAACAAAGGATATATAACAAAGTATTGAGATGAACTTTTGATATTGACCAAATACTTATTTTCCACCATAATTTGCAAATAAATTCTTTCCTAATCAGCCAATGTGATTGTCTGGATTTTTTTTCTCATTTTTCTCTCATAGTTGAGGTGTACCTATGATGCCAATTACAGGCCTCTCTCATCTTTTTAAGTGGGAGAACTTGCACAATTGGTGGCTAACTAAATACCTTTTTGCCCCATTGTATATGATGGTGTGTATATGATGGTGTGCTGTAACCTTCCACAACAAACATAAAATGTCTTATTTCACCCGTCAAAAGATATTTAAAATCTGAGTTGTTGCTACAAGTTGCCATGAATCATCATTGCTAAGCACTTCCTTATTAAATAATCCAGTTAAGCCATTAATTGCTAAGGCAAAATTCATTTGGAAAGTAACAACACAACAATCAAACACGTATCATACTTATTTACAATTTGATTAGTTAAACAAATACAGCCTTGATCATGTAAACCCCCAGAGTACTCTAAATTAGCCTGAAGCCCAAAAACGCATGCAAATGTTGTTAGTCAAGGCCAGCCTCAGCCTCCATTTGAAAATGTAATAACAGATGTGATGTGATGATACTACTACCCGCATATCAATCAAGGTGTAAACAAAGCTTTGGTCAGAACAGCTTACAAGCAACTTACAAAAAGTATTATGACTAGTATATAACTTGGAACTGGTGGAAAAAGGTCACCGAAAAAGAAGTAACTGGTGGTGATGCCATGCCACTTTTCCTGTAATTGAGTCTGAGAATTGAGAGATGGAAGGCATCAGATTAGTTCATTTTACTGCTCCGCCATGGTTGAGAGATAACTAAGTTTGAATTTTTAGTTGAAACTAGCAAGCTAAATCATGAACCTAATTGGCACTTTCAATAAAGGCTTTACTAGCAGGCTGAATCATGAACCTCAGTGGCATCATCAGTAAAGACTCTGCTTCTACAACCTCAGATTTGTCTAGCTACTACAGCCATTACAATGAGATCTTATACTGGTGCTGGATTTCAAATTCCTTTAATATATGGAAAATACGAAAGGAATATTGAGAGCCCATACTGGAAGCAGCAGAGCTAGGGATTAGCATATCTTGCCAATTACATCCCTCATAAATTTAAAAAGTCAATGGATTGTGAAATAAAGGTTCATACAGAAAACGACAGTGTATGAGCTATTTTTGACTTGACTAGTGAAAGCAGTGGAGCAAATAAAATATACTAAAGTGGCATAAAATAATATGCAATAAAATAATGTGCTATAACATATAAATATATAAAAAAATCAATAAAATTGCATCAGTGAAAGTCCAATTTATCAAACACATAAATGCTTCATATAAGTCCACCAGAAAAAATTGTTATATAAAATATATAGCTAAATGAAAAGTCCTTCTGATCCACTGAATCACTACATGATCAGATAAGATTATTTCCACATGTGCCAAAAAACTTCACTCAATTGTCACCACGTGCTCCAGAGAAAAACCTCCCCCAATTCAGTGGCACCTGATGTCATGGCCCAGTAAACTTGATAGGCAATTGCGCTTGCGGTGAGTTTCAAACATAATAAAAGTCCTCAATCACTTATCCCCTCAGCAATTAAAGGCTGTGTGAATTGCAGGACATCCTCTAAATTATTTGCTCTGTCACAAGGAAAGGAAATAAAAGAGAGCTCATAGCATGATACCGCTAAAATCCATTTATTATAAAAGCAGTAATGAACTCACATAGTAAAAGTACAAGCATGCCCAACATCCACAATATCCTCAGAAGGTAATGGTATATCATATAGACAGTGTCTCACCCGAACCTCCTCGCTGCTTGCGAGCGGTACGTCACTTCCAGCGATGGATGTGAGGTGGATCACTGTGACAACAATCGTTGCACAGCCCGACTCTGACATGTTTCATCACCTGACTTTATCAAAGGTGATGAAACGTGTCACCTTTGATAAAGTTAGGTGAGTTCATTACTGCTTTTATAATAAATGGATTTTAGCGGATTGGGGCCATGATTTCAGACATTAAGTTAAATTAATATTCAAGACCTGATTTAGGACTGGAGCCATAAAGATTACATGGCCTGCCAATATTTCACCTGCCCCCCCCCCCCATCATTTCCTTATCCTCTCGGCCTTGCAATGCTTCCCTGTAAGCTTGTGAAAGAAAACCTGCACTGAGAGAAAATACAAGCTGCCGTTGTTGAACTTCCTTCTAAAGCTGCAAGCTAACTGTCTGTTTTACCGATTCAATATTTTGGCAGGTGGCAGATGGGGACAAGTATAAAGACCTTTACTTGTTGCATAATTGACAAAGAAAGTGATGAAGATAGAAATATATAGGCAAATAGATATTTTTTAGTACACGTTTCTTTTAATAGGAACTTGTCAACATTGCAATAAGAGCTGTCACTCTTGATTAGTTTTATAAGGTCCAGAATCCAGACTTGCCATCCTGATCCTGGTTTTATATGTGACCATCACTCTTGTTTTAGCTCAGTGACTGAGTAAGTTGAGGAGCCAAAATTAGAGAGAAAGCCCTGGAGTATTCACCTTTAAAAAGAATCCCTTAAACAGTGGGCAGACAGTTTGGCAGTCTCTGCTATAACTTTCTACTAACCTGGAGAATGAAGAACACATTAAAGGAGATGTTTTGGGTCATAAATAAAAAAAATAAATGAAAAAAACATATATACTCACCTCCGTGCTGCAGCATTAGTGTGATGCTGCAGCTGTCCCTTGCCAGCTCTAAACCCAAGAACTGAGCTTTCACATGACAGCTGATTGCTCAGTTCTCAGTTTGCTCTGAGTAGAGAGCGGTGACTGTCTGTCACCACTCTCTGCTCTACCCCTCCAGAGCTTACTAGTACATCAGGCTGCGGATGAGGTAGGAACAGCTGGCTTAGGCACTCAGCGGTGCACTGAGAGGCTCAGCCAGCTGACGATCAGGCATCTGGATGGATCCGAACAATATGGTTGGGATCCTCCCAGAGCACTCTGTGATTTCAGCCGACTTTAGGCTTTAGTCAGCTTTTAACTGATTCTGGGTCACCGGAAAGCAAAATTAGTGCACTCCTGTGACCCACAAAAGAAGTATGACCCTACTTCTTTTTTAAATAAAAGCTGATTGCTGGCTATCAGACAAAATCCAGCCGCATGCATAAAATATCTACAGTCAAAACTTTTTTTATTTTAGTTTTGGATAGAGCAGTGAAGGCTAAGAGCTGCTGTCAGCTTTTTTATTGTGAGTCCCAGTTAAGATTGATTATCTTTATTTGTCCTGGTGACCAAATCCAAAATTTAGAGTTTTCACAGAAACAGAAGGGGAAAATTTCCAATGAGAACACTTTTTTTCTGGTGATAATGACGCCTGTTTATTCACTTTTTGAAAGATTTCCTCTCTTTTCATTTCTAATTTCAGGACAGGATATGAAAGAAAATCTCAGTAGGATACATAAAAAAACAAAAATTTACGGGGTTTCAACCATGTTCTTATTCAAAAGTAAAATAGTTTCAGCTTTCGATATAATGTAGCAATTGCACTATTGTAGTTTGATTTACATCTGCCAAAGATAGAAACATGTCTCTCGATTGCGTAATTCTTTAGGGCACCCCCAATGAAAATCAAAATGATATGCTAACAGAGTGCCTTATGTTCAAAGTAAAGCCTCTGTAGTCCACTGTAACTGAGTACTAGCATAAATGGTCTCTCTCTTTCATTTGGTTTGTAATTTACACTCACTGCCATACTACAATGTAAAAGTCCTCATTGTTTTATATCTGTGTCCTAACATTATTCAACTTAGCTTCTAAGATGTGTCCTGGGAAAATTTTGTTAAATGGAAACATGGAATTGGAGGTCATGTTTGTGTCAAGACTACAAATCCATAATCATCTGGTTTTTCTGTGAAGCAAGGAATAATTATGTTTAGAAAATATTTGCCTTGTTTTAGTTTGTGAATCCTGCATATAACTGGTGGAAACTACTAATTAAGATTTAAAGGCAATTCTATTATTACAGTTATGTATTTAGGCAAATTGGTGCAAAGTAGATATCTTATGTAAGTTCTCCTTTACCAATCTGCCAGTGGGAAATCGACTAGTTACCTGCCTTTTTAATCACCTCTAATGAGGACTTTTTATTAGTGGAACAAAGACAGAGCACTCACCTTTCATGCTTCACCCTTTGACATTTGTATGAAATGTTCTTAAAGCGTAACTTCACCCAAAAGGGGAAGTTCCGCTTTTCTGCTTTCTCTCCCCTCCTCTATCACTTTTGGACACTTTTAATTCTTTGGGCGATTGGGTACTTGCTCCTACTTCTGCTTGGAATGCCTAGGCATTCCGAGCGAATGTTTCAACTCTTTCCCTTATCCACAGCCTTCTGGGACACATTACAGGTCCCAGAAGGCTGCAAGACCATTCACAAAGTGCAGTGTGGCTCACAGTGGGAAGCCGGCTATGAAGCCACAAAGAGACATAGCCAGCTTCCCACAGTAAACATGCCAGGATGGGGACCCAAGGACCGGTGTAGAACTGGCTTGGGTGAGGACAGTGCTTGATCCTTGGAAGGTAAGTGTTCTTTTTTTAAAAGTCAGCAACTACAGTATTTGTAGCTGCTGACTTTTACCTTTTTTGGGCTAGACTGAAGATCTTCTTTAATTTAACAAAACTTGAGGAAATACATTGATATAACTTTCAATATTTTACCAACTTTTCGTATAAAGGTAATTCTTAGAAAGTAATGGGCTGGAATGTATGAGGAGATCTTGGAACAATGCACGGTATTCTGTTCTATAATGTAAATGTGAGTGCATATTCTTCATATTCTTACATTATTTGTTATTACATTGTACACACAAATGTTTTTTTATGTAGCACAGTAACTTTAATGCAGGAGACAAGTCTGATATTGAGTTTTGAGGGCAATTAGACTTGTCAGTAACCGTGTGCTAAAATAAAATTGCCTCTAAATAATTTATGGGCATGTTCTTGGGAGGAGAGGTGCTTA
The DNA here is from genome assembly GCF_062004578.1 of Staurois parvus. Classification (NCBI taxonomy): domain Eukaryota; kingdom Metazoa; phylum Chordata; class Amphibia; order Anura; family Ranidae; genus Staurois; species Staurois parvus. The sequence goes on from NW_028318340.1 coordinate 8,525,292, forward strand.
TTGGCAGGATATGTATGGACAGGATGGACAAATTTTAGTGAGTTGTCATTGATGAATTATTAAGGTGATAGCAAGCTAATAGGAATTAGATGTCTACTTACAAAAGAGTTACATTGCTTGACACGTGCGGTACTGCTTGTAAATTGACCTCTACACACTCGAGCTCTGTGTCTTTGCACTCACAAATGTCTGGGAAATGGGATAGACCTGGAAGCAATTGACAGTAATCATATTCACTGACACAAGGAAATATACATTATAAACATACATACAGCATACTTTATATTTAAAAATAAGGAATTCAACTGCTGGGTTTTACCTCGTAGATATTCTTGTCTAATAAATAATTTATACACAGCTACTGAAAATATTACTGATATAATGAATGGGAATTATGTGTATTCAAAAAAGAAAAACATTTTAATGATTTTTAAGCAGTTTTGTGTGCTCGTGCTCAGTGAAAGGATATTCTCACCATATACATTGTGATTGAAATGAGCCATGCTTGGAAGGATGCTTCATTTTACCAATACTGTCAATACTGCATAGTCCAACCCTATCTTCCTAATCTTTAATAGACTTGAATGTATACATACATGAAAATTAGCCATTGATGGAACAAGTCACAAGGAAATTCAAGAAACCACTCAGAATTTAAAGTCTTTTCAACCAACCACTTGATAAGATACTGACTTGACACATCTAAAAAATGCTGTGAATGCCCTGAAACTCAGTTGCTAGTGTGAACTAGAAGGGGAGAGGAGAGTGTGAAAAAAGAAAGACTAATTGATTTTTGTAGTGTCCAGTATTAGAAGAGAAAGGGGGCTATGTTGGTTTATGGAAATCTCATAGTTAGAATATCATGGTCCATTAAGGGGAAAAAAGGAAGGAGGCTGTGAATATGCAATGGATGAAACTGGATGACCTGCTTTGCACACCAGTCACTTCAAAACTCAACTCAAGCCAGATCTCTTTTTATTGGTTTTTGACTGAGTGGAGAGAGTTAAAACCATTTTTTAGATTTTGTATTGCTAGATGTGTGCTAATTTCCTGAAAATGTTGTTACCAGGACAACAAATGAATACAACTGGTTTCACTGGGCAGGAATATCTAGACAGCGTTAAAAAAAACCTGACAGAGGTTCTAACTCACCCTCACAATTTTTTTTGTTTCTCTGTCCCTATCGGAGATATTTCCTATAACTCCCTGTTATTCTGACACCCTGGCAAGAAGCAAGGGTAACATTCCTACAAAGGAGAAACACAAGAACAAAGAAAATATTGCAAAAGTTCAAACTCTTCTTGACTCTGTCTAAGACAAAAAAAAAAAGCAAAAATGCTGGAATTGAGCTTTAAAGTTATTGTAAAGCTTCTTATTTTTAAAAATAATAAACATGTTATACTTACCTACTCTGTGCAATGGTTTTGCACAGAGCAGCCCCGAACCTCCTCTTCTTGGCTGCTCTTTTTCTTCTTTGAGTGTCCTTGTAGCAAGCAGCTTTCTATGGGGGCACTTGTGTGGACTCGCTTTTGAGCTGGGCTGTGGGCGTTCATAGACACACACAGCGTATCTTGGCCCCTCCCCTTTTTCCCTACTCACAGGATTTGACTGACAGCAACAGGAGCCAATGTCTCCCACTGCTGCTGAGTCTACTGTGAGAAGAACGAGAGGGGAGAATAGCTGCTTCATATGCCCAAAAGCACTGGATCGAGATTGGGCTCAGGTAAATGTTTAAGGGTGGGCTGGGGAAGAAACTTTTGAAAAGTTTTTACCTTAATGCAGAGAATGCATTATAACCACTTTAAAGTGGAGCACCTGCCAAACAGTTAAATACATAAAATCAATAAATGGATATACGTATTACATTCCTTATAGCTCTCTGAGATTTAGTGCTAATAACACAGATGTGGTTGCTGTAGAGCCTCCCACTTGCAGAAGCCATCTGCCATGTTTAAAGTCACATTGCTTCTGCAGAGCAGTGTGCTGTGTGTGTTTATTAAATAAAGCTGGCCCCCACTTGAAAGACAATAGTATCTAGTTTGTCCTAACAGAATGCTGGGAGTGACAGCTGTGGACCTAGCATAGAGGGAATTAGCAAGGGTAGAAAGAGGAAGCCCCTGGTAAGCCAGGCTTGATATGACAGCCACAAAGGGAGAGAAGATCTCTCTAGAGAGGGACTAGGAGCACAGAGTGCCTGAAAGTGGGGTATTCAATAGAGCAGTGCTGGTTGCACCTGCTGTAAGTTCAATTCCTTACAGTGGAAGACAGGCAGTGAACCTTGAATGGGTTTTGGGGTGTGTCTAGTTGAAAGCTGTGGATGGGCGCTGGGTGCGCTGGGTGCAGACACAAGAGCTGTGAATGGGGAGGGCTGGTACCTGGCCATGTACCTAATGCAGAGTCCAGTGCCTAATGACACATTACAAGTCTGCCCCACTTCCTCATCACAGCAGGGACCAGATACAGCTTTCATGGCAGTTCTGAAAATAAACCAATCCTGAAAGCTGCCAAATGAGTTTTTTTATGAGTCTGCAGCAACAAAGAAATGTTATAAAAGAAAAATACATCTTGATAAAAAGAAAAGAAGTCTATTCTTCTTGGACACTAGCAAAATACTGAGGCATGATGGGGTGGAAGGAATTATACTGGGCTGTCCTTACAGCTTTGGTTTGCCAATGTCCAAACTCAAGTAGGCAGCAGCATAAATCAATGTGCCTGAAATATTTTATGCTGTGCCCCGTAATGTACAATTGAAAAAGCTTATGTAAAAAAAAGTTTGTTTTTTTTAAAGGATTTTGCGAGTTTGATGATTGCACTCTCAGCTTCAACCTGCACAGAGATTTTTACAGTTTATGGGACAACAATCGAAGTTTCAGTGGAGAGTGATAATAACTGTTGGTTTGTTAACTCCGCAGTAAACACTTTACACACACAAACAATAACCGTTATAATGTGTTTTAATTGAAACACACACTGCTCACAGATGCGCCTTGCCAAATTTCTAAATACCACCATATTTTCATAGGGCTAAATGTGCCACAAGCCACATCTGGCTCTTTGGCTCTCCCTGTCCAGTGCTCAGTCTTTCTCCCCTAGGGGCAGCAGTGATTCATCCCAGCCTGCCACTGCATATACAAGAGCCGGTCAGTTACCATTGGTTCAGACCTTCTCAATAGTCCAGGCTACTCATGTGGCCCCTTGGGAAAATTAATTGCTCACCCCGGTATTACAGTCTGATGATGAACACTTTGTGGTTAATTTACTCAAACTGGAGAATGCAAATTCTGGTGCATCTCTGTCTAAAAGCCAATCAGCTTCCAAGTTTTATTGTCAAAGCTTAATTGAACAAGCTAAAAATAGAAGCTGATTGGCTACCATTCACAGCTGTACCAGATTTTGCACTCTCCAGTTTTAGCAAATCAATCCCTATATGCTATTGTATAGCAAGAAATCAGAGTTTGATAGAGACTAATCAATATATTTGTCTTATGTGTGGCTTTCTCAGAAGGGATAATGTATCCCATAAACCTCACCTCACAATATGGTGGTGCTTAGAATCTAACTGTCATTCTACATTCATGTAGGTACATGTCTACCAAAAGGTGTTTGAGGCTTTGTAGACTCTGGTCAGAGTCTTTGTAGACTCTGTTTATTTCACTGGAGCTACTTAATAGATGCTTTACTTAATGCGTATTTAAGATCTAGGCTTGTGCGCTGTGAAAACAGTTTGTGTGGGGAATGCTGCAATTTGACATATGTTAGGTCTCATTAAAATATTAAAAATATCAGTGTTAAGCTAAGTAATGTTACTGCTAGAAATGTTAAGGTCATAAGCTGAACTATTTATACTATTTGATTGCTGAATATTAATTTTGGGCATGACACTCCATTCCCCACTCAGTTTGAGGCCCTTATTATCTAAACATTAAAAATCATGTGTCTCTGAGACTCTAGCATGTGGTATATTATGTAGGTATAAGGACTGTGGCACATGTGTGCTTGGCATATAGTTTGTAGAAGCAGTTTCTATCAGAGTATGCCCCTTTAAGTTCCTCCCACTGTCAGTGCTGTCAGGTGTTAGAAATCAAAATTATGATTCGGCACTTATATTGATGGCAAGCTTGCAAAATATTTGGTTTTTATGATTAATCATAATTAATATTAATATGTGTGAATTGTCGCCTTAAACCAATGATATTTAATTCTTCAGTAAAATAGCTGAGACCAAAAGATATATTAGTTATAGCTGAGACAGTAAAATAAATGAGACCAAAAGATATATTAGTTATAGCTGAGACAGTAAAATAAGACAGGAGTTAGCTGAGACCAGCTAAACCAGCTGAAGACTATATTTAGGCATAGCTGGTTAAACGTCTCTGGTAATAATATGTCAAGGGTATTAGGAGGACTCATTATAGATTTACTATTACATTATGTATTTTAATAGTATCTGGTGTATTTAGTATACGTTTCTAATATTGATACATATATAGATTAGTGATTATACGTTGATATGTTGTTAAGTTATATTATTATTATCATATGAATAGCTGAGATTACATCATTACATTATAGTATTATGTACATCTGTACCTGTCCATCAAACATCATATATATAGCATCCCCTTCCTTTTATGAAATGGCTTTGCCAAGCAGTAATAATTTCCATAGAAGGTATTAAGATCACTAACTATGACGTAAATTTGCCTCATAAAAGACCATGAGACAACGGACACGAGGAGACACTCACACACTAACACTGACACTTTGACATATACGCACACACACGTATGAGAAGCTGGAACAGGTGCTTACTGAAGACAAGATCATCATTTCCGTCTATTTCCGGCTTCTTCAAAAAGACATGAGAAGGACAAGGACATGGAGAACTGCACATGGCCAGGACAGCCATGACAAATAATGGTGACTTATCTTTAAACTTTTGCTTGATATTTCTACAGTAGTTTTATCTACATGGAACTGTTCATGATACGCTTTACATTGTTATTTTACACCATTGTGTGATAGAATAAAATCACACTTCATTTTTTTTATTTCAATGGCTCTTTCATTCATAATCGCCTCAAGACACTAGAAGAAGTATTATATGTGTCTAAAATCCAACATTTTGGTGAGCCAGCCTCCGCCGAAATTTTTTCTTCGGTTTTCCATTCCTTGCTAAGGGGGAGAACGCACAATTCTGTGATTGTCAAGTCTGGGAAAAACACGGTGAAAAGAACCTAGAAGAAAAGGCGATTAAACAGAGGTGGACGAGAGGTCCAGTGACTGAGTCGGGTCAAAAGAGAAAATCTTCTGTTTACGGTGAGTAACAATTATGGAATTTATTGATGACTTAGTTAATGAAAGCAAGCTAGAGTTTAAAGATGTTTCTTTATATCCTGAAGACAGTCAGCTATGACACTATATGTATAATGTATGTTTACAGGCCAATATTCAGATAGATAAATCTAGATTTACTGTGCACAGACAGCGTAAAAACATATCTAACATCTTAAATTTAGTAAGAATTTTCAACAAAATGATTTTGAATGTTGATTTATCTGTTAAAAAAGCTTGTACATTAAAGCAGATAGAATGTAGCACTGTACAGAACACAGAAAAGCATGAAAATTTGTCTCAAGATGCTCTTAGTTGCCCAAACTGTGACATTTTTTGAAATTACATAGAGAATCTTGAGGAACAAATTGATTCAAAGACAAATCTTTTGTTAAGACTGCAGAATGACAGTAAACAGGTTGCCATGATAACCAGAGTGATTCAAGATCAGAGCCACAGCTGTCCGATATCTCTGAAAGTTTGGATATTGACTCTGATGACGAAACACAAATTAAACATAAAGAATTGTTATGTAAAACTGCAAAACTTAAGTTGCAAATACATAATCAGTTAATGAAAGTTTTAAAAGACATCTCTGCTTATGATTCAGATAAAGACATTTACAGCAACATGGAAATATATGAAATGCATGTCAAATGCCATCAACTTTCAAATCATGATATAAATTATTATTTCCGTTATGGCTACCAATTAAATTTATGTCTCGAATTAAAAATTCTGTTGTTAACGATAAATATCAGAAAAAACATAGTGACGCGACAGACAGACTGCGTCAATTGCTGTTATGTTCAACAGGTGAAGACGTACCTTTGGTAGAAATGCTAGACATACTTCAGACTACTGCAGACGAAGACCCTTTTGAGTTTAAAAATAAATTTTCCAAAGCATATAAAATTATATTTGGAGTAGAAAATGAGGAAGACTCAGCTATGATCAAAGCTTTTGTAAAGAAATTCAAGTATCTTGACCAACTAACAGTTGTCATAGCAGAGGAAAAACAAAATCTGAATGACATAGTAAGTTTCATTGACAAAATCCGGAGAAAATTGAAAAATAGCAATCTCACTTACGAGGTAGCTGTGATTCAAAGTGACAAAAATAGTCAAACAGCAGCTATGCCAGGAACCACAAGTCCCAGTAAGAATGACAATGACAGATGCAAGCAAGTGAGTCATAAAGAGTATGCCACATGCTTTCACTGTCATAAACAAGGTCATATCAGACGGCATTGTTGGAAGTTTAAAATTGACTCACAAATAAAGAAAATGGAAATAAAAGGTGAAAAAGCAGCTTTTGTACAACCTGCTTTGTTGTGTAATGATAAAGGTTTAACTGAATTGCCTTATGCCTCATCACTTAAACAAATTCATAACTTGACTAGCAATAACTGTTCAGACAACATGGTGAGAAGGGCTGTCACTGACAGAAATGGTTTATTACCAGTTCCAAAAATAGAATCACGTCCACATTCATCCCCAATATCGTTAGAATTTGTTGCTCCAATTGTATTGGATGACAATGGAAGACCATTTATACAAGGTTTACTAAATGGTAAAAAGATCAAATTTCTGATTGACAGTGGATCTGAGATTAGTCTTACCAGAGAAAACATACCTGTGAAACCAAATTCACCCATGTGTAATATAAAAGGTTTTAATAATACAGGTCATTCCACTGCTAGACAGGTGTCTAATGTAACATTTGAAGTACCTGGGCTAGTGAAAACTAACATTGATATTTGGCATAATAATGCCACCGAAAATATTCTTGGCATTGATTTTATCAATAAGCAAAAATGGATTATTGATATTATGACCAAAGTTATTTGGAGGAATCCATCTAGGCCCAAATCAATGTTAATGGATCCTTCTATATACAGTGATGTTGGTTTCAACTCTAAAATGTCTACAGCACAAAAATGGCCTGATACTGTTGGTAATTGTGCTTTAAAAAAATTGGTACAACGTTTTCCAAGTTTGTGGTCAAAGTTTAAAAATGACATAGGAACATTGAAAGATACATAATTGAATATTGAGGGAAACGATCCTATACCCCTTAATCAGTATGAGTTACCACAAGAATCAATAGGACCACTTTCTGCCATTATTCAAGAGTTTGTACAACTTGGCATTTTAAAGAAAACACAATCAGTGGTAAATAACTGTATATGGCCTATCAAAAATGCTGACAATTCATATTCTTTGTCAGTTGACTTCAGGACACTGAATAAACATATTACAAATAGCAAAGCAGTTGTTCCTGATCATTCTAATATCAAGTTACATTTAAAGGCCGAAACCAAAGTGTTTTCTGTTTTGGAAATCGATAAGTCGTTTTTTTTTCAAGTTTCAGAAAGAGACTTATGCATTCACTCGATTAATAGCTGGTTTAGATATCAGTGATAGTGTAGTCCATGAATCCATAGCAAAAATATTGTCACAATTTTCAAGGCCAGAATTCATTTTTCAGCATGTAAATACAATTATGCTAAGTACGCAGAATGTTAACGAACATATTACTCTTTTGTCTGAGTTATTTATGTTGTTACAGGATGCAGGCCTAAAATTAAAACTGGAAAGAGTTCAGCTGATGAAAAGTCAGGTGAAATGCTTTCACATGCAGATTAGTCAAGGAAAGAGACAATTATTACAAGAAACAGTCAGAGCTATCACTGCCATCCCAGTTCCTACAACACATAAATCATTGCAACAATTTTTGAAAAACATAAACCATTGTAAAGAGTTTATACATGGTTTTGCAGAGAAAGTTAAGCCATTATATCATCTTTTGAAGAGTAAAACTAACTTAGTTGACCAATGGGGTCCAAATGAGAATAATGCTTTAAAAGTGTTGAAAAAGGATTTGCAGAATGCGCCAGCATTATGTACAATTGAGGTTTGTTCCAATGCTCTTTTTGTTGTGAAAACTCATGTATCTGATAATGCAATTTCAGTAACTTTGTCTCAATTAAAAGAAGGTAATGAGAGACTAATTAGTTACTTCTCCAGAGATTTATCACCATTAGAAAAAACGTTTACACCTGAGGAACTGCAACTGCTAAGTTTCTTTTATGCAATCAAAGCATCAGAAAGCACAGTAAAGTCACATAGTATCATATTACAGTCCTGACAGTTCATTAAGAAGAATTCTTGAGGAACATACATTCAGAGAATGTCCTGAAAGGTATCCTCAGTGGATAAGAGCACTGTTAGCCAAACACATTGTGATAGGTACAGCTGTATCAGACAAGTCTCTACCTCACATTCACAGCAAAACATGTATTACTGAAAAACACTCTAACACCAGAATAATGACATCAGCACAGAAAACAGCTACACATATTTCTAATTTTATAGGGATGAGAACAAAGGCATAAACCTTTGTCATCTCTGGGGTGATACAAAACCTTTCTTTGTTTAGTAAAACAGGGTTTTGCGGTCATGACCTATGATGAAATATTGCGTCCTGTCATACCTAAATATCACACTACTTTTGTATTCTAGTTTAGGTAATTTTAGACAGGATTAGGACAGTATTTTGATTGATATATAGAAGTTTTCTGTAAAAGGAAATAGGAAGTAATGTTACTTCACAATATGTGTTCCAAACTCATAAACTGATTGTTCCATAATCTTTCATATTTGTTGAAAAAAGGTGCAAGAATAATGTAATGTTTGTGCCAAAGTAATGATACTGCATTTCTTTACAGAAATGGTATCTAAAATCAAATATGAAGTGTAACAATTTTCTAGAAGCCAACGTTAAGGAATTTGGACGTTAAAGAAGAGATCTTCATATGGGAAGAAGATTGAACAAGAGCTTAATACTTCAAAAAGTTTTCTAATTGTACAGAACTTAAAGAAGATATTTTATAGACATTGCATGAAGAAAAGATTCATCAAGAGGAAATCTATTTACTATTAGTGATAACATAATTTATTATTGAAAATATTGTTATAGGTCACATATACATTTTAATGATCCTTTTATTCTGATACTTACATCCATATTAGGATAATATTATTATTATTATTATTATTGTATTACTACTATTATCATATATCATTTAAAATTAGCATTATGATTAAGAATTTTTATAGAAAGAGAAACTGAAGATAAGGTATATAGTTTTGAAGGAAAGTTATTTTTGGTTGGTCCAGTTATGAAGAATATGTACGATCATTTGGAATAAGGCTGTGTGTATGGGCCATGAATGAAGTGTGCATTGGTTAAAAATTAGTTATGGACTAATCATAATAAGGGGGATTTGTTAGAAATCAAAATTATGATTCGGCACTTATATTGATGGCAAGCTTGCAAAATATTTGGTTTTTATGATTAATCATAATTAATATTAATATGTGTGAATTGTCGCCTTAAACCAATGATATTTAATTCTTCAGTAAAATAACTGAGACCAAAAGATATATTAGTTATAGCTGAGACAGTAAAATAACTGAGACCAAAAGATATATTAGTTATAGCTGAGACAGTAAAATAAGACAGGAGTTAGCTGAGACCAGCTAAACTAGCTGAAGACTATATTTAGGCATAGCTGGTTAAACGTCTCTGGTAATAATATGTCAAGGGTATTAGGAGGACTCATTATAGATTTACTATTACATTATGTATTTTAATAGTATCTGGTGTATTTAGTATACGTTTCTAATATTGATACATATATAGATTAGTGATTATAGGTTGATATGTTGTTAAGTTATATTATTATTATCATATGAATAGCTGAGATTACATCATTAGCTTAGAGTATTATGTACATCAGCATCTGTACCTGTCCATCAAACATCATATATATAGCATCCCCTTCCTTTTATGAAATGGCTTTGCCAAGCAGTAATAATTTCCATAGAAGGTATTAAGATCACTAACTATGACGTAAATTTGCCTCATAAAAAACCATGAGACAACGGACACGAGGAGACACTCACACACTAACACTGACACTTTGACATACACGCACACACACGTATGAGAAGCTGGAACAGGTGCTTACTGAAGACAAGATCATCATTTCTGTCTACTTCCGGCTTCTTCAAAAAGACATGAGAAGGACAAGGACATGGAGAACTGCACATGGCCAGGACAGCCATGACAAATAATGGTGACTTATCTTTAAACTTTTGCTTGATATTTCTACAGTAGTTTTATCTACATGGAACTGTTCATGATACGCTTTACATTGTTATTTTACACCATTGTGTGATAGAATAAAATCACACTTCATTTTATTATTTCAATGGCTCTTTCATTCATAATTAGAGATGAGCGAATTATTCAAAAATTCGATTCGGCTGATTCGCCGAATTTGCGGAATAAATTCGATTTGATGCAAATTTATTCGCTGCGAATTTAACTTATTAAAAGGGTTTCTAGGCTTCAGAGAGCCTTTATATTAGTGCAGAACACTGTACCTTTAATATAAATGCCCTTGGAGTCTGCTGGGGAAGAGAAATAATACTGTCAGTCAGTATGACATGCAGATGAGTGCCGTCGATCTTAGAATCACCGCACACTTCACTCATTTGGGCAGTCACGGGGCACGACGAAGAAGATGAAGAAGAAGAAGAAGAAGAAGAAGAAGAAGAATGAAAAGAAGAAGAAGAAGAATGAAAAGAAGAATGAAAAGAAGAAAAAGAAGAATGAAAAGAAGAAGAAGAAGAGTGAAAAGAAGAAGAAGAAGAATGAAAAGAAGAAGAATGAAAAGAAGAATGAAAAGAAGAAGAAGAAGAAGAATGAAAAGAAGAATGAAAAGAAGAAGAAGAAGAATGAAAAGAAGAAGAAGAAGAATGAAAAGAAGAAGAAGAAGAATGAAAAGAAGAATGAAAAGAAGAAGAAGAAGAATGAAAAGAAGAAGAAGAAGAAGGAAAAGAAGAAGAAGAAGAATGAAAAGAGGAATGAAAAGAAGAAGAAGAAGAATGAAAAGAAGAATGAAAAGAAGAAGAATGAAAAGAAGAAGAAGAAGAATGAAAAGAAGAAGAAGAAGAATGAACAGAAGAATGAAAAGAAGAAGAAGAAGAATGAAAAGAAGAAGAAGAAGAATGAAAAGAAGAATGAAAAGAAGAAGCAGAATGAAAAGAAGAAGAAGAAGAATGAAAAGAAGAATGAAAAGAAGAAGAAGAAGAATGAAAAGTAGAAGAAGAAGAATGAAAAGAAGAATGAAAAGAAGAAGAAGAAGAATGAAAAGAAGAATGAAAAGAAGAAGCAGAAGAATGAAAAGAAGAAGAAGAAGAAGAATGAAAAGAAGAAGAAGAATGAAAAGAAGAAGAAGAAGAAGTAGGATGAGGATGAAGAAGAAGAAGAAGAAGAAGTAGGATGAGGATGAAGAAGAAGAAGAAGAAGAAGTAGGATGAGGATGAAGAAGAAGAAGAAGAAGTAGGATGAGGATGAAGAAGAAGAAGAAGAAGAAGAAGTAGGATGAGGATGAAGAAGAAGAAGAAGAAGAAGAAGCAGAAGAATGAGGATGAAGAAGAAGAAGAAGAAGAAGTAGGATGAGGATGAAGAATAATAATAAGAAGAAGAAGTAGGATGAGGATGAAGAAGAAGAAGAAGAAGAAGTAGGATGAGGATGAAGAAGAAGAAGAAGAAGTAGGATGAGGATGAAGAAGAAGAAGAAGGATGAGGATGAAGAAGAAGAAGAAGAAGTAGGATGAGGATGAAGAAGAAGAAGAAGAAGAAGTAGGATGAAGATGAAGAAGAATTCCATTCCAGCAAAAAGTGTATCTGCAGAGAGCTCCGCTATTTCTGACAGTTCTCTGACAGTTCCTTCACATTTACAGCGGTTGAAACATTGTATCTATTTGTTTCCGAATAAAAACATCTGTATCCTAAATGGAAACAAATAGATACAATGTTTCAACTGCTGTAAATGTGAAGGAACTGTCAGAGAACTGTCAGAAATAGCGGAGCTCTCTGCAGGGACACTTTTTGCCGGCTGTAGAAGGGATGAAAATCGGCGGATCGGGGAAAATTCGATTCGTGCATCCGAAGTTTGCTAATATTCGGATTCGACGCGAATCGAATTTTTCCTAATATTCGAAACGAATTCCACTTCGCCAGGTTCGATTCGCTCATCTCTATTCATAATCGCCTCAAGACACTAGAAGAAGTATTATATGTGTCTAAAATCCAACATCAGGTCACATCATTCTTTTGCATAAAGTACTCAGAGGTTCTCCAGGTCTTTCACAATCCTAGGCTTCTGAACTTTGAGAGAAGTGGAGTCAATACCACTGGTAGCAGTGAGTTCAGGTAACTCAAATATTGACAGATTTATGGGAGAAAGCAAGAAGCTATAAAGTGTGGAAGTGTGGATATGAGGAAATGAGCTAGCACTGAAGCATTGTGGATCTACAGGAACACACAATTTTTATAATGAGTAATGTTCTTGGCCTTCTGGATGCTTTTTGTATGCACTAAAATGGGAAGGAACCAAAATAGCATTTCCTAGGCAGCTTTCTCTCAAGCTGTGCATCTGCGTGCAACAACACACTGGGGCCTGTAGTTAATCAATGCTTGAGACAAATTGTTATATTAGTAATGGTTTATAATTGTGCACCCTATAGGACATACTGTGGCTTTTTCACTTGTAGTTCTTAAAGGGAATCTGATATGTGAGCTACCACTGGTAGTATGTTTTTGAAGATGAAAGTTTCGGGACTGGAATTCTTATAAATTCTTCACTACCTAACGCCTAGATCCAGTTGTGAAAAAAAAATCTTATCATAAAAAAGCAGCTGTTGACAAACACTCACTATCTTGTGATCCAGTGCCTGTCATCTTCAAATTGAATGGTGCCCATTGTAGCAATTGTGCATACAGAGATGGACGCGGTCATCCATCTTGCTAAGGATCCTCCATCTTATATCATTTCTACTCCCAAATCAGCTTCCCCCCAATTTCCCCCCCCCTCAGGAATGTGGTCTGTATGATTCCAGAGATCACAGGCACAGTGGGAGAGCTCCAGGGTTATAAATCCCAAACTAGCTGGTGCCCAGGTGTCTGCTAGCTTCTCAATCTGAGATATCGTAAAACCATAAACCAGTCCTTTACTGAGCTTCAAAGACATTCCAGCTAGCTGTAAAACAGACTCACATTTATAAATCCTCTTTTCCATATAATTTTATATCTGGAGATATGGAAGACTTACAAGGAAACCAGGCATATATTCAGATCGATCACTTTAATACAAGTCAGCTGATATCTTACACCCCCTAGTTGGAATATACAGGAGAGCAGAGCATTATATCTCCTTAACTGTCCCGAGCAGGTATGTCATATTTAATATCTAGACGTTCAGCAGGTGCTTCTGCATATTAATCCACTAGTGGCTAGGCTGCTACATGCACCGAGGGTAAGTTATTGATCATGATATAAACTGCGAGGAATTTTGGTTCTAGCTTGGGTCTCCGCCTGCAACGCCCTCCCCAAGTGTGGCGATTGGTTCTCTGCTTCAGGGAGACACCATGCTGAGTTCCTAGAAAAAGCTGTTATGCTTGGAGCAGAGAGTTAAGTTAAGTTGAGTACGTCGTGAGTAAAGTTGAAGAATCCTTCCCTTTAACATGGGAACTAACTTTGGGAGATAAGGCACCCTTTTGGCTCAGGAAACTTGATCTGCTTAACCCAGGACTCTCTATCTCTCTAAACGTCTTTCTGTTATCTCTTTGTTGTGTTATTGCTCTCTGTATATTTATATACATATATACAGTATATATACAGTATATATATATATATATTGGCTACATCTTTTTCTGTATTTTTATTGCACCCTTTTGACCTTTTAGTAATAAATCTTACTTTCTGAAAGTGTTGAACTGTTTCTAAAGCTCTTTAATGCAAACTAAGAATTCCTGTTTCTGAAGAGCGCTACTGTGTATTTTAAACATCTGCATACATCTGTCTGTGGTGACACTGTGTATACAAACGATTATTCAAACATCATAGTGTTATTGCTAATATTGCCGAGTTTCCTCTTTCTCTGTACAAAAAGGAGGTGGTAGCAGTGTGAAGGGTTAATTGCGTAATTAACCTGACCCAGTAACAATCGCTCACAGGCTGCAGGTACACAGATTGTGGTTCATTAGCTGGAAAATCTTTGTGCAGAGGGCAGCTGGGCGTGGCATTGTTACACACATGACAGCGTGGTTTTAGATTGGCTAGTCCTTCGGTCACGAGTTTGGTGAGAAGGGGCTGGGGTCTGACGCCGCGATTGTCACACCCATCACTAATAATCAGTTTTATTACAAGCCCAGGGCATGAAAGACCATCCCATTGGGAGAGTATAAGTAGGCTGCTGTGGACTCAGATGAATACTAACGAGAGTGGTACCACTGGCTAAAGGAAGAACATTACCCATCATACATCCAGACCATGGACACCTAGAAAAAACACTGATAAGCCAAGTGGAGAGAGAAGGCAGTTCTCAGGGTCAACTGTTTTTCCTCCAGAGAAATATATGTCTTCACTTTGTAACAAGAATTACCCTGCTCCCCATCTGCCTATATTTAGGTCCTTGTGGCCTCACCATAAACCCAGGGTTTTTCAGGCAGGCTGAAATTGATCCATGTAATATTTACCATAATATTTTATGGGATTGGGGAACCATACATGGTGGGATACAGCACCAACATTAAAGGAGAGGTTTGGGGTTTGTAAACAAACACACATACGTACCTCCAAGCTACAGCATTGGTGTGATGATGCAGCTGTCCAATGTTGGCTCTAAGCTTGAGAAATTAGCAAACACACGACTGTTGATCACTCAATTCTTGGTCTGCTCAGAGCTGAGAGCAGTGACTATCAGTCACCCACTTTCCACTCTGCTTCTCCAACGCTCACTGGAGCAACAAGCTGGGGAGGGGGTGGGTGCAGCTGGCTCAAGCTAAGAGGCAGAGCCAGCTGTCAGTCAGACAGCTAAGTGAATCTCAACAACACTGTTGTGATCCTTCCACGTCAGCGGATAGTGGGCAACAGCCCAGTGTCAGCCAACTCGATCACAGGAGTGCAAAAGTAAGTGCACTCATGTGATCCCCAAGAGAAGTATGACCAAAAATGCTTTGGCCATACTTTTCTTTTAAGTAGTATTAATCCCTCAACATTTTATAGTTTAACACAATAAAATAAAATTTCCCACTACACAATTTTAAAAATTCTTACACTAACACTTTCAATGTTCAATACTGCTGACTCCTACTTTCTCAATGCTGCTTTCCAGTCTTCACAGGAGAGCGTTAACAGTGGACTGTACATTTTTGAGTCAGTCTCTTAGCTTGAATAATTGAATAGGGACTATGGGGCTGTCTGTTTTTATTGATGCACACAGTGTAGGAGACACAACTCTAGTCCCTACATGCAAGGATGACTTTATAATATGCTGCAAGAGAATGAAGCCATCCTGAAACAGGAAATCTGGGTCAGTGACCATGGCACTAGGTTAAACTGGAACATAAGAAAGGATTAAAAGATATAGAAGCTACTACATACTTAGTAAGCAAATAAAACAGCTCTGAAATTGCTTAAAAAACGGAGGATTTAATATCACTTTAATATCTTAATCGTCGACGATTGAAGCATCAGATAAGTAAAAAAGGGAAATTGAACATTATTTATATCTTAAAAAAATTGTTTTTACGCATGGTTGGATAAGGACATTGCGCCTTCATATCCCTCATAAATAGCAAAATACTACCTAGCTCAGAAAATTGATTTCCCTGGAAACGAGATTGCTATTGGGCTATAAACATGTTCTCAGCAAATGTCAAATCGAGATGGTTAGTGTTTCAGAAAAATGTTTGGAAGTATTATTTTATATAATCAAAGGGCTGTAGCGCTAAGGATTAACCAAAGAACTTCAAAACTTTCCCACATACTTTCTGAATTTAGAATATTTACTCCAAACTCAGTCCAACCCAGCATTTGTTTTAAAGGAGAAGTATGAACAAAGCTTTGTGGTCATACTTCTGGGGATCACAGGAGTACAATTAGTTCTGCACTCCAGTGTCTCAGATTCAGCAGACAGCAGGCTAAAGTCTGCTTTTGGCTGACATCACAGAGCCAGTCCAGGATCTGCAGGGATACGCCCAGACGCCTGACTGGCAGCTGACTCAGCCTCTCAGCGCATGCTGTGAAATGTATGCAGCCAGGAAATATTTGGACACAGTCAGAACTGCGAGTCCACCGCTCAGCCTGTGAGTAAAAAAGGGTAGCATAGGCCGCTCTGGGACACTGGTAGGCCCAAACAAATGCTAAAATTTTATTCTGAAGGAAATGCAGAAAGAAGGTGGGGACTAGGATCGGAAGGGTTTGAAAAAAGTACAGGATCTTGGGAAGCACAGTCATTAGCCGTATTAATGTAGCCTATCCATGACAGTGAGGGAAAGAGTGGTGATAGTGTGAAAGAGGGGAAAGTAGTTGGTAGCAAAAAGAGAAAAATAAGAGGGGGGTAGGGAAGGTAATTTCAGTGTTAGTGGAATGTGCTAGGATATGAAAGCACAATGGGGCAACTATATACAGTTGCAAGAAAAAGTATGTGAACCCCTTGGGATTACGTGGAGTTTTGCATTAATTTGGGCATAAAATGTGCTCTGAACGTCATCTAAGTCACAACAATAGAAGAACACAGTCTGCTGAACATAATTCCACACAAACATTAGATGTTACCATGGTTTAATTGCACATAACATGTAAACATTCACAGTGCAGGGAGGAAAAAGTATGTGAGGCCCTAGCTTAATGACTTCTCCCAGAGCTAATTGGAGCCAGGAGTGAGCCAACCTTGACTCCAATCAGTGTGATGATATTGGATGTGTTGCTGACAGCTGTCCTGCCCTTAAAAAACACACACCTGTTTTGGGTTTACTGGTTTCAAGAAGCACTGTCTGATGTGAACCATGCCTCGCAGAAAAGAGCTCTCAGAAGACCTACGATGAAGAATTGTTGACTTGCATGAAGCTGGAAAGGGTTACAAAAGTATCTCCAAAAGCCTTGATGTTCATGTGTCCACGGTAAGACAGACTGTCTACAAATGGAGAAAGTTTAGTACTGTTGCTACTCTCCCTAGGCTTGGTCGTCCTGTAAAAATGACTGCAAGAGCACAGCGCAGAATGCTGCATGAGGTAAAGAAGAATCCCAGAGTGTCAGCTAAAGACCTACTGAAATCTCTGGCACATGCTAACATTTTTGTTGACACATCTACAATAAGGAAAACATTAAACAAGAATGGAGTACATGAGAGGATACCACGGAGGAAGCCATTGCTGTCCAAAAAGAATATTGCAGCACGTTTGAAGTTTGCAAAAGAGCACCTGGATGTTCCACAGCACTACTGGCAAAATATACTGTGGAAAGATGAAACCAAGATTGAGTTGTTTGGGAAGAACACACAACACTATGTGTGGAGAAAAAAAGGCACAGCACACCAACATCAAAACCTCATCCCCACTGTAAAACATGGTGGAGGGAGCATCATGGTTTGGGGCTGCTTTGCTGCCTCAGGGCCTGGACGGATTGTTGTCATTGATGGGAAAATGAATTCCAGAGTTTATCAAGACATTTTGCAGGAAAACATATGACCATCTGTCCACCAACTGAAGCTCCGTAGAGGATGTTTGATGCAACAGGACAATGACCCAAAGCATACAAGTAATTCAACAAAACAATGGCTGCAACAGCACAGAATACGCCTTCTGGAGTGGCCCAGTCAGAGCCCTGACCTCAACCCGATTGAAATGCTGTGGCATGACCTTAAGAGAGCGATTCACACCAGACATCCCAAGAATATTACTACACTGAAACAGTTTTGTGAAGAGGAGTGCTCCAAAATTACTCCAGATCGTTGTGCAGGTCTCATCTGCAACTACAGGAAACGTTTGGTTGAGGTTATTGGTGCCAAAGGAGGGTCAACCAGTTATTAAGTCCAAAGGTTCACATACTTTTTCCTCCCTGCACTGTGAATGTTTACATGTTATGTGCAATTAAACCATGGCAACATCTAATGTTTGTGTAGTATTATGTTCAGCAGACTGTGTTCTTCTATTGTTGTGACTTAGATGACGTTCAGAGCACATTTTATGCCCAATTCATGCAAAACTCTACGTAATCCCAAGGGGTTCACATACTTTTTCTTGCAACTGTAGTAAGCTAGTATTTAAGACAACATTATTCTGTAGGTACCCAGTGAGTTTCTGAAGGAAACTAAGGGGGTGAGGAGGTTACTAAAACCGATACACCCAGAATCTGGTGCAACTATGCATAGAAACCAATCAGCTTCTAGGTTATATTGTCAAAGCTTAAAGCGAAGCTCCACCCAAAAGGGTGCTTTAAGGCCTCATCCCCTGCTCCAGTTAAGGATTGGCACCTTTGGGGAGTGGGTACCCGATTTTGACAGGTACCCACTCCCACTTCTGCTGCAATCACCTAGGTGATCGGATGCAGACGTTGTCCTCTCTCCCCAAAGTCTTCTGGGACACGTGACAGGTCCCAGAATACTATGGGACCATCCACAAGCACAGTACTTCTCTCGCATGCGTAGTGGGCACTGGGCTGTGAAGCCACAAACTGTCGCGGACGGGGGCCCACACTTATGATGTCAGCACTGGAGAGAGAGGACGGCAGGTGAAACCACATGTGGTGAGCACACCGCTGGATCGTGGGACAGGTATGTCTGTGTTTTAAAAGCCAGCAGCTACAATTTTTGGAGCTGCTGACTTTTATTTTTGTAGATCTTGACTGTAATTCTGTTTTAATTGAACAAGCTGAAGTTAGAAGCTAATTGGTTACTATGCACAGCTGAATCAGATTCTATGTGTACCAGTTTTAGTAAATCTCTGACATGTGTCAAATTAAAGTGACACTAAAGCTTCTCTTTTTTTAAAATAACAAACATATTATACTTACCTGCTCTGTACAGTGGTTTTGCACATAGCTGCCAAGATCCTCTTCTTTTCAGGTCCCTGTTGGTGCTCCTGGCTCCTGACCATCATGCAGTACCCCCAGAGAAAGCCATTTACCCTGGGGGCACCGCTGTGTGCTCGACTCCGAGCAGCTACTCTATGCGTCCATAAGACACCAATGGGCTCCCGCTGCTGTCTCAGCCAATGAGGAGGAATTGTCCCCAGACATCAGAGGCTGTCGAGGATGTCACTGGATCAGATGGGGCTCAGGTAAGGATTGGAGAGGGGGCTGGAGCTGCACACAGAAGGTTTTCTACCTACATGCATAGAATACATGAAGGTAAAAAACCTTGAGCCTTTAGAACCAGTGCTAGGCACTGCCAGACACTGCTTTTCATTTTTGTACTTCTGATGACTTTTAGACTTTCAAATGTTTCCAAAAGATCCACCCAGATAATATATTTTTTGAATACACAGGACCGATACTTTAAAATGGCTAAAACAACCCACCCGCCCCCACCATGCCCCACTGCAAACTCACTCCGTGGGATCAATTTGTCACTTATATTGTTCAAAGACTTGCCCCTGCATTACTGTGGATAGTTCTGATCCAGTAAAGCAGCTCTTTTCATGTAACAGCTTGCAGTATGAAGACTTGATTATGTTACTTTCTGTTATATACTTATGCACAGCTGTGCTTCATTTACGAGGATATATAAGCCGATACTTTATTACTCATATTCCTCGGGCTCTTATCTATTGAAAGTTCAAGTGTAAAGGGACTCTTAGCTAGCTGAAGGAGGTATTCATCTTATAGACAACTTCATTCCTGAGTTGGCATTACTATACAGCACTGACTTAATAATCAATTTCACCAATTTGATGGAACGATTTTATACACTTATAACCTGATTTTCTGCAATTTTACCCAGTGAATAGAACTGATGTTGTGTTTCAAACATTGCGAAGTCTGCATTATCATCTGCAATCATTACTAGCAATTAGCTATTCAATAATCTGTGTACAACATTTATAAGCAGACTTCCGCTGCATGCAGGAATTTAATAGATTTATCATGGCATTGCTTGCACACAGTGTTGAAACATTTCCTTTGGTAGCTATTCTGAGCCTAAGGACATCTGCTGCGTTGCTATACATTTATTTATTTACATATTGGTGCTCCAATTCATTTTACACCGGGATTGGACTCATTTGTGGTTCTGTTCCAAGGCTTACATTCTAACCTTGAAAGCTTTAGCATTGATATACAGTATTATCATACAGTCTGCATACATAACTATGTTGCATTAATACTTTTGTTAGTAACATTTCCAGAAAAATTGAAGTTATACTGATGCCATTACCTGCCTGGATTTATTGACTACTGGGATACCACTTACAGAGTTTTGAATGCATGCATCACTCTGTTCCCAATTTACGGCACAAACATTTGTATGTCCATTTCACTCTGTGGAATACTATATGGAGGTTCTTCAAACCCAGTTGTACAAGGTCTACTGAGCTGGGACCTTGTTTACAACTATGGTGAAAATAATTAGGGATTCATTTATTATATTTATTTATATGCTTTTCTAGTTTTGGTATGTATGTATTTAAAAAAAAAAGAATTATTATATTTTTTTTCTTTAGAGTTATTGTATTTTAGGTGGTTAGCATGTACCCTCAATTTATTAATATACCCTTTTGCTATTGTTTGTTTTAAGGAACTATTCACTTTCATCACATATTTCTAGCAATGACCGCCAAACAGAGATGCAGGATTTTAACTGCAGTATCTCTCCTGCCTTCTTACAGCTGACTTACCTTGTAGCTGTACCTTATGACCCCCTGAGGCTGACAAACAGACAAACTTTTTATTAATCTGTTGGCTCAGTCCTCCAGCAGAGACAGAGAATAAGAGGTACAAGATACCCCCAAACAGCAGCAAAAATTCCCTCTGCTCACTAGTATCTTGTAATATATTTAAGGCCTAACTTCAAGTTTACCAATACTTTAATTAGTTAATCTGAGCCAAGCTGGCCCAAGCAATCTATTTCCATTACTAACTGGTGTGCTATATACAGTATACAGTGCTGTGTTCTGGCAGTAGGGTAGGGACTTCCTGTCCTGTTCTGGAAACAGAATTGAATCTGACTGAGTGCTGCTCAGCTGTTCATAAGAAGCCTTGCATATTATGAATGAATACCGGGCTTCCTCTCATTGGCTAAGATGGAAAGGAAGGCAGATGACATGAAGATCTCTACCTTAGCCTAACTGAAGAAGTCTTCTGTTCATTGATAAAATGGCTGATCAGTGCTCAGCCTGACTCAACTGGGATGGTAAGTCCTGAACCACTGCCAGAGCACAGTGCTGTGTACTATATGTACATCCTAAGATTGGATGTTCCACTTGTCTTCCAGCCACATTTATCATACCACATAAAAGAGAATGTAAAGGGATACTGTCATAGTATAAAACCAATGTAGTCTACTCACAAGCCAAGTGCTAGCCCAACACTAAGATGAATGCACATGTAAGTATAATTGCATAGAAACCTCGGATGTCCACTCAATAACTATAGAGGGTTACTCCGACCTGGGTGTACCATGTTATATCCGGGTGTAATGTGCGGGATGACATCATGCTGGGCTAGCACTTGGCTTGTGCGTAGAGTATTTTAAAGTGGTAGCAAACTCTTTTTTTTATACTTGTACCTACAGGTAAACTTGTAATAAAGCTAACCTGTAGATAAAATAAATATCTCGAAAACGTGCACCGTTTAGGAGATATTCGCTCTTTTTGAGAGCCGGCGCATGCGCCCTAAAGGAACAGCATACAGTGAGGAACAGAAGTAAGAAACAGCAAGAATTCTGGCTCTCAAAGACCTGTTACTGTGCCTTTAAAAAGTCCACCTCTACTCCACTCATTAATCTAACTTAATAGCACCTGTCTGAGTTCTTTAAAGACACCTGTCCACCCCACAGTCAGTCAGACGCCATCTACTACCATGGGCAAGACCAAAGAGCTATCAGTGCCAGTCAGTGCCACCTAGCAGTGCTGCCTATCAGTGCTGCCTATCAGTGCCATGTATCAGTGCTGCCTTTCAGTGCCCATCAGTGATGCCTGTCAATGCCCATCAGTGCCACCTACCAGTGCCTCCTCATCAGTGCCCATCAGTGCCACTTATCAGTGTCCATCAGTGCAGCCTATCAGTGCCCATCAGTGCAGCCTCATTAGCGCACATCAGTGAAGGAGAAAAATCACTTATTTACAAAATTTTATAACAAAAACTAAGAAAAACATTTTTTTTTTTCAAAATTTTCAGTGGTTTTTGGTTTATTTAAGAAAAAATAAAAAATCCAGAGGTGATTAAATACCATTACTTATACCATTTTAATATTACTGTAGACCTGCTCCCAGCTGAACTATTTGTTTTACAGTTTTTTTACATTATACATATGCCCTAGGAAATGGCATTTAGTGGTATTTTATATTTTTTTGTAAATTTAACTTTTGATGGAGTACATTGGACAGGTGCACCACTTCACAGGCAGGTTTATGACATCCCTCATGCATGGTATTTAAAGCAATTTAGCATTATTATTGTTTCTTTTTAAAAGTGCTGCTTTTATCCGGATGGTATCTGTTTTATATTATTTTTGCATTGTTTCATGTTCCCACAGTGCCCAGCTCCACTTACTTTGTGTTCGACAATCTCTTGCCTATTAGCTTTGAAAATGGAGAGAATTGATTTTCAAGATTCATCTCTCAAGACTTCAATGGTGTTTGCAATAAAGTTTTTTTTTTCTGTGTTCTCTGAACCTGCCCTCCTATCAAACCCAAGCAGAACCCATCATCAGCAAGGAATTGTAGCCTTTATGAACAGAATGGGTCTTTGCTCAATTAACAAAGAAAAGGTTGACCAAAAACCCCAGTTAGGACCAGGTCACAAGCAGGTTGTAACAGGTTTTGCTGGTAGTTACAGATTTCCCAGTTTCAGTATGTATGTAGCTCATGTTATCTAGTACAGCTACTGATGACCAAGGCACAGATTCGATCCATCCTGCGGGGATCGTTGGCTTGCTTTACAACTTCGTATTGGGGAGGATAATGGATCGGACTCCGATTTATTATGCTCAATCCGCAGATCCAATCCATCCTGCGGGGATCGTTGGCTTGCTTTACAACTTCGTATTGGGGAGGATAATGGATCAGACTCCGATCCATTATGCCCAATCCACAGATCCAATCCATCCTGCGGGGATCGTCGGCATGCAACCTATACGGGGTGACACCGGACCCATTCCACGAAAAGGTAAGTTGTAAAGCAAGCCAACGATCCCCGCAGGATGGATCAGATCTGCGGATTGAGCATAATGGATCGAAATCAGATCCATTATGCTCAATCTGCAGATCCGATCCATTGTGTGGGGATCGTCTGAGGGGGTGTTACCAAGTGTTATTGCACCAGGTGACACCAACCCTAGGGATTTCCCTGAAAACAATCATAGTGATTTGTAGTCTGCTATAAAGTTGCTAACGTGATATGGCCCATAGACATAACGGTTATAAATCTCCTACAGTATGTTTAACAACAACTTTGCTCTGACGTCTTCTCTCCCAAAAGTACAAATATTCGTACTATTGAATAAAAGCTCCTTGTATCTTATGCCTAGTTTTACTCCAGCTTATAGGCATGATCACTGTCCATAAATAAGATGAAATCAGCAACACTGTATAATTTTATGGGACTTTTTATTAGTTGCACACAGCAGACAAGAGGTGGCACCAACAAATCAGAGTCATCTAAATTAAAACACTTAAAGGAAACATAAAATAAAATGTTCATCAATTCAAATAAAACAAGAATTTTTCCAGTACACTTTCCCAGTACACTTCCACTCATTAACTTCTGCCCTATTGCAGAACTACCGCTACAGGGCTGCGCAAAATCACATGTATATACGTGATTTTACATTTATGGGTAGGGGCTGCGTGCACGTCGCCCTACCCGCGCCGCCATTGAGTCAGATGTCAATCAGTGGGTCCCTGCCAGAGATCCCCTACAGGCATTGTTTATTGACAGGGGAGAGACCTGTGTGTAAACAACACAGGTCTCTCTCCTGCAAGCAAGGACATGCTGCTTTGTATTTCTCTGTTTCCCAAGTAAAACACACACACAGCACACTTAGTAAAACACACACAGCACACAGCTAACCCTTTGATTGCCCCAGATGTTAACCACTTCCTGCCCAGTGTCATTAGTAATGTTTCAATGCTTTTTGTTAGCACTGATCACTGTATTGATGTCACTGGGAATGTCAGTGGCAGTTAGTCAGTTCCCGCCGCAGTGTCATAATGCCCACCACAGTCTGGCTATAAGTCGCTGATTGCCGCCATTGCTACCATTTGTAGATGCTATAACTTTCACATAAATCAATTAATTTACACGTATTGCAAATTTTGTTTTAGCAAAGACATGTAGCAGAATACATTTTGGTCTAAATTTATAAATACATTTGATTTTTTAAATGTTTTTACTGGACATGTTTTATAGCAAAAACTTAAAAATATTGTGTTTTGTTTTTCAAAATTGTTGGTATTAATTTTGTTTATAGCACAAAAAAAAATGCACATGTGATCAAATACCATCAAGGGAAAGCTCTATTTGTTGGTGGAAAAGGACATTAATTTCATTTACTGTATGTACAGTGTTGAATGACCGCACAATTATCGGTTAAAGTAACACAGGGCCGTATGGTAAAAAATGGCCTGGGGGTAAATCCTCTGAAGGGCAAGTGGTTAAAGAGGACCTCCTCTCCCCTTCACCGTACCTACCTGCCAGCATCTGTTGGGGAAAAAAACATTTCCCCCCAGCAAATTAATGTAATTTTGTATGGTGCATGCTCCAGATGAGGAGTATAACATCATGTGTTTCTCTCGTGCATGCGCAGTATCACAGGCATTTTCAAAATAGTGGCGTAGGAATGGGGACCCAAGCAGCACAGAGGCAGGACCAAGATAGGTAAGTATGAAGAAAAAGTCACAAGGTTATAGGTAAGTATACTGTATGTTTATTTTATTTAAAGGCCTGTTCACATTGTGTGCAATTACCAAAAACAAATAGCATACAATAGTTTCTACGTATCATGTTCATGCCAGAATGCTGTGTTTGTCTGCATTCCAGAGCTGTGCAATTTATGCAACATGTTTGTATAACATTGTACCACAACTCACAGAAACACATGAAAACGTGCAAAAAAGCACCGAACAACAATGCACCTTTCATCCACAATTAGGTCAGAGGAAACATGCTTTTGAAAAAAAGATCTATGTAGAAAAGCACCCATAAACATGCATGGCAATGTGTTTAAAAATACATGAAAACACACATTAAAATGAGCAGAAGCGCAATTTACTTCAGCCATGTTTTTATGTGTGTTGTAGTATGAAGGGGCCCTTAGGCTGATGTGAAATTTAACCACATCACCTCTCACACCTATTTCTATTAACCCCCTATGGATCAGAGCAATTATTACATTTCTGCTACAAACCTAATTATTTGGTGACTTTGTCATAACCTAAGATAACGAGGTAATACATATTTTTTTTTAAGGACAAATGAGGCTCTCTTTTCATAAAATTGTCTTGCAACAATGATTTTTTTTCACAATTCTCAGACAATAAGATGGAACAAAACTAAAGAAAATACACTTTTTTTTTTTTGAGTATAATTAGTTTAAAAATAAGTAGTGTTACTGCAGATAACAAATACACATTTGATTCTGTAATCTGTCCTGTTTAAAATTATTGAAAATGATCATTCTGGTTCAAAGCATTGCAAACTTACAAATGAAATAAAAAGGTTTTTTTTTTAAGTTTTGGACTTTTTCAAATGTGAAACATTTAAATATATTGTATGTTAAAGGTGTAAAAATATTAACAAACAAAAAACAAAAAAGTTTAAATATTAATGGTTAATAACATAAGAACAAAAAAAAAAAATCAGCAGGAAAATGATAATTAAATGAAGAAGGAGAATAATTAATTAGGGTTGATTAGCATAAACCAAGGGTTAACAAGGGGTAAAATGGGGAAACGTTTTCTTTAGAAAACAAGCAAAACCAACTTTTTTTTTTTTACTTGTCAGGTTGCTTTAACAGACATCATCTGAAGTTCATCCCTTTGGTCTACAGATGAATGAACAGTAAGATACAAAAGTAACAATATATTACACTGTATCTGAGCAAGTGTTATTAGGCTCCACGGACACAACGTTTTAATAACGCTGGTAACGTTAGCTGTGTAAAGTCATGTTAAAAACGTGAGTTTTTTAGCATTTTTCCATTAGCATTTAGATGCATTTTGCTGCGTTTTTTTATCATTATTTTACCGAAAAGAAAAATCAATTTTTTGGTAAAAAAAGTCCCAAAACACCTGTTTGCCGTTATTTACCACGTTTTGTTGCATTTTTCAGCATTAGAGTGTTTTTACAGCTAAAAAACTCCTCTAGAAACCCACTAGTCCTGGGTTTTTTTCCCATCCAAAAAAACGTCCCTGTCAAAAAACGTTGATTGCGGTCTATGTGTGCATGGACACATAGGATAACGTGCTGGGGGGTTTACTGGCTGTAGAAAAAAACATCAAAAGCCAAAAACAACTGCTGTAAAAACGTCCAGCGTGCATGAAGACTCAAACCACTGATCTTCTCTGTATATACAACAATGCCAGCTTTGATTAATCAAAGCATACATAGTTTTTTACTTGGGGGGTCCTGGCAAACAGGCAGAGAAACTGGATGTGCTACACATGTCCTCTGTACAATGATGATCATTTTTGGGGCATGTATAGGATGTCCAAAGTCTGCAATTAGTTAGGGATGGGGGATTCCACTGTAAGGAACCCCTGCAAAATGCAGTTTTAATTCTAATCTTGCAGCAGTGCAGATTCCATATACAATACGTATATTTGCAACGGTTATGCAAATAAAACCTCTGTTTTCAACGCAGATTTTTAGACAATGCTATTTGTTTTTTGCTGGCTACCTGTGCTGGGAATACACTTGTTTTGTTTGGGCTATGCAAAGCCCGTTCATGTGCCTCTTGCTTCAAAGGTTAGTTATAAATTGGGGTGGCTGCCATTTGAATTTAGCTTATTGTGCATCAATGACCTTACTTCTTAGTCTTGATTCCAAACACCTCTTCCTAAGCCATCCTACAGTGTAATGGATTGAAGTTACAGTCTCCTCTATGAGCAAAGCCAACTTCCTGCCCTGGGGACCAGATATTTTTCCCTGCTTGTTATCTACTTGGGCTCTGATTCCCTTCACTGTCCTCGGAGTTCTCCTGCCTCTGGAGCCTGGCCACTTGAGGAGTTGCCTCTACCAATAGAAAATGTGCACCTCATGCAGACAGTCATGTGGACATCTGAAGAACCCCAGAAGAACACAGAAGAAAAGAGATTGTCATGTAACAATGACTTCAAGTAAGAAAAATGGACATTTGGCTGCCTCCCAGTTGACATGAATGGTACTGCCTGCATTGGGAACATCTGTGTATCCTCATGGAGGAAAACACCATAGGAGAGTGTAACATCATGTCCGTTGATCTGTGTTGATCAACACATGCAAGGTCACAAAGAAAAAACAATTGTTTTCTATGTGACTGGTTACAGCATTTTTAAACACTGAAAAGCAAAAAACACAAAAGTCAACACAACACGCCTATTATAATACAAAAAAAAGTTAGAATTTTGACCCTTGATGCGGCTTGTACAGTAAAAATGCATTTAAGAACACAATTTAATGTACAGTAAAAAAAACAACCAAACCACGCAACACAGTAAAAATGTTTATATGTGTATTGTGGTATGAATGAGACTTAAGATCAACAGCGGGGTTGGGGGGTCTACAGTAAAAGTGTAACCGCATCAACAGTCCAACTAAACTTTAAGTTGAAAAAAATGAGTGTGCATTGATGTTTTAAAAGACTTCTTTCCATGTATAATTTGCACATAGTAATACATATTCATCCTT
Organism: Staurois parvus; assembly: GCF_062004578.1. Lineage (NCBI taxonomy): Eukaryota > Metazoa > Chordata > Amphibia > Anura > Ranidae > Staurois > Staurois parvus. Next base: position 8,553,588 of record NW_028318340.1, read on the forward strand.
GAATGAGTGTTCAGCTTGGCAGTGCAGAATAGTACATTAACATATAACTGTGTGGGGCTCACAAAAGTTCTAGTGCATTCCTAAAATTTGGATGAGGGTCGCTGAATCATTGATTAGATGAGCTGGAACATTTGTAGGCTTTAACAGAATTAAACATGCGGCATAGGGTTTCATTCTAAATATAAAATCCCTTTAGGATTGTTAACAACTATATATAGTGGCAGGGTGTACCTGACTGGCCTAAAATTAAAATTGTACCTAATTGTTGTTAAAGTATTTTGCACCCAAGATTCATACATTTTCACACAATCCCAAGTGAACATTGTGTGAATCTTGTGTGAATAAATATATAATGAGACTGCTTTGTATTATTCAGATGTATGGTACCCTGCATGTAATAGGGAGGTATTAGGCACTGTGTGTAATACAGAAGCATGATGCACTGCATTTAATAACACTGTGGATAATTGAGGGTATAAGGCATTGTGTGTGATTAAGAGGCAATAAGCAATGCATGTAAAAAAGGGCAAAGTTTGGTAGCAGGTACAGCATGTTGTATAAGCATGAGGCACAATATGTAGCAGGGGGACATAGTAGAGCCAGAAGGTGTTGCATATAAGACAGCAGCGAGAGACAATGCATGTTATAGAGAGGACTAAGAAACACATATGAGGCAATGCATATATTCAATGACATAAAACACTGTATGTTTCAACCATGAGACACCACTTGTAACAGTGGCACAAAGTGAATAGTGTGTGTGTATTAAAAAGACTTTTATGCGACTTTCATGTGACTTGAGTGCAATAGACTGTAAATCATTAATAACATATAAAGCCATTTATAACTGCCCAAATTACATCACCAATCTTGTCTTCAAATATCACCCAAACTGTATTCTCCGCTCCTCCCACGACCTCCTGCTCCCTAGCTCCCTTGTCTCCTCCTCCCATTCTTGTCTTCAGGACTTCTCCAGAGCTTCCCCCATCCTCTGGAACTCTCTACCCCAATTTATCAAACTATTGCTTATTCTGCTCACTTTTAGGCGATCTCTGAAAACCTATCTCTTCAGGGAAGCCTATCCTGCCAGCAGCTAATAATGGAATCTTCTACTCTTCCAACCAGTCCATCTCCCACAGTTACTACCTTTTGTACCATTAGCCCCTCACTCCTAGATTGTAAGCTCCAAGGAACAGGGCCCTCCTAACCCTCGTGTATTGAACTGTATTATTGCTGTATTGTCTCCCGTTATATTCTAAAGCGCTGAGCAAACTGTTGGCGCTATATAAATACTGTATAATAATAATAGACTGCAATGTAAACTCTCAAAAGTCACATGACAATTGCATCTTAACGTTATTAACTTAAATTAATCTTATTAATTTACATTCATGTTGTAATGTGACAGTTGTGCAACAGTCAAAGCCAAAGTCAACAGCCAAAGTCTCATCCAAGTCGTACCCATCCAAAGCTGCATCAAAGATGCATTAAAGTCGCAACTTTGGAGTTGCACAAGTGTGAATGGAGCCTTAATCTTAGCACTTCACATAGCGGAACTACATTGTATCTGAGCACCACAAAAATTATGTTTAATTCATTTTTAATGTTCAAAGCCAACATATCAGTCCATCCTTGTCTCCAAGCTTTATTTTGCTGAGAAATTACTTTGAAAAACACCGCCCTAGCATTTCTGGCCATGGCCATCTTGAATAAGGGCAGATGATTCATCTAGGATTTACTTCCTGGAATCCATCTGCCCTTAGCTCAGCCATGCACGCAGGAGGGTGTGCTTAGCTGAGAAAACCCCTCCTCTCCTCCTGAAGACTCCTGGGATGTATTACATCATTTGCCTAGGCATAAGACCCAGAAAGTAACTGAGGAAATTTAAAAAAAAAAAAGGTTAACGTAAGTAAATTCAATATACTTTCCTTTTTATTTACTAATGCTAGCAGCATAAGGATTTAAAATAGTCAGTGTTGATTGAATGAGTGAAGTTCCAATTTAAGAAGTTATCTCACATTTTACCATTTTTGGAAAACATATTGCAATTCTCTCAGGACTTTTGTTTAATTTTAGCATTATTGTAGTTACTTGAGTATCTCTGAATTTGTTAGGGTTAAACGTTTTTGTTTTTTTTAAATTTGTCTAAAGATTAAGGTCACATTGATTTCTGAACTGAAAGAACAGACTCTTCTCTTTACAATTAAGGATTTCTGGTTCCTTAATTAGACAGAAATTAAATTAGGGTAGAAATGTACAAAAAAGTTTCAATTTAGCATCATGCCACACACTCTGCTTGAAGTTCTCTAGGTGGGCCACCTATTCCTGTGGGGCCTAGGGCAAACATATTTTATTAAAATGGCCCCAGTGTGATCTTCTAAAATAAAAATGTTTTTTTTATAGTTCTAGTTAGGCAAAAATAAAAAATAGATTAGACTACACATTTTAGTGCCATGAATGCATCTAATTTTTAGCTTTGCGTATACTTTCAGCCATACGTAAATTAGTAGAGCACAAGGACTTTTCTTATGTTAGACCGGCCCTTCAATAACAATCCAATTTCCAATTAAGACCTGCAGACTGGGTACTTTTTGCTGGCTACTTTGAGCCACTGGCCCAGTCTGGGGACAACTCTCTTGAATTCTTAGCGGAGTTCCACTCACCTTGTCAAAAAAAAAAGTCAGCAGCTACAAAACTGTACTGTAGCTGCTGACTTTTAGAAAACAGCCACTTACCTGTTCCTCTGTCCCGCGGTGTGTCCCCTGCAGCCTGTTTCACCGGCTGTCCTGTATTCCAGGAGGCCGGCATCTTCAGTGTGGGCACCCGGCTGTGACAGCTTGTGGCTTCACAGCCAGGTACCCACTGCGCATGCGCAAGAAGCTCTGCGCTTCATAAATGGTCCTGTAGTCTTCTGGAACCTGTCACAAGCCCCTAAAGACTAAAGGGAGGGAGGGAGAACACCTTCCGTTTCCGATCGCCTAGGCGATCGGACCGGAAGTGGGAGTGGGTACCTGTCAAATTCGGCTCCCCAAAGGTGCCAATCCTTAATGGGGAGCGGGGAAGCAGTCCTTAAAGCGGAACTTCCCCTTTTGGGTGGAGCTCCGCTTTAAAGTGGTTGTAAACCCTTACATATACCCAATGAAGTGACTGGCCTCAGGTGATCCACAGAGATTAACCCCTTTGCGCTGGCGCCTCCCTACCCTTTAAGAGGTTTCAGGAGCCGGAAGGTGGGGTTTTAGGGTCATGTAACTGCTGTGATTCGCTGTCACGGCGGTCACATTATCAGAAAAGGTCCCGATCGCAAGGGGAGATCGGGACCTTTCTGTGAGTCACGGACATACATGCTGGGAGCGGGCAAGGCACGTGCTCTCAGCACATATGTATTTGTAAATGGTACGCAAACATGCGCCCGCTTGGTGTCAAGGCCCAGACTCCAAGAGGGCGCCATATTTATGTGCGCTCAGCATCTAGGGGTTAAACAAATCCTCCTACACAATTTGTACCTTTTTATCTGCAGTCTTCTCTTCTCTACCACCATTCAAAGTGATGACTTTATAACGTTTATATGAGAGTTCAGAAAAAAGGGTCAGGGAGCTGAAGTTGATTGGAGGGAAGAGACACAACCCCCTCCACACAGCTCACAGGAACAGAGCTGAGGCTGTCAATATGCTGGGAGTCCCTCCCCTGTCACCATTTTTCTCTTGGTGTTAGGAAAACCTGTCAGAAGTGACTCATACTGATAGCATATGAAGGAAGCAGCAGTCAAAAATCACACTTAGTGTTCTTAATTGAGACAAGTATACACTATAGAGGGATATGCTTTGTTCATATTTCATGTCTGAGGCATTAGACAAGTTGTGATGCATGTCTACACTTTTCCACAATGCACCAAAGTAGTTTGGTCAGATTACTTTAGCTATCTTACAGCCAAATGTAGTGAAGAAGGTCATATTTAACTGCCAGATATATAGTTTTTGTGATTCCTGCAGTTCTATTTTAAATATGAATTAGACAAAAGTAGATCACTGCCAGCAGATATTAATTTTCTTCAGGGTGATGCAAATGAATTCACCAGCTGTGCATCCACCAATGAACTGCCAATGTATCAGATATATACCTTATATTTAAAGCACAATTATAGCTAAAGCTTTTTGGCTATACTTCTGTGGATGACAGGAGTGCAATTAGTTCTGCATTCTGTGACCCATTTTCAGCCGACAGCGAGCTGAAGTCCACCTGTCACAGATCAATTCAGGCTCTGAAAAGATCCCGATGATATAGCCGGGATCCACCCAGAAGCCTGTACTTGCAACTGGCTCAGTCTCTTAGCAATCCAACAAGAGCCTGAGCCAGACCCTCCTGTCCCCCTGCACAGCCCAGCTTTCCAGTGAGCACTGGAGGGGAGAGCAGAGAGCTGGAGACTGAAAGTCACATGTCTCAGAGTGGAGGGGAGAACTGAGCGATCGTGGTGTTTGATTGTTCAGTACTCTAAGTGGAGCTGGAGGGGGACAGATGCAGCATCAGATCAATGCTGCTTCCACCTAGGTGAGTATAAATGTTTTTTCTTTTCCTAAAGCCCATACTTCTCTTAAAAAAAAGGAAAAAACAATGTGTGACTCAGGGCTTGAAGCATGCAGGCTACTGTCCTGGCTAGAGGGCTGCAAGAAAAGATCCCTCTTCCACTTTCAGATCACTAAGTTCTTCTGCACCTCTGTTACATTATGAGTTGGCGTGGATATCTAGGACGTACCTGCCTCCACAGCCAACATCATGTACTACTAAAGCACTAAATGGTATGCAACTCAGACATGCACTTCACTAATGTCCTTTCTTTTAGGCTCCATACACACGGGGTGTTTTGATAACGCTGGTAACGTTAGCTGTGTAAACATTAAAAACTTGAGTTTTTCAGCTTTTTTAATGTTTTTTCATTAGGCGTTTTCCCACGTTTGTGCTTTTTAGCGTTTTTTATTCTAAAAAAAATAATTTTTTGGTCAAAAAACATCAACGTTTTACCACATTTTGCAGTGCTAGAGCATTTTTACAGCTAAAAAACTCCTCTAGAAACCCACTAGTCCTGGGTTTTTTTCCAGCCAAAAAATGTTGATTGCAGTCTATGTGTGCATGAACACAGGATAACATGCTGGGGGGTTTACTGGCTGTAGAAAAAAATGTAAAAAGCCAAAAACAGCCACTGTAAAAATGTCCAGTGTGCATGAGGACTTAAGTGTTAGCCCACAATACCTCATTGATAGTGAAACCAAATAAGCCTTTATTACAATATTTATTCCTTTAGGACCCATTCACAAGGTGTAAGGGGGGGGGGGAGTGCTAGCATTCCTGGCACCCACAAAGCACATACTGAATGTAAATGCAGTATTTTATGAGAGATGTTTGAGTATACACATGTCCTTACCAAAGTGTTTTCTTTATGACAGCCTCAGAAAAGAGTCAACTGTCTGTGTTTGATGCAACAGTCCACCCACTGCTACCCCTTGCTGAGGAGAACAGAGAACATATTAATACATGAGACTGATATTCTTCTTACTTAGTACCTTTGTGTATAATGCCCATTTTACATCAGCGTTCAGTCTGGACGCATCTGTCAGTTTTCTGATAAATCCAGACTGAACCACAATGTATGTCTCTGGGAGGGCAGATGTAAGTGACTGCAGAGCTCAATCTCAGTACCATGAAGACTGAGATTGAGCTCTGCAGTCACTTTTGCAGCAGTTGTTTTCTAATTCCAGGTCACAATCCTGCGCGGTGTCCTTTTGTCTCTTATGGTCAGCTGACCATATCGACCGCGCCTATGTATATCAGATGATGTTTTCCCAGAAACTGTATATGTGTATGCCTCATAACCTTTGATACTGTAATTCGTGACACAGCAAATAAATTGTCAACTTCAGTCACAGAGGCACCAGCTAAGCAGGCACAAAAATTTGGTCTCTTTGAAGGTCAGTAAGCTCTGACATGACTCTGTATTACTAGCAGTGAATGATGAAAGTGGGGCTTCCCACCTGATAGCTAGGTGTCTCATCACACAGCGGAAGCAAAGGAATGTTACATCACTTCCGCTTTCAATGCGAAACATAACAATCACTTTCACACCTGCAATCATGGAATGTTTCTATTTTTTTTCCAACCCCTGTCCATCCATTTATAACCATTTAGATCTGAATCAGTTTATTTCCTCTGAAAATAACGAAAAAAGTCTACATCCGTTTCCATTTTTGTGGACAATAAACAGATGTAAATGGATGTCATCTGTTTACGTCCATTCCGTTTAGGCCCATTTCTAGACAAGGACCATATTTTCTATTTATACTTTTGTCACCATGACTAATTTCTTCAACAGCTAAAAAAAAATGTACATGTGATAAAAGAAATAAACTGATGTGAACTGAACTGAACTGAAGACATGTGTGCACTGAATTGATGACATTCATGGGAAAGGAGCCTAAGGGAGTCAGTTTTGTAACATATGTGCCCATTCAGTTTGTGGCCGCATTTTGACAGTGGACTGTGATGGACCTGTGATGGCTCTATGGGCTGCCAGATATAAACAGACACAGATGTCCATTTACATCCATCTGCCCATGCATGGAGCTTTGGGGCAGGTCCACCTGTAAAAACTGACAGACAGACCTGATCAGGAAGCCAATGTGAAGCCAATATTATTTTATGTGGTCAGAGTCAGAACCTGGGAAATCATGTATCTATAATTAAAGGAGAAGTACAACCAAAGCTATTTTTGGCTGTGCTTCTCCTATGGATCACAGGAATGTAGTTCATCCTGCACTCCTGTGACCCATTTTCAGCAGACAGTGGGCTAAAGCCCAGTGCTGGCAAACATCACTCAGCCAGTCCAGGCTTGGGAAAGATGCGTGGACCAACAGCTGGCTCAGCCTCTCAGTGAGCCGCTGAGAGCCTGAGCCAGATGTTTCAGCCCCCTCCAAAGTCCAGCACTTAAGTAAACGCTGGAGGGGCAGAGCTGAGAGACGGTGACTGTCACTCACCAGCTCTCTGCAGGCTGAAGACTGAGAACTGAGTGATCAGCAGTGTTTGATTGCTCACTTCTTGGTCATAAAGGCAGCGGGGGACAGTTGCAACTGGGATCAGTGCTGCAGCCATCTAGGTGAGTATAATTGTACAGTATATATATACAGTTGTGACCAAAATTATTCAACCCCCAATGCTGTAAAGGGGTTTAGGGACTATAGTGTACATTTGGAATTGTATTCAGAATCAAATCCTACAAGGACGTTGTAACTACCCAAATGCAACTAAAATGACATCAATTGTTTATGTAATACAGTAGTAAATGGTTCTTATGTGGTTTCTTCATTGCCACAATTATTCAACCCCTTAAAGACTACCACTCTGAAGAACAGAGGTTCATACAGGTGCTTTCCATCAGGTATTGAAAACACCTGTGGATGTCACCGAGCAGCAATCAAGCATAATAAGCACCAATTAGGCAGCTTTAAAATGACTGTGATACTCAGCTCCTTCTAGACATTTACTGGTGTGGTTACAAACATGGTGAAGGCAAGAGAATGGTCCAGGAAGACAAGAGAAGAGGTGATTTCTCTTCACAGGAAGGGCAATGGCTATAAGAAGATTGCAAAGATGTTAAACATACCAAGAGACACCTTAGGAAGCATCATTCGCAAATTCAAGGCAAAGGGCACTGTTGAAACGCTACCTGGTCGTGGCAGAAAGAAGATGCTGACTTCGACTGCTGTGCGCTACCTGAAGCGTAGAGTGGAGAGAAGTCCCCGTGTGACTGCTGAGGAACTGAGAAAAGATTTGTCAGATGTGGGTACAGAAGTTTCAGCCCAGACAATAAGACGCACACTGCGTAATGAAGGCCTCCGTGCCAGAACTCCCAGGCGTACCCCCTTGCTGTCTCCAAAGAATAAGAAGAGTATGCCAAAAGCCATGTGGACAAACCACAAAAGTTGTGGGATAGTGTTCTGTGGACTGATGAAACAAAATTAGAACTGTTTGGGCCCATGGATCAACGCTATGTTTGGAGGAGGAAGAACAAGGCCTTTGATGAAAAGAACACCTTGCCTACTGTGAAGCATGGTGGAGGGTCAATCATGCTTTGGGGCTGTTTTGCTTCTGCAGGTACAGGGAAGCTTCAGCGTGTGCAAGGTACCATGAATTCTCTTCAGTACCAGGAGATATTGGATGGAAACGTGATGCAGTCCGTCACACACCTGAGGCTTGGGAGACGTTGGACCTTTCAACAGGACAATGATCCCAAGCATACCTCCAAGTCCACTAGAGCATGGTTGCAGAGGAAAGGCTGGAACATTTTGGAGTGGCCATCGCAGTCACCAGACTTAAATCCGATTGAGAACCTCTGGTGGGACTTAAAGAAAGCAGTTGCAGTGCGCAAGCCTAAGAATGTGACTGAACTGGAGGCCTTTGCCCATGAAGAATGGGCGAAGATACCCGTAGATCGCTGCAAGACACTTGTGTCAAGCTATGCTTCACGTTTAAAAGCTGTTATAACTGTAAAAGGATGCTGTACTAAGTACTAAGATTGAATGTCACTTGGGGGTTGAATAAAACTGATAATGCTGTGAGCACAGAAAAGACATTTGTGGTTATTTCATTATAACTGTTATGTTATATTTGTCTGACCTACAAGTGCCTCTTTAATGTAAATGTAAGCAAGATGACTGAATGATCAAAAGCAATGTCAAACTGGCCAAAACACTCAATTTCAGTGGGGGTTGAATAATTTTGGTCACAACTGTATACAGTATTTAAAGCCATACTTCTCTTTTAAAGGTAAGGTCATCTTACAAAATTCTGGCAAGTCATGTTTTACACATACAGATGAGAAACAATGAGAAACGTAGGGGTGGCAATGGGGGGTGGGGTGACATTATGTCAGAACTAATTAATTAATTAACTAACTAACTAGAAGGAGTAAAAAAAAATGTATATATATATATATATATATATATATATACACAATTTTTTATATAGTCAACCCAATAACCCTACACACAAAGATCTACTATTAGATGTATCTTTAATATGCACAGACTGGCTGAACCATTTGGATTACTCATGCTATGTAAAATAGCTGCATTATCACAGGGACCGACTTCTAAATATAAATGTACAACAAATTCTACTCCATTGAGGGGTTAAAGTAATTTTAACTGGGATCATTTAATCATTAAAATGCTTCTATGTGAAATCATTTGGAACTTTCACATTGAGTAGGGACATTTTGTACAGGGGAAGGTTGTGCCTCGGCCTTAAATCTGCATTAGTTATTTGTCATGACAGATTTGCTTATGAGGAAAAAAAGATTTGACTGCTAGCTTGAATAATGGCAAATGTGGGAATTTTTTTCTGGGTTTTATTTCTAACTGGTGACATAATTCGTGCAGCAGTGATAGAAGATTATGCTAAGTCCATACTTAGTTACTTACAGCATTCCTGGGGCTCCGTGACCTCATTTGCTTTTCCGTGTACTTTATCAAACATATTTGCCCATCCATTGTTGTCTCCTGGAAATAAAGAATATAACAATATATGTGTAATTTGCCGACAGATCTAGCAGTAAAGTACATAGCAGGAAAGATAGCTCATGAAAGGGTAAATGGGAAAGGGAAATGTTAAGCCATAAGTGTGTATTACTCTTCTAAAATTGTAAAAAGTTTTTTTTTTGCACAAATTAAGATTGTCATGTGGTTTATTTTTGGCACAAGGGGCTCATTTATACTTCCGCCCTTATAAATGTAACAAGACCCATTGTCACTGAAATGTACAGGTTTATTAACGCATAATCATAGTTAGCATTCCTGCAAGTAGTTCCCTTTTTCTGCCACAACATGGAGCTTTGTGGACTCTGATTCATCTCCAGCTAGAGAACCGCACTATGGGCAATGAAGTTCCAGCCAGAAGGAATCCCAATATCAATACAATCAGGAAACTACAAAAGTCCAGTGTGCCTGAATGCATGAATGGTCATATAAATTAAAAAGCCTGGGTTGTGAGAGAGCTGCCAATGTGTGTAGAAGGGAAAAGTCCTGTTTGGGAGAGAGACAGAGCCTGACCATCCTGAAAATGGGGAAAAGCTGCTGTAACCTGCTGAGTCCAGTTCGAGTTGTCACTGCTATCTGCTGGAGTCGGGGATCATCTTGAGGCCTACTAGGGGAACTGCTGGAGATCCAGATCTGCTGCTCTTGGTTGTACCGTATTGAGCCTAGCCAAAGATTGCAGTTGCATCGCAGAGATACCGTTGTCTGACTGCTGACAAGGTTCACCTGGAGTTTTTTTCATCCTAAAGGGGGCCCCTGGTTCTTCACCAAAAGAGACCTGTTTGTAAAAGTACTGTGCAATCAGTGAGTGGGATATTAACCCTTTGGAACATATTGGCTTACCTTGTAGTAATTCTATTGAAAACAACATTGTCCTATCACTCTTAAAGGCACTGCCTATTACCTCTTAACCTGCTTCAACAGCCCTGCTGCCCAAAACTGTAACCTTGGATGAAAAATATCTAACATTATACCCCTGGTAATTTACCCTTTACTGGACACTTCTCTACTCAATGCTCCTAGGAATATAGTGCCCTACAACCTGATTCCCTGTTACAGAAGCTATCGCCTTTAGCACACCAACGTCTTCAAGGGCCCCAATGCAGCCAACAGCAACAGAAGACTTTAAGGACTTCATCAGAGTACCTGTTATCCTACATAGTCAAGCGTTTATTAAGACCTTGCAGTCAATAGAATATTATTCTCTTGATAGCATGTTCACCGTCATCTAAAGCTATTCATTTTCAGTGGGTGAAAGCTACAGTTTATGCTGACCTTACCAGAACTTAAGGTAGCACCCCTACTGTATTTTTTGACATTTGAAGTTGTGCATGTCAAAAAGTATTTCTCATTGTAATATCCTGTCCTTTTAGAGGTTTCATATTCTCAATATACTTTGCCATTCTACTCTAAGCTCTTGAGTCTCATTTCAGGGTGATCCTAAGGTACTAGCCAAAAGTTATCAACCGTTGTCTATTGATGTGTATACCCAAGGTGTCAGAGGTGTAAAGGTCTAGGTAACAACAGAATACCCAATAAAAGCAGCAACTCCTTCGGGGGTAGCGCTAAATAAATACAAGTTTCCAGTATGTGTTTTAAAAACAACTTTTCATGCATTGTTGTATGTGTTTTTCTGTTTTATAGGACAGAGAGAAGCGATCTTTAGTTTCACTTTCTAGTGTTTACTATGTGATTGCAGTGATTGGACAGAGCGATCACATGGTAAAACACCATGCGATTGCTTGAGTAGTAATGTGATCCGCTGTGTCCAGGTAATCACCGGGCTCCTGGGTGCTTGCTCTGTGAGCCATACAGGAGCCACCGATGTGGGATGAAATACAGGTACGTTAGCCCGCATCGGCAAAGCATCCTGCCTACAATCTATAGACTATGGGCGGTTGGGAAGGGGTTAAGAAAGCTTGATGTCAAACTGGTGTTTTTTGTGTTTTACTGGGAAAAAAATATGTTTATGTAATTTTGCAGATAATTCCTCAGAAGGTTTATGAAGTACGTTGTAAATTGGAGTTGTTAGTGTAATTTAAATGCAATCATCTCTTTCTATTATTACTTTCATGTGGTCTTTATAATTCCTCCCTATGCAGGGTATTTTATTCATACCATGTCAAATATTTCACATGCTGCTCCAGGGAAGATCAGGCTCCACACTTCACAATCACATCCCAGGTGCTGGCTTGGCTTGAATTCACCAAAACAATCATTTGTACCAGCAACAGGAATGCTGCACACTGAGATGCAAAATAATGCTCTTCCTTTATTAAAATAGCCAGCAGGAACAAGTTCTATTCTGACATGTTTCATGCTAGGCACAGCGCTTTTTAAGAAAACACTGTGCCTACCATGAAACATGTAAGAATAGAACGTGTTCCTGCTGGCTATTTTAATAATGTAAAAATATTATTTTGCATCTCAATGTACGGCATTCTGGTTGCTGGTAAATTGAGGTATTCTGCTCAGTTCAACTCACTGTTTTCAGGACAACAGGAAGGATTTCTTTATATAATGTAAGTGACAGTCTGGTAAATTAAGTTAATCCACCACTCTTGAAATGACAAATCCAGGTGAGATCAGGCTCTACACTCCAAAATCACATCCCAGGTGCTGGCTCGGCTTGTCTTCACCAAAACAATCAATTGTACCAGTAAAAGGAATGCCACACGCCGAGATGCAAAATAAAAAGTGTGAAACATATCAGAATAGAACTTGTTCCTGCTGGCTTTTTAATTAATGGAAGAATATTATTTTGCATATTGGTTTGCGGCATTGTGGGTGCTGGTACAATTGAGGGTATTCAACTCGATTCAGCTCACTGTCTTCTGGACAGCAGGAAGGATTTCTTTATAATGAAAGTGACAATCTGGTACATTAAGTAAGTTCACATGGCATTTAAACAAATCTAAACAGCAGAGATATGAATGGCACTCTTGAGAAGACAAATCTGACTTTTAGAGCTTGTTCACACCATGTCCATGAGTTGTGTTGATCAGCATAGATCAATGCAGGCACAACTCAAGGGTATTTAGAATACAACTGTTTTATGAGTGCCCTATTCACACTATAACTCAGCGTTGAGGTGCATTGTGGTGTGCTGCATAAAATGCAGCATGTTTGCTTTTTTACTTAGAGCAATGCATGGTACCATAACATATTACAACGTGCTGCACTGCATGGAGTTAAATGAAGTGTCATTTTGTGAAACCTTAAATAAAGTCAAATGAAAAAAAGAAAAATAATCTGCGTAAAGTGTTCTAACAACGCATTGCACTGCCCTGCCCTCAGCACCCTACAACTTACACTAGCCTGTGCATGTTATAGCCCTTAGAGTTTTTTTCTAGCATTTTATTCCAGTAGAGTTCAACTAATATTATTATTTTTCTTTGTTGTGGTGTGAAGATTTGATGTATTCCAGGGTTCAAACCCATGCAGGTTGAGGAGCTCCCAGTTGCATGTCTAATATGGCAGACACTGGATTTTCACTTTTCTCCATTACTGGTAAATCCAGGTAGGGCTCATGGAGCTTGA